>NC_072478.1:3465000-4108125 GCF_027574615.1 Eptesicus fuscus | reverse complement strand
ATGGAGGGAATGGCTGTATTTGGGATGGGAACTGTGATGATGGAGGGAAGGCTGTATTTGGGATGGGAACTGTGATGATGGAGGGAATGGCTGGATTTGGGATGGAAGCTGTGATGATGGTGGGAATGGCTGGATTTGGAAGATACTTGAATATTGAGTCCATGATGCATTGTGAAGTGGCTTAAATGGTGGCCCCTAAAAAAGATATGTCTACATCCTAACCCTTGGAACCCGTGCCCATGACCTGATTTGGAAAAGGGTCTTTGCAGATGGACTTGGTTGAGGATCCGTAGATGAGATCATTCTAGATTGCCCGGGTGCATCCTAAATCCAGTGACGTGTCTCCTGAAGGAACAGAGAGACACAGACACAGAGAGAAGAGGAGAAGGTTGGGAAGAGGATGGCAGGAGGCAGAGACTGGAGTTCCGCAGCCACAAGCCAAGGACGGCGGGGCTCAGGTGGGGCTCAGCCGGAGCTGGGAGAGACGAGGAAGGTTCTCCCCTTGGCCCACGTCTCGGTTTCAGACTCCTGGCCCCAGACCTGTGAGGCCGTCCTGTTGTTTAGGTCTCCGAGTCTGTGGTGACCCAGCACAGGTCCTCAGGACACAGGCTGTCAGATGCGGACTCGGCCTGTGAGCTGACTTGGAGCTCAGGGAGAGTGCAGGCTTAGGGACGGGTCTTTGCTAACAGCCTGTGTGTAATTGCACTGCCAGCCTCTGCGGGATGGGTGCAGGCGGACAGGAGGCAAGTGGTGCCCATGCCTGGAGCTCCAGTGTGGGGCGGGCAAGAAAAGCTTCTGCAGAAGGAGCAGAGGCATGTGGGTGTGGGAGCAGGACACGGACCAGAGGACGTCACTGATGCTGAGGCCAGTGTGGGAGAGAGTAGCCAGCCTGGACGACACTGCCCACGGCTGAGTGAGGTGAGGGGCGGGGGCGGGGGGGGGGGCGGGTGTTGAGCATTGTGTTTGCTGAGGCAGAGGTGATTGTGGTCTCGCCAAGGCTGGTCTCAATGGTGAGGGAGAAAAGTGTTTTCAGCGACTTGCCAAGGGCACTCAGCTAAGGAGGTTGCAGCGCTCAAAGAGACAAACCTTTAGAGCGTCCTCGTCCTTGATCTTGTGGGTTCGTTCCCTGGTTTTGTCATGCGGCTTCAAATGGCATACACAATAGAACAATAGAGTTGGGTCAAAAGCTCCTTACCCACTTCATTGAGATAATAGCAACCTCATCATCACCATTGATCTTTAGCAGATGCTTGCTTTGTGCTAACCCTGTGCTAAGTGATATGAAAATATACTTATGTAATTTTATTATTCCACCACATTTGAGAAGTAGCTTTTATTCCCATTTTTCAAAAGAGAAAAAAGTATAGTCAGAATCCCTATCATCAAACAACTCCCTATGTAAGATCTGAGGCACTCTGCATAATGTTTGGTTAGGAAATTGTTACAATATCTTTTGTTGGGAAGAGAGGAGGAGAGAGAGAGAGGGGAGAGTCAAAGTCCTCACTCTTCCCCATTCCCACAGGATTTCTGCAACTCCAGAGCAAAGGTATGGAGGGTCAAGGTGCGCCTGAAATTTGTGCTGCCCTACTTGGCAGCTGGCGCACTGACAAGATGCCAACACCCACGAGGAGAAAATGTTCTGAGTGATTATTACGTGCCAGACATCTCACACGCGTGGATGTAACCAGTGATCACAGGGCCCGGAGTGCGGAAGTGACTTTAGCCAAGGACCCATACCCCCTAGGCAAGACTAAGATCTGCATCCACGGCGGTCCAGTTCTAAAGCCCGCCCCCCTCACCACGAGCTACTTAAGTGCCCTGCACACCAGGATGCTTGTTACCATGGAGAGGGGCACTCGGCTGAACGGGAGGTAGAATGCGTCAGGTCTCACGCTACTTCCTCACGCTCTGTGCGTGCTCTCCTAAACGGGCTCTGTGTTTTAGAAATGCCTTACATTTTCCTGCCGTTAAGGTTTTGCTCACCATGGTTCCCTTTGTCCTAAAATTCTATTTACCCTTGAAAGCCCAGTGCACATGCTAACCCCTGCACGCGGGCTTGGCCCTCTCAGCGCTGGCCGCCCTCCGACGTCCAGTGCCCTCTTACAGGTATTACCCCTAAGTGCCTGGTGCTGGCATCATGTGTTCATGGTGTGTGTGTGTGTGTGTGTGTGTATGTGTGTGTGTGTGTGTGTGTGTGTGTGTTTAAGTCTCTTGTTGTGGTTTATAATAATACCCTTTAGAGGCAAAGGCTATCTTCTCTATCTTTGAATATTGTCAGTACGGAGGTTGTCATTTAAACAATACTCAAGTTGTAGACTGTGATTTGGAAAGTGATTCTGACTCTTTCATGAGCTGCGAGGAAATGGAACTGGGCCCCTTTCTCACGGGGTAACCACAGGGCCAGTGACTCGCTTGTCATGCGCCCCGGAATCCTCAGGATGATGCTAAATGCAGGTCCTGACTGTGAGACTCGAGAGCTTGGCTTGCTCACAAGCTCCGGAGGGTGTCGATACTGCGATGCACAGACACAGCTTGAGACGCCACAAATCACCTTGACAACGGGGTGTGGCATCTACCTGACCAGCGAGAAGTCCCTCCCTCCACAGGCTGACCAAGTGCCCCGGTGCTCCCGGGCGGCCTGTCCCTGGATGTGGAGAAAGAGCGGGTGTGGCTGATCGCCCAGTGGATGTCCCGTCGCTACGGGGTGGACTTCGATAGGGAAACACTTCTCCACGGACTAGTCCCTTCTGGGTCCCTCCATGTTCATCTTTGGAATAAGAGCGAGCCGTTCAGCTTGGACATTTGTACAATATTGGATTAAGGTTGCTAATAAAGTTTGATGAGAAAAAGGATTTGCAAATTTAAAGTTTACATAGTGTTCTGTGATAGATACTAGGTGTTGTATGTGTCTCAGGTTTAATCTTGGAAAGGGCTTAAATGAAGCTTTTAAAGTTTACCCGAAGATCGTGCTGTTTCGCTAGGTCTTCCTGACAAGGGACTGCCTTCCTCAGCACCCACGGGTCTCCCTCCCGCGGTCTCCATGCTGGGACTGAGCATGTGCTGCTCAGCGAGATGAAACACTACATCTGCACAACAAACAGAGCGTAGGCCACACTCAGCAGGAATTCTGTCTCTGTTACTTCTATTTTAATTTTCTCCAACTTAAAATACTTTCCCCTAGGGGCCACCTAAACCAAAGACATTCTGGGAACATAATTTTCCCTGGTTCTTAATGTAAGAGCCTTTGCATATATATTTTAATATATAAGCATGTTTAAGACAGCACTTAAATATCACATATGCATAGCTTCTAAAGACATAGAGGATTGTGACATCTCTATCTCAGCCTTGTAACCATGAGGGTCTTACTGTAAGATAAAACAGGATTAATGGCAGATGCCTGGATTTGAAGCTTCCTCTCTTCTCTTCTCTTCTCTTCTCTTCTCTTCTCTTCTCTTCTCTTCTCTTCTCTTCTCTTCTCTTCTCTCTCTCTCTCTCTCTCTCTCTCTCTCTCTCTCTCTCTCTCTCTTTTTCTCTCTCGGAAAATACCCTATAGCCTCATAACTAGGTCACTTGGAACATAAATAAGAAAACAAATTTTATAAATTTTTAAAGAGGAAATAATGAAATAATGGTTTGTGAGGAGTGGAATTGGCTCTGGAGGTGCAAACGCAGTGAAGTCATCTATATTAATAAAAGGGTAATATGCTAATTAGACTGGATAGACTGAACATCTTCTGGATGTCATTCCGGACGTCCTTCCTGACAAAGCCAGGGCCCGGGTGAAGCAGCCTGGGGTCCCAGGTGCCTGTGGCTGGCCCAAGGAGGGAAGCCTGGGTCCCAGCTGCTGGAGGAAAGCCTGTGCTGGCAGCTGGGGGAAGGAAGGCCTATTCTTACACGAATTTTCATGCATTGGGCCTCTAGTATATATATACTAGAGGCCTGTTGCACTAAGATTTGTGCAATAGGCCTTCCCCTGGCTGCTGATACCAATTTTCCTCTGGCACCTGGGTCCCAGGCCTCAGCGGAGCCAAACCTTTAGCCTTCAGTGGAGCCAAACCTTCAGCCTTCAGCTTTGAGCCTTCAGTCTTCAGTCTTCAGTCTTCGCTCTGTGCCTGTATATGCAAATTAACCCAACATTTTGTTGGGTTAATTTGCATACTCACTCCTGATTGGCTGGTGGGCATCTTGGAGGTATGGTCAATTTGCATCTTTCTCTTTTATTAGCGTAGATATGGCATAGCATAGGCTGGCTCAACAGCATATCAATTCTTACTTCATAAGTTTACCAGAATTATACAAATAGCAACAAGCTTTTTTCCTGGAGCTAGAAAAGTTGATTTAGGGGAGAGACATCAGCATCATGGCAGCATGAGTTGGGCCTCTTATTTTTTCCCTTTTCATTTTATTGTTGGTTAATCCTCACCTGAAGATATTTTTCATTGATTTTTAGGGAGAGTAGAAGAGAGAGGGAAAGATACAGAGAAATACTGATGTGAGAGAAACACATGGATTGGTTGCCTCCTGCATGAGCCTCAACCAGGGCCCAGGCTGGAGGACCCTGCAACCAAGGTATGTGCCCTTGACTGGAATTGAACCCAGGACCCTTTGGTCCACAGGCTAACACTCTATCCACTGAGCTTAACCGGCTAGGGCTTATTTTTTCCCTTTTTAACAACTAGTCGGACCCCATCCCTGAACAAAGTGCACATCATACGGACCCCTGGGAGCTGCCTTCCCACCTGTGCATCTGAAAGGGCGGCTGGAGCCTTGGTGGGGGCTGCCCATCCCAGGGAGCCAGAACCCTGCCCCACCCCCTGCCATGATGGGGAAGGGAACCTGCAGAGCACAAAACTGGATGGATACCAGGGCCGGGCGAGAGAGCTGCCTGGAGGCCCAGCTTCCACCTGCAGGGAGAGTTCAGCGGAACAGAGGGGAGTTTAGACACAGAGAGGCCAGGGCTCGCCAAGGAGGCCCCTCCCCAAGGCCACACTGCAGGGCACTGGGCTTTGGGCAGCAACCTCTCTGGCAGAAAAATGGAAAATAAACGTGGTAAGTGACTGCCTGGCCTTCCCAGCTGTGCAAATTACAGTGGGAGAGACCTGCTTTCTCTCCACCTGCACTTGGATTTCTGAGGCGAGGCCTCCGTGATGGAGGGGAGGGAGAGGAAAGGGAAAGAGGCAGGTAAGAATATCAGGACATTGAAAGAGCATGATTCCTCTGTCTGCTCAGGACCTCTGGGAGTGCCCCACAGGAGGACCCTCTGGGCCCCGAAGCCCGGGTGCTGAGCCCATGCTCCCCTTTCTGCTGCTGGTCCTGTGTGCACTCCCTGGTGCACCCCTGGGAGCTGCTCCGGCAGGAGGAACCACAAACCTGAGCTAGAGCCATGCCTCCCGGAGAACAGAAGAAAGGTTTCTAGGAACCCAACCATGTAAAGCCTTAATTAAAGAGATGCCTGCTGCCCTGCTTAGTAGGTAGAGCGTCAGCCCATGCACCAAAGGGTTAGGGGTTCGAGGGCATGTACCTGGGTTGTGAGTTTGGAGGAGTACATGTGGGAGGCAACCAATCAGTGTCCCTCTCACATCGATGTCGCTCTCTCTCCCGCTCTCTCTCCCTCTTCCTCTCCCTCTCCCTCCCCCTCTCCTTCTCTCCATCCCTCCTTCCTTCCTTCCCTCCCTCTCTCTCTGAAAATCAATAGGAAAAACATCCTTGGGTGAAGATTAACAACAACAACAAAAGAGGTGCCTGCTACTTCAGATGCAAAAGCAGAAGCACATGCCTTTGAAAAAAAATCAAGGCACTGTGGTATCAGAAAAGGAAAATGAGAATTCTCCAGCAACCAAACTCTAGGGCTTGAAATACTACGATCTAGCTGATAAAGAATGCAAAATAGCTGCAATGAACACATCCAATGAGCTATAAGAAAACTCGGAAAGCCAAGCCAATGAACTAAGGAATAAAATTAGTGAACATGGGATATTACTTACCAAAGAGACAAATGAAAAAGAACCAAACAGAAATTTTGGTGAAGAATTCAATGAATGAGATGAAGAATCCAACAGAAAGCATTGGTAACAGGGAAGACCAGATGGAAGAAAGAATAAATGACTTGGGGGATAGGGATATAGAAATAATTCAGTTAGAAGAGGAGAGAGAACTCAGATTTTTAAAAAGTGAATAAACCCTATGAGAGCTATCAGAAAGGCAAATCTAATCTAATAATAGACAAATATGCAAATTGACCGCACCTTCGCTACACCTAAGCCATGCCCACCAGCCAAGCCACACCCACCAACCAATCAGGACGAGTATGCTAATTACCCCAACAAAGATGGCGGTTAATTTGCATATCAAGACAGCGTCGAAAGAAGCCAAGAGCTGCAGAAGGGAGTAAAGCTTCGAAGAAGCAAGCAAGCCGCGGGGGGCGGGGGGGCGGGGGAGAGGAGAAGGGAGGAGAGAAGTCAGGGCCGGGGCGAAGGGAAACGCAGGCGGGCTGGAGGAGAAGGCGAGGCGGGCGACAAGGGAGGAACGGAGGCGGGGTAGAGTGCAGCAGGAAATCCTATTGCAGGATTTTTCTTGCAACTGGAACGCTAGTATCAGAATAAGTGTTGTACCAGAAGGTGAAGAGAGGGAGAAAGGGGCAGAGAAGTTGTTTATAGAAACAATAGCTGAGAACTTTGCAAACATACAAGTCCACAAGGGCAATAGAACACCCTAGTATCTCAAGACCTTCTCCAAGAAACATTATAATAAAACCCCCAAGTCAGTGATAAAGAATCTTCAAGGCAGCCAGGAAAAAAGAAAGTACTTACAAAGGAACCCCCAACTGGGCTATCAGCTTATGTTTCAGCAGAAACTCTACAGTCCAGGGGAGAGAGAGATGGAATGCAGAATGTTGAAAGATAAAACTGCCAGCCAAGAATACTGTACCCAGCAAAGCTATCCTTCAGAAAGGAAGGAGTTATAGGCTTTCCCAGACAGATAAAAGCTAGGGGAGCTCACCACCACTAGACCTGCTTTGCAAGAAATGCTGAGAGGGTTTCTTCAAGCTGAAATGAAGAGATGCTAATCGGTGGCATGTGAACACAGCAGAGTACACAACACTTGGCGAAGGGGAAGAACAGTTTAGGAAACTGTACCTCTATATGAGAATGGGGTGTTCACCACTTATTTATAAGAGAGGCGTTAAAAGTAGTAAAGATAAAGTTAGCTACTATAATTTGTTAACTATGCAGCACAAAGTGAAATAAATTGTGATATCAAAAGTACAAGAGGGGAAGAATAAGAGGGTGGAGCTTTTACAGGGAAACGAAGATAATTTGCTATCAGTATAAAATGGACCTTTTCTATCTGAGATGTCTTATGTAAGCCTCATGGTGACCAGAAATAAAAAATCTAGTGCAGATCCACAAATCATAAAAGTAAAGGAGACTAAGCATAACCCCAAGGTAGAACCAACCCATTTACAAGGTAGGCAGAAACAGAGGGGGAAAAACGGGGGAGATGTAAGACAACTGATAGGCAAACAATAAGAGGGCAGTGGTAAGTCCTTACATACCAATAATGAGGCGGGGGAGCTGGAGGGAATACGGTGAACAGATTAGACAGAGAACACATATGCAGAGTCCATAGACAGACGATAGTGTAGTGAAGGCCAGAGGGAGAGGGAGGTGGGGCTGGGTGGAGGTGGGCAGAGGGGGTGATGGTGGAAGGACATCTATAATAGTGTTAACAGTAAAAATAAATAAATATTTAAGAAATCACTCTAAATGCTAAAGGGTTAAATCCACCAATCAAAAGGCACATATTAGATGAATGGATTAAAAACAAAAAACAAGACCCAACTCTATGCTGTCTATAGGAAACACTCATTTCAGCTCTGAAGACACACACAGGCTCAGAGTGAAAATATGAAAGGAGATTCTTATTACAGGCAAGTGGAAAGCAGAAAAAGGCAGGCTAGCCATACTTACATCAGACAAAATAGTCTTTTCACAAAAATGGTAATAATATATAACGATAAAGGGGTCATTAAGAAGATTTAACAATTGTCAATGGGTACACACCCACCATCGGAGAATCTAAATATATTAAGCAAATATTAACAGATCTGAATAGAGAAGTAGACAATACAAAAATAGTAGGGGACGTAAGACTGTAAGTTAAAACCTAATGCAAAAATGCAAGATTATCACTCACTGCCTAGGAACCCATTTCAACTTCATTCACACTCACAAACTGTGGTTTGCATAAATTATCCTATATAATAAGAGGCTAATATGCAGATTGTCCCCTCAGGAGTTTGACTGACTGGGAGTTCTACCGCTCGCTATGACGTGCGCTGATCACCAGGGGGCAGCATGGAATGAAGGAAGGCCCCGGCCAGCAGCAGGAGGAAGGCCCCAATTGGCCCTGATCGCAGGCCAGGCCTAGAGACTTTACCCGTATACGAATTTTGTGCATGGGGCCTCTAGTATTATATAAACAGACATGTATATTCAGCCTAAAAGGAATGGGGATGTGAACTGAGAAAAGATTAGGCAAAGATGTGGTTTGAATATTTTCCTGTAGAATAACTGAAGTGTGCATGTCAAATTTTATTATTAAACACTATGTATAATGCACACCAATTTTATTTTGCATATCATGTTTTGACAGTAAATCAAATAAACCATAAAATAATATTAAAAAAAACACACCAAAAAAACACCTCCCCACAAAATAGTAGGGGACTTTAACACCCCACAGTCAGCAATGGATAGATCACCTATACAGAAAATAAGTTAAAAAAAAAATATATATATATACACACACACATATCATCTTATCCAACAGCCACAGAATACACATTCTTCTCAAGTGCACGGAGAACATCCTTCAGGAGAGATCACATGACAGGCCACAAAGCAAGTCTTAGCAAATTTAAGAAGATTGATATCTTTCCTGACCATAATGGTGGAAACTAAACATCAACAAAAAGAGGAAAGCTGAAAAATCTACAAATGTGTGGAAAATAAAAAGCACACTTCTGAACAGCCAGTGTGTCAAAGAAGAAATTGAAAGGGAGAAAAAAAAATCCTCAGAACATAGGAAAATGGAAACACACACCCAATCCACGGGCACTGGGAAAGCAGTCCCGAGGGAAGGTTCCTGGCGATAGAGGTGCGTGTAAGAAACAGGAAGGTGGGAGGCAGCTGATCCATGATTCTCTCTCATCATTGGTGTTTCTCTCTCTGTTCCTCTCCCTTTCACTCTGAAACTAATAAAAATATATTTAAAACAAAAGAAATAGGAAGGTGCCCGGCCGGCGTGGCTCAGTGGTTGAGCTTTGACCTACGAAGCAGGAGGTCACGGTTCAATTCCCGGTCAGGGCACATGCCGGGCTAAGGGCTCCCCAGTGTGGGGTGCGCAGGAGGTAGTCAATCAATGATTCTCTTTCATCATTGAAGTTTCTCTTTCGCCTGCTCCAGTTTTCTGGAACTCTCTGCTTGGCTGCCCAGCTGGAAGAATCAGAGTTCATATTTTGCATTGAACTTAATTGGATTCTTAATATTTGTAATTTTAAGATTGTAATAGAAATTCAAATTTATATAAAATTATACAATTTTAAGTAAAATTTTCTTTTGCCTCTTCCTCATTCCCACGTATGTGTAGTAATTGCTAATTTTCATATGTAAAGCAAAGAAAATTAAACATTAAAATTTAAACAAAAATATATACTGCAGCCATAACTGTGAAAAGAAGTATTTAAAAATTCCCAAATTAACTTTGTACTTTGTGAGTAGAAAATCAACTTCAAAAACGGTTGGGCATCGTCCCGTGCATTGAAAGGTGGCTGGCTCAATTCTGGTCAGGGCACATACCAGGTTGTGGGTTCGATCCTCAGTTGGGTGTAACCAATTAATGCTTTTCTCTCACATCTATGATTCTCTCTCTCCTTCTCCCTTCCTTTCTCTAAAGAAAAAAAAATCAATAAAAAACAAGTATATCCAGTCCTGGCTGGGTAGCTCAGTTGGTTAGAGCAGTGGTCAGCAAACTCATTAGTCAACAGAGCCAAATTTTTTAAACTTAAACTTCCTCTAACGCCACTTCTTCAAAATAGACTCGCCCAGGCCGTGGAATTTTGTGGAAGAGCCACGCTCAAGGGGCCAAAGAGCCGCATGTGGCTCACAAGCCACGGTTTGCCGACCACTGGGTTAGAGCATCATCCCGATACACCAAGGTTGCGGATTCCATTCCTGATCAGGGGACATACAAGAATCAACCAATGAATGCATCAATAAGTGGAACAAATCGATGTTTCTTCCTTTCTCTCACCCTCTCCTCTCTCTCTAAAATCAATAAATAAAAATGAAAAAACAACAACATAAAAACCCCAAGTATATCTATGCACATCTAGAGAAAGAAACCAGCACTCCACTCTGGGAACTCAGAAGATGGAACTGGGAGCGGTTCTGTTGACTTGTGTCAGGCCCATTTCCAGTAGCTAATGCCCTCACTAGGAAGTCAGCCTGGGTCTCAGTTTCCATAATCCTAAAGGACAGCAGCTACACCGTGCAGTGTTTATTACGTATCAGGCACTGCACAGAGGCAGGTACTGGTCCTTCCCAGTTTGTGATGAGGAGAGAGAGACAGAGAGACGCAACCACCTGCTCACATGTCACAGCAAATAAATGACAGCTGAAGACCTCACACCCTTTGTGACTGCGCACGGAAAGGTAGAGGATGCCCGACAGCCTCCTTCCAGAGTAGATATGAAGACAGAAAGAACAGTGCACATGAAAGCAACTCAAACACTGGATTCAAACCGTTCAAGTGCTGCAGGCGATACGGGGGTAGACATGCGCAGAAGCTGGAAAATCTCCGTGAACGCTGAAGACGAGAGCAAAGTTTGATCACTGCGTTACAAAATAAGGCATATTTTTAAATCCTCATCCAAGGATATGTTAATTGTTGAGAGAGAGAGAGAGAGAGAGAGAGACCGGTGGCCTCCCGTACCTGCCCTGACCCGAGATCGAACCCACAACCTGGGTATGTGCCCTGACTGGGAATCAAACCCACAACCTTTTGGTGTACAGGATGACACTCCAACCAACCAACTCAGCCACCCGGCCAGGGTCAGGCACATTTCAAAATTAAGCTGATGTACATAATTTTAATGTAAGTGTGTGTATAAGGCCGGGAAGCTGATAAGCCCACCAAGTTTACAGTGTACTTTTATATACTTACACTCGACAATATTAGCTGGCTCATAAACTTAAGGAAACCATAACATTAGGATAAAGACACTCTGCTGCAAATACTTTCTCCGTATTATTATTCCCTCTCTAAGCAGAGTGGGAGTGGGCCATTTCCGTGAGGACGGCTGGTCTGTTTGGGATTTGGGAGCAGGGCTGCGGACATCACACAGACAAGAACCTGCCCCCGTTCCTGCTTTCCAGTCTCCACAGGAAGCGGACGCTGCGAACTGAGCGAGACGGGAAAGTCTGCCGTGGGAAGTAGAAGCTAACGGGTGGGCGGGGCCATCTGAGTGGCCGCAGCCCCGATGGCCTGGCTGCACACACCGCAGCCGCTTTGGGGTCAACTCGGCAACCATGACCGCCTGAAGCCAGATAACTTGGTCACAGCTCCGGCCCCAACTCTTTCTTCCTTTCTTTTTTAAAATATATTTTTATTGACTCAGAGAGGAAGGGAGACAGAGAGAGATAGAAACATCAATGATGAGAGAGAATCATGGATCGCTGCCTCCTGCACGCCCCATACTGGGGATGGAGCCGCAACCCGGGCATGTGCCCCGACCGGGAATGGAACCTTGACCTCCTGGTTCATAGGTCGACGCTCAACCCCCGAGCCATGCCAGCCGGGCTAGGGCCGTTTCTTTAATAGCTATATCTGCAGCTGTTTTATTAACACGACCTCCATTTCCCAGGTGACCGTGTGCACACAGACCCGCCCTGCAAGTGTGGCTGGGAGGAGAGGAGCAGAGGAAGGCAGGAATCCGGACTGGAGGGCGGCCCCAGGCCAAAGCTCGGGAAAAGTCCCGAGGAATCCTGGGGTCTGTGTTCACTCGGCTTCTGATGACACGGGTGTTGCACACGTTAAAAAGGATGAAAACTTCACGTCCCAGTGGGAGGGCGTCCATCGCTTATGACACCAGCACCGAAGGCGATGGCGCTGTCCCCCGCCCAGCTCTGCGGCAGGTGGGGCGGGAGCTGGGGAGTCAGCCGCCCACGAGGACCCTCGGCCATTTCTAAGACAGGGTGTCAACAGTGTCCTGCCCCGTGAGGCAGTCACCGACCCTCAGAGCCCAGGCCTGTGGCCAGTCACCCAGAGCCCTGGGGCGGATGTCACAGCTCCACAAACCCCGCGCCTCCCCCAGACCCTGGAGCACTTGGGCTTCCCTGTCTATTCCATATCGAAGCACCAGCCCCTGCGACAGTGTGGCCCCAGCCAGCTGGTTTTCCTTGGTGGACACCGGCCAAGACCCATCGCTGAAAAAGCTGTCCCGCCCCAGCATTGCTGACCCCAGAGAACTGAGGAGCCACTGAACCCAACACCCGCCAGCAAACCAGCAAAGCCGCCAGCAAACAGCAGGGGGCGCCGAGATGGGGGTGACTCTGGTCGGCTCTGCTATTGTGGAAGCCCAGGAGCCTTGATTCACAGCCTGTTTCCCCACCTGAGATCACCAGCGAACGGCATCCTTGGTTCTTAAAGGGTGCCCTGCCCGCCCGCCCCCCTCGGAGCGGCTCCTGCGACACCCCTCGGCCAGGAAGGAAGACCCTGGTAGCGCATTTCTGCAGCGGCGCCGAGGCAACCTTCCAGGCCGTTTACAAATGCGGATTTTTTGAGAAAAGGTACTTCGATGGTGTCTGTTTTACAGATGGACCAAGTGCCCAGGGTCCCCAGCGGGCATGGCAGAGCAGGGACTCGGACCCGGGCATGTTGTGTCCGCCGGCTGTGTGGCCTGGCAGGGACCTGCCGAGACCCAAGTCAGTGACGGTGTTGGGACCAACACCTCGTCGCCCAGGTGATGCATGAGGTCGTAAGCAGGTGCGGAGGGATGGCCGCTACCTGCTGGCTAAGGGAGGGGCCAGCTTGGACCAGAACCACTAAAGAGCTCTTCCCACCAGCTGGTGTGGCTCAGTGGTTGAGCGGAGACATATGAACCAGGAGGTCACATGTCATTCTGGATAGCGGGCTCCATCCCCAGGAGGGAGCGTGCAGGAGGCAACTGATCATTGATGTTTCTATCTCTCTCTCCCTCTGAAATCAATAAAAGTATATACATAAAAAAAAGCTCTTTCCTACGCCGCCTGGCCCTCCATTCCGAGCCCCGATACAAATCACAGAGAACTTCCCTGCCTTTGTTCATCGCCCCACATTCGGTGGCTAAACAGCACGCAATCCATTTCTTCAGAAAACGTTGCTTCCTCCAAATCACCGCGTGCAGTTCTGGCTGCCGCCTGGCTCGCCCACCTCGGGCACTCTCACCTGAGCACCGTGCCACGCCCACCTCGGGCACTCTCACCTGAGCACCGTGCCACGCCCACCTCGGGCACTCTCACCTGAGCACCGTGCCACGCGCTACCTGGTGGCCGGGCCTCCCTGCAGGCCCCAGCTTAACCCGAGCGAATGAGCAACCCACGCTCCAATCTCCCCTCGGCCAAAAGAACTGTCTGCTCCTCAGACTCTGAAATGGAAGCTGATTTCCCCTGCGTGACCCCTGGCGTTCCTGGGGAGATGACCCCTGGCGTTCCCGGGGAGACGCAGCCCCGGGAACTATTTTTGTAGGCGGGCCCGGGGGGAGGCCTTCGGTGAACCAGCAGCATGCACGCTCCATGGTCACACGGGTCAGCACTTGTGTGTCACCTCTGCCGTCAACCAACCACAGGCAGCAGGGCACACACCCACTGAGCACCCCTGAGCAGAGAGGACTCTCCCGTGGGGCTCCCCACGGAGCGCCTGCTCGCTGGTCTCTTGCTCCATCCAGGCGATTATTTCTTGCTGTGCATGGTTTTCACTGTCATCCTCACACATGAGAACATAAGCCCAGCATCACGGCTCAAAGCTGACCCCTCCCACGTTTGGGTCACCGGGAGGTTCTGCATCTGCAGTTTGATCGGTGTCATTAGTGGAGAGGTCAGACTCGTCTACGATAGAGATGATCTCTACTTAACGAAACAAATTTCACTAAGGAGCGCGGGGGAGTTGTTCTGTACAGTTGTGATTCTCAAGCCTGGTTCTGCTGTGGGCTCTCCTAGGAGCTCTCGCACTCCCCGACACCAGGCTGCGCCCGGATCAGCTGCGCCAGGGGGCCCGGGGGCCTGCGTCTTAAAGTCCCCAGGAGAGTCCCCTGTGCAGCTGAGTTTGCCACCCTGATTCACAGGGAGGCTGTGAAACGGTGATGCTTACTAAGACTCCCCATCACCGGGACACTTGCTCCGTGCCCTGCTCCAGGCCCTGCACGGCTGTGAGCGTGTATGTGTGCAAGCTCAGTGAGTCCTCACCACCACCCTCCGGTACTGTCCTTACCTGGGCGTCACAGTCGAGGGGCTAAGGGGCAGAGTCAGGATTTCTGCTCCGTCGGTTTGCCTCTTAGCCCTTATATTATTCGGTCTCTCACTGTGTTTTTCTGACTTTAAACAGAATGGTTGTGGCAGGGGCAGCTTTCACACATCTGTGCGTGCGTACACACACACACACACACACACACACACACACACACACGCTGACAGAACCCGGAGTTCCCCAATAATCCCCGCTCTGCCCAGTCAGTGCTTGAGCTGATTCCATTTTTACCTCTCCAGCCTCGGAACAAACTCCTTCCAGGAGCTTCAGCCCCTGACGTTAAACCACAGGCTCAGCGCCAGGGACTCCAGCTTACCGCCATTGGTTATGGCTGGCAGTGTGCTGGCTGTGAACTCTGTTAATAGAACCATCCTGCCTTTCATTCTCCTAAACAAACAAGGGTTCTTCCCCCCAAAGGAACAAGCCAGCAAGCCTCCATGGCTGCCCCTGCCGCCCTCCGTCAGGGAGCTGGTCAGATCCCATGCTGGGTTCCCAACCTTCCTGACCCCCCCTGTCGGCTTCCTTGACCCCAGCTCAGCACAGAACCAGCTGCTCATGGGCCCACAGGACCCAGAGGGGGAACCTGCCTTCCCTCCTGAGGTGCCCCCGGAGGCGGGGCTCCCCCAGCCCCAGGCTCCCCCAAACCCAGGCTCCCCAGCCCGAGGCTCCAGGCCGGGCGCCTGGCTGCTCTTTCTGCTTGGACTCAGTCCATGTGCCTGGTGATGACCGGCGGGCACTGATGGGGGCCCTGCAGCTGCTGACAGCCTGGCCGCTCCCAGGAGAGGGGCGGCAACAGTCCCACTGTGAAGTCAGAGAACATGGTCACGGGTCCCAGTCTGACCTTGGGCCCTGGGTCCCAGTCTGACCTTGGGCCCTGGGTCCCAGTCTGACCTTTGGCCCTGGGTTCCAGTCTGACCTTCAGCCGCCCTCAGTTAGGCTGCGACACACTTCCGTGAGTACATCCTTCTAAACCTTAGTTTTAAGAACTGTCTCTCTCTCTCTTCTTCGCACGTACCTTCCGTCCCAGGCTCCGGTGCAGGCTGACCCCAAAGAGTGACCGATACTATCCCCCTGTCATCCCTGTGTCATGCCTGTGGGGTGTCGTCCACGTCCCTGAGTCCAGCCCCAGCCTGGCTGCCACCTGCCTCCAGGTCTCGCGGACACGCAGCAGCTCTCGTGGTCCCGGCCTATTCCTGGCCTCCCGGGATCACCGTGCCCACCTCCCCGACATTTCCCCCTCAGACCCACTGCGAGACTTGCCCCGGGGCCTCCTCTGCCCCTGCCTCTTCTGCTCACCCCGCCCGTCCCAAGTGCCAGCAGAGCCTGAGGCTGGGCAGCCCTCTCCCCACGGCGCTGGGGTTTGTGATGACTTACATGTTCCCGCACCTGGAAGTGTGTTTTCACAAGGGAGGCCTCAGGGTGGCCGGACAGGTTGCTCCTTCATCACAGGGGCCAGGTGCTTTTCAGTGAAACAGGGCACCCTGTGAGCGGGGTCACAGAGGACCTCACTGGGCACCCCTCCTCCCAGCCGCTCCGCCACCTCTGTCCAGCCTCCGCCCAGCCTCTTCCTTCACCCCTCAGCATCCTCCCTGCAGGAGGGGCTGCCCCCGAGAGCCACCTGAACCCCTGTAATCCATCAGAACCTGCCCGGGGCCTGGGCGGGGCGGCGCCTGGGCCTGGAAGCCTGGGAACGTCTGACTTGGGGAAACTTGGTTTCCGTTCTTTTTGTGTGAAGGCCAAGAGCCTCTGCCGGCAGCTGTACAGTGTCTGCAGTGACCACCTTACCCCTGACACAGCCCGCAGCATGCGGCGCGTCTGGGAACAGTGTGTTTGATGAATAAGTGGGCGGGTGTTCTGATAGGCTTTTTCTTACGGCTGGAGGCGGTGATTCCTGTCGCCAAACCCCTGGGCTAGAACGTTTCAAGAAGTGCATTCCATGTGTGTTCACACCCCATCCTACAAATGTTAGATCTTGACATTCCTGGTCGCTCTACCTTTTAAAATGCAGATATATTTTCCTCATTTATATATTTTCCTTGTAGGAGGAAATAGAAAATACTTATAACCAAAACAAAGTAACTAAAAGAATCTGTTCTTCCCTGGCCGGTGTGTCTCAATTTTTATTGATTTCAGAGAGTGAGAGTGGTTAAAACATTGGCCTGAGCACCAAAGGGTTGTGGGTTCGATTCCAGTCAAGGGCATGTACCTGGGTTGCAGGTTCAACCCCAGCCTCAGTTGGGGCATGTGTGGGAGGCAACCAATTAATATGTCTCTCTCACATCAATATTTCTCTTTCTCTCTCCTCCCTTCCCTTCCTCCCTTCCACTCTCTCTAAAAATTAATGGAAGCCAGGACAGCATGGCCCAGTGGTTGAGCATTGACCAACGAACCAGGAGGTCACGGTTCAATTCCTGGTCAGGGCACATGCCCAGGTTGTGGGCTCGATCCCCAGTGTGGGGCATGCAGGAGGCAGCTGATCAATGATTCTCTTTCATCATTGATGTTTCTATCTCTCTCTCCCTCTCCTTTCCTCTCTGAAATCAATGAAAATATTTTAAAAAATCACATATAGGGACAAAATAAATTTTAAAGGGAAAAATATCCTTGGATAAGGATTAGAAAAAAAAATTGGCGCATAACAAGAAATCAAATTTGGAGAGACACTTCACAACTAAACACGTGTCATTTAGTACTAAATATCCTGTCGGTGATGCAAGGAAGAAAGCAGTTGAGGAACTTCAGAAGAGTCAAGAAAAATCAAGTTCTGTATTTAATTACTGGATGCAATCTTCCAACAATGTTAATATTGCAAGTTTTGTGGTTAGTCAAGAGATTGCTAAGAGAGGAAAACCATATACAGACGGTGAATACATAAAAAGTTGTTTTATAAATGCATCTGAAGAGCTATTTCGGGATTTTAAGAACAAAGCAGATATTCTAAAAAAAATTAAAGAGTTACCATTGTTTGCTAAAACAGTGAAAGATACAACAGTCAAAATGTCTTCGAATATAACCGACCAGCAAGTCGAGGATCTTAAATTGGTTTCAGCTTTATCAATAGCAGTTGACGAGTCTTGTGACATAAATGATACAGCGCAAGTTTCACTTTTTGTACAATTTATTTCATCTACAGGTCCTAAAGAAGAACTTTTAGGATTATTGCCACTCAAAGGTCAAACACGTGGAGAGGATATAGCAAATGCTGTAACTGAGTGCATTGAAAAACATCATATTCCACTCGATAAAATTGTCTCAATATCAACAGACAGGGCGAAAAGTATGACCGGCGTAAGAAACGGGTTTGTTGCTATTTTGAAAGAAAAAATTAATCACGAGATACTTACTTACCATTGCATAATTCATCAAGAAGCGCTTTGTGCGCAGACATTTCCAGAAGAAATTTGCAAAGTTATGGAATTGGTGATTCACATTATCAACTCCATTATAGCTAAAGCTCTTAATCATCGCCAATTTAAAGAATTTTTAGTTGAAATGGAGAGTGAGTACGCAGATCTTCTGCTGCATAACAAGGTATGTTGGTTATCAAGAGGAAACGTTTTGAAATGTTTCGCTTCCTTATTAACAGAAATTAAAGCATTTCTCCTTGAGAAGGGTGTTCACTATCCAGAACTAACGAATGATCAGTGGATCCAAAAATTTTATTTCATGGTAGACGTTACGTCTCATCTAAATCAGCTTAATCATAAACTACAGGGGAAAGGAAACACAATTTTTTTCGATGTTAGAAGAAGTTATTTCATTCGAAAACAAATTATCTCTTTTTGCTCAAGATTTTGAAAGTGAAACTTTGATTCACTTTCCAAGCCTGTTGAAACATCGCCAAGAAAATAATTCTGATATTGACATTTGCTATTTCAAAACAAGACTTTTAAATATTAGGGAAGCTTTTCTCAACAGGTTTCAGGAATTCAGAAACAGCAAAGCGACGTTGGCCTTTGTTAAAAAACCTCTTAATGCTACTGTAACAGAATTAAATTTTTCTCCCTTTAATATTGACATTGGCAACTTTGAAATGCAATTGCTGGATTTAAAAAACAAAGAATTGTGGAGCTCGAAATTTGAACGTCTTTGTGCTGATCTAGAAATATTGGAGAAAAACAAATGTGAACTTAGTTCACAGCACAAGTGGTCTGCTTTGAAAGACCTGGAGAAGGAAGATATGTTGATTTTTAACACCTGGAATAGTATTCCTGACTCATATAATCAACTGAAAAAACTAGCGTTTGCTGTTCTTTCCTTATTCGGGTCTACATATTTATGCAAACAATCATTTTCAAGCATGAACCTTATCAAGAGTAAATTGAGAAGTCGTCTTATTGATGAGAACCTGGAGTCGTGCCTAAAATTAAAAACAACAACATACAAACCCGACTTACCCAAACTTTCCAAGGAGATGCAAGGCCATTGTGCACATTAGTGTTTGTCAGTCATTGTCATGATTTAATTTTATGGATATTGTAAGGTAAATTGTAAGGAATTTAATTTTATCAATAAATAATATCGTTATTAAGTATGATATCAAGTTTTATTCAACGTACCTATAGTTTAACTAAGACTTAAAACTTTAAGTAAAGTTTATTAAGTTAATTTTAGGGAACATTGTGGAGTGAAAGAAGATGCAGTGTCGAGGACTGAGAAAGGTATGTTGAGATGGTTTGGACATATAGAGAGGATGGACGAAAGGAGATAGACGAAACAAGTACACAAGACGAGTGTGGATGGGAGAGTTGGAAGGGGTCGACCTCAGCGAACGTACCTCAATCAGATTGAGGACGTTTTTAGCAAAGGCCAGCCTAGGAGGACCCTAATTAAGTTAATAACAATGTACCTACCTATATAGTTTAAGTTTAAAAAATCTGGCTCTCAAAAGAAATTTCAATCGTTGTACTGTTGATATTTGGCTCTGTTGACTAATGAGTTTGCCGACCACTGACCCAGAAGAACCAGTTAACCCTTTGCCATCTCTCCATGTACTACAGACTTGCATTCTCTCACATACTAAATTAAATTATACCTTATTCATTTAGTAATATATTGCATGAAATCTTTGTTTTATTAAGACAACTTGTAGACAAGTCAGCTAATATTAGGGAGGTTAAAACTTAGCTGTGGCCTGGATGGTGTGGCTCAGTGGTTGAGCATCGACCCATGCACCAAGAAGTCCTAGGTTTGAATCTGACCAGGGCACATGCCCAGGTTGTGGGCTTGATCCCCAGTAGAGTGTGTGCAGGAGGCAGCCAATCATGTATCTCTCACATTAACATTTCTCTCTCTCTCTCTCTCCTTCCTCTCTTTAAAAAAAAATAAAAGCATATTTAAAAATAAACAACAACAGCCCTAACCAGTTAGGCTCAGTGGATAGAGTGTCGGCCTTTGGACTGAAGGGTCCCAGGTTTGATTCCAGTCAAGGGCATGTACCTTGGTCGCAGGCACATCCCCAGTAGGGGGTGTGCAGGAGGCAGCTGATTGATGTTTCTCTCTCATCGATGTTTCTGACTCTCTATCCCTCTCCTCTTCCTCTCTGTAAAAAAATCAATAAAATACATTAAAAAATAACAAAAAATTTAACTGTGAAAGTCCCTTAGAAGGACCCTAAGGCATCTCTCATACTCAGCTACTCTCTCACTCTTGTGTACGAATCCGTTAATAACACTTGTGTTTGAAAGAATGAACCTTAGGGGACTGAAAAATAGGGAGTTACTCTCCAGCGACTATATATAGGGACAAAAAAAGTTTAATGGAAATGAACACATTTCCTGAAGGGGTTCAGGTTAAACTCAACATTCTTTTAAACCCATGCTTGCTGTTTGTAGGGAGCGGCTATGGGGTCAAGCCTGGGAATGACCTTCTAGTCCTCCCTTGTTCCTGGGTAGCTAATGGGCTGTGGGAGGTGCAGCAAGTGCTGCAAAAACAAGGCTTGAGTAAGGAAATAGATCTGAAACTCGCAAGAACATTGTGAACATGTTGACCACCCCCCTTGTTTTGCTCTGTGTGTGCTCTGACTATAAAATAAAGCTTCGGCTTACAGGCTGGGTCACTGTTTCCTCCTCCAGGCAGTGATCCACCTGGTCCCAACAGTATTCTCTTGTCTGTCTTCTTTAATCCTTCACCACCCCTCCTCAGGTTCACCCCTGGCCGTGCTGGACCCGGTTCACTGTTTTTTTACAGGAAAAAATCGTAATAGCTCATGTTTACCACCTACTTTTTGTTAGGCAAGGTGCTAAACAGTTTACATGAATTTTTTTAAACTGCTCACAATAGAACCATTAACATTCCATAGTTCTTGCAATCCCAAGGCTATAGTCATGGAAACGGGGGCCTAGACAGATGAGGAAGGTCAGCTGGGATCCAAGGGCAAACAGGTGGTCTTGAACCACAGGTCCTGCTGTTGGCCTAGCAACCCCTGTGTAACGCAGTCTTCACCACAACCGTTCTCCCAGAAACCTGTGCTGATGATCCCTGCTCCTTATCAAGGCACTCTGCAGTCTCACTGGCCGTGTGTGTGTGTGTGTGTGTGTGTGTGTGTGTGTGTGTGTGTGTTTAAAATACGTTTTTTTATTGATTTCAGAGAAGAAGGGAGAGGGAGATAGGGATAGAAACATCAATGATGAGAGAGAATCATTGATTGGCTGCCTCCTGCATGCCCCCTACTGAGGATTGAGCACCCAACCAAGGCATGTGCCCTTGACTGGAATCGAACCCTGGACACTTCAGTCTGCAGACTGATGCTCTATCCATTGAGCCAAACCAGCTAGGGCACCTGTGTGGTTTAAAACCCCCATCTGCCTTCTGGGGGAAGGTGACCATTTACCCATGTCCAGCTTACACTGGTTTTCTCGGCCTTCTGACTTCCGGAAGGTTTTCAGTGGCGGCTCTTCAGTCACGTCGGTTAAGCGAATTCTCAGGCTGCACCCTACACAAGCCGGAGGGTCCACCTGAATCGCAGACAACGCAGCTGAGCCCCTTAACGTTCTGAAACTAACTGTGGGACACAGTGATCTCTTTTCAATCCGCCGCGGAGGTAACGTCTGTCTCACTGTGGCTCCGCACCCCCTGCAGCGCCCTGCCCACAGCCTGGCCCTGAGCGTCGGCCGGTCTCTCTGAGAGGAATGGCGATAACTCCCCGAAGCTCTCTCCCGCCGGGCCCAATCAGCAGGCAGCAGCACGCCGAGGTTTTATTCTCCTGGTCTTTGTACCAATCACTTTCAGAACCATGACTGCCACTAGGCTTACATAGTGAACAGCCACCTGCAGACTGCTCCCTGCTATTGGACACATCGTACATGGTGACCTTTGATATTTCTTATATAAAAACTAAGGTGCTAGATTCCTCCCTGAGTCCAGAGCTAGGGAAATGTCTGCTTCCTTCTTTTTTTAGGTCACGAGGGCTGCAATGGTCCGCAATGTTTCTCTTTGGGCCCCGGCTTCCTCGTTGTCAGGAAGCTGGTGGCTGGGTAACCCACCGGCTGTAGCGTCCTGGAACCCAGGTTTGCTGGTACGACGCCTGCCCACGGTCTCATTATCAGCCTCATGCCCCCATGCCGCCTCCTCCTCATTGTCTTGTCCCACTACTTTACAGCTCCTTGCTTTGTAATAAAGACAGCATGGGCTTAAGAGTCTGACTGCCTGGGGTTTTGAGAAGCACACTGACAGTTTGTAACGGTGTGATCTTGAGGGAGTTTGGTAATAGTCTCTCTGCCCCCCCTTTTCATTTGTATGGAAAGGACAATGAACGCACCTGCCTTCGACAGTCATTGTGAAAATGAAATAAGATAATGCGTACGAAGCATGGTTCAAAGACACCATTATTGCAGTCTTTTCCTTTTGGAAGAAATTGTGGTGAAATATCGTAACATTTACCATCTTAACCACCTTTGAGTGTACAGCTCAGCGGTAAGTACACGCACATGGCTGCCAGAAGTCTTTTCATCCTGCCAATCTGAAACGCTGCACCTGGAAATAACAAGGCCCCATGCACTGCTCCCTGCCCCCGCGGCCACCCGCGTTCTGCCTCTGTGATCCTGACGCCTCCGGACGCCGCAGGGAAGTGGAGCCTCGCTGTGCTGTCCTTTCGTGATGTCACTGAGCACGCGGTCCCTAAGGCTCATCTATGTTGTAGCATGTGTGAGCATGATCTTCCTTGGGAAGGCTGAGGAAAATGGCATGTGTACGGCACCTTAGCTCATCCACTCACGATGGGCACGTGAGTTATTTCCAACTCTGGCCTTACAGAGAAAGACACAGAAGCAAATTCGGGGTCAGAGGACTTGGTGAAGAATTAGATGGGACATCAAAAGTATAATCAATAGAAGGAGAAATTGATCACTTTGGACTTCTCTGAAATGAAAATCTTTGACCTGTGAGGCCCTGTTAAGAGGGTACATAACAAGGTAACAGACCGAAGGAAATATGTGCAAACCACTGATTTGGCAAAGGACTGGTGTCTAGTCTACAAAAGGAGCCCGTGAAACCCAACAGCTAACAAGCCAGACAGCTCGATTAGAATATGGGCCGGCACACGCCGGACAGCCGGATGGCAGATCAGCACCGGAAGGTGTTCCCGCAGCATCGCTGTCGGCACAGGCAGACGAAGATTCAATGAGGTATCGCTACACACTCAGAACAGCTAAACAAAACAAAACAAAACGAAACAAAAACACAGCATCAGATGCTGGCAAGGGTGTGCAGAAACCGAACTTCATACATTGCTGGTGGAAATGGAAAATGGTACAAGCCACTCTGGAAAGTGATTTGGCAATTTCTTAAAAACCTAAACATACCAACCATAAACTCAACCAGCACACTTCTTGGCATTTCCCAGGGAAATGAAAACGTATGTCTACACAAAAAATCTGGACGTGACTCTTCATAGCAGCTTTGTTTGTAATAGCCCCACACCGGAAACACCCGCATGTCCCACGGCAGTGAGTGGTTAAAGGAACTAGATCATCCTCAGCCAAAAACAGGAGCCCCGGCGTCCCCACGGAGGGCGTGGATCTGAAGGGCGCTATGCTGAGTGGGAAAGCCAGCGTCCCCAGGCTGTGCCCTGTGCGGCCCTGTGCACATAACCTCCGTCAGAAGTAGAACTGAACTGGAGGACAGATTGGTGATTGGGGAGGGGGGGGGGCAGGTGGGGGGGAGAGGTGGGGCAGGAGGGAGGTCTCCCTGGCCAGAGAGGAGGTTTCTAGCTTGATTTTGGTGGTGGCTCCAGGGGTCTTCACTTGGGATAAAATGACACAGGCTCTCCCCCATCCCCCAACACACACACACACACACACACACACCCTGTGCCGAACTCTCCCGGATTTAAGTAAGATGGAATCAGTGGAGAAACCAGGTGAGGGGCGCACAGGACCTCTCTGTGTTATTATAATGATTTTTTAAACAACAGAAACGACGGTGGCCACATTATTTCACAAGAGGAGAACGCAAACAAAGGAGGGGCGGTGGGAAACGCCAGTCCTCAGCTCTGCCCATCCCTGCCCTGGGGAGGAGGGTGCCACAGAGTGGGCGGTGCTCCCTCCCGGGGTGGGCGGCGACAGCGCGCAGCCAGGCGCAGCCCCACCTCCCGCCAGGAGTGCGGATCGGAGCGCGCAGAGCCGAGCGCTCAGAGAAGGACGGAGCCGCACTTGGGAACCGCCGGTCGGTGCGCGCGTCTTGCCGGGGCTGCCCTCTCCGCACCTGCCGGCGCCCCGGCGGAGCCAGGCTGTCCCGGCACCGGGCTGGGCCAGCGCGATGCAGTCGCTCAACATCACCCCCGAGCAGTTCTCCCGGTTGCTGCGGGACCACAACGTGACCCGCCAGCAGTTCATCGCGCGGTACGGACTGCGGCCGCTGGTCTCGGTCCCCGAGCTGCCGGCGCGCGCCCAGCTGGCCTTCGTGCTGGCCGGGGCGCTCATCTTCGCGCTGGCGCTCTTCGGCAACGCGCTGGTGGTCTACGTGGTGGCCCGCAGCAAGGCCATGCGCACCGTCACCAACATCTTCATCTGCTCCCTGGCGCTCAGCGACCTGCTCATCGCCTTCTTCTGCATCCCTGTCACGACGCTCCAGAACGTCTCCGACACCTGGCTGGGGGGTGAGTCCGCCGCCCCATCCCCTCACTACCCCCTCCAGCCCCCACACACTGTCTGCTCCTCTGACCTCCTGCTGTCTTTCTAGCAGAGTCTGTCCTTAGCACTTCCTCACCTGTGCTCACTTGCAGAAGTTTTTTGCCTCTTGTGATCTGTCCCGAGTTTTCCTCTCCTTGTCACTTAGAGACAGGGTCAGGGACCGGCTTGGGAAAGAGATCCCAGGCAGGGAGGTGGGGTGCATCCCACTCTCCAGCCAGTTCAGCTTCTTTTGATGATTACCATTTTTTTTCTAATCCTATATAATAAAAGCCTAATATGCTAAATTAACAACAATTATTAGCAGTCGCGGTGGGACCAGTCGCTATGACGTGCACTGACCACCAGGGGAGACGCTCTGACCCATAGGTTAGCTTGCTGCTGGGGTCTGGCCGATCTGGACTGAGCGAGATGGGCTGGACACACGCTGAAGCCCTCCCACAGTCCCTCCCCGGCCCGATTGTGCACGGGTGGGGTCCCTCAGCCTGGCCTGTGCCCTCTCACAATCCCAGACCCCTCTGGGGATGTTGGAGAGCCAGTTTTGGCCCAATCTTGCAGGCCAGGCCGAGGGACCCCACCCGTGCACGAATCTATGCACCAGGCCTCTGGTTTTTAATAAAGGATAATTACCAAGGTTTAACCCCCCTAATTTTTAATGAAAGGTAATTACCAAGGGGTTTTTTTTCTTCTAATTTTTAATAAAAGATAAAAATGTTTCAAATACTAAAAGCCCCAACCTCCCCACCTCCCCACCCGTGGCTCACTCCCCAGGGTGCCTGTGTGGCTTCCAGACAGTCACCTGCAGCCCAAGCACACAGGTGGACTTAAACCTTTACAAACTAATATAACACATTTGCAGAAAAGGGTGCATTGGACCCGTCATTTATAAAAGGATTATCAGGGCCAGGCGGGGGAAGGACACAGAACCTCTGCCCTCCTGACAGAGAGACAGTTCCTCTCCCTCCTTAGTGGGGAGCGGAAACCGCGGGGCCCTGGGGGTCCCTGAGTCCAGGGCAGTGTGTGGAGGTTGGGAAAGCAGACACTGCACTTCCAGAACAATCCAGTCCTTCCAGAGACAGCTAGAGAGTGTGTCCTTGTCACCCACAAGCACCCGCAGGTACCTGGGTGTGCCTGGGAAGAGGCATTTCCCTGGGTGGGTGTGCTCAGATCCTCAGTCCACAATCCTCACAAAGTGGTGGAGACGGGTGGGGGTAAGGGGGGGAGAGACTGTGAGAGAAGTTGGCCTTATGCCCTCAGGCCCTGCCATGTCCAGCCCCTCGCTAATTCCTTTTAATCTCCTGCAGGGTGTTCCTTGCATCCCACAATCACCAATGTGAGGTTTTCAGTTTCTCTCCCTGGCATTGCTTTCCCCCCACTCATTCCCGTCTCATCTTCAGTGTAAATGTTCCCCACATGAATGTGTACAGCACTCCAGTCCGGAGCGGTGACTGGGAAGTGGAATGCAGTGCGGGAGCGGGAAGTGGACTCACGGGTCAGAGACTTCCTCAGGCACTCGGTGGAGTATCTTAAAGGTGCCCAGTGCAACCACCTCCATAAAGTTTCTGTGGAATCTTTTGATCATCTTATATAATTTGTTATTCTTAGAACTAGGCACGGGCGCTTTTGTTTCTCAGTTTGTGAAGACAGACTTAGGAAGCAGACGTATTGCTGGGAGATGGTAGCTCCGTGTTTAAAGGACAGCATCACTGAGCAAAGCGGACCTTCTACTGAGGATCGAAAGACTGGATTCCTCCTGTGGCTCCGAGACATGCTGATTCTACGCGTCTGGACCTCGGTGTCTCAGTGAAACGTGAGGGATTCTGGGCGCTGGGAAGCAGGATGAGGCAGACCTCAGAGCCGAGCCGGGGGAGAGCGATGCCAGGAAGGAGCACCTGCCTCTTCCCACCTGAGGATGCGGGTGGACCCTGCACGGGCTTCTTTCATGCTTCCTGTTTCTTCGTCCGACGTCATGGAGGGCGTTTCCTTTAGCTTCTAAATGCTGAAAAGGGGTAATAGGTTGTTTATTTATTTTACAGGGTTAGTGTGAGGGTGACGGGTGCTAGTAAAAGTGCTTTGAAAAACACTAACCATTACACGAAGATGTAAAGCAGTAATTTTATTAACGAGTGTTTGGTTGGAGGTGGCCTGTGTTTGTCTGGGGCCAGATTTATAGAATAAATATTCTTTTTTATTTTTAATATTTTATTGATTTTTTTACAGAGAGGAAGGGAGAAGGATAGGGAGCTAGAAACATCGATGAGAGAGAAACATTGATCAGCTGCCTCCCGCACACCCCCCACTGGGGATGTGCCTGCAACCAACGTACATGCCCTTGACCGGAATCGAACCCGGGACCCTTCAGTCCGCAGGCTGATGCTCTATCACTGAGCCAAACCAGTTAGGGCTAGAATATTCTTATAACCTGAGTAAGCAGCACAGAGATGCACACTCAGGGAGAGGAGAGAGCTTCTGGGGAGAGTGAGCCCGAGGGCATGGCGTTTGAGTGGGCAAGATGGGAAAATATTACAGAACTCCTGGGGTCCGTTAACAAGAGAAAGGTCAAGAGAATGAAGTCCAAGAGTTGAAAATGAGCTCGGCATTTATTTTTTGTGTGAAGCTACCGAGGGTCGCCTTTCGGGCAAAGCATCCATTTATTCGGAAATGAATAGAGCTCACCTGTGCCTCTGTGGGCTCCCAGAACAGGAAGTAACCCGAAATGAACAGAACTAGGATGGGACAGAGGAGGGCCCGGCCGCGGTGGGGGCAGGGAGGCCTCTCGTGTTTCCAGAGGAAGGAGGAGGGAGTGTGTTCTAGAACAAGGGGAGTTTGAAGGGAAGAAGGCAAAGCGCTCCAAGAACAGTGTGGAAGGCTTTTCAAGAATATCGCTTAGATGTGGGACTGGCGGCAGTGCCACTGGGGGGCATATTGAAAGGTATATAACCCCCATAAACTATGACTTCCCCTCAAATGCATCAGCTGGGGCGGAACTTCAGCACAGTGGCCACCAGGAGGTGACAGTGGAGGAAGGAAGACTGGATATCCTGACCCCAACCCCTCCCCCGTCCCCGCCGCCCCCGGGGCAGGATCGCTGCTGGGGAGGGCACAGGTGGGGGGGGGTGTGTGCCCAGTATTCTCAGATCTTCTTTTATTGCTGTTATCATTTTATTATTACAGATTTTGATGGTGTTGGCATTTACTTCACATTTAAAAAGTAAAATGCACTTGGGGGAAAGAACCTTTCTGTGGGTTTGGCCCCAAATAATTCACAGACTTCCAGGTGGGACTAGTCCACAAAGCCTCTCCAGACGCTCTGACCACGGCGGGGTGGGGATGACCGACTGGGTGTTCGTCTGCTTTTGCCACTCACGCCCTGGCTGGGGACCAACAGCGCCTCTGAGCGAAGCCACGTTTTGACAAGATCCCCGGGCAGGGCCTACGGCTCTCAGGCCTGGCTGCACAGAGATGCCCCGAAAGCCTATGGAACTGATCTCTGAGCCCCAGTCGGGTGGCTCAGTTGGTTGGAGCATCACCTGGTACACCGAAAGGTCACAGGGTCAATTTCATCAGGGCACATACCTACGTTTGGGTTTGATTCCTGTCAAGGTGCATACGGGAGGCAGCCAACTGAAGCTTCTCTCTCTCTCTTCCCGCCTCCCCCTCCTCCTCCCTTCCTCTGTCTCCAAAAACAATAAAAACATATCCTCTGAGGATTGAAAACCCCCAGCCCAGGTGGCTCCAGGCCAGTCGCTGGCCCAGACTCGGATCCTCTGAGCCAGGAGCCAGCTCGCCCTGAGCCTGCCCGTGCGTCTCTGCCCAGGTCCTCGGTTAAAGCCCTCGTGCGGCTGCTGCAGGTCACGGTGGGAGATCTCCACGGTGGGAATCGACGGCCACGAGTGAGGCCTTTAAAACAACCCCCACGGTTGGTGTCCAGCACACCACTGAGCAGACATCGACTTTCTAAGAGGGAGACAAGGGGATCCAAAGCAGTTGGTGTTTTATTGAGTGACACTCACCAGAAGGTGATCCAGGGATGCTCAGCTCTCAGCCGGCCCAGCATGAGGCAAGCTGCCCGCCAGTCCCCTATGCACCTGCCTTAGCATCCCAGCATCAGCCACGTCCCACCCACCAGCCGCCACTCGCACTCCCGAAACCTCCCCACACAGAGCGAGCAGGTGTGGGGGCTCCTTCCCCCAAAAGAGTCAATGGGCTTGCTTATGACTTTCCTGTTACCACCAATGTGAGAATGGGCTGTGTTGCCATAGCGACGAGGAGTGGGCCCTGGAAGTTCTGACTCCCGTCTGCTCGCTCCCCTGTGTGGTCAGGCTCCGGCACGGACTTGCCGTGGTGCCCGCGGCCGTGGCATTTACTGTCGGACCTGCAGCCGGTCCTCCTCGTGTGTCTCCGACTCCCTTCTCCTTTCAGCCGTTTCGTCACAACATCTAAAACTCTTCCAAATTCACGGACTGCACCTGTCGCTTTTCTTCCAGGTACTTAAGAAAAACAATGTTCTGTTTTATCCAGTATATTCAGTGGCATTTTCCAGGTAAATGCAGACACTTGGGTCTCTTCTGGAGGACTCCACAAACGCCTCTTCCTTCTTGCTTTGTTTCCTTTGTCCCTGTCCCTGATGTTCTGCCTGGGCAGGTTCTCACTCCCTCTTCGAGTCTCTTTTCTTTCCTCGTTCATTGCTGCACAGACGCTGCCCTGGGGACTCGCGCTTCTTTGCGGGTGATTCTGAAATCAGTGTCCAATCGTCTTTTAAGCCACGGCTCTCCCCTGACGTGAAGACAGACACTTACACGCGGGGTCTTACCAGCATCCCGCATTCCCTCACCTCTGCCCAGGGCTGCACTGATGAATAGTCCCGGGAGCCATGCTCCTATTCAGCATTCCCTGGCTCTGCTGTGTGGGGTGTGGGTGCTGAGGAGGGTGACCTGTGGGATGGTGTGGGTGCTGAGGAGGGTGACCTGTGGGGCGTGGGCGAGGAGGAGGGCGACCTGTGGGGCATGGGTGAGGAGGGTGACCTGTGGGGCGTGGGCGAGGAGGAGGGCGACCTGTGGGGCATGGGTGAGGAGGGTGACCTGTGGGATGGCATGGGTGCTGAGGAGGGTGACCTGTGGATGAGCCAGGCCTCACTCAGAGCAGGAGGGGAGCGGGTTCCTAAGAAAGGATGGAGGAAGCATGAGTGTCTGCTGATATCAGGCCTCTGGATGAGCAGTGGGGAGTGTGCAGTGAGGAGAGCACAGTGGGGAGAGCACAGTGGGGAGTGTGCAGTGGGGAGAGCACAGTGGCGACGTGCAGTGGGGAGAGTGCAATGGGAAGTGTGCAGTGGGGAGAGCACAGTGGGGATGTGCAGTGGGGAGAGCGCAGTGGGGAGTGTGCAGTGGGAAGAGTGCAGTGGGGAGAGTGCAATGGGGAGAGTGCAGTGGGAAGAGTGCAGTGGGAAGAGTGCAGTGGGGGAGTGCAGTGGGGGGAGCGCAGTGGGAAGAGTGCAGTGGGGAGAGTGCAGTGGGAAGAGTGCAGTGGGAAGAGTGCAGTGGGGGAGTGCAGTGGGGAGAGTGCAGTGAGGGAGTGCAGTGGGGGAGTGCAGTGGGGAGAGTGCAGTGAGGGAGTGCAGTGGGGGAGTGTGCAGTGGGGGAGTGTGCAGTGGGGGAGTGCAGGGGGAGAGTGCAGTGGGGAGAGTGCAGTGAGGGAGTGCAGTGGGGGAGTGTGCAGTGGGGGAGTGTGCAGTGGGGGAGTGTGCAGTGGGGGAGTGCAGGGGGAGAGTGCAGTGAGAAGAGTGCAGTGGGGGAGTGTGCAGTGGGGGAGTGCGCAGTGGGGAGAGCACAGTGGGGATGTGCAGTGGGGAGTGCAGTGGGGAGAGCACAGTGGGGAGTGTGCAGTGGGGAGAGCACAGTGGGGATGTGCAGTTGGGAGTGCAGTGGGGAGAGCACAGTGGGGAGAGTGCAGTGGGGAGAGTGCAGTGGGGAGTGTGCAGTGGGGGAGTGCAGTGGGGAGTGTGCAGTGGGGGAGTGCAGTGGGGAGAGCACAGAGGCGACGTGCAGTGGGGGAGTGCAGTGGGGAGAGCACAGTGGGGATGTGCAGTGGGGAGTGCAGTGGGGAGAGCACAGTGGGGAGTGCGCAGTGGGGAGTTTGCAGTGGGGAGTGCGCAGTGGGGGAGTGCAGTGGGGAGAGCACAGTGGGGAGTGTGCAATGGGGAGAGCACAGTGGGGATGTGCAGTGGGGAGAGCACAGTGGGGAGTGTGCAGTGGGGGAGTGCAGTGGGAGTGTCAGGTCAGGTTGGGGCATGTTCAGGTCCTGGCTGTCCAGGGCCTAGGGAGGGGCTAGGGGAAGGGGGACTTGTGGTGACTGAGGTTATGGAAGCTTAAGGCGTGGGAGGGTTCCTTCTGAAGACTCCCAGGAGCTGGGAGTCAGCTCTAACCCAGTCTCCTCTGGCGCTCAGCATCAGGAAGGTGAGGCGGGGAGTGCCTGGGGCCAGGGAGAGTGTCGGCCCAGCCTTCCTCCTGCGGTGGGTGCAGCCCCAGCGGGACAGGACGGCGCTGCGGCTCTCCCTGCAGGCCTGGGTGCGGTGAGAGGACTGTCTAACGGTGGCTGGGAAATTGACTGAAAGCAATTCCGGGAAAGGACTTCCAAACACCCCGAGTAACAGCATCCCTGGGGACCGCACACCCACAGGCATTTGCGCAGGTGAAGGCAGCTGCCTGGGAGAGAGTGTGGGACTCGGCGTTCCCAGCAGCTGGTGGGAGACTTCCTCCTCCGAGAGCAGCGAGTCTCAGCCTCGGCAACGCTGGGCATCACCCGGGAGCTCACAAACAGCGCCTGTTCCTGCCCTTGGAGTCCAGTTACCCGGGCTGAGTGTGGTGCCCGCCATCGGATTTTCAGAAGTTCCCAACAGAACTTCCGTGGCTGGGCCTTGACCTAGGAACCAGGAGGTCACGGTTCCATTCTGAGTCAGGGTACATGCGCGGGTTGCTGGCTGGATCCCCAGTGTGGGGCGAGCAGGAGGCAGCCGATGGATGATTCTCTCTCATCATTGATGTTTCAGTCTCTTTCTCCCTCTCCCTTCCTCTCTGAATTCAATAAAAAAATAAAAAACAAAAATAAAGAAAAGATTCTAACTTGCAGCCAAGGTTGAGAACCACGGATGATCTGTAAATGGTGACAGGCCTGCGCTGTGAGGAAGGCCGAGAGGAAAAATGGATGCAAAGCACACAAAGTGGTGTACAGCTGTTACCGTTTTAAAAGGGCCGTTGGAGGCCGATGCTGGGACCTGCAGAAGCAGACTGCCCGGAGGGGTCCCACGTGGACCTCGGAGCAGCCGCTGTGTGGGAGCAGCGACACTGTACTGACGCCCCCGACCTTGCTGGCCTCCTGCAAGAGGGATGTGCAGAGAAGTTAAAACTGATGAAAATCTGGAGAAAGGGGACACCTGGAGAAAGATGAGAAGAACGGTTCTTTGTTTAAAATACGTTTTTTTATTGATTTCAGAGAGGAAGGGAAAGGGAGAGAGAGAGAAACATCAATGATGAGAGAGAATCACCGATCAGCTGCCTCCTGCACACCCACACTGGGGATTGAGCCCTCAAACCTGGGCATGTGTCCTGACCAGGAATCAAACTGTGATCTCCTGGTTCATAGGTCAACGCTGAACCACTGAGCCACGCCGGCCGGGCGAGACGGTGCTAAGTTAGCACAGCCCACAACGTTTCACCGGTGCCTGGAGCCCAGCAGGTGGGGCAGGAGCAGGCCAGGCCCAAGCTCCACCACCGGCTCCCTTCTCCCTTCTGCGACATGGGGCTCGCCTACCCCGTCGGTTGAGCTGGCGTGCGGGTTTTTGTACACTGTGCTCTCTGGATCCACACAGCGGCTTCCCTCCCGCGCTGTGCAGAGAGCCGCTCCGCGGCCACCGCAGCAGCTGCCTTGTGTTTGGGGGCGATGCCACAGGAACATGAGGCTCTTCCGCCCTAACAAATCCCACTGGGTTTGCAGAAGTGAGACGTGTCCCTGACGACACTGCGCGAAGGGCGAGCCATGGGGCACGCGCTGCCTCTCTCCGCACTGTGCAAGGCGCCTGCAGACTCCGCTCCTGCAGTGCACGTGGTGTTACGTTCACGTTTTGGTTCTGCACTTCCTGAGTCTTAGCCTGGGCCCGCCAAGTTCTTTCTTCTCTTGCCTGTCATCAGCCGAGCTAGCACTTCAGTCTGCTCATTGGGTGTCTTTGTTGCCACATCTCTGGCTGATCTGAAGTGCAGGGCGTTACCCACGTGGCCTCTGGGTCTGGGTAAACCAGTTTCAAATAGTGGTGTATCAGTAGCTTTCCCTTTAAAAAACTGTAAATGTCTGTTCATGTTTTTTTAATTTATTGGGGTGACATTAGTTAATAGGATCATATGGTTCCACGTGCACATTTCTATGATACATGATCTGTGTATTTCATTGTGTGCCCGCCACCCAAAGACTAACCATTTTCCGTCACCATATGTCTCAGCTCCTATACCATCTCCTCCACCCCCTTCCCTCTGGTAACCACCCTCCTGTTGTCTGCGTCTATGAGTTTCCGTGTTAGATCCCACATATGAGTGAATTTTGCTGACTGACTTATTTCACTTAGCATACTAGGTCCAGCCCTAGTGTCACAAATGGCAGTGTTTCATCTTTTCTTATGGCTGAGTAACATATGTGTACCACACCTTCTTTAGCCAGTCCTCTATCAAAGGACACTGGGTTATCTCCATGTCTTGGCCACCATTAATAATGCTGCAATGGCTCTAGCTGGTTTGGCTCAGTGGATACAGCGTCGGCCTGGGGACTGAAGGGTCCCGGGTTCGATTCCAGTCAAGGGCGTGTGCCCTGTTGCGGGCTTGATCCCAAGGATGGGGGGCATGCAGGAGGCAGCCGATCAGTGATTCTCTCTCATCATTGATGTTTCTGTCCCTCTCCCTTCCTCTCTGAAATCAATAACAATATATCCTAAAAAAATGATGCTGCAATGAACAGGGTGCATATACTATATCTTTGTGAAAAAATGTTTTTGAAATTTTTGACCCAGAAGAGAGATTGCTGGGTCATATGCTAATTCTGTTCTTCATGTTATGAGGAACCACCATACTGTTTCCATGGTGGCTGCACCAGTCTGCATTCCCACCAGCAGTGAATGAGGGTTCCTTTCCCTCCACAGTCTCTCCAACACTTGTCATTGCTTGTCTTGTTGATGATGGCCACTCTAACAGGTGTGTGCTGGTATCTCATTGTAGTTTTGATTTGCATTTCCCTAATTGCCAGGAAGGTTGAACATCTTTTCCTATATCTGTTGGCTGTTTGTAAGTCTCCTGGGGAGGGGTGTTTGTTCAGGTTCTTCCCCCACTTTTTTAAAAAAATATATTTTATTGATTTTTCACAGAGAGGAAGAGAGAGGGATAGAGAGTTAGAAACATCGATGATAGAGAAACATCGATCAGCTGCCTCTTGCACAACCCCCACTGGGGATGTGCCCGCAACCAAGGTACATGCCCTTGACCGGAATCGAACCCGGGACCCCTCAGTCCGCAGGCCGATGCTCTATCCACTGAGCCAAACCGGTTTCGGCTCTTCCCCCATTTTTTAATTGGATTGTGTGTGTGTTTGGTTTGAGTTCTTTCTATATTTTGGATATTCACCCCTTGTCAGAGCTGCTGTCTGCAAATACCCTCTCCCCCTCAGGTTGGCTGCTTTTGTTTTGTTGTTGGTTTCTTCTGCCGTGCAGAAGCTTTTTAGTTTGATTCACTTATTTTTGCCTTTACTTCCCTTGCCTTTGGGGTCAAATTCATAAAATGTTCTCTATGACCAAGGTCCATAAGTTTAGTACCTATGTTTTCTTCCATGTAATTTATAGTTTCAGATCTTATATTTAGGTCGTCTTTGATCCATTTTGAATTAAATTTTGCACACGGGGACAAACTATAATCTAGTTTCATTCTTTTGCACGTGGCTTTCCAATTTCCTCAACACCATTTATTGAAGAGGCTTTCTTTTCTCCATTGTGTACAGTTTCTGGCTCCTTTGTCAAGAAAGATTTGCCCATATACATGTGGTTTTATTTCTGAGCTCATTTCTGTTCCATTGGTCTGTGTGTCTGTTTTTCTGCCAATACCATGCTGTTTTTATTATCATAGCTCTGTAGTATAATTTGAAGTCAGGTAGTGTGATACCTCTGGCTTAATTCTCTTTTCTCAGGATTGCTTAGGCTCTTCAGGGTCTTTTGTAGTTCCATAAAAATCTGATGACTTTTGTTCTATTATTTCAAAGAATGACTTTGGGATTTTGATGGGGATTACATTAAATCTGTGTATTGCTTTGGGCAATATGGTCCTTTTAACTATGTTGATTCTTCTGATCCATGAACATGGTATATCTTTCCATTTTGTTGTGTCTTTTTCAATCTCTTTTAATAATGCTTTGTAGTTTTTAGAATATGTCCTTCACCTCCTTTGTTTAGTTTATTCCTAAGTATTTTATTATTTTTGTTGCTATTACAAAAGGAATTGTTTTTTTCTCATTTCTTTTTCTGAAGCTTTATTGTTAGTATAAAGGAAGGCAGTGGATTTTTGTACATTGATTTTGTATCTTGCAACTTTACTGTATTTGTTTATTGTTTCTAATAGTTTTTTGGTGGAGTCTTTAGGGTTTTCAACATACAGGATCATGTCATGTGCAGAGTGACACTTCTACTTCTTCCTTCCTGATTTTGTTGCCTTTTATTTCTTTCCCCTGCCTAATTGCTCTGGCTAAGACTTCCAGAACATGTTGAATAAAAGTCATGAGAGTGGACATCCTTATTTTGCTCCTGATTTTAGAGGAAAAGCTCTCAGTTTTTCACCATTGAGTGTGATATTGATTGAGGTGAGGGCTTGTCATATATGGCCTTTATGATGTTAATGTACTTTTCTTCTATACACATTTTATTGAGTGTTTTAAGCATAAATGGATGTTGTATTTTATCAAATGCCTTTTCTCCTCTACTGATGAGACCATATGTTCTTAACCTTTGTTTTATTAATGTGGTGTAGTACATTGATTTGCATATGTTGAACCATTCTTGTGCCCCTAGAATAAACCCCAGTTGGTCGTAGCGTATTATTATTTTAATGTATTATTGTATTCGATTGGCTAGTATTTTGTTTAGGATTTCTGCATTCATATTCATCAGAGATATTGGTCTGTCATTCTCTAGTGTTATCCCTGCCAGGTTCTGGTGTCAGCGTTATTTTGGCCTCATTAAATGTGTTAGGAAGTATCACCTCTTCTGCAATATTTTGGAAGAGTTTGAAAAGGGTAGGTGTCAAATATTCTTTGAATGTTTGGTAGAATTCACTAGTGAAGCCATCTGGTCCTGGACTTTTATTTTGGGTGGAGGATTTTGATGTTTGTTTCAATTTCCTCAGTGTTTATCAGTCTGTTTATATTTTCCATTTCTTCATGATTCTGTCTAAGAAGGTTATATATTTCTAGGAACTTATCCATTTCTTCCAGTTATTGAATTTAGTGGCAGGTAGTGTTTCATAATACTTTAGTACGATCCTTTGTATATCTGTGATGTCTTGTGACCGCTATTTCATTTCTGATTTTGTTTATCTAGGTCTTTTCTCTTTTTTTCTTAGTGAGTCTAACCAGGGGTTTGTCAATTTTGTTAATCTTTTCAAAGAACCAGCTCTCTGTTGTATTAATTTTTATATAGTCTTTTTGCTCTCTGTTTCATTCTATTCTGCTCTAACTTTTATTATTTCCTTAAATCCCAAGAACCTAACATTGCATCTTAAAGAACTAGAAAAGAAGAACAAAAGCAACCCACATTGTTTTCTTTTAATCAACCTTGGAACAAATTCTTCAGAATGGATATCGTCATTAGATGCTTTCACGAACTTACAGCTCCTTACACTGTTTTCTAAATTAATCTAAGAATGATTTTCATCTTTCCTACATGAGTACTCTGTTCGTTTCATTCTGACCTTTTCACTTGGATCCTTTTGCGAGTCACTGTTACACTGGGGTGGAAACTAATACTGGCCCAATTGCTTTCTATTTCCAAGCCCCATTTTTAGAAACAATGAGGTCTTATTCCTATTTGAATTATTGAGGCCTGCACTGTGTGTGATGGGAGGTGAAGGTGGGGGTGGGTATAGGTCAGTGGACACCATTCATGCCCAGAAACGAGTTCACCTTCTGGAACTAAAACTGCATAAGCAAGTTAAGGCAGGAAAGCGATACATACTAAACCAAAGCATTTGCTTCTAGTCCAGTAGGCAAAGGGGAATTATTGCAGTTTTCAAGTAGAAATGGAAGCAACAATGGAGGCAAACTGAAACAGTCAGATTTGGACTGAGCTGTCTTAGCACTGACAACGCACACAGAAGGAGCATTGACCAGCGTAGTCTGCATTTTAGGCAACATACCTTCCAGAGAAAAAGTAACCAAAAGGATGTCAAGTAAGTTTCCTTCGTTCTGAGAACAGCTGAGAAGGGAATGTACTAGAAGGATGTTGGAGGCACACAGGATCAGTGTGAAGCTGGAGGGACAATAGGGGCCAAGGGTGCTCAGAGGTCGCAGCAGTCTCTAAGTTGTGGTCTGTTGTCGCTCATGACCTGGTGGGCACCGGACCGCATACCTTCAACCCTCTTCGTCTTCACTGGCTCTTTCAACACTGGGAGGGCCTCTATCTGCCTGTCTCCCCACAGGGAGCTGAGTTCATGCACCAGAGGAAATTGTGTTGAGATTAAGAAATGCAGGTAGATGGACAAGAAATAGCCATTCTGGGCGGGCTCTGAGAAGCACTCTGATTTTAAAGCCTGATGGTCCCAGATGGAAAAAAGGGAAGGGCATTCCAAGAAAACAGTGCCCTACACCAGGAATTCTAGGATTATCCCAGCTTATTGTTGTTATTATTATCATTATTATTTAATCCTCACCTGAGGATATGTTCTTATTGATTTTTAGAGAGAGAGAGAGAGAGAGAGAAAGGAGGAGGGAGGGAGAGAAAGGGAGAGAGAGAGAGAGAGAGAGGGAGAGAGAGAGAAGAGAGAGAGAGAAGGAGAGAGGGAGAGAGAGAGAGAGAGAGAGAGAGGAGAGAGAGAGAGAGAGAGAAATATCAATGGGTTGTCTCCCATACACTCCCTGACCCCTGACCTGGGATTGAACCCAAAACCCAGACATGTGTCCTGACCAGGAATTGAACCCACAACCTCTTGGTGTACAGGACTACACTCAACCAATTGAGCCACTTGGCCAGGGCGTCCTATAAGTTGCCATTTATGTAAAGAAATGTCACAAAGGACACATTCTTGCAAAGCAGCTTAGACCTGTGCGAGTCACACTGGGGAGTCACACCGAAGAGCCACCAGAAACAGGAGCTAAAGATGAAGGGCGGGTCGGTGGTTGACATTTCGTAAAGGGCAGAGACAAAACCCTAGTCCTCAGTGCCTCCTTCGCTCCAGGCCGCCAGACCTTGAAAAATGATCTCCGAATTCAAAAGGGCAAAGCAGAGCTGGTTCGAGTGGGACTAAAGATCGAGATAAATGAGCAGGGAGCAAAAGAGCATCTCCCTACTTTTCAAAAGAATGCAGATCTTCAGCGTAAATTGCATGCAGGACATGGACGACACTCGGAGGTGTGATCAAGGAAACAGAGTTGGCGACGGCTTAGCCAGTTGCTTGGAGAAACGTCAGAAGTAGCGCGTTGGGCAAATGCGGTCTGGACTCATAAAAAGGGTAAGATGACAGATAGCAGAACCAGGGCCTGGTGCAGACCTGTCCCGCGGACTATTGAACAGGTGACTTGTGAGCCTGTGGGTGAGAGCTGCCGCAGAGCGGGGGGCACTGAGACAGGGCGCCGTGGCCTGCGCCCGGCTCCATGCTGTCACACACAGCTGTGCGGCCCTAAGCAGGGCACGTCTCCTCCGCACTGCGGCGTCTGCACTGGGAAATAAGGCTACGGAACGAGACGTCCTGTCCTGGGCAGGTGAGCCACAAACAACCTGCCAACCTCCGCTGGACCGCATTGAGCTCAGTGCTTTCCATCTGGCTGCCTGATGATGACAAAAAGCTGCCATTTAGGAAAACACATACCCGGTACCGGGTGCTTATCTCATTGTGTGAAGTGCTCGCATTGTGCTCACGGGACAGGTGGATATTATCCGTCCCTTTTCGCAAAGGGTGACATTGAGCTTCAGAGCACCTACTGCAGAGATCGGATGAACCAGATAATACCAGGAAGTCAGGGACCCATGTCCCATGTGATTATGATGGACAAGATGGATAGCGCTACAAGGAGATACCACTGCGACAGGAATTCTTTTTTCTTTTTGAGATTTGAAGAAAAAAATTTTCCCCTTTATTGATTAAGGTATTGCATATGTGTCCTTATGACAGTAATTCTTATTTGTTTGGATAGTTATGCCTAAACTGTGTTGATGAGTTCCATGTCCATTTCATGGAAAGTTCCTTCTGATGCTCATTTAACCTTGGACTGTCCAACTTAAGAAAATAACACAATTTGGTTGAAAGAATAGAAGAAATTCTGATCAAAATTTCAAAGAAAGGGTAGATGTGCAGATAAAGAATGTATTCACATGTTCATTTATACAAGTATCACTTACAAAACAGGATTTGAAGTAAGCTACGTCATTCACAGTAGGATCAGTGCTCAAACCACAAAATATATTAGTATTGAAAGGAAATTCCTGCACTTTGCATCTGAATGATCGCACCGGGCAAGAGAGGCCTTGACTGTGAGCAGGGTTAGGATCTGGGGAACTGGAACCAAGGCTGGGGCTGTGACTGGCTCTTGGGTCGCCCTTTGGAGCTTCCGAGAAGGGCGGGAAGGGCAGTATCTGGAGCAACACCTAAATACATTTGCCCGGAGTCGCAGGAATTTTGGAGTCACAGAAACTGTCTATTAAGTGGACCCCGTTCGTTTCAAGTTTGATTTCAAGTTCAATGTAAAGCAACCACTTGATAACACGAGCACAAAAGGCGTGAAGATTTCAGGTACAGTCACTGAAGAGGGTGTTTAGACCCAGGAAGACGGGGCAGTCATATGGTTTCTGCGTTAGCCAGCGCCCCCCCCCCCCCCCCCCAGCAAGGGGGCCCACCTGGACCATTTGAGGAACAACTGGGGCCGCTGGGAAGACTCCGCAGGGACATGAGAGCTCCCTTCAGACAGGCGGGGAGCTGATGTACGGAACCGGTGGCTGGTGTGTCAGAAACTCCCCGAGAGCTACAGTAGGAGGGGCGGGATCACCGGGAAGCAGCGTTTCCAGGCGAGCCTCTCCCTGGTGGAACGGAGGCCCCTGCGTGGCTAAGAGCCTCCTGCGCTCCTCTCGGCGTGCTGGCTGAGAGCCGCCGTGTGTACTGTGCGCGCCGGGGCGCACCGCAGGCGGAAATGGGCAGCAGCCTTGCGCTTGGCGTGTTTACCTTCTAGTAGGAATGGGGACGGTCAGCACACAATAAAACAAACCCTCCGTGCATGAGGCGGTGAGCCGGCAGGTGACAGAGGGAGGGAGGAGAGTGGAGTAAGAGAGACGGGGACTGAGAGGAGGGAGGGGACAGGTGGGACGGCCTGACTGAGAAGGTGACATCTGAGCAAAGACTCCAGTGCAGGACGTGAGGGTGGGACTGGGGAGGTGGTTCCACGAAGGAAGGGATGGATGGGTGAGCCCGCCCCGCAGAGTGTGGCAGTGCGGTTGAGGAAAGGGGGGATGGGCTTCAGCTTGGGGACAGGGTGGCCCACAGGACTTCTTTGGCATCTGCCAGGGATCTCTGTCCCCGAGCTGATGCCCACAGTGACCGTGCAGAGCAATGGATATGGTGTCAACCAGCGAGGCGCATCCACCTCGGCGATGGCAGGCCGGGCTCACGCGCAGACGGCGAAGACGTCAGACACACACACACAGGTGGCAGTGGGCTCACAGATTTAAAACAATATCACGGCGGCCGTGCCTGCACACCAAGGCTGCCAGGGGCCACGGGCTCAAGACCTTGGTTCTGCGACAGAGAAAGTGAAAGCGGTGCAGGGAGGACTTGGGACCGGGGAGTCTCGGGCAGGAGGTCAGAGGAGAGAAGAGAAACAGGGTGTGGGCGTCCTTGAGGAGGATGGTCCTGTGTGGTGACTGACAGGGCACCGGAGGGAAGGACCGAAGGCGCCTCGGTGGTGTGGGGCCCAGGAGGCCGCCCGCCCCCCCCGCCCCCCCGCCCCCCGCCTGCTCTCCTGCAGGGAGGGCTAGCCACCTCTGCTGCCCCTCTCCAAGGCCCTGTCACTGCTCTGTCCTGATCACAGCCTGGGAGCTCAGAGCCCCCCAGGGAGCGAGCCTGTGCCTGTACCTCTGGGCATGGCGCTCTGCGGTGTGACTGTAGACACAGCCTTTGAAGCGGAGGCTCAGCGCGAACACACACCCAGCTTTCTCCCTCTGATGTGTCCCTTGTCTCCCCGCAGGTGCCTTCGTCTGCAAGATGGTGCCGTTCGCCCAGTGCACGGCCGTGGTGACCGAGATCCTCACCCTGACCTGCATCGCCGTGGAGCGCCACCACGGCCTGGTGCACCCGCTCCGCGTGAAGTGCCGCTACACCCACCGCAGGGCCTTCACCACGCTGGGTGAGGGGGGAGGGGGGAGGGCGGGCGCCTCGGCCCCAGCGTGGGTGCAAAGGGAAGGTGATCAGCTCAGTCCTCTCTGCCTCCCTCCCCCCCTTCCGGCCCCTCTCCCTCCCTCCGGGTCCACCCCAGCACCACGCCTCTCATTCCAATTGTGCCCCTTGGGTTTAGGGCTCAACCTTCCTAACCCACTGGCCTGACCTAAGCCAGCCCATGGGTGGCAGGCTGCAGGAACACTCCTTATGACTTCCCGACCCAAGAGGTGGCTACGATGCCCTGTTAGTGCAGGTGGGTTTTCACAGGGGGCAGGAAAAGTGTGTTTAGAAAAGCGGAGAACAGGGTGCAGCCCAGAAGGCTGGGTCCGCGGGAACACTGGGTGCTAGGTGCTGGGTGTTGGGTGCTGCTGACACCTGACAGAGACACAGCCACTTCCTGCGTCTGCGAGGCTGCTGAGCGGCCCTGGAGAGAAATGTCCCAGCCGGGCCATCACCGGGAGGACTCTGCCCCATAATTACCATCCAGCCACTTACAACCCTCATGCCCCTCGCAGCGTGGGCGTGCATTAGGGCGAAATAAGCTCCGCTCGCCCAGAGCAGCTAAAGTGACCGTCCAGGGAGCCATTAGCACCGCACGGGGAGAGGGGAGCCCTCCTTTCTCGCGCCCGCCCCGAGAGCGCCGCCCGCGGGCCCTGGGAAGCCCCTCATTTCAAGGAGACAAAATTGCTAGTTTTAGTTCATCCCAAATGTATGTCGCGTCCTTCCTACAAGTAATTCAGAGACCTCTTGGCTTTTAGTAATTGACAACCGTCCGCCATCAGGACATCTAGAGACAGCAGGTGGTGTGGAAGGAGGGCCGGGAGCGAAGCCCTTGGAGGGAGGAGTTATTAAAAGGAAAGAGGTGCAGAGCAGGGCTTGCCATCTGAAAGCAAAGTCGATACCAGGCAGTCCAGACGGGTCCTGCTCAGAGAGCCCAGGACCCTCTCCCACCTTCGGCCGCTACCTGCGCCCCTGCCCCAGCGGCAGATGCGAGCCTTCCCTGCTCAGAGCTCACAGACCCCCTCCATAGTGTTCACCGGCCTTAGGTGTCTGCCCCTGAGCCCGCCCTGCACTCGGGATTGGCACTGAGCTAAGCCAATTAGACTCAACTCCGCCCAAATACTACTGATGGCTGGAGAAATGACTGGACACAAGATAACATAATACAGTGAGGAGTGGGGTAGAATAGATGTACCTGGCCATGTGCAGAGATAGATAGACAGACAGACAGATAGATGATAGAGAAATGAGGGATGAAAGAGAGGCAGGGAAGGAAGGGGAGAGAGAGAGAGAGAGAGAGAGAGAGAGAGAGAGAGAGCTGTCTTGAATCATACAGTCTCTCTGGGCAGTGTGCCAGGTGGTGTGTGTCTTTATAAAAAACCCCATTGTGGCTTAAGTGAGTCTCAGTTCCTTGAACCCAAGACAACCCACGGTGTCCCTGCTGTCCTGCTCAATACGGAACGAACGGAGGAGTGGGAGCGGGAAGTTGTCCTTAAAGTTGATGTCGGGGCTCTTGGTTCCGGCCTCGTCCCAGGCTCGGAAGATTCTCTTGCTCCTTGCTAAGGACACGTCATTAAAGCAAGTCTCCCAGCAGCCTGCTGGTTTCTGCTGTGGTGTTTGTATGTGAATAAGAACATAATGCCCATCTTAGGGCGGTGAAGGTAAGTGGACTTGCCACTTTAAGGAGAAATTGTGCAGGGTGATCTGTGTCATGGTTAAGTTGTTCATCCATTCAACAAGCACCTGCTTTGCTCGGAAAATCCAAGTGGCCCGTTGTAGCTGTAAAGGGTGGTGGTGGGAAGCGTGTTTAGAGAAGGTGGCTCTGAGTCGTCTGGAGAAGGAGTGCACAGAGAGCGTGGGAGCAGGTGCCAATCGGGAGGCCAGCCTGGAGGCGTGGGGCACACAGTGCCTTTGGGGGCAGGGACGGAAACCAGCTTGGTAGCCACAAAAGGGGACTGGGTGTGAAGAACATGGAGTGACATGTAGGAGGGAAGCGGGAGGTGGGTGAGATTACAAAGACCCCTGGGGACCATGTCAGGGAGTCGGGTCTTATCTCGGAGGCAATGGAACACGGTCACAGACTTTCAAACATTGGAAATGTGTTCTAGGGAGACTCTTCCAGCAGCACTTTGGAGGGGGGTGAGACGGTGGAGGTGAGAACACGTGAGGAGACCATCGCATGGCTCCTGGGGAGGTGACGGGTGCACGGGGCATTGGGAGTCTGTATGGTTAGAGGACTGAGCACGACGTGCTTTGCTCGGCTGAGTCGTATTCTGATGACTGTACCCCTGTTACAGGTGTGGTCTGGCTGGTGGCGGTCATCGTCGGAGCCCCCATGTGGCACGTGCAGCGACTCGAGGTGGGTTCGGGGCTGGGGCTGATCTTTATACTGAGCATGTCCCTGCCCTCTTGATTATAATCATTTTCCTTCCTGCAAGAGGTTTCAGCGAATCTGCATGATCTCCATCATTTCACTGGAGGTTTTCCAACTGGACTCAAATAACATGTTTTAAGATTTCCCCGCTGTTTTACCCCGCTCTTCCTTCTGTGGATAAGACTTGCCAGGGTCAGTGTCTGCATTTTCCTGCAGCTGGACGCGGCTCTCCGAGGGTCCTGCATGGCCAGTCAGGCCGTGAGCATCCAGGGGTCACTCCAAATACTTTTACAGGCGGTCCTCGGGTTACGTCGGACTCCACATATGTTGTTTCATGGTTACGTCGCCATCTCCCATTTATTTATTAAAAAAAAAAGTTTTGTCATTTCGACGTATGTACATATGTGCTTTATGTTTTTTATTATTTATTTACCACAAGTAAAGCTCAGGAATTGTTATCTCTCTTTTAAATTTTTTTGACTGTTTCACTTCATTACTGCTGTGTCTGTGCTCCATGTGAGTGATGGAGGTGCTTATGTAGGTGGGTTCCGACTGACGGCGAAAATCGCGTTACCTCGTGCCATAGGAATGGATCTCCGATGTAACCCGAGGACCTACTGTATTTTGAAGTTACATAAAAAAATTGTGACCGATTATCTACTTATTAGTTGATTGTCTGTCCTAAGTCCTTTCTTATCTGTCTCCTATTCAGTGACAAATTGCAGTTTGAATTGGAAACTTATCCAGCCTCTCTCTGCCCCCCACTTGGTCCGCTGGGCCCCGCCTTGCCTGGGGAGTCACAGTGAGGGCGGGGCCCTGCTGGTGTCCAGTGGCTCCGCCCACTGGGGCGTGTCCAGCACAGACAGTGGTCTTCAAACCCAGGTGGGGTCGCACAGGACTCCCTGAGACACTGTTTAAACTGTGCAAACTTTTGTGCCTTGAAATCAACACAGCATGCAGTGTCCACCAGCAAGGCTGTCACATGTGCCTCAGACGAGGGTCCACTTAAAACCTGGCGTTATTTATTTGTTTTTATTTTTAAAATTTTATTTTTAAAATATATAGCTGGTGTACAATCTTGAATTGGTTATATTAGTTTCAGGTGTACAATATAGTGACTTGACATTTTCAGACCCGATAATGTGATCACCCCACTGACTCTAGCGGTCATCTTCACCCGTGCACTTACCACAACATTGTTGACAATGTTCCCCTCCCCCCTCTCACCCCCCGCCCCTCCCTCTGGTAACCACCCTGTGGTCTCTGTTTCTATGAGTCTGGTTATGTTTGTTTTGTTTTTAGATTCCACATATATGTGAAATCACATGGTATTTGTCTTTGCCTAGTATTATTTCCCTTAGCACAGTGGTCGGCAAACTCATTAGTCAACAGAGCGGCAAACCACGGCTCACGAGCCGCATGTGGCTTGCGAGCCGCAGTTTGCCGACCACTGCCTTAGCATAATATCCTCTGTATCCATTCATGTTGTCACAAATGGCAAGATTTCATTCTTTTTTAATGGCTGAGTAGTATTCCATTGAACACATATACCTCATCTTCTTTTTAAAAAAATATATATTTTTATTGATTTCAGAGAGGAAGGGAGAGGGAGAGAGAGATAGAAACCTCAATGATGAGAGAGAATCATTGATTGGCTGCCTCCTGCACACCCCCTACTGGGGATGGAGCCCGCAACCCGGGCATGTGTCCTGACTGGGAATCGAACCATGACCTCCTGCCTCATAGGTCGACGCTTAACCACTGAGCCACTCTGGCCAGACTACCTCATCTTCTTGATCCATTCATCTACTGATGGACACCTATGTTGCTTCCATACCTCGGCTATTGTAGATAATGCTGCACTGAAGGTAGGGCTGCATATAAATCAGTTCTCGTTTTGTTTGTTTTTTGAGTAAATACCGGAAGTGCAATAGCTCGGTCATACGGTAATTCTGTTTTTAGTACCTTGAGGAATCGCCATCCTGCTTCCCACGGTGGCTGCACCAGTGGGCACTCCGACCAGCAGTGCATGAGGGCTCCCTTTGCTCCACATCCTCCCCAGCACGTGTGTTTGTGGCCTGTCTGATGTAGCCCCTCTGCCAGGTGTGCGGTGGCATCTCACTGTGGGTCTGACTGGCCTTTCCCTGCGGATTAGAGCCGCTGGGCCTCTTTCCTAGGTCTGCTGGCCACCTGTATGTCCTCTTTGGAGAAATGCCTTTTCGTGTCCTCTGCCCATTGTTTGATCGGGTTGTTATGTTTTTGTGATCGAGTTGTGTGAGTTTATTCTCTATTTTGTGTACCAACCTCTTATTGGACATATCATTTGTGAATAAGTGCTTCCAGTCCGTCGGTGGTCTTTTCATTTCGTTGGCAGCTTCCTTCGCTGAGCAAAAAGCTTTTAGTCTGATGCAGTTCCATTTGATTATTTTTATGCTGGTTCTCTTGCTTGAGGGGGTGTGTTCAAAAAGATATCACTCAGACGGACGTCAGATAGGTACTTGCTGTGTTTTCTTCTCGGAGTTTTATGCTTTCAAGCCTTAGGGCGTACACGTAACCTGTATTTTGTAGATGATGTAAGAGAATGGTCCAGGTTCGCTTTTCTGCACGTCTCTGTCGGGGAACATGCGGCTTGATTCTTGATGTAAGTGGATGCGGAGTGAGCCAGACTCCACCGTGAGGGCAGGAGGCAGGCTCCTTCCCTTCCCTGCTACCTGGTGGGACGCCACCAGGAAGCCTGGCGTGGGCCTGGCACTCCTCCGGCCAATCAGACAGGACAGTTCCTCCGGTCACGTCACCGCCAGAACAGTGCTCGTTTGTCGCTAAAATGTCCAGCCCAGTGTCACGACCCCGTCAGCCTGAATCCTCAGTGAGTCTGCAACGTCTCCCTCCCCCGAGTGAGCTGCTGTGGGCCTAGCACCCGGCCCTCTGGAGGGGGTGTGACCGTCCCCTTCTTCTCTGCCTCCGCGCCTGTCCCTCTCTCCTGAGGGCCGCGGAGCAGAGAGGGGACAGGAGGGCAGGTGTCCCCCGAGTGTGACTGTTGCCTGTGACTGAGTCGTGACTTCATGGATGTCTCAGAGAAAACCGCTGCGGTTCCAGCTGTGCTCCGGGCCGCGGCTGCTCCGGAAGCGTGGGCTCCCGCACTCTCTGTGACCCGCTCCCTCTCCGAGGCCTTTTCTGTGGCAGGAAACCAGCCCTCAGAGGGGCCGTTCAGAAATGGCCCAACCCATTCCCACCGCGGGATCCATTTCCTGCCCACAGAACTCTAGGAGATTTGTCTGTTTTAAAATACAATTATTTTAGCCCTAGCCAGTTCGGCTCAATGGATAGAGCATCCACCTGCAGACCAAAGGGTCCCGGGTTCGATTCTGGTCAAGGGCATGAACTTGGTTGCAGGCTCCTGGTCGGGGTGTGTGCAGGAGACGAACAAACAATCAATGTGTTTCTCTCACATCGATGTTTCTCTCTGTCTTCTCTTCTCCTTTCCACTCTCCCTAAAAATCAATGGAAAAATGTTCTTGGGTGAGGATTATCAAAAATAAACACAATTATTTTAGCACATGCTCCTCTTAATATATTTTAAATCTATAGGACTAATTTAGTTTGTAGAAAATACACATAATCTAAGTGACAAAGCCAGTCCTTGCTGTCGGGTAGAACAGCCAAATCCGATTTGCTTTCTGTCAGGAAAAAGTATGAGTTCATTCTTCAAAGCAAATAAATGTATTTATATGCATCCCACGGCCTCCTTCTCGCTCCTACATTCCATCAGAGCCAGTGTGCGCGAGCCTGACCGAGGCTGGCACTGCACCTGGTGACGTAAAGTACCACCAACCCCTTTGCTTTCTTCTTGCAGGCTCCCTCGCAGGGCTGACATATAGGACAACTAGAGGCCCGGTGCACGAAATTCGTGCACTCAGGGGAGGGGGCGTCCCTCAGCCCAGCCTGCACCCTCTCCCAGGCCAGGAGCCCTCGGGGGATGTCCTACTGTCGTGGAGGTGGGAGAGGCTCCCGTCACCACCACTGCGCTCACCAGCCGTGTGCCCGGCTTCTGGCTGAGCGGCGCTCCCCCTGTGGAGCGCTTTGACCACCAGGGGGCAGCTCCTGCATTGAGCGTCTGCCCCCTGGTGGTCAGTGCATGTCATAGCAACACCTGTGCTGCGTTAGGACATGCCAGCGAGCGAGCAGTCCCCGTGGCTGGCCCTGCTGGAGCTGTCTGCATGGCGTCAGGTGGATTTCATTTTGCTGTCCTGTTCCCTGGGAGTCTGGATCTTGAACTTACTGTTCACGGAGTGTTTCCATTCCCAGTTAGTTGTGTCTGTAAATATCGCCTAGATCAGAGCGTGAAGTTTATGGTTGGTGAGTATACAAAAAAGCCCCCTCCCCCTTCAATTGGCATTGAAGAGTGGGGATAAAATTTGCTGGGGATGGAGGCAGAAGAATGTCTAAGATCTAAGTATCTTTCATCTGGAAAGTGCCAGAGTGGGTAAAATAGCAGTCGCTTTGATAAATTCGCTAACGTTTATTCCTATTATCCAGAGAAATGACTTTTGAATATATGCTAAATGTTTACTTTGTCTCTTATTAGCATTGCTCTTTTTCATAATATTGTTATTAGTACTACATGTGAACTGATGAGTCTGTCAGAAATTGTATTAATAAACAGACATTGATTTTCTATAGAATACACCCCTCAAAGGCTTATACCTGAGCCTGAATATTTTTAGATCAGCAATAGTTTGGATCCCACTTTCTCATTCACCTCAGAATCTCTTGTTTTATTAAATTTATTGGGGTGACATTGGAACTAGCTGGCACATGGCAGAAAATGTTATTTTCATTCATACGTCGGTCATTGAAGTGCTCTTGTACCCCATTGAAAACTTGTGACCAGAGTGTAAAAAGTGGAGAGAGAGAGAGAAAGCGAACAGGCTTTGGACCTCAATCCCATTTAAAATAGAAAAGAAAGTACTAAAACTCCGAAGAATTGAAGCAGCGATGTGGGAAAAACCCCCACAGTTCAGAACAAAACAACAATCAAAATTGCATGTCGTTTGAAGCATGTCCCCATGGTAACCACCGGAGGGTCTGCATCCCCAGGCCCGCGGCTGCTGGCTCTCCTCACCCAGCCATTCTCACTCCAAAGGTTAAGTACGACTTCCTCTACGAAAAGCAACACGTCTGCTGCTTGGAGGAGTGGAGCAGCCCCGTGCACCAGAAGGTCTACACCACCTTCATCCTCGTCATCCTCTTCCTCCTGCCGCTGCTGGTGATGCTCAGCCTGTACAGTAAGATCGGCTACGAGCTCTGGATCCACAAGAGAGTGGGGGACAGCTCGGTGCTTCGAACCATCCATGGAAACGAGATGTCAAAAATCACCAGGTCGCTTTAATGAAAGATTCTCCTCAGTTTCAAATATATATATATAATTTCAGAGAGGAGGGTGGAGGGAGAAGGAGGCGGGGGGGGAGAGAGAGAAACATAAATGATGCAAGAGAATCATTGGCTGGCTGCCTCCTGCATGGCCCCCTACTGGGGATCAAGCCCGCAACCCAGGCATGTGCTCTAACTGGGAATCGAACCGTGACCTGGTTCATAGGTGGACATTCAACTACTGAGCCATGTTAGCTGGGCTCAAATATTTTTAATTAGTTGTGCTGGATGGGACAGTTACCAGGGACCTCAGAATTCTGGGTGCGTTTGTTAGTGTCACTTGCCCTTCGCGTGTAGGGCATGAGCTCTCTGTACACTTTTGAGATTCCATGTGTGGCAGGAAGAAAGAGCAAGCTCACCAGCCCCATATCCACCCTCACAGATGGAAGCTTCCTTGGGGTTTAGACAGTGTCTGTTCCATCCATTTGTCAGCAGGAAGAGGTGGGAGAGCTGTGGACTCTCCCCTCCCTGCCACTCACAGCCCTGAGATGCCCGGAAGTCTCCTTCCTCCCGCCCCCACTTCCTCACTGGTCCCAGGGAGCACAGAGTCCATCCCTCCTGCCTCCCACCCAGGCACGATGCTAAAACATGTGAGATGATGCTTAGGAAAATCCTTGGGAAACCAGAACGTGCTATTTTTTAAAATTATTATTATTTTTTAAGAATATATTTTATTGATTTTTTTACAGAGAGGAAGGGAGAGGGATAGAGAGTTAGAAACATCGATGAGAGAAACATCGACCAGCTGCCTCCTGCACACTCCCTACTGGGGATGTGCCCGCAACCAAGTTACATGCCCTTGACCAGAATCGAACCTGGGACCCTTGAGTCTGCAGGCCAACGCTCTATTCACTGAGCCAAACTGGTTAGGGCTTCTTTAATTTTTGATATGTTTTATTTTTACCAAAGGGCATTGCTTTTTGATTGCATTCATTAGCAGAAAATTTAAAATGCAACTTATGGTTAATTTTACAATCGACACTGAACGGCCATTAAAAACAAAAATAAACAGAACCTGATAAGAAGTGCAGTGGTTTGATGAGACTTGAGCATTTCTTCACATGTGCAGCGCCCCCTGGTGCCCAGTTTGTAGGAAGACATCCTCCCTCAGTGCAGGAGATGCTCAGCCTCTTGGAACTTCCCTGGACTCGGCTCTCCTCCCTCCTGGGAAGAAAGGGCTCCCATGTTGAAATAAGAAATAGGGACTATGAGCTTTATAAATTTAAAGCACCACGCAAATGTGTCGATGGCTTGCACGTGCTTATCTCCTTTACAGGAGTAACGGTGAAAACTAGTTTGAAATCCTGGTTAATCGTGTTCTTTAGAGATATAATAAAGGTTTACATTTTAATTATACCCCCAGGGCTGCCCATATTTAACAAATATTGATATTTTCCTATCACAGGGGCGAGTGGTCTTCAATGTAACAGGATAAGAGCGTAGGCACGGAAGGTAGACACCCTCAATTTAAAGCAAAGGAGCCCTTCTTCCTTAAATCCCTTCCGGGCCATCTGACCTTGCAAGGCCCCAGTTTCTGCCTCTGTCAAAGGCTTGCTGGGAAGACTGATGACATCAGCCCCCGACTGAGCACACGTCCCGGGGTGTTTGTAATGTGAGGGATGTGGGGTGAGGGTGACAGCGACGGGGAAGGTGATGAACAGCCCACAGTGATCTGAGCGTTAACTTCGCTACTGTCGGGGGAATGAGGGTTAGGGTCTGGGCTCAGGCTTGATTTCGTAGCTTTGCTGTCGCTCTGACACACTTGCCAGGGAGAGGTTAACCGACACTGTGTCCCCGGGCCCAGGAAGAAGAAGCGGGCTGTGGCCATGATGGCGACCGTGGTGGCCCTCTTCGCCGCGTGCTGGGCTCCCTTCCACGTCGTGCACATGCTGGTGGAATACGGTGAGTGCCGGCCCGCCCCGACGGAGCCCTGCTTCGCCTCCCGCCAGAACGCACAGCGCACCTGTGAAACGTGTTGCTGTGCCGGGGCCATCCAGTGCCAACTGTTGAATAGGTTTCCTTCGTGTTTGCAAGACGACTAGACCATTCCATGGCAGAGAGGTCCGTCCGATCGTGACCTCGGCTTTAATAATGACAGACGATCCAGGAGGCTCCTGACACCCTCCCTCCGTGCTGTGCCTCTGCGCCCCCGAGTCACACAAGTGTGGGGAGAGGAGGCAGCCTCTGTCCCCCAGTGAGAGCCCTGCCCTGAGCCCCTTGAACTCAGCGCCCTGTGCAGCCCCGCCCCACGGGCCTCCGACGTGGCGTGGCCCTCGGATGACCGTGTTTCTGGAACCCAGGGAACAGCTCCCGGGTTAACTGCAGCTTGCAGTCGGCTGAGATGCATGAGCCGCCACGACTGCCGGGCCCGGCCCTGCTCTCAGCCTCGCTGCTCTGAGAAGGAAGGCCCCTCACGGGGCTGTGTTCTGCAGGCACCCCACTCCCCCCAAAGTGGCCTGGAGCAGTTTCCACACCTTTAGCCTCTCGTCCGAGTGTGTCGGGCAGACGGATGAGACGCGGAGGTTGATGTTCGGTCGTTAAGACAAGGGCGCATGCCAAAACTGGTTTGGCTCAGTAGATAGAGCGTCGGCCTGCGGACTGGAAGGTCCCGGGTTCGATTCCGGTCAAGGGCATGTACCTTGGTTGCGGGCACATTCCCAGTAGGGAGTGTGCAGGAGGCAGCTGGTCGATGTTTCTCTCTCATCGACGTTTCTAGCTCTCTATCCTCTCCCTTCCTCCCTGTAAAAATCAATAAAATAAATTTAAAAAAAAAAAAGACAAGGGCGCATTCTCAGGCGTGCCTCTATTTCAGGCAGCTTTGAAGAGCAGTACGACGAGGTCACAGTCAAGATGGTTTTTGCCATCGTGCAAATCCTGGGCTTCGCCAACACCATCTGCAACCCCATCGTCTACGCCTTTATGAACGAGAACTTCAGGAAAAACTTCCTCTCCGCCGTGTGCTGCTGCGTCCTGAGAGAGACCCCGTCCCCCGCGCGGCGGCGTGGGCCCTCGGGGACGGCCATGAGGCAGAAGCGAGCCGCGCTGGGCCGCGGGGAGGATGCTGTGGAGGAGACCAAGGGCGAGGGGTTCAGCCACGGCCACATCGAGGTCAAGCTGTGCGACCTGCCCCAGGAGACACGGCGGCCCCGCTGACCGCCCCCTCACGCCCGGAGCCGGAGCAGCTGCATCAGGCCGCCGCGCGCACGGCAACAGCGCTCTCGTAGCTAATGTCACGTCTCCAGCAGAAGGGAAATTACTCTGAGCAAAGGTCAGAGACTTCACTCACTGGTAGAATGATGAAAAGGAGTAACTTCAAGTCATTTCCCCATAAAAATATGACATTAAACATGAACACGCAGTTTTGAGAAATCAGTGACCCGTCCTGTGGATCAGACGTGTGGATTTAAGAAGTCTCGTACACACGTGGCTAGTAGTTTCCCCTCCAGTCAATGTCACGTGGCTTTTCTGTGTTGCTGACATTGGATGAGAAAATAAAAATGGCATCTTCCTTCTTGAGTAAGAGTTGAGCACTGTAATTCCAGGGCCCGTTGAACTTGAAGCTTGGGGATCCTGCTTGGACGAGGTCTGCCCAATAACGATAATGCCGAAGAAGACGGGAGCAGCAGATGGCAGGTGAGTGAGTTAGAGGCAGACACCTGGGCTTGAGCTGCTGCTGCTGCTTTTTTTAACCCTCACCCGAGGGTATTTTTCCATGATTTTAGAGAGAGTGGAAGAGAGAGGGATAGATAGCAAGACACATCGATGTGAGAGAAACATACTGACTGGTTGCCTCCTGCACACGCCCTGACCAGGGCCCAGGCGGGGAGGAGCCTGCAACCAAGGTACGTTTGACCGGAATCGAACCCGGGACCCTTCGGTTCGCAGGCCGACACTCTATCCTCTGAGCCAGTCCGGCCAGGGCTGGGCTTGAGCTTCTGGTGGTCCCCACCAATCATCACCGCTGTGCCCATGACCTCTGCCCCTCCGTGACCCCCACGCTCACGCCCTCCTGTGGGAACAGCGGCTGCGCGAGGAGCAGATGGCGTGTGCTGAGCTCGGTCCCAGCCCCTCGCCCTCAGGCTTCCTCTGCCCCCGCCCCTTTCAGAGACTGGTCCCGGCCCTGCCCGACTTCCCCCTCGCGCCCACATTGTAATGGTTTCTCCACTCGCAAGGAGAAGGAGCCTCTTCGGAGGGTTGTACGCGTAGGCCAGTCTACCCTGAATGTTTGCATTTGTGAGCCTTTCGTTGTACCAGCGGGATGAAAGGCTCCTGGCTCCACGAGGGGCTGTTGGCGCAGTTGGCAGAGAGAATCAACCCCCAGCCCATGGCATTCACTGCGCCCATGAGGGGCAGGCAGGCCTGCAGGGCGCCCCACTCTGGCCTCGCCTACATCTCCCTTCACCTCAACTCCCCACTTCTCACTCCTCGGCTGCCTCCCAGATGTCAGGGACCAGTGGCTGCGCTCCCCCAGCACCGGAGAGTCCCAGCCGGCACCCGCCAGTTTCCCACAGCGGAGGGCCTGGGAACCAGGGAACGCGGGCGTTGGTGTCTTTCTAGCGGCAGACACTTCATTTTCTGTGGTGACGTAAGCGTGAATGACAGGAAGCAAAGGTGAAAGAGTGTGGTTTCAGGAAGGTGTCCGCAGGACACAGCGATCAAATGGCCCAGGTCATGCAGGGCGGTGCAGGGGGCCGCGAGGGCGCTGTGGCTGGAGCGTGCTGAAAGGCCTCGTCCTGGCCCGGTGATGGGCGTGCCCTGCGATGCCTGGGCACCTGCAGCCACGATCTCCAACTCATGAAGCCGTTGAAGATGAGCCGGACTCACCGATTTTGGTTATTCTCACTCAATCAGCACATATCTGGCGCCTCTTCCTGAATTCGAGGTACACGCTCTACATGGGACTCGGGAGAGCACATGAGCCGGCGCTGTGAGTGGCCCCGTCCTCCCAGGGCGGGAGCTGCAGCCCTGAGCCCTGAGCTCGCAGGCAGCAACCTGAGTGTTTCCTGCAAGACCCTCAGGCAGCGGGAGGATGCTCCTTTCTTCACTCGCATCCTATTAATGCCGCTCCAGAAACCAAAATAGTGGCAGCCCATCCCGTTTCCATCAAACACAGCTCTCTGCTCTGCTGTCAAGTTTGGGAGAGGAGCTGTCCAGTCCATCGCTGAGAAACACCTGCTCTCAGCGGAGAAGCGAGTCCTGAGGGGAGAGGCCGCTGTGAGGCCACAGGGAGCCCCCACATTTGCAAAAGGGGCCCTGGGACAGCCTCCTCTCTCCCTCCCCCGAGTCTCTTCAGCCCCTTGGTCTCGCACCCTGGGATCTGCTCTTTTCCCCCTTCTCTCTCTCTTTTTTTCCATCCGGGTTCCCCTTATCTGGTGCGTGGAGTGAGAAGGGAAAAGGCTTGTGGATCCGGGAGGGAGGGTTAAGCGGGGGAGGGGGGACAAAACCGAGCCTTCCTCTTGCCAGCATTTGGGTAAAAAGACGGGATCCTGAAAGCATGCGTGTCACAGACCTGCAAGCCCCGTTTCACGATGGATCACGTGGCCACACGCGCTCTGTGCCTGCTCTCCTGCTCTTCCACAGAACGCCCCTCCCTTCCCGCCTGTGGGCCAGGACACCAGCCTCAGGCACGCCAGGCCGCCTTGGCTATTCCAAATCCCAGACAACTTTAAAAAGAAGGGCCAAGTCGCAGGCTGTGTGCCTTAGTTAAAGGCTGATTACAGATGACCAGGATCAAGAGAGTGTGGCACGGGCCTAAGGGTAGATGTAAATGCGCAAGGATAGAGATGCCAGAAGCAGTAATACGTATACGGTCAGCTTTCTCTGACCACGGTGGCCACACAATTCAGTGGGGAAAGGCAACTCTTTCAACCAAATGGCTCTGGGACAACTGGATGTCCCAGTACCAAAACCAGGCCCTTTTACTTCCACTGCTTTTATAAAACATACTAGCATTCCCGTTGCAGGAAAAATCCTGCAATAGGGTTTCCTGCTGCACTCTACCCCGCCCCGCCTCCACTCCTCCCTTGTCCCCCGGCCCGCCTTCTCCGCCAGCCCGCCCCACCTCTGCTCCTCCCTTCTCCTCCCCCCGGCTTGCTTGCTTCTCCGCAGCTTTGCTCCCTTCAGCATCTCTTGGCTTCTTTCTACGCTGTCTTGATATGCAAATTAGCCACCATCTTTGTTGGAGTAATTTGCATACTTGTCCTGATTGGTTGGTGGGCATGGCTTGGTTGGTGGGCGTGGCTTGGGCATAGTGAAGGTGCGGTCAATTTGCATATTTGTCTATTATAAGGTAGGATTTTTTAATTGATTTCAGAGAGGAAGGGAGAGGGGGAGAGAGAGAGAGAGAGAGAGAGAGAGAGAGAGAGAGAAACATCAACGATGAGAGGGGATCATCAATTGACTGCCTCCTGCACACCCCCACCGGGGATCAAACCCGCAACCTGGCCTGTGCCCTGACCGGGAACTGAACCGTGACCTCCTGGTTCATAGGTGGACGCTCAACCACTGAGCCACGCCGGCTGGGCTGTCCTTCTACTGCTTGTAGAAATCACTCCCCCTGGGTTTCTGGAGCAAGCCCATGTCACCTGCAGCAAAGAACTACTAGCCACCAAAATGTAGCCCCTGTGGCCATAAACCTGCCTGGCCATAGCCGGGCACTGTCCCATCCCCCGCGTCGCAGGCTGAGGGGTCCCAGACACAGTTCGTAATCAAGTGGACCAGCTCGCCAGGCCCAGAGGGCACAGGTGAGCGCACGGACAGGCGTCACCTTCCTCCCTGTCACTCGCCTCCCTCGCAGGGTCTCCTCTCTGGCTCGTGCCCACGTCTCCCGTGGGTGGGCCAGCAGTTGCTGGGAGAGATGCGCTCCGTCTCCCGCTTCCTCCGCGTGTGTCCACTTCCTCCGCGAGCCCGGCTTCCGCCGCCCGCCCGCCAGCCTGCTGATGGGCTGCGGCTGCGTTACAGGTGCCGCACACAGGACACGTGTCTTTCTTGGTGACGGGCCAGTTTATAAGTATGAAATGTTCCTTTTTATCTCTAGTAGCTACAGGGAGGTTTTCAAAGAAAAAAGCATTATCAATAGACCTTCTTTAAATATATTTAATAAAGTTAAAAATAATGCGTACCCTTGTTCATCAATAGAAACAGGAACTCAAAAATAGAAAAACAAACAAACAAGGCTGAGTGCCCGGCCACAGGAATGACCGAATCAATTACGTTACGTCCATGTGATCTTCATTTCCAAAGGGTGTTTGCTGCCATGCGTGGCAGGTGAAGTGATGCTGACAAAATCCACAAACTTCCTCCTAATTCTCCACGGGGTCCTTACCACTCCTCGAGTGGACTGTAAAGACAAAGTTCCTTTCTTTCTCCCTCCATAACGAGTTATTTCTACATGTTCAGCTCCCCACCATAGCCGGCACCGGATTTTCTGCTTTGTTGCCCTAAAACTCAGCCAGGAGCCCTTTAATCCCATCATCGGTAGGACCAGCAGCTCTTGAAGTACAATGCTGAGTTATTGAAATGAGTAGCGAGGAATTAAACAGTGCGGCGACTTCTCAGATGGAGTACCTGCGGACTGCTGAGGCAAACGGGAGCCTGGAAATGTTGAACCAAAGCCAGGCCCAGCCATGGAGTGTAGACCCGAGGCATGTCCTCACTCACTTACTCAACAAACGTTTGGGAGTTCCTACTGTGTGTCAGACCTGCACCTGCGCTGTCCATTTCAAGATCCAGACATTCCCCTCTAGCCCTAGCCAGTCTGGCTCTGTGGGTAGAGCATCGGCCTCTGGACCAAAGGGTCCCAGGTTGGATTCTGGTTGTAGGCTTCTCTGCGGCCTGGGCCCTGGTGGAGGCTCTTGGAGGAGGCAACCAACCGATGTGTTTCTCAAACACAACGATGTTTCTCGCTGTCTTTCCCTCTCCCTTCCACTCTCCTTAAAAACCAATGGACAGGTATCCTTTGGTGAGGACTAATAACAACAACAAATAGATATTTCCTTGTGCCCCGACTCAGGTGGAGCTGAGCTGGGTTGGCTGGCCAATGAGAACAGAGGAAAGAAAGTCATAACCATCAGGCAGATTCACACACATTAAAAAACATACATCATTTTACGGCCTAGATCTCAGGCCTTTTAACTTTCACTCGCCAAAATTTTTGTTTTCCGGAACTGGGGTTATGATTTAGCGACCAAAGAAGAACATCAGCCAGAAAGGAGAGAAAGTGACACGAACTGCTCCCACGGCCTCCCTGGGAGAGGGGAGGACGGGCGGGGGCCGGTGACCCGCTGCTCCCTGCCACGTGTTCCCGGGCCCCACGCCCGACCCCCAGCTGCTGCTGCTGCACTTACAGAACTATCTTAGCTCAGGAAACCCGGTAATGAAACTGTTTTTAAAATTACGCTTTAATAACCGGTCAAGGGCAATTTTAACAGAGGGCATGTCAAAGGAAAGAAAAAGCATCTGAGAAACCCACAATCACACCTCCGCTCTGCAGGGCGTGGGCGTTTCCAGTGTAATAGCTGCTCTCTACACTCAACCGCCCGAGGGGGTTCAAGGGACATACAAGAAGGCAGTGGGGGACAATCCGGACTCAACTCCTCCCACCGGCACCCGGCGTCCAGGGCCGCACTGGAACAGCCACCTGGAAAAGACCCACAACCAGGGTCGGCTCCTTCGCATCCTGAGAAAAGGGCCACACACAGGGGGACTGAGAGCCCGGGAAGCAGCCTGGCCATCAACCCCACCCCTGACGCAGGACCCCCAGTCCGAGGCTCTCCCAGACAGGAGGCTGCTCCCCAGAGCCAGGCTGTGCCCCATATTAGGCCCCAACCCTGCGCCTACCTGGGGCATGAGTTCCCAGAACCTTTGGCTTCAAAACCAATGGGCTTGTGTCCAGGAGAACCGAGGGGATGGGGAACAGCCTCGCAGCCCTACTCGTGGGACCCAAAAGTGCGGTTCAGCAAGTGCTCAGACCACAGGAGAAGGAGAGTCGTTTGCTGATCCTAAAGCGCCTGCAGGCAGAGCCTGCCGGAATGCTCCCAGGGGCTGAGGCCACGTAGGGCCATTTCTGCATCCTCCCTCTAACCTGCTAGTACCAGTGGGTGTGCCTGCCCCTACCTCAGTCCTGTGACCTTGCCAAAATGAAAATGGAAACACAGCATACCCCTAGGGGGACAGCAAAAGCAGTTCTAAGAGGAAATTTTATCTTACCTTATAATAGACAAATATGCAAATTGACCGCACCTTCGCTACGCCCAAGCCACGCCCACCAACCAAGCCACGCCCATCAAACACGCCCACCAGGAAACCGTTGCAGGGAAGCTGGGGTGCGGCGGAGCCCAAGGCCCGGAAAGCCGCCCGGGGCTTTCCGGGCCTTGGGCGCCAGCGGGGTGCCTGCTCCGATCGCAGGAGCGAGCCGACCTGGGGGGTCGGCTCGCTCCTTAGCTCGGGTCGCAGGGACGCTGGGGTGCAGCCGAGCCCAAGGCCACCGCCCAGGGCCAAGCCGGGACCCTGAAAGAAGGTAGAAGGCGATGGCCACAGCCAAGGCCTGGGTCCCCGGTGCTGGCAGAAAACTGGTGCAGGCAGCCAGGTGAATGAAGGTCTATTGCACGAATCTTCGTGCAAACGGGCTACTAGTCTATATATATAAAACCCTAATATGCAAATAGACCAAACGGCGGAACAACTGAACAACTGGCTGCTATGACATGCACTGACCACCAGAAGGTGCGTGCAGAACATGGTGGGCGTTGGCAGCAGGAGGCAGAGTGTGGAACATGGCGGGCGTCAGCCGCTGCAAGATGGTGGAGCAGGTAAGCTGGGGCGCCAGACCAAGGCGGGGTGCTGGTTGCTGTCATCGGGGTAAGCCTCTGGTGGTTACTGAAAATTCTTTGCTCCCACACACTGCGGCCCCAGCTCACACCTGCTGCTGGTGCTGGAGCTGCTACTCCATCCACTGCTGGTGCCTGGCGCTGGCCCTGACCGCTCGGCGCCATCAGTGGGTACGAGCAGGGCTGCCAGCCCCGATCGCCCCTCAGAGCTTCTCCACCTCCCCCTGCTCCTGAGGGGAGATTGGGGCAGCAGCTGCTGCTCACACCCATTGACGGCGCTGGCCCCACTCGCACCCACTGCTGGCTCTAGCCCCAGTCGCTCCGTGCTGTCAGCAGGTGTGAGCGGAGCCAGTGCTGTCAACGGATGGGCCCAGCGGTGGCAGGAACAGGGCTACTGGAAGACAGGGGACTGGGAGCTGCTGTGGGAGGGGCAAGGTGGGGGCATAGAGGAGGGGCCGAGACCTGCCCCTATGCCCACTGCAGCCGTGGCCCACAGAACCTTTCAAGGTGCACAGATTTGGGCACTGGGCCTCTAGTAAAGATATAAGCCTGGCCCCCCCCAAAAAAATGAAAAATCTCAAACAATTTCATTTTACACTTAAAGGAACTAGAAAAGAACAAAGCCCAAAATTAGTAGAAGGAAGGAAATAATAAAGATCAAAACAAATAAATGAAACAGACAAAAAGACAATAGAAAAGATTGCTGAAGCTCAGAGCTGGCACTGAAAAGATAAACAAAATTGATGAAACTTTAGCTAGACCCAATAAGAAAAAAAGAGAGAGGACCAAATAAAGAAAATCAGAAATGAAAGAGAAGTTACAACTTATACCAAAGGAATACAAAGGATTACAAGAGACTAGTATGAACAATTAAATGGCAACAAATTGAAAAGTCTGGAAGAAATGAATAAATTCCTAGAAACATACAATTTTCCATGACTGAATCAGGATAAAATAGAAAATCTACACAGACTGATCACTAGTAAGGAGATTGAATCAGTCATCAAAAACCTCTCAACAGACTTCAGTCCAGGACTAGAGGGATTCACAGGTAAATTCTACCAAACTTTCACAGAAGATTTAACACCTATCCTTCTCAAATTTCCCCCAAAATGGAAAAAGAGGCAAGACTCCCAGACACTCAGTCAGTGAGGGTGCCATGCACATTTTTAACCCCATCTATTTACCCATCCATCCAGTATATATTTGTTGAATGACTTCTATGTGCTGAATTTGCACCTGCCAAAGTCTTAGCTCTAGATACTGTCAAGTCCAGTCCAGAGAATGGGATATAGCTTTGAACAAAGCTAACTGATGATGCTGGAAACAAGTACATACTCATAACTTTGGTAATAATCATATCTAAAGCCTTAAGAGTATGATAAAGCTAGAATTTATAAAATGTGCAAAAACTAAAATATTAATGCCTGTAAAATAATTTATAGTTGAAAATGCAGCCTTATCACATTCAAACTCAGACACTAAAATAAGAATTACCTTGTGACCTGCTGTGGTTATGGTCTGTCGCTGGAGCACAAAAGGGTCTCCCCGGTGGAGGTCTGCATTGGTCTTGCTTTTCTGCGTCGTGGTGTTTGTAATAAAAGTAGGGACGGTAGAAGAATGATGTTGTCATAGATCCCCTGGTGTCTCCCCTTGAAGTTTCAACGAGTTAAACACATGACTCAACAAAGAATTCCCTGCTCACTGCACAATATGCCTGAAAGATCCACGCGTTGAAGCATCTTAAGATGCCAAGTTGATGGGATAAACTGCAGGATACTATTTTGAAGGTTCTGTGAAAGAGCGGGAAAGCTATGAGATGCACTTCATTAGGGGGTGACTTCTGTGAGAATATCTAACACGGCTGCACTGGAGAGAACCAAGATGGCGGTGTAGGTAAACACGGGTACTCGCTGCCTCCCACAACCACATCAAAATTACAACCAAAACACAGAACAACCATCATTCAGAACCACCAGAAAGCTGGCTGAATGGAGGCCCAGCAACTAGAGAGGTAAAGAAGGAAGCACACTGAGACTAGAAGGAGGGGTGGAGGCGTGGAACAGGCTGGTCTGACACCCACATGTGCCTTTTTTTTTTTTAAACAGGAGGGATATCTCAGCTGTGGAGGCCTCCTGTGAGGAGCAAGGGGTCCCCCAAGCTCAGGATTCCAGAGCTGGGAAGAGAAGTCCTTGTAACTTCAGTGGGGATTGTGGCTGAGTGACACAGAGGCTGCTAGAGACTCTTAAAGGGCCAGCACATGTGTTCCTCTTAAAGGGCCAGCACATGAACTTAGATGGCTTCACTCCCTCTGAGCTCCAAAACTGGGGCAACAGCTCAGGGAAAGCCAGGGACATGGAGGAACTGGATTGTCTGGCATTGGAGCAAGAACTCAGAGGCAGCGTTCTCCCAGACTGGGGTGCTCACATGAGTCATTGTTCCTGTGCTGAGCTGACAGGCAGGTGCAATATTTGAATATCTATCAGTTTGATTCACACTGTTCACCTCCTCCTGGTGATTCCCTGAGATCCTGCCCCAATCAATTTGCAAGCTGTTTGCAAGCAGCTTTTTCATATGAATGGCCAGTCCTTGCTTAGGTTCAGACTTTCCTAAAATCTCTCAAACAAGTAGCAGTTGGCATCAGCATGCTCAACCCTGTCAATAAAAGACCTAAGACCCAGCACTAGCACCAACCCTGCCTTGCTTCACAGCTAGACCTTGCCTGGGCACTTCCTAGCCCAACACAAGTAGCAGCCATCTGCAGATCTCTCTGTAGCTCCTGACAGGCGGCCCCAGGCAGTGGCTGACTTTGCACTTCCTGGGAGGCCCCAGAGCCAGTGCACCTCATGGATAGCTTCAGACCACAGCAGATTATAACTCTACATCCACAAGCGACACACTCAAGGGGAAGACTCAGTGAGCACCAAAGCCCCACTGAAATAAGTCCTGCTCCAAAGGGATGTCTCCTGCACAGCAGCTCTTCTGCTGTAGTCACAGCTGGTCCTCAGCCAATTGGCCTGGAAGTCAATTCCTCCCAGTGACACCAACAGCAATCAAGGCTCAATTACAACAAGACTGTGCACACAGCCCACACAGGGGTGCACCTAGAGTGTCCAGCTCAGGTGACTGGGGGGGCTGAGCCACTGGGCCCTACAGGACACCTACTATACAAGGCCACTCTGCCAATTGCAGGAGACATAGCAGCTCTAACTAATACTAAGAAACAAAAACAGGGAATCAGCCAAATTGCAGAGACAAAGAAACATGTCACAAATGAAAGAACAAGAGAAATCTCCAGAAAAAGACCTAAATGAAATGGAAGCAAACTAACTACTAGATACAGAATTCAAAACAATGGTTATAAGGATGCTCAAGGATCTTAATGAGAGCTTCAAGGGACTTTGTGAGAATTTCAAGGATCTTAGTGAGAATTTCAAAGACATGAAAAAGGGTTGTCAGAAATGAAGCATACACTAACTGAAATAAAGAATAATTTATAGGGATTCAACAGTAGAGTAGAGGATTCCAAGAATTAAATCACCTTTCCCTCCTGGGTCCCTGCACACCTTCCCTCCATCTCACCCCCTGACCTTCGGCACACCTCCTCCCCCTCTCACCCCCTGACCCTCTGCACACCTCCTCTCCCTCTCACCCCCTGGCCCTCTGCACACCTCCTCTCCCTCTCACCACCTGGCCCTCTGCACACCTCCTCCCCCTCTCACCCCCTACCCTCTGCACACCTCCTCTCCCTCTCACCCCCTACCCTCTGCACACCTCCTCTCCCTCTCACCCCCTGGCCCTCTGCACACCTCCTCTCCCTCTCACCCCCTGGCCCTCTGCACACCTCCTCTCCCTCTCACCCCCTACCCTCTGCACACCTCCTCTCCCTCTCACCACCTGGCCCTCTGCACACCTCCTCTCCCTCTCACCCCCTGACCCTCTGCACACCTCCTCTCCCTCTTACCCCCTGGCCCTCTGCACACCTCCTCTCCCTCTTACCCCCTGGCCCTCTGCACACCTCCTCTCCCTCTCACCCCCTGGCCCTCTGCACACCTCCTCTCCCTCTCACCACCTGGCCCTCTGCACACCTCCTCTCCCTCTAACCCCCTACCCTCTGCACACCTCCTCTCCCTCATCACCCCCTGACCCTCTGCACACTTCCTCTCCCTCTCACTCCCTGACCCTCTGCACACCTCCTCTCCCTCATCACCCCCTGACCCTCTGCACACCTCCTCCCCCCTATCACCCCCTGGCCCTATGCACACCTCCTCTCCCTCTCACTCCCTGACCCTCTGCACACCTCCTCTCCCTCTCACCCCCTGACCCTCTGCACACCTCCTCTCCCTCTCACCCCCTGGCCCTCTGCACACCTCCTCCCCCTCATCACCCCCTGGCCCTCTGCACACCTCCTCTCCCTCTCACCCCCTGGCCCTCTGCACACCTCCTCCCCCTCATCACCCCCTGGCCCTCTGCACACCTCCTCCCCCTCATCAGCCCCTGGCCCTCTGCACACCTCCTCCCCCCTATCACCCCCTGGCCCTCTGCACACCTCCTCTCCCTCATCACCTCCTGGCCCTCTGCACACCTCCTCTCCCTCTCACCCCCTGGCCCTCTGCACACCTCCTCCCCCTCATCACCCCCTGACCCTCTGCACACCTCCTCTCCCTCTCACCCCCTACCCTCTGCACACCTCCTCTCCCTCTTACCCCCTGGCCCTCTGCACACCTCCTCTCCCTCTTACCCCCTGGCCCTCTGCACACCTCCTCTCCCTCTCACCCCCTGGTCCTCTGCACACCTCCTCTCCCTCTCACCCCCTACCCTCTGCACACCTCCTCTCCCTCTTACCCCCTACCCTCTGCACACCTCCTCTCCCTCTTACCCCCTGGCCCTCTGCACACCTCCTCTCCCTCTCACCCCCTGACCCTCTGCACACCTCCTCTCCCTCTCACCCCCTACCCTCTGCACACCTCCTCTCCCTCTCACCCCCTACCCTCTGCACACTTCCTCTCCCTCTCACCACCTGGCCCTCTGCACACCTCCTCTCCCTCTCACCCCCTGGCCCTCTGCACACCTCCTCTCCCTCTCACCCCCTGGTCCTCTGCACACCTCCTCTCCCTCTCACCACCTGGCCCTCTGCACACCTCCTCTCCCTCTCACCCCCTGACCCTCTGCACACCTCCTCTCCCTCTCACCCCCTGGCCCTCTGCACACCTCCTCTCCCTCTTACCCCCTGGCCCTCTGCACACCTCCTCTCCCTCTCACCCCCTGGCCCTCTGCACACCTCCTCTCCCTCTCACCACCTGGCCCTCTGCACACCTCCTCTCCCTCTCACCCCCTACCCTCTGCACACCTCCTCTCCCTCATCACCCCCTGACCCTCTGCACACTTCCTCTCCCTCTCACTCCCTGACCCTCTGCACACCTCCTCCCCCTCATCACCCCCTGACCCTCTGCACACCTCCTCCCCCCTATCACCCCCTGGCCCTCTGCACACCTCCTCTCCCTCTCACTCCCTGGCCCTCTGCACACCTCCTCCCCCTCATCACCCCCTGGCCCTCTGCACACCTCCTCTCCCTCTCACCCCCTGGCCCTCTGCACACCTCCTCCCCCTCATCACCTCCTGGCCCTCTGCACACCTCCTCCCCCCTATCACCCCCTGGCCCTCTGCACACCTCCTCTCCCTCTCACTCCCTGGCCCTCTGCACACCTCCTCCCCCTCATCAGCCCCTGGCCCTCTGCACACCTCCTCCCCCCTATCACCCCCTGGCCCTCTGCACACCTCCTCTCCCTCTCACTCCCTGGCCCTCTGCACACCTCCTCCCCCTCATCACCCCCTGGCCCTCTGCACACCTCCTCTCCCTCTCACCCCCTGGCCCTCTGCACACCTCCTCCCCCTCATCACCTCCTGGCCCTCTGCACACCTCCTCCCCCCTATCACCCCCTGGCCCTCTGCACACCTCCTCTCCCTCTCACTCCCTGGCCCTCTGCACACCTCCTCTCCCTCATCACCTCCTGGCCCTCTGCACACCTCCTCCCCCCTATCACCCCCTGGCCCTCTGCACACCTCCTCTCCCTCTCACTCCCTGGCCCTCTGCACACCTCCTCTCCCTCTCACTCCCTGGCCCTCTGCACACCTCCTCTCCCTCTCACCCCTGGCCCTCTGCACACCTCCTCCCCCTCTCACTCCCTGGCCCTCTGCACACCTCCTCTCCCTCATCACCTCCTGGCCCTCTGCACACCTCCTCCCCCCTATCACCCCCTGGCCCTCTGCACACCTCCTCTCCCTCTCACTCCCTGGCCCTCTGCACACCTCCTCTCCCTCTCACTCCCTGGCCCTCTGCACACCTCCTCTCCCTCATCACCTCCTGGCCCTCTGCACACCTCCTCCCCCCTATCACCCCCTGGCCCTCTGCACACCTCCTCTCCCTCTCACTCCCTGGCCCTCTGCACACCTCCTCTCCCTCTCACTCCCTGGCCCTCTGCACACCTCCTCTCCCTCATCACCTCCTGGCCCTCTGCACACCTCCTCCCCCCTATCACCCCCTGGCCCTCTGCACACCTCCTCTCCCTCTCACTCCCTGGCCCTCTGCACACCTCCTCTCCCTCTCACTCCCTGGCCCTCTGCACACCTCCTCTCCCTCTCACCCCTGGCCCTCTGCACACCTCCTCTCCCTCATCACCCCCTGGCCCTCTGCACACCTCCTCCCCCCTATCACCCCCTGGCCCTCTGCACACCTCCTCCCCCCTATCACCCCCTGGCCCTCTGCACACCTCCTCTCCCTCTCACCCCCTGACCCTCTGCACACCTCCTCTCCCTCTCACTCCCTGGCCCTCTGCACACCTCCTCCCCCTCATCACCTCCTGGCCCTCTGCACACCTCCTCCCCCCTATCACCCCCTGGCCCTCTGCACACCTCCTCTCCCTCTCACTCCCTGGCCCTCTGCACACCTCCTCTCCCTCATCACCTCCTGGCCCTCTGCACACCTCCTCCCCCCTATCACCCCCTGGCCCTCTGCACACCTCCTCTCCCTCTCATTCCCTGGCCCTCTGCACACCTCCTCTCCCTCTCACTCCCTGGCCCTCTGCACACCTCCTCTCCCTCTCACCCCTGGCCCTCTACACACCTCCTCTCCCTCATCACCCCCTGGCCCTCTGCACACCTCCTCCCCCTCATCACCTCCTGGCCCTCTGCACACCTCCTCCCCCCTATCACCCCCTGGCCCTCTGCACACCTCCTATCCCTCTCACCCCTGGCCCTCTGCACACCTCCTCTCCCTCATCACCCCCTGGCCCTCTGCACACCTCCTCCCCCCTATCACCCCCTGGCCCTCTGCACACCTCCTCCCCCTCATCACCCCCTGGCCCTCTGCACACCTCCTCTCCCTCTCACCCCCTGGCCCTCTGCACACCTCCTCCCCCTCATCACCTCCTGGCCCTCTGCACACCTCCTCTCCCTCTCACTCCCTGGCCCTCTGCACACCTCCTCTCCCTCTCACCCCCTGGCCCTCTGCACACCTCCTCTCCCCCTCATCACCCCCTGACCCTCTGCACACTTCCTCTCCCTCTCACTCCCTGACCCTCTGCACACCTCCTCCCCCTCATCACCTCCTGGCCCTCTGCACACCTCCTCCCCCTCATCACCCCCTGGCCCTCTGCACACCTCCTCTCCCTCTCACCCCCTGACCCTCTGCACACCTCCTCCCACTCATCACCCCCTGACCCTCTGCACACCTCCTCTCCCTCTCACCCCCTACCCTCTGCACACCTCCTCCCCCTCTCACCCCCTGGCCCTCTGCACACTTCCTCCCCCCTATCACCCCCTGGCCCTCTGCACACCTCCTCTCCCTCATCACCCCCTGACCCTCTGCACACCTCCTCTCCTTCTCACCCCCTGACCCTCTGCACACCTCCTCCCCCTCTCACCCCCTGGCCCTCTGCACACTTCCTCCCCCCTATCACCCCCTGGCCCTCTGCACACCTCCTCTCCCTCATCACCCCCTGACCCTCTGCACACCTCCTCTCCTTCTCACCCCCTGACCCTCTGCACACCTCCTCCCCCTCATCACCTCCTGGCCCTCTGCACACCTCCTCCCCCCTATCACCCCCTGGCCCTCTGCACACCTCCTATCCCTCTCACCCCTGGCCCTCTGCACACCTCCTCTCCCTCATCACCCCCTGGCCCTCTGCACACCTCCTCCCCCCTATCACCCCCTGGCCCTCTGCACACCTCCTCCCCCTCATCACCCCCTGGCCCTCTGCACACCTCCTCTCCCTCTCACCCCCTGGCCCTCTGCACACCTCCTCCCCCTCTCACCCCCTGACCCTCTGCACACCTCTTCTCCCTCTCACCCCCTGACCCTCTGCACACCTCCTCCCCCTCATCACCCCCTGACCCTCTGCACACCTCCTCTCCCTCTCACTCTCTGACCCTCTGCACACCTCCTCCCACTCATCACCCCCTGACCCTCTGCACACCTCCTCTCCCTCATCACCCCCTGACCCTCTGCACACCTCCTCTCCCTCATCACCCCCTGTCCCTCTGCACACCTCCTCTCCCTCATCACCCCCTGTCCCTCTGCACACCTCCTCCCTCTCATCACCTCCTGGCCCTCTGCACACCTCCTCTCCCTCTCACCCCCTGGCCCTCTGCACACCTCCTTTCTTTCTCACCCCCTGACCCTCTGCACACCTCCTCCCCCTCATCACCTCCTGTCCCTCTGCACACCTCCTCCCCCTCATCACCCCCTGTCCCTCTGCACACCTCCTCTCCCTCATCACCCCCTGTCCCTCTGCACACCTCCTCCCTCTCATCACCTCCTGTCCCTCTGCACACCTCCTCCCCCTCATCACCCCCTGACCCTCTGCACACCTCCTCCCCCTCATCACCCCCTGTCCCTCTGCACACCTCCTCTCCCTCTCACCCCCTAGCCCTCTGCACACCTCCTCCCCCTCATCACCTCCTGGCCCTCTGCACACCTCCTCCCCCTCATCACCTCCTGGCCCTCTGCACACCTCCTCCCCCTCATCACCCCGTGACCCTCTGCACACCTCCTCCCCCTCATCACCTCCTGACCCTCTGCACACCTCCTCCCCCTCATCACCTCCTGGCCCTCTGCACACCTCCTCTCCCTCTCACTCCCTGGCCCTCTGCACACCTCCTCCCCCTCATCACCCCCTGGCCCTCTGCACACCTCCTCTCCCTCTCACCTCCTACCCTCTGCACACCTCCTCTCCCTCATCACCCCCTGGCCCTCTGCACACCTCCTCTCCCTCTCACCCCCTGGCCCTCTGCACACCTCCTCTCCCTCTCACCTCCTACCCTCTGCACACCTCCTCTCCCTCATCACCCCCTGGCCCTCTGCACACCTCCTCTCCCTCTCACCCCCTGGCCCTCTGCACACCTCCTCTCCCTCTCACCTCCTACCCTCTGCACACCTCCTCCCCCTCATCACCCCCTGGCCCTCTGCACACCTCCTCTCCCTCTCACCCCCTGGCCCTCTGCACACCTCCTCCCCCTCATCACCCCCTGGCCCTCTGCACACCTCCTCTCCCTCTCACCCCCTGGCCCTCTGCACACCTCCTCTCCCTCTCACTCCCTGACCCTCTGCACACCTCCTCTCCCTCTCACCCCCTGACCCTCTGCACACCTCCTCTCCCTCTCACCCCCTGGCCCTCTGCACACCTCCTCTCCCTCTCACCCCCTGGCCCTCTGCACACCTCCTCTCCCTCTCACCCCCTGACCCTCTGCACACCTCCTTTCCTTCTCACCCCTGGGTGAAGGAGGGAGGATGCTACTCTTCTATGGGGTCTGGCCTTATAGTACAAGAATTCTCCTCTGAGAATGGAATTTCATTGAGGCTTTCAAAATTCGGTAGGAGAAGTGCTAGCTCCAAGATTGTCCAGGAACTGATTAAAGCTTTGTGTTTCCATGGTTACACCGAACAACCTTCCCCTTAGCTGGTCCTCCATCAATACATGCTCACCTCACAAAGAGTCCGGCTAACAAATGGGGCTGAGTCACTTCCAAGGTGTTTCTATTTACTGGGGGGAGGAAAGCAAGTAAAAGCACATATTTTAACGATTCCTGCATCACCCTCTGAGTTGAAGGGCGAAATACTGCCTGCCGTTGTCCCTGAAGAGCTTGGCCTTCACTGGTGTCTCTCCCGGGACTTGGGGCACGTGTGGCCGGTGGCACGTCCTTGGCACTTAGTCCCGCTCTCGGCTCTGTTGTCTTAGCCCTTGCTGCTTTCATGCTTTTGTGTACCTCGCATATACATGCACATTTCTGCAAAAGTGCGGAGTGGCGGGCTTCGCCCACCCTGGATCCCACAATCTGAATAACCATAACTAGATGAATACTTGGGGTGTCTTTTTCAACCAGCCGTCAAGTTTGCAGTCAGTCCCAGTAACCCCATCCGTGGTGGGACAGAAGCCCACGCTTCCATCATGTGGCTCTGGCCTCACGGTCTCGCCCAGTGAGGCTTCCCAGTCTTGTTTTGAGGCTCATCCATGTAGGTTTGGAGTTTTACTTCATTTGTTCTAATATTTTCTGTATGTGAGCGCCCTGCCCTAACCAGCCCCTGCACCAGGGCAGGGCCATGGTGGGTGCGACGGTTCTTTCGCTCCAATCTGAGCACCCTATGTCTACACGCTGTTCTGTAGACCTCAGTGTTCATCTTCCCCGGTGACAGCAGTAACCAGAAGGCGTCTGTGGTTGGCTGTTTATTTAATTCCCCTACTGAGAACATTCATCCTTTCTATGGCAAAGTATTCCTCTGGGAACACACTTCTTCTCCAAGTTAGATGAGGGCGTCTGACTGGGATTGTCTGTACTCTCAGCTCCAGGAATGTTCCTTGATTAGTGTAAGCTGCACCGATTGGCTTAGGCATAGGCACGTGACCCAGTTATGGCCAATGAGAGCCAGGCCCAGGGCATCCTTGCCAATTTGGGAAGAGAAAAGCTTTCACTTTCTTGCTGGGCTCAGGATGAGCACTGAGACGCCGCCTGGGGATCACGCGCCACCGTGACTTACGAATAAGCCTCCTCTGAAGAGTCCAGGCTGGAAGCGGAGGAGAAACCAGCCCTGGATGGAGCTCCGCTAGGAGGCTTCGCTGAGGAAAATGGTCTGGGATGCTCAATATGCATGGCGGTCAGTTCAGTCTTGCTCAAGCCACCAGATGTTCTCTCTCTCTCTATTCCTTTCAACTGAGAAAAGATAAGCCATTAACAAATAAAGCTGCTTTGGACACGTATGTGCAGGTTTTTACGTGAACATACGTTTGCAAAAACCATGGAATGACTATGGTTGGCGTTCAGAATGAAAGTGGATCCTACTGGATCCTGCCTCTCTCTGGGTCTGCCCAGCCATTCACTCACTCCGTGTGCCCAGGGCCTGTTCTGTACCAGCGGTCCTGCTAGGTTCCGAGGACAGGAGGACAGCGCACCAGAAATAAAGTGGTCCCAATAGGTAGAGCTGAGTGTCTACTGGGGAGGCTGGACGTTAGTAAAGAGGGACATACGTCGAAATCAGTATGGGAGGAACGAGAGAGACTGCAGAGATGTGAGCGGTTAGGATGGGAGGTTTGCTGCTCCGTGGCCTGGGAGAGGGTGACTCGGGGGGACCCCAGGTCCCTGGGTAACACACGGGTAGATGCAGGTATCAGTACCGGGACCGAAGGCGCTGGAGGGGAGAATGGGATTCTTCTCTTAGACATGTCGAGGTGTTTTGTTTTTGAAACTTTGGAGAGCTCTCAATATCCAGTTGGATGTATTGGTTACAGTAGTCAATATTTTCTTCACTAAGCAGCTTAGGAAATTGCTATTGAGTGATTTCATGCTCCATGCTGTGTGAGTGGCTTTCATATCTTATCTCGCCAACGAATCTGTAGGGTCCTTTAAGGGCGGTCTTTGTATCCCTACACACTGATGATGCGTAGAGCACCGTGCCTTGCATTCGCAGTGGTAAAATATTTATTGCGGATAAATTCACGTTTCCTTATTTAATCCCCATTGTTCTGGCTCTGTATTCAGAAACAACTGAGCCACACGGCCCCGCAGAAGCCCAGCAGATCCCGAGCATGTGCAATACTCATTAGAGAGAAGGCTGCGCGGGATAGATTGCAAGGACGTAAGCCGTGAGGTGGAACCACCGCTTCCCAGGGTTATGTAATCAGGTCTCTTGTCGAACCTGTCATGTCCCCTGATTGTGAAATTCCTGACATTTCTGGCGGGAGGTTGCAGGTGTCCTTTCCATTGTGAAGCTGTGTGCTCACCTGGATGGAAGCTGGGTCAGAAGGCAAACACTGGTGATCCCGGGACCCTACCAGCCGCCACGGAAAAGCCATCGCCGCGGGCCCACCCTTACCAGCAGGACCCAGGGCAGCACCCACCCTGGTTTTATTCATTTCCAGCGGTTATGGCGTTTTGTTATAATGTATTTTAGTCACCATAACGTGAGCCACTTAAAAATGTCAGCAAACTTTAAAAGCAGTCTTCTCTAGATTAACATCTCCGTCTCCAGTGAAACCTTTGTCAATGTGCCCTTTGTTCCTCTCAGCTGTTACGTCTATTTGTCTGTTTTAGAGACTTCATTACACTCTCCCTTAGAGACCTTCAGTCTGCACAATAGCTAGTGTTGTCTGCTGTTTTCTGTGTTACAGCTTCCTCTCTCCATCTGCACTGGACATTTCTGAGATGAAAAGCACTTTCATTGTCCAAGTGTTTGAAAAGGGTAGCTACATTTCAAATGCCTGTGACCATGATGACATGATGCTACCGAAACAAATATTTATTTGAAGCTGAAAGGAAAAGAAACAAATTATATGACAAAGGGTGGACAGTATAATAAAAAACACACACAACTATAATCTCCATTCAAATCAGTGGGGGAAGTAGCCAATTTAGATCTCTGAATGAAGGGTGATTTTCAACAAATTTTCTTTTCACTCTAATCCATTTGTATTATGGTGCAAAGTAAGAGACTCCTTTTGAAAAATTATAGTTTTATTGATTTCAGAGAGGAAGAGAGAGGGAGAGAGAGAGAGAAACATCAATGATGAGAGAAAATCATTGATTGGCTGCCTCCTGCACGCCCCACACTGGGGATTGGGCCCTCAACCTGGGCATGTGCCCTGACTGGGAACTCAACTGTGACCTCCTGGTTCATAGGTCGACACTCAACCCCTGAGCCACGCCGGCCGGGCTAAGAGACTTAGACCTGCATGGAGAGTCCCAGGAGGCTGTCTGGGCCTTTCTTCCTTCCACCTGAAGACCTACTCCAGGTCCATTGCCCATTCTGTCCCTAAAAATAGCTTGTCTCTAACTTAGTCCATCCACGATCAAGTTTATTGGAATGAAATCTCCTGGAAGCTCTCTGTTTTCATTATAAACTTTTACTGGAGTCTACAGCCACAGAGGAACACACAGACCACAGGTTTACACCTGTGGCTTACGTTCATACTGCTGCCAATGTTGGCGTGACCATGAACCAGGCCCTTTAGTTCCTTATCAAGTAAATCCCAGCCCGGCCCATTGGGAATCGCTGTCAGATACATTTAAGTACTTCCATTTCCAGAGAGACGTGACTATAGGAACCTTGGACAGTTAGAATGTGTCTCACAGGTTACGGTTTGGGGAGCCATGGGTCTGTGGCTGTCTCCCTCCCCCCCACCCTAGGTGGAGGGGAATCGCAGTGAGGTCGTGGGGGTGAAGCGGGGTCTGCCCAACACCAATGCCTGGGCCCCATCCACATGCCCGGGTGCTCTGAGGGGCCTGCAGGTGAGTTTTGGGGTGGGATGCTGTTGAGCATTTTAAAACTAAAATGCCATGTATGTAGCTTAATGTGGCCTAGAAAACATATAATGGTTATATCCTTATGGTTTCTCAGACATACTTGCCTAGAACAATGCTTAAGTTAAAATATTCAGTAGATTAAAAAAAATAATAAATTAAACAAGTATGAGGCCTGACTGTGGTATAAGGACTGGAGTTTGGGTCACCGCACACTCCCCGCTGCCCTCAGGAAGTTAAACTCCTGGAATGAGGACAGAGGGGCCTGGTGAGTCCTGGGAAAGGAAGGACTTTGGGGATGACGCTCTCGCACCAGGCTCCACCGGCCTCTGAGAGACACTCTCATCACCCCTCCCTGCCTACCTCCGTGCCTGCCTCCTCATGAGGGCTTAAGAGCAGAGCTGAGTCTCGGGGGGCCTGCCTCAGGACCAGGAGCACGGACCCCGCCCCCCTCAGTCCATGCACGTCTCTGTCCTCCGTCCGTGGAGTGAGGGTTGGGCTAAAGACTGCATGGAACTCGTCAGTTTAGACAACACGAGGTGAGTGAGCAGGTTGGGGGTGACCCCCACATTCCTGCAGGAGCGGGAGGAGCGGGCTCTGGGCTAGATTTGCAGGCATTATTCTCACGGGGGTGATTTCTGAGACCAGATGCAGCCACTCCCGCAGCCACAATCTGAAGGTGCTGGACCCCCTCTCGTTTGCCAGGGCGCATCACTCCTAGATTTGCTGTGTTCCTCCACACGTACTCTTTTCCCTATTTCGTACGCCTCCCTTTTCACATTTTATTTTTATTTTTATTTTTTTTTATTATTATTTAAAAAAATATTTTATTGATTTTTTTACAGAGAGGAAGGGAGAGGGACAGAGAGCTAGAAACATCGATGAGAGAGAAACATCCATCAGCTGCCTCCTGCACACCCCGCACCGGGGATGTGCCCGCAACCAAGGTACATGCCCTTGACCGGAATCGAACCTGGGACCTTTCAGTCCGCAGGCCGACGCTCTATCCACTGAGCCAAACCGGTTTCGGCCCTTTTCACATTTTAAACTAAAGCACATGGTGATTGGTGAACAACACAGAGCTGCCCTGTCCCCGGTGCACACGGAAAGCACACGGTCTGTGCTTGAAAAGTGACCCCAGTCCCCCTCCCCGAATCTGAGCCCAGAGCCGAGAGCGTGTCATCCTTCACACGCTCCGAAGGTGGCGCCATTGCCACCTTTGCAGAGGCTTTGGGCCTAAGAGGACTGACAGCATCTGGGACTGGCTCAGAGCTAAGTGTTTCCCAGTTTGGTCTGCGGTCCCATGCTGGCCAGGCGTCTTACTGTCTGCAGAGTGAAGGCAGAAACAGGCTAGGAGGTCCCGCTGCATAGGGGGTGTGTCACAGAGAAAGCGTGCGGGGGCCGTGGGGTCCAGCGGGGTGCTGTGGGCAGCCCGCCCGCTCAGGGCCTGCTCTGCTCCCTTCCTGGCTCACGGGGTGGCAGGAGAAGGTGCCACCCCTCCAGCGACTGCCACAGCTGCGGGAAGGGGCTGGGGCGGTGCCGGGACGGAAGGCCCGGCAATGAAGGAGGGGTTTCCATTTCCATGACGTCAAGCCGCACGCCTCTTCCTCGTGTGCAGAACCCCCGTGTTCCGTGCAGCCTGACAGCGCTGAGCGGTGCACACACAGCCACCGCCATTGCAACAGCAGCTCTGGAGGGACAGAGGACCCCCCCCCCACGCCCCCTCGCAGTGCCTGTCTGCACCAAGGACTCCCCTGACCTCCCCTGAGGAGCCGCTGGGGGCAAAGCCCCCACTTGGCACATTTCCCCCGTGATTCTCACGTGTGTACGCCCTGAGCGACGTACAACTCAGAATAGAGGCAAAACTACTGGGTGTCAGTGTCACCCAGTTGGCAGCTGACCCTGTGGGAATGCGCCCTCCCTGCGGGTCTAGCGTGTCCTTACAGCGTTCTAGTCACTGCCTTCTAGCATGCTCTAGGCTTCTAATCTTGCGCTTTTGTGGTGCATGGCAGACTAAATGAGAAACAGTATGAAAGAGTCAGGACCATCTGCACCCTGAAGGGGGCTGTTAAAAATAACCCTGGGAGGGGGTGTGCACCCCTGAAACAGCCTCTGCTCCAGACCCGCCCAGTCTCCCCAACAGAGTGCCCGATGCTGGGAACCAATTCCAACATGTCATATAATTACAAGAGTTTCATCAAAAGGTTAGTGAAGCTTGGGAGCTCAACAAGGGTTGAGTCAAATGTAGTTTACCTGTTGGAACGGCTCTACGGCCCTTCCCCCAAACCTGAATAGGATAATGTCTGCTGCCTGACAGCTCAGGGCGTCTTAATCTTTATTGCCTCCTGTTGGCCAAACACCTGAACAGCTGCTGTAGGCTATTCCCCAATCTGACAATTCCCTTTGAAACCTTACCCTTTGAAGTGTATGTCTCCACCTTGCCTTAGGACAAATTGTGTTAATAAAAGCGGGGTCCTTAGACAAGGGGTAGTCTCCAGTTCCTTTAGCTGAAGATCCTATGACCCCCAATGCCTTTCAAAATTATCTTTCGTCCTTGGACTCCTTATTGAATCTATGCATCAGCCCCTTTCTCCAGATTGCTGAACCCTTTGTAAGGCTGGGACAAGAACCCCGGCACGCTGGGGCAGGGCACGGCTGCGGGAGGGGGTGGGGGGAGTGAGAAGGCCACGGGCACATCTTGCCCTTGGAGGGTGTGATTCAGACTCGGGTTTTTTTTTTTAATTATTTTTTAAGGTGGCCCTGTCCTCTGCTGTGCAGCTTAGGGAAGGGTTGGGTACGTGTGCATAGCAGCCCGGGACCTTCCGGAAGAACAGAGAAAGCCCCTCCCATCCGCTCCTGCAGTTTGAAGTGAGGGGCACAGGCGGTGGTGGGAGGAGGTGGCCCCAGCAGAAGCTGAGGCAAGGACGTCTTTGCCCTTAAGGGGAAGAGGAAGGATGAAAGCCGATGGCCAAGGTCACAGCCTGACTGATGCTGGCGCGAGGCCTGCCCAGGCCAGGAAGCCCCTCTGGACACAGCGAGAATTCAGGGCTCGAGAACAGGACGGGGTTTGCAGGGCGAATGGGAGCCCAGCATGGGCACCAGGGGGCAAGGGTGGGGACCTGGGTAGCAAGGACACTCTGTGTTACCGCAGCCACCACAGACCACTGCCGGGTGCTTGGAAGTGGAGCTGGCGTGCTCAGAACACAGAAGGCCCACGGGCGAGTGGCGGGCCGGGGGTGAGGCACCCTGAGAGGTGTGGGCACATCCGTATCCTGAGCAGGTGAAGGTGTTCACCCAGGTACAGTCAACCCACAGGCGAGACGCAGTGAGCCCCGTGGACCCACTGGGTGCTGTGGGGAGTGTAAGACGTTTAGCCCACGGCACCCGCACAAGGAGCTCCTGCCGAGTATTAGAGCGGCAACTGCAGCTGGAGCAGGAGGGTGTGGAAGGCATGCCTCGTGCATAAGCAATAGCCATGCGTGTGTAATAATCGCAGTGCCTACGGGGACCAGCTCCTGCTCCCAGCACTTCTCATGCAGCAGCTCACTTAAACGTCACGGCGATCCCATGATCATCAGGTCACAGTTGAGGACACTAAGCACAGAGAAGGTAAGTAACTTTCCAAAGGTCACACAGCAGTACCTGGAGGAGGCCAGACGTAAACCCTCAGCCCCACTCAGGCATCTGTCCTCCTGACTAACCACACTGCACAGCCTCTGGCACGGGACCACAGCCAGACCCAGGTGCTCTCCATAAATGCACGCGACCAATTTAGCCCCTAGAATCAAGGCGACAATTACACTTCACAGAGAAGCGAGCAAAGTAAAGCAATATGATAAGAACATAGTACCAGGTGTGTTGTTCCCCCAAAGGCAGGCTGGCATCTAAGCTACCCGATGGCAGCGGGGAAGTAGAGAACTTTTATAAAAGCCACAAGGATGGCAAACACCACGCTCTCCAGGGATAACCAAAGGGCTCCCTCCATTTCACACAGCTAACTTCGTCTCCACCTTTATCTTCTGTCCTCAGGTTCACATCCACTCAGCAAGTGTTTAACAAGCCCTGGCGGGTCAATAACCAAAGAGGGACCCTCCTCGCCTCCAAGGACCGTGACGATGAAGAGGGATGCTGACGACAGCAATCAGAATCATGTGGAGATGCAATGCTCCAGGGAATGGTGGCGCCCAGGGTGGGAGGCGCCCAGGCGGTGGGGGTCGGGAAGAGGTATCTAAGGAGGCGATAGTAGCTGTCTTGGGCTCGGGGAGGGCGTGGAAGACAAGGGAAGGGGCACGTGCAGTGTCCTGGCGGGAGACAGCCTGTGCCCTGTAGGTGATGGAAGCCATTCGGTGGGTCTCTGAGTTGGATTCTGTGTGGGAGGTGGCTGGGGGCGGGGCATGGTGTCTGATGAAACCAGGGGCACATGGACTTGGCCATGAGGTCTTTTATACCAAGTTAAGATGCTGAATCTATTGGAGGACAGCAGAGAGCTAGAGAGCTATGGAGACGTAATGCAGGCGGTGACAAATTCAGAGCTGTGTGAAAGGAAAGCAGCCTCGTTACCACATGGACAGTGGTTGGGGGCTGCTGAGACAGTGCGCCGACCAGGTCTGGGGGGTTGCAATGAGTCAGGTGGGAGGGTTCGACGTTGCCCTCCGAGGGCAGAGTGAGACGGAGACACAGACCGACTCAGAGGCTCAGGAAAGAAAAGCAGCCGCCGCCATCGGGAAGTAACGGGCGAAGGCTCGAAGAAGGCGTTCCAGTTTCTGACCTGCTCAGGCGTGTGACGGGGACATCACTACATGATGAGGAACAAACTGAACCTGAGCTTCTTTGGGAATTATTCTTTGTTTCCGTTAGTGTACGCTTCGTTTCTGACAGCCCTTTTTCACGTCTTTGAAATTCTCACCAAGATCCTTGAAATTCTCACTAAAGCCTCTTGAGGATTTTATTAAGATCCTTGAGTATCCTTATAACCATTGTTTTGAACTCCGTATCTAGCAGTTTTTTGGTGGTTTTTTTTTTTTTTTTTGCCTCCATTTCACTTAGGTCTTTTTCTGGAGATTTCTTCTTCTGTTCTTTCATTTGTGACCTGTTTCTTTGTCTCTGCATTTTAGCTGTTTCCCTGTCTTTGTTTCTATGTATTGGGTAGAGCTGCTATGTCTCCTGGAATTGGCAGAGTGGCCTTGTATAGTAGGTGACCTGTAGGGCCCAGTGGCTCAGCCTCCCCAGTCACCTGAGCTGGGCACTCTAGGTGCCCCCCTGTGTGGGCTGTGTGCACAGTGTTGCTGTAGTTGAGCCTTGATTGCTGTTGGCGTCATTGGGAGCAATTGATGTCCAGGCCAATTGGCTGAGGACCAGCTGCGACTACAGAGCTGCTGTGCAGGAGACACTCCTATGGAGCAGGACTTACTTCAGTGGGACGTCGGTGCTAACTGAGTCTGACATTTGAGTGTCGCTTGTGCATATGAAGAGTTGTAATCTGCTGTGGTCTGGGGCCTCCTGGGAGGGGTAGGTCAGCCCCCATCAGCATAGTCACGCCAACCAGACATAAGCACATGGCTAGAAATCTGGAGATCTGGGGAGGTCAAGGCAGTTTTTTCCCAACAGGAAAGATAAAAGCTGAACCCCAAGGGAAATGGGACTTGGTTAGACAACCTGAGCTCTTACTCTGAAGTCTTTTTGGTGTCCAGACCTAACTCTATGGAGAAAAGTTTTCAGGTTTAAGGATGGTCCCTGATCCCAAGGGTTGCAGGAGAGTATTCTCCCCACCCATCTCCCTCCTTTGCTGGGCCCACGAGGCAGTGAAAAATAAGTCTGTGAAGAACAAAGAATTTAGAGGAGTTTAACATCTAAATGTTTGCTTCTTTTTGATTCAATAATCTTTCCCCCCATCTTGCATAATCCACTTCAGCATAATGAAAGATGTTAAATAATTACTTGGTATAAAAGCAGAAATCATAATCGATATTTACAAAAAGAGTTGGAGAAACATTGGTGATTGCATTCACATGAAGACATAGCATGGACTGTTGGAAATGGTAAGTTAGATTAAAAAATGAACTTTCACAAATGTCTCCATCCCATCTGTAAACAAAGACCACGCAATCTTTCAGGGATATTTTTGTTTGTGGCATTTTCTACAAAATATATAACCCAGGCCCCGGTTCCCCAGCAGACTGGTTGTTGTTTAAAAAGTAGCTGCGTCCCCGTTTCAGGGACTTCACGGAAGGTTGTCCTCAGGACAGCCTCAGGGTGTTTTCATTGGAGTTTCCTCTTCCTCACAGCCGTTTACCGACCTCCCTTCTCCCCGACCCCCCGCCCGGGGGCGTTCAGCCACCCTGAGCACCTGCCACTGGCTCACAGGAAGCCAAGCCCTTCGTCCCGTCATCGCCGTGGTGACCTCATTTTATGCTTTCAAGGACAGGTGGCAACGAGGGCCCTCCTTTATGAACTTGATTAATGAGCAACAACTTGTCTTTCTACTCATGGTCGAGGGGTCACAGGACTCACGTAGACTCTTTAAACACACATGTGCTCTTTCGCTCAATGTACTTGGTGGCAAAATGAAACGATCCAGTAACTACGTATCCGTGTGTGCCGTATCCGTGTGTGCCAGGGTCTGTGTGTGCCATATCCATGTGTGCTGTATCCGTGTGTGCCATATCCATGTGTGCCAGGGTCTGTGTGTGCCATATCCGTGTGTGCCGTATCCGTGTGTGCCGTATCCGTGTGTGCCGTATCTGTGTGTGCTGTATCCATGTGTGCCATATCCGTGTGTGCCGTATTTGTGTGTGCCGTATCCGTGTGTGCCAGGGTCTGTGTGTGCCGTATCCGTGTGTGCTGTATCCGTGTGTGCCGTATCCGTGTGTGCCATATCCGTGTGTGCCAGGGTCTGTGTGTGCCAGGGTCTGTGTGTGCCATATCCATGTGTTCCATATCCGTGTGTGCCATATCTGTGTGTGCCGTATCTGTGTGTGCCATATACGTGTGTGCCGTATCCATGTGTGCCGTATCCGTGTGTGCCAGGGTCCGTGATTTTCCTTTCAGGCAGGATGAATGGGACACGACGTTGCCACCTGATAGAGGAAGAGAGGTGTGCACAGGAGGAAGGCCACCAAGTGTGCAAAGGTGCTGGCACAGTGATGTCACTGAGGACCTGACAGGGGCAGAAATAGAATGTTGGGGACCAGCTAGAAGTGTAAGGAAAATTAATAATTCAAAATATATTATAGTCCATGTAGTAAAATTTCAACATTGGTCTAATTAAAAAAGAGGATTAATTCTGTGATTCCAACTGAAGTTTTTAATACTAAATTTTTAATACTAAAACCAGTTTAAATTTAATTGATATCTTAAGATACTTATAAAAAGCATATAATCTTTATAAGAGTAGTTTTTAAAATGCTAATGAGCCGCATTCAAAGTTAAATTTAAGGCCGCCAAGAAAATCAGTAAATTATCTCTGTTACAAAAATTTGCCAAAGAAAATGCCTTAAAATAATTATATATATTTGATGGTCTTTCCAAGTTAAATTTCAAGGCTATAATCAAGGGATGATTTTTGGAAAATTCCAAGGGCCCGGAGTGATTCAAAGAGTTTGTTCTCTCTTCTTAAAGGAAATATTTTAAATTTAGCTGATTTAATATACTTGAAATCACATGGATAGCTTTATCAAATAAAAATTAATAACTATATTGTACTTTAAATGTTATAAGGTTTTGGCCTCTAAGGAGGGCAAAATAAAGTAACAAAATATTTCTTAAAATCCAACAGCAGAATTTTAAGATGGAATTTTAATAACAAAAGCCTCTAGCCACCTGCACTTTAATTAGGCTGGAGATGGCTATTTGTGCCTTATGAATCAGATGTATAAGTTTACTAAATTTACTTGCTTTGCTTTTTCAATAAAAATGCCTACTTTAATTACTTAATAAATTAGCTTTTTAAAATATAATCAAGGTCTTATATAAATTAAGTTATATGAGAAGCCAATAACAGCCCTGCCCGATTCAGAGCCATGCCGGCTGCTCAGTGAGCACCAGAGTGGCCCTGGCTGAGGCCTGGTTAAATTTGGAGCTCGTGGGTGGTGAAGGGCTGTATGCGCCTTGGTGGCTGGGCTGCTTCTCTGGACCTGCCCATCACCAGGAGAAAATGGCCCTAGACACCACGATCCACAGTGAGAGACACGAGGAGCAGAAGGAAACCGACCTGCGGCCTGGCACGGAGCTGCCCAGCTGACCTGCAACCCTGGGCACGAGCTCCATGAGGATGGTCCGACCCACCACGATGGGGATTCGTTATTACCTGGCACAGGCAACCGGAACCGCACGGCTCCCATGATCCTCAGAGCAGGACCTGGTACAGGAGGCTGGGTGTGGAGGCGTTTTAGCAGGAGGGACGGCTGGGTGTGCGCGGCCCTGCAGGTGGCCACGTCAGGTGTGAGGGCTCAGGTCAGACTAAATCCTCAGGAACTGATGTCACAGGGGAGTTTGTCGCCACAGCGTGAAGGTTTAGCCTTAACCCTATGGGTACTGAGGAATTAGAATAGTGTAAGCAGGCAGGGACAGAGCTGCATCTGAATTGTAGAAAGGAGAACTTTAGCAGGAATGTGGGGGACGGCGGGGAGCTGGTGGAGCCGAGGGGCGGCCAGGGTTCAGGAGAAGTCAGCCCAGGGGGGTCAGGAGGGAGGCCCCTTTCACCCACGTCACCCCTTCCCAAGGTCAGCCTTCGGTCACACTTCTGAGCGAGCGCAGGGCAAGTCCTCAAAGTCACACTCCCTGACAGCCTCTGAGAACAAGCAACGCTCTGAACGGCCACCTCACTGCGCCAACGAGCAAAGGCGCCTCCATCAGAGCCGGTGGCTGAATGGGTCACGGTCCCCTGACCCATCGGGCATAACACGAAGGAGTACAGGCCACTGTGACGATGAGAAGAGGGAGGGAAGGGGCAGGCACAGGGGGCGGCAGGGGTGGGGGTAGGGGAGCCACAAGGAGAAAATCTTCAGGAAACAACCTTAATGAGCCAACCAATTGGCTTTGGGCAACCTGGCATTCACTGATTTTGGGTGAGTTGCTGTTTATCGGTCGGTGCCCCTCATGAAGCAAGTGGCCCATGCAGGGGGCAGACTGGCGACACGCCAACGAAGGGACAGTTTAGAGAGGAGGGGGCAGAGTGGGCACCACGGGGTCGGATGAGCCATCAAGGGTTCCTCTGCCTGAGGAGCCGGAGGAGCATGCCGGCGGTGGGTGGAGCCGCCCATCTTCCTGCTGAGACCGGGCCCTCCCGAGGGTGAGCTCCATGGAGCTTGATGTGCTTGCAACAGGGGCCGAGAGCAGGGGTGTGCACGCATCTGTGTCTATGTGCCTATGTGTGTGCATGCACGTGTGTGCATGTGTCCACACACATTTGTGCATATGTATGCACTGCACACATCCACACGCATGTATCTATATGTATATGTATGTGTGTCTATGTGTGCATGCACGTGTTTGTATGAGTGTGCATGCACATGTTCATACACACGTGTGTGCACCACACATGTTTGTATGAGTGCGTGCATGCACATGTTCACACACACATGTGTGTATGTGTGTGTGTGTGCAGGCAGGTGAGGAGGGGCTTGGGCCCTGCCTCTGTTTTGACAGGACAGCTTCATTATTTCTTTGGGTTACACATGTTCCTTAGAGCAACAACAAAGTGTGAAGGGGCTCCTTGGATTGGGGACCTGGTGGTATGTACACCCCAGAAAACACAAAGCGGCAAGAAATCGCTTGTGCCCCGGGAACCTAGGTGAGGGGGGGACCACAAGAGAAGTAACTGCCAGCCCACATACTAACCGGGGAGTGAGGGCCGTGGACCCAGGGCCACAGCTTCTGGAGAGAAAGGCGGGGTTAAAGGTAGAGAGGGAGCCTCCTCAGCTCATCTTTTAGAATTCCTGAATCATGTGCCTGAAAAGCTCCCTCCTTGGATTTCAGAGCAGAATTTGAGGTCCAAGCGCAGACAGCACACTGACCTTCCTGGCGGGCGCTCCCGGCTCCCTTGCAGGGTGCGGTCTCTGCTCCCTGGCCCTGTTTCTCCCCGGAAGTCTGAGTTAGCTGCTCAATGCACTGGTGTGAGAACGCCCTGATTCAGGCTCCATGCGGCCGTTATTAGCCGAATGCCCTCCGGTGAAGTAGCTGCTCTGTTTCCTCATTTGGAGAAGTCCGACCTGACGCGATGTGGTGAGAAGGTCTGCTTTCAGCGCAGAGCACAGCGGTTGGGTCTGAGACCCACACCTGACACAGAGGGCGGCTTTTCTGAGACTCAGCTGAAGGCCCAGAGCGGAGGAGGTGACGTGTCCTCATGGCCAACAAGTAGCCACTGTCAGAGGTCTTCACTGGGCACTGCCACTCCCCACGGGCATGTCTGGAAACTGGAGGGAATTTTGCCTGTGACAGCAATGAGGGGTGAGGGTGGTGATGAGGGGTGAGGGTGGTGATGAGGGGTGAGGGTGGTGATGAGGGGTGAGGGTGGTGATGAGGGGGTGAGGGTGGTGATGAGGGGGTGAGGGTGGTGATGAGGGGTGAGGGTGGTGATGAGGGGTGAGGGTGGTGATGAGGGGGTGAGGGTGGTGATGAGGGGTGAGGGTGGTGATGGGGGGGTGAGGGTGGTGATGAGGGGTGAGGGTGGTGATGAGGGGGTGAGGGTGGTGATGAGGGGTGAGGGTGGTGATGAGGGGGTGAGGGTGGTGATGAGGGGGTGAGGGTGGTGATGAGGGGTGAGGGTGGTGATGAGGGGGTGAGGGTGGTGATGAGGGGTGAGGGTGGCGATGAGGGGTGAGGGTGGTGATGAGGGGTGAGGGTGGTGATGGGGTGAGGGTGGTGATGAGGGGTGAGGGTGGTGATGGGGTGAGGGTGGTGATGAGGGGTGAGGGTGGTGATGAGGGTGAGGGTGGTGATGAGGGTGAGGGTGGTGATGAGGGGTGAGGGTGGTGATGAGGGGGTGAGGGTGGTGATGAGGGTGAGGGTGGTGATGAGGGGGTGAGGGTGGTGATGAGGGGGTGAGGGTGGTGATGAGGGGGTGAGGGTGGTGATGAGTGATGGGGTGGTGATGAGGGTGAGGGTGGTGATGAGTGGTGGGGTGGTGATGAGGGTGAGGGTGGTGATGAGGGTGAGGGTGGTGATGAGGGGTGAGGGTGGTGATGAGGGGGTGAGGGTGGTGATGAGGGTGAGGGTGGTGATGAGGGGTGAGGGTGGTGATGAGGGTTGGGGGTGGTGATGGGGGTGAGGGTGGTGATGAGGGGGTGAGGGTGGTGATGAGGGGATGAGGGTGGTGATGAGGGGTGTGGGTGGTGATGAGGGGTGAGGGTGGTGATGAGGGGTGAGGGTGGTGATGAGAGGGTGAGGGTGGTGATGAGGGGTGAGGGTGGTGATGGGGGGTGAGGGTGGTGATGAGGGGGTGAGGGTGGTGATGGGGGGTGAGGGTGGTGATGAGGGGGTGAGGGTGGTGATGAGGGGTGAGGGTGGTGATGAGGGGGTGAGGGTGGTGATGAGGGGTGGGGGTGGTGATGGGGGGTGAGGGTGGTGATGAGGGGTGGGGGTGGTGATGGGGGGGTGAGGGTGGCTATGAGGGGTGAGGGTGGTGATGAGTGGTGAGGGTGGTGATGAGGGGTGAGGGTGGTGATGAGGGGGTGAGGGTGTTGATGAGGGGTGAGGATGGTGATGAGGGGGTGAGGGTGGTGATGAGGGGTGAGGGTGGTGATGAGGGGGTGAGGGTGTTGATGAGGGGTGAGGATGGTGATGAGGGGGTGAGGGTGGTGATGGGGGGTCGGGGTGTTGCTCTGACATTTAGTGGGAGGAGGCGGGCCGCTCTGCATCTCGGTGGATGGCTCAATCCCACACAGAGAGCCGCTAACAACCCCAGGAACTTCACACCCCACAGTGAGACCCCCTAGAATTCTCTGAACCCAGAACAGAACCTCCACTGTCCCCCCTCCCCCGGGGTTGGGGCAGCGTGTTATCATGCTCTGACTTGTCAGGAAGGCAGCCATGGAGTGAATAAAGGGAAGGCTGTCCTTTGCCTTGTTTGGAACCGACCCAGAGGGTTCGCCTCTTCGGGAAGCTAGCTGCCTGGGAAACTGGCCACACTGCTCCTGGGCCTGGCTCTGCCTGCCTCCCCGGGACCCCTGCCTCCCCGGGACCTGCCTCCCCGGGACCTGCCTCCCCGGGACCCCTGCCTCCCCAGGACCTGCCTCCCCGGGACCCCTGCCTCCCCAGGACCTGCCTCCCCGGGACCCCTGCCTCCCCGGGACCCCTGCCTCCCCAGGACCTGCCTCCCCGGGACCCCTGCCTCCCCAGGACCCCTGCCTCCCCAGGACCTGCCTCCCCGGGACCCCTGCCTCCCCAGGACCTGCCTCCCCGGGACCCCTGCCTCCCCGGGACCCCTGCCTCCCCAGGACCTGCCTCCCCAGGACCCCTGCCTCCCCAGGACCCCTGCCTCCCCAGGACCTGCCTCCCCGGGACCCCTGCCTCCCCGGGACCCCTGCCTCCCCGGGACCCCTGTCTCCCCGGGACCTGCCTCCCCAGGACCTGCCTCCCCAGGACCTGCCTCCCCAGGACCTGTCTCCCCAGGACCTGCCTCCCTGGGACCTATCTCCCAGACCTGCCCCGCCCCCCCACCCCCCCGAGACCTCTGCTTGCCCAGGACCCCTGCCTCCCAGGACCCCTGCCTCCCAGGACCCCTGCCTGCTCGGGACCTCTGCCTGCCCAGGACCTGACTCCCCAGGACCTGCCTCCCAGGACCTGCTGGCCCTCCGAGGCTGTACCTGCTGGAGCACCAGCCCTCCCCACCCCTGCCTCCTGCTTGTGACGTGCCAGGCCAGCGGCGAGACGGGGCGCACCCAGCTGGACAGGCAGCAGGAAACAGGCCTCCCTCCTTCCCGCTGAGGTGGCCACGCCAAGGGCGAACAGTGACATTATATTGACCCAAGCGTGTGAGATGGAAGTTCGCATCGCACTGGAACCTTGTGAAGCCTGCAGACGTCATCCCAATATTGGAAAGAGGCCTGGCTGAGAACCAGGGCTCCAGACGATTCCAGGGGTGGCTGGCTGCGGAGCCTGGAGGCTGCGATGAGACAAGGCACAGTCCATCCCTGACTCTCTCCTTGGGGAGACACCCTTCCATTCCCCAGGGGCACCCGGGAACTAAAGGGCTCCTTCCTGACGCGTAGGAGGGTCACACTCTCCTACATGAGCAGGCGGCTCCCCGGCAATGAGAGTGAGGCCCGCGCTAGCTTTGGGGGGGCCTGGGAGTCTTCTCACAACTCCCTCCCCACTGCCCGCAGGGGCACTCTCCAAGGTCAAGCCTAGGAAAAGTAGAATGCTCAGGGACTCTCAGTGAGATAACCACAGAAGGAGCTAGAACGTGGGGTTTTGTCTGAGGCTGGACCAGGACACACAGGAATCCTTCAGAAACCCTTCCACGCCCCACTTCTGGGTGGGGGTCCTGGGAAGACCAAGGGGGCTGAGCTGGGACTGGGAAGCGAGTTGTGGAGTGAGAGGCCCAAGGCTCTCTCCCTGCCAGCAGCCTGGAGCCTGTCCCCCAACCGCATGAATCCAGCGACTGGCGTCAGGGCAGCTGGCAGTGAAGAGCAGGCACCGGCTGGTGGGCGTCGGCCATGGACGCCCCAGGAAGCAGTGTGTGCCAGCGGCAGGGCGAGGGTTTGCCAGGTCCTTTCTCTTGGTCACAAGGACCCCCCCACCCTCCGGGCCCAGGGCGGCCCATTCCAATGGCTTTGCTCAGCATCGGTAAAATTTCATTCTCTCCGCCAGGGAAACCGGTTCTGTCATTAATACATTATGATTTTTAATATGCTGGGTTGGTAATTTGACATTTCATCTATGGAGCTGGGCTTAAGAAGCACATATAATAAGAGATAAAAGTATCTCATTTTCTACTAAGAATGCTACATTTTTTACATATTAAATAGCAAGTGTTTTTATTCTTATGCAACTTACAGAGAGTGTGTTTTCAGAAAATTTTATTTCTGATGAGTAGACATTTTGCTACGTGTCAGAAACAAGTTCTGTTTCCTTAGTAAGAAGACAGGGATGTTGTCACAGCTGGTGCCACGGCCTGAAGCACCGATTCCTCAGTGAGCTCACGTGGACGTGGCAGTTTCCACGTGTAGGTTCCGGGATGACGTTCCTCCGCGTCAGTGACCCTCCCTGGCGGTCCTGGGCCTTTACTGCGGCTCTTTCCCGGGTCTGAGCCTGGAGGGTGTTACAGGACGTGACAGAGCGGATGGGATCCCAGGAATTAACCGCTGGTGGCCACCGGGAGTAAGGGCCCACCCACTGGGAGAAGCTGTATCGCATCTGCATCTCATCCTAACAGGAGGCCTGGGGACACACTTTGGCGTCCCCGCGGACCAGGCGTGCTCCTGAGAATGGAGGGGTCAGATCCCCCACGGGCCTGATCACGCTTCCCTTTCTTCCTCTTTTTAATATATTTTTATTGGCTTCAGAGAGGAAGGGAGAGGGAGAGGAAGAGAGAAACATCAACGATGAGAGAGAATCATGGATCGGCTGCCTCCTGCACACCCCTACTAGGGATCGGGAATCAGACCATGACCTCCTGGTTCATAGGTCGCTGCTCAACCACTGAGCTACGCCAGCAGGCTCCCTTTCTTCTTTTTCACACATAAAAATTAAAGCCACACTCGAGTCCCCAGCTTATAAGTATTCCGAACCCACGAAGGTGCGTGCAGAAGATGGAACCTCACCTCCGGCTCCGCTATACGCCACTGCCTTCTTGTCCCTTTAGTACATCACCTTCTAACGCCTGGTCTCTTCGGTTCTGTGCGTCTCTTTCTAAGATAACCTATACGTCCATGCATTCTGGAAAAAGATGGCGTCGATCTTTGACAGACGGAGCCAGAAACAGACAGAGACGGACAGACCCAGACCAACACACACACACATACACACATACACCTATCATCCATCTATCTATCTATCTATCTATCTATCTATCTATCTATCTATCTATCTCTCTCTCTCTCTCTATCTATCTCTATCTATCTATCTATCTATCTATCTATCTATCTATCTATCTATCTATCTCTATCTATCTCTATCTATCTATCTATCTATCTATCTATCTATCTATCTATCTATATCTATCTATCTATCATCTATCTATCTCTATCTATTCATCGGTCTATCTATCTATCTATCTATCTGTCATTCATTACAGAAAGGGAGAAAGATCCCACTGGGTCTCCAGGCCCCGGGGAGTGCAGGGCCGTCTGTGGCGCTCACGCAAACACCATCACAATGAGGAACGCCGCCGCCCCGCACTGTGTGCATCACACACAGGACCCGCGCAGGGCTCTGCAGGGAGGTCTGCTGAGTGAACAGAGCCGCTCGTGGCTAACATTTATGACGAGACAGAGCATCAGGGGAGGAGAGCAGGTGGACGGGGCAGGGCCAGGAGGAGGTGGCCGAGGTCCCAGAGGGCCATCGAGGGACGTTGAGGGGAGGGGCTGTCTTGTATTTTGACTGCACACAGGAGCCTACACGTGTGACACATGAAGCAGAAGTAGTTACCCCCGCTCTCTGGGAGCGCAAACTGCTTTAGTCAAATGTGACTCTCCCCGCAAACACCCTCACGGGAACACCCGGAATAACATCTGGCAAACACCCAGGCATCCGGGGCCCAGCCACATCGGCAGGTAAAAGCAGCCCTGAGCTGTGCCCCAGGGAGAGGAGAAGCAAAAGGGCCAGTACCCCTCCCGCCACATCCGCTCTGAGCTGGCCCGGTCCGTAGGGACGGCTGGTCGGGCCTCGCTGTGCACCTGTCCCCTCCCGCAGAACCTCCTCGGCGCTGGGCGGGGGGCGCTGGGCGTTACCGAGAGGACGCGAGTGCAGCACGGCCGGCGCTTGAAGGACAGACAGTTCGCAGGACGTGAAGGCCAGCGCGACCCTTTACGTCTGTCCTCGTCCCTCGGTGTCTGGGAAGAATCCACTCCGCTCTGGCCCAACGGGGCTGCCATGGACTGTTGGCCAGTGCACAGCAGTGCTGACTACGCACAGGGACAGGGGCACCCGCAGAAGAAAGCAGCCAGCGCAGGGCAAGGAGGGAGCCAGCGCCACGGCCAGGCCAGTGAGTCCAAAAGGAGGAAGGCAGTGTCTTCACCGGCTGCAGGACACACCGCTCCTTTATCATGAAACCAGTCCTGGCATGCGCGCCCTCCTGTGCGATGGCGCGCTCCCGCACAGAAGCCACACACAGCCTCCGGGCGCAGCACCCAGCACGCGGCCACGAGTGTCTCTCCCAGGACAGAGGCCTGGGGTCCCCTGGGCCCCACGGCGGGTCACGCATGCGGTCCATCCAGTGACGTGGGGCTGCAGCTGAGAAAGCGCCGAGTCTGCGGCAGAGGCTGGGGTCCGGTGTTCGTGCCCGCACACCTATATGGACCTGGGGGTCACAGATTTGTCCCCCGCTCCTAGAGGTGGGGGCTTGTGGTGTCACTGGTGAAGGTGGGCGAGGGGGAGGGGGCTCCTTCAGCTCCCACCACAGGCCAGGGTTTCCCGGGTTCCCGGAGCTCCAGGTGCCGGCTCTGTTGAAGCCGGGTCAGCGGCCTCTGGAAGGCCCAGCCCAGGGTGGGACGTGGACCTCCCACAGCGCCCGGCCGTTCCGTGTTTTAGAGCCATTATCTTTTTAAAAATTCAGGTAACGTTGGAAATTTCATCTTGTACAGAAACATATCAAGTGACATGAAAGAAACCACGTTGGGAAAAGGGAGCAACAAGTAGCAAATCCATTCATCACATTCCTATCTGCCGGGCTTCATTCGAAGTCTTCCTTGGAGGGGGCACCGTGAGAGGTCGAAGGGAACCGGTCTCTGAAAGGGGTTACGGCTCTGCCTCGCTGCCTCTCCCTCCGAATACTTGTGGGGCACCCCATCATCTTGTGAGGCCACCATGCTGCCACCTGCAGAGGCCACACCCAGGTGGCCTGTCCCCGCCTGCCAGGGATGGGGGGACGTGCAGGAGAGAGTGGCGCGAGCACAGCGACCTGCCGCGTCCTGGGCAGACAGGGGAGCCGGGTTCCGGTGCCGCGGTGTGAACAGCGTGTCCGGTGGCTCATTGCCCAGCATCAGGAACAGGAACTCACATCCTCACCCGCATCTGGGGACAGCAGTGTCCCTATTGCTGGGATAGAGGCATGTATCTCATCTTTCCCTCTGTGCCTGCTCTTTCTTGCTCTCACCCACCCTTTCTCGTGCACACACGTATGTTCTAGTGTTTGTAATTACTTAAACCTGGATCTAAACAAGTCAGCCACAGAAGCAGGACCAGCACAGGATGGGTTCCAGGGACAGGCGGCTGAGAGGATGGCGTGCCCCGGGGCTATGACTAGGCCTTGGCGACTCACAGCCAAAGGCCCCCTGAGGGCATGCCCAGCTGATGGTGTGTGAAGGAGGACCCGGACAAAGATGGCATTGCAGACAGCAGGCCTCTGTACCTCTGTGTCCTGGGCGTGAGGAAGGCCCGGCGTGTCCCCTCTGCTTTGGAGCCCTGGGGGCCTGTGGTCTCTGTGGTGCAACACGGGAAGGTGACGGCTAAGCGGGGAGGTTGGGGGCAGCACTGACTCCCCTCACTAAACGCGGGCCGTCTCTGGTTACCACGATATAAACACCCGTTGTCCCTATTCTCCTCGGCTGGTGCCTAGATTACTTATTTTTTAAATCTTTAGGGTCTTCTTTCTTTTTTATTTTAAAAATAATTGTTACTTTTCAATGACAGCAGACACATTAGACATTACATAACTTACGGAGTGCTGGCCCGCCGGGCCCCGGGCCGCCTGGCAGCACACGCCGTTGTTGCGTCGCTGTTGACTGTACTCCCTGCGCTGCACTTTCCATCCCGCGACTGTTTCATAACCGCCATTTGTACTTCTTAACTCCTCCCCCTTTTTGACCCGTCCCCACCCCCTGATTTGACAACCATCAAAATGTCCTCTGAACCTCTGAGTTTGTTTCTGTTTTGTGTGCTCCTTTACTTGGTTTGTTTAGACCCCACATACAAGTGAAATCGAATGGGATTTGTCTTTCTCTGTCTGACTTGTTTCACTCAGCACAGGACCCTCGGGCCCTCGTGTTGTTGCAGATGCAGGAGTTCACTGTTTCCTGTGGCCGAGTCGTATTCACCGCACACACACCGCGCTTCTGCCCACGCGTCTCTCGCTGGGCACGCAGGCTGCGTCCAAGCCTTGGCTGTTGTAAGTCACGCTGCAGTGTCCCGGGCCTGGTTTAAAACAACCAATATCCGGTCCCTCTCACTGTCAGGCTGTGCCAGACACTCGGGTCACCGTCCTGAACAGGGCGCCGTCCCCGGCAGCAGGAATCCTGTGTCTGGAGGAGAAACACATCTATAGACCGTCTCAGTGCAGAGCGATAGAGGGGGCCGGGGTGCGGGGCGGGGCCTGTGAGCTCCCAGAGGACAGAGCTCGCCCTGTTCCCGGAGGGCTGCTTCCGGAGGGCTGGTTCCCGGAGGGCTTTGGGGACTGGGGACTGAGTCCCTCCTGCGGCAGGAGGGGAGGCAGACAGCAGGTGTGTGCTGGGCGGGGAGGGGGGATGTTGGGGGCACCTAGGGGCGGGCTGAGGAGGCCGTTTCACGAGAAATCATTGTGTGTCCTAATCATGGAAGGAAGACATTGTAGCATCGTCAGGAACAAAAGGCCCATGTTCATTCCTTGTTTGTTTGGCTTTTTAAAACACACACACACAACACAATAGAATGAAGACGCGCTGAGAGAGAGACTGGAGATGGGGGCCCTGACTGATCTGGGGGCCCTAGGAGATTCCATTTGGAGGCCCCGTAGGAAGGACACCGGGCAGTAACATCGTCACATCCGTGCTTTAGCGAGAAACCCGCTGGTTGAGCTGGGAGAGCAGGTTGGGAGGGGCGGGGCTGGGATGGAGGCAGGCCAGAGGGAGGTGACGGGGCTCAGTGCCTCTCAGTTCTCCTGGGCCCGGGCCCAGTGACGCATGCGCCCTCTGCCATCTGAATACTTCCTAGGCTTCTTGTCTTCAGCGACCGCATCTCCGAGGAGCCCGCTGCCCAGCCTCTAGTAATGTCCCCACTGAGGCCACACAGGGAGAACTGTGTCCACTGGGAAGCCACGGTGTGTCTGCTTCCGTCCACGCTACGGCGAGGGTCGTCCCCCCGACTGGATCGCGTGCGATTCCACCAGGTGCAAGGATTTGGGGGTTGTTAGTTAGGATCTCCGGGACCCAGGCACCAGGACTTCCCCCGGAGGTCATGGTTAGAGGGTCGTGATGGCGGACGTGATGTTGAAGCCAGATGCCCAGATGCCCAGGAGGTGGGGCCAAGGCGCCTGACTCTGCATGACAAATGGACCGTGGGCGGCACCTCTGAAAACCTTTGCAGCGAGCGCTGTGATGAACTGGAGACAGAGGCGTGGGGAGGGTGCATTTACTCAGCCAAGTCACGGAAACAGCCGCCTGTTTCTCCACTTGACCTTCTGTTCAGGCCGCAGCCTTTGTCTCTGCCCTCTGCTGGGTCAGGAGCCCTGGCTGGGGGGAAACTGGGTGTCAGAGGCAGAAAAAATGACCCCTCGGCCCCTTGGCTCTTATCTACCCTTTGAAGTCACAGCGAGTGGAGGCCGAAGCTTCCAGTTCTGAAATGTCAAGAATTACTCATCCTCACACAGGTCCTGGGGGCTTCAGCCTAAGGCTGAGCTTTAAGTGTCGAGGGTGGTGGAAATACAGGGCAGCAAGATCGCCTGTGACTTGGAAAGCCAAACCAAAGGCCCCGGAGGGGAAATGGCTTTTTAATAATTTTCATGTAATTTTTCCTGGTTCCATTACACGAAGAGGCCTAATTAATGCTGCTTAGAACCACTGAAAGGAAAAGGTGACCTTGGAGAGACTATTTTTCACTGTATAACAAGAATAAAATAACCCTGGCTGAGTGGCTCAGTTGGTTGGACTATCATACTGTACACCAAACGGTTGCGGGTTCGATTCCCAGTCAGGGCCCCTACCCAGGATGCAGGTTCAATCCCTGGTTGAAGTGGGTACGGGAGGCAATAGATTGATGTTTCTCTCTCATTGATGTTTCTCTCTCTCCCTCTAGGTCTCCCTCCTTCTCTCTCTAAAATTAATAAACTTCAGGTGAGGATAAAAAAAGAATAAAATAAACCCCATGTGATTGTTATTAAATACTTTTAAGGGCACAAAACTTTTATTGTTTTTATAGAAACTTGATATTGCAAAATACCTATTTCCAATCACTTTACAGTTTACCCAGCCTGTTCATAAACGTGGATTTCTTGGATCAGTACAATAACCCTCTGTGGCAAGTAGGGCACACACTGTTGGCTCAGTTTACAAGAGAATCTGAGCATTTGTAATGTCACATTCACCCACGGAAGGCCACACAGCCAGCAAGAAGTAAAACCCAGGCTGGAACCCGGGATTCTTTCTTCCGGGCCAGCGACCTTGGGCATCAAGGCCACACTCCCTGAGTAATTAGGTTAGCCTTGTCACTGCTCTCAGGCGCCTGGGGCGGAGCTCCTTCTAGGAGGTGCAGGCCCCTGCAGATGCTGTTTGTGGGTCCCTGTCTCATGAACACTCGTCAGGAAGCGTGGTGGGCCGGGCGAGGTGCAGGCTGCACGGAGGAGCTCAGAATGCTGGGCGCAGTCGAGGTGTTCCCGGGTTTGCTCGCTGTCTACGCGGCGCAGAAGGGCCCTGGTGGTGTCCAGGCGCCGGCTCCTGTCCTGATCCAGGAAACGTCTTCTCATCTTCTTGATGGACAAATGCGCGGTTTCTGGCTAATTTCACGTCTCTCAGCACGAGGACGCGGCAGCCATGCTGCTGTAACTCACAGTGCCATGGCTCTCCCTAACCTGTGTCCATGGCGAGGAACCGCTCCTGCCTCTGCTGTGCCCAATGCCGCCCGCTGCTGGCCCGTGACGTCGTCGCCCCGACTGCGACCCACAGGTTGCCCGTGAACGCAGCTTCCGGGACCCCGAAAGGCTGTCCCTGCGCGTTGCCGAAGGAGCTCGCGAGTGGATCAGGTCTTCCCGTCTAGGCAGGAGCACGAGGACAGTCGTTTGCTTCATGCTGACGTGGCGCTTACCCAGGAGTGCGCAGCTTCAATCCCGAGCCCGTTTCCACGCAGGCCGCCTCTTGCTCTCCTCGGGCCGTAATCGTATTCCTGCAACGTTCCCTTTCAATGTCACCTGCGCTTGGCCTCCCACGCGCTGTCACTGTCAGAGGTGACAAGAGGCCAGTGAGTGGATGAGAAGGGCGTGCCCGTCGGGCAAGGATCACGCTTACCTGGCATGATCGAGGGCAGACCGAGCGCCGACATCGGAGCGCCCAGCACAGACGAGGGAAGGCAGGGAGAGAGGCCCCCGGGCACTGCCTCACGGTCTGGGCTCCCTCAGCAGGGAGGTGCCCTGCTCTGGGGCTGCAGAGGGAGGGGTGGCCGCCCTGGGTACCAGCACTGGAGGGGACACAAGCTGAAGGATGCCTCCTGCCACCCCCACCACCCTGGTTGGACCCAGACACGTGAGGCCCACACGCAGTCACACATGCAGCGTGAGGCCCAAGGCCAGCAGCAGTTCAGTCCTGAACTCACCTGTGTCTGCCCTGAGTGAGCGTCACCTCCAGTCCCTATGTCGCCTCCACACTGGGGCCCAATTTCACGTGATCCCATAAGAATGCAGCGTCAGAGGAGGGGTCCGCCCGCAGGCCGTCCTCCGGAGCTGGGCCAATTCCTCAGAGCCTCCGAGTGCCCTGTGGGGAGACGCAGAGACCAGTCCCTGCAGGTCCCCATGGCCTTGGACCCCCTGCCCGATGGCCCCGTGGCCCCCACTGCCCCAGGTGCTAGAAGGGCCCCCCAAGGAGGAGTGGCCCCCAAAGTCCAGGGCCCCCACAGTGCCCTGGCAGGATCTAAATTATAAAAAATAAATATAAGATATTCAAAGAGTCCAAAATTTTATATGTAAATACAGAGTGTCACAAGAATAGGGTTATAGTTGAAACTACACGACAGTTTATTCTTGTATTTTTATTATTTATTAATTACTGTATTATTTTCCATATGAACAACTGTAAGCCTATGTTTGCTCCACCCTGTATAAATTGTATACAAATATAAATGACAGTAAATGTAAAGAATAAAAAAATTATTTTTCATAAATGGTTTCAGTTAATATTCTTCTAAATCAGTGATGGCGAACCTATGACACGCGTGTCAGCACTGACACGCGTAGCCCTTTCTGATGACACGCGGCCGCTGAGGCGGCCGCATGCCGAGGATGAAACATTTGCTGCTCCTGAGGATGAAACATTTGCGAAATAATGTTTTTTCCTCAAAGTGACACACTACCCGAGTTATGCTCAGTTTTTTGGCGAAGTTTGACACACCAAGCTCAAAAGGTTGCCCATCACTGTTCTAAATATTTGCAACCATGAGACTTAAAATGCAAAATAAAATGAATGACTGTCACATTTTCAAATCAAAATGACTTTAATCAGGCTGAATCTTTTATTTGTTTTTTTGAAAAGATAATTCAATTTTCTTATAGGAAAAAAATTACAATTCTAGAGTTCAGTGTTCAGCGAGTTGGCAATGTATAGTCCCAATATTGAATTTTACGCATGAATATGAATTGTTTAATGTTGTGGCGTGTTACTCACCGGTCATGGGCCGTGATTGAGAACACCTGGATGATTTGTAAATATCTCCAGCAGCACAAACGTGAGCACAGAGCAGGAAGCCACGGACACTGCCCTGCCAGGAGCACCCCTCACTGTGCAGGCGCCCGACACCTGGTCGGGGGAAAGTAAGTTGTTATCATCATCATCATCATCATCATCATCGTAGTAATGGTTACTAGTAGTATTTGTAGTGTTAATAAGGTTTATTTTATTAATTACAGTAGCATTAATGCTTTTTAAAAAAATTTTGTGACTCTGGTTATTTCTTTGCTCTGAGTAATTATTTGGGTCTAATTTAAATAAACAGAGCCTATTCAATCCCTCCCAGGTTTTGACCCAATTAAGTTCCTAAAAGTCCAATGACAAGGTGAGAGAGTTGATGACTGTAGTCTCAGCCACTGTCCCACTTAACAGAAGAGATTTTTTAAAAAATATATATATATATTATTGATTTATTACAGTGAGGAAGAGAGAGGGATAGAAAGCTAGAAACATCGATGAGAGAGAAACATCGGCCAGCTGCCTCCTGCACACCCCCTACTGGGGACGTGCCCGCAACCAAGGTACATGCCCTTGACCGGAATTGAACCTGGGACCCCCCAGTCCGCAGGCCGACGCTCTATCCACTGAGCCAAACCGGTCTCGGCCAGAAGAGATTTTTTGTTAGAATCTAACCGAGTCTGTTTTGAAAAATGTTATCTTTAACTCCAATAAGTTTTAAGCCCCGTTGCCCTCCCAACCTGAATGCTGAATGTTGGCTTTTACCTCCAGGAAGATAAATGTAACTGCAAAGCGGACATTCATGCAGGGCCTGGCACCTACTGCATCTGGCTCAGTGCAAACACGCTGGGAGTGTCATGCGTGGAACCTGAAGAAGTGACCTTTGCACTCAGCTATCCTGGGTTAAATTCCCTTCATTGCCATCTGCCCTGTTAACACTGTCCACTGGCTTATCAAACAGAAGTGGGCAGTAATCGCATTTCTGATTTCTTTGATTTTCAAAACAGATTTTTAAAGAAAAATGTAATGGACTGATAGACCAAAAGGAATGGAGTAGCTCAGAATTCCTACACCAGCGCTTCATACCAACAACTGCAGGAAGGTTTCTGTTGCCTGGTGTCTCTTGCCAGTTGGGATCTTTCTTTTCCAGGAAGGAGACAGGATTATGAAAGCGCTATTAAAGCAGTCACGGTATCTAGAAATATATCCTTTAATACACTATCAGAAACCAACACCAACGAAATAGCCTCTCTTGACACTGCTGGGAATATTGGCCAGCTTCTGCCCCATGGAGCACTCCTGCCCCGGGGAGCACCTCCTTCCCCGGGGAGCACTCCTGCCCCGGGGAGCACCTCCTGCCCCGGGGAGCACCTCCTGCCCCAGGAGCACCTCCTGCCCCGGGGAGCACCTTCTGCCCCAGGAGCACCTCCTGCCCCGGGGAGCACCTTCTGCACGAAGGAGCACCTCCTGCCCCAGGAGCACCTCCTGCCCCAGGGAGCACCTCCTGCCCCAGGAGCATCTCCTGCACTTGAGAGCACCTCCTGTCCCGGGGAGCACCTCCTGCCCCGGGGAGCACCTCCTGCCCCAGGAGCACCTCCTGCCCCAGGAGCACCTCCTGCCCCGGGGAGCACCTTCTGCACCAGGAGCACCTCCTTCCCCGGGGAGCACCTTCTGCACGAAGGAGCACCTCCTGCCCCAGGAGCACCTCCTGCCCCGGGGAGCACCTCCTGCCCCAGGAGCATCTCCTGCACTTGAGAGCACTTCCTGTCCCGGGGAGCACCTCCTTCCCCGGGGAGCACCTCCTGCCCCAGGAGCACCTCCTGCCCTGGGGAGCACCTTCTGCACCAGGAGCACCTCCTGCCCCGGGGAGCACCTTCTGCACGAAGGAGCACCTCCTGCCCCGGGGAGCATCTCCTGTACCATGAGCATCTCCTGCTCTGGGGAGCACCTCCTGCCCCGGGGAGCATCTCCTGCCCCGGGGAGCATCTCCTGCCCTGGGGAGCACCTTCTGCACCAAGGAGCACCTCCTGCCCCGGGGAGCACCTTCTGGCCTGACGGTGGCCCCGTTTACAGCTGCAGGGGTTGCTGTCAGGTGTTCAATGACCCCTGCTCCCCCAGCTGTGTTAGTTCCTCTTGCTCCCAAAGATGCAAGCAGCAGGCGAGAGGCCCCCATCCTCCTCCATTCTCACCACTGGAATAATTTTATTTAGCAGAATTCGCTAAGTTTTCCCAAGCTGCTCTAGCCTGCCAACATGGGAAGGCCCCCAGGCGGATAAGGAACCTGAATTGGTCCCCAGCTCAGTGTAGGTTCTTTGAGGCTCCTCTCTGTTCGCAGAAAATCTTTCTAAACATCCAAACAAATAGGAGTAATGAGCACTGTCTGAGTCGGGCGGAGCCGGTTGCCCAGTCACGGGTTATGAATATTACTCAGCACGTGATTACCTGCGAGCCCCGATGTAAGCCGAGGCAGTGAGATAATGCTGGGCTCTTTAAGAATCGATTTCTGTCTTTCAGGCTCTCGAAGAACCTAATTTTTCAGAAGAGGTGGTGGCCCGGCCGATGCCACAGCACTGGGCCTTGGCAAAGACTTGGAGGAAGTCTGATGTGGTGACACACCGTGGTATGTGGCCAGGCAAACCCTGGCTCCAGCTCCACGTGGCCCCTTCCCAGCTGATGTTGGAGCAGTCTCTCCACACCACGAAGCTCCTGTAGCGTTCCCACACTCTCCAGGGGCGCAGTTCCCTGTGTGTGTGGGGCTGACAGTGTACACATTCCCTGTGTGTGTGGGGATGACAGTGTACACATTCCCTGTGTGTGTGGGGATGACAGTGTACACATTCCCTGTGTATGGGGGGGGGAGGGGGGAATGACAGTGTACGCAGTGCCTGGCACAGAGCACATGGGCTGTGAACATAGATGACCTTTGCCTTTCCCCAATCAAGCGCTGGGAACCGCATGCCCTTGGAGATGGCCCCTCTGCGGCACTGATGAAGGGGAACGCCCAGGGAAATATATTTTTAAAAACCTCTCACCCAGCACATCCACACTTTCAAAGCAATAGGCAGCAGAATGGGGGCTCCTATGAAAGCAAAACATAGAACACACATGAATAAAATTCACACATACATATTTCACACACACACTGCAGTCTCTGCAAGACATGCAACTTGATAAGAGAGTTCAGTCTTAAGCGGTACTCCCCACCTGCCCCCCCCCCTTCTGACTCATAAGCAGCACTAAGGAACTTCCTGCATCTCAGGAAATGAATGCCCCCGCCCCCTGCCCCCAGCACGGAGGTCCCTGCTCCTTCAGAGGCTGCCTCACTGCCTGTCGCTCACCGGCTGTTCCTGCCAACAGGCTTTCCCTCCAAGTTCAGGAGAGATTCACAAGGTCAGGTCACTGCTGGCCAGAGCCTTGCTTCCCTGGGGCAGATAGAATGCCCTCAGAGGTTTAAGGTCAGCCTAAAAACAAACAAACAAACAAAAAAAAACAAAACAAAAAAAACAAAATAAATAAAGAAAGGTGACTTTGATGTCATATCATCAAAGAGAAGTTCGGAATTCAAACCAAAAGAAAGTACCCACATGTCACCATCCTCACAGCCGGGTCAGCTGCCCTTTGGGAGGTGCAGGAGGAAGTGGTGAGGCAGCTTGGTGTGCCCGGGCCCTCAAAGGGCTCAGCTTTTCTTGTGATCAGATGCCAGGGGACCCGAGGGGCGAGGTGACAGTGTGGACACCGGACAGGTCTATCAATTAGAATATATGACCCTTTATTAATTTAGTGGATTGCAGATTGAAAATAAAGATAATCTGTTTAGTTAAAATAATCCTATATAATAAAGAGGTAGTAGACAAATTGATCATCACTCCAACACACAAGATGGCCGCCCCCATTTGGTCAAAGATGGCCGGAAGGGGAGGGCAGTTAGGGGTGACCAGGTTGGCAGGGGAGGGCAGTTGGGGGGGACCAGGCCTGCTGGGAAGGGCAGTTGGAGGGACCAGGCCTGCAGGCGAGGGCAGTTGGGGGCGATCAGGCCTGCAGGTGAGGGCAGTTGGGGGTGACTGGAGTGGCAGAGGAGGGCAGTTAGCGGTGACCAGGCCTACAAGGGAGGGCAGTTAGGGGTGACTGGACCAGCAGAGGAGGGCATTTAGGGGCAACCAGGCCTGCAGGGGAGGACAGTTGGGAGGGGGACCCAGGCCTGCAGGGGGAGGGCAGTTAGGGGTGATCAGGCCGACAGGGGAGGGCAGTTATGGGTGACCAGGTTGGCAGGGGAGGGCAGTTAGGGGCAATAGGGCTGGCAGGGGAGCAGTTAGGCGTTGATCAGGCTGGCAGGCAAGTGGTTAGGGGGTGAACAGGCTGGCAGGCCAAAGCAGTTAGGGGCAATCAGGCAGGCAGGCAGGCATGTGAGCAGTTGGGACCCAGCAGTCCTGGATTGTGAGAGGAGTCCCAGATTGGAGAGGGTGCAGGCTGGGCTGAGGGACACCCCCACTATTGTGCACAAATTTTGTGCACCAAGCCTCTAGTTAATTTATAAGTTCATAGAGAATGAAACAACACACACATTAATGATGGAATTAGACTTGTTACATGAAGTAAAAAGTTAATTGTGGTGAACGTATTCAGTTTCAATATTAAAAAGCACCCCAAAGCATTGCTACATTAAAAATGGATTTATGGAGAGAAGATCACGGATGGACGTGTGAGATTATATCCGCACCCTCGCCTATTCTGGTGGCTGCTGAGGTCCGGGTCTGGACCAGCCGTGTTTGCATGGGCCCCATCTGCAGCCTGGCTCTGAGATACCCGGTGCCTCCCGCGGGGAGGCCCTGGGGAAGGGCACACACTCTTGTGTCCTGGAAGTGCCGGAGGGTAACACTGTGGAGCCTGCCCGACCGTGAAAGGAAGGGCCGATGGAAAGAGCGGCTCCCCTGGACCACAGTTCAGAAGGTCCTGCTGATGGAGGGAGCACCAGTCATCATAGCAACCAACTCCTCCTTGTGCTCACTTTCCCTCTCCCTGACTGGCTTCCTGTATTACTATCTATTGCTGTGTAGCAATTGACCTCAAACCTCAGGGACCTCAAACGATAAATATTTGTTCTCACAAGGTTCTCTGTCAACAAATCAGAAGCAGCTTCTCTGGGGGTTCTGCTCGGGTCCCTTCTGAGGAAATAGCTCGCATGGCAGCCAGGGCTGCAGTCATCAGAAGGCTCAACTGGGGCTGGAGGCCCCCAACCCCCCGGGTTCTTGCAGGATTGTGAGCAGGGGACTTAGTTCACAACTAATGGCTGCTCACCTCCTGGCCTCTGTGTTCCCAGGGTGAGTGTCCAGGAGAGCCATAGAGGGACCGAGAGTGCAGGCAGGAAGGCTGGTGTCTTTGTGACTGAGGTTTGGGAGGGTAATCCCATCACTTCCACTGCAAGTTCTCAGACAGACCGACCCGGTGCCCCACAGAGACGACACAGGAGTGGCTGACCAGGAGGAGGGAGAAGTGGGTGCTCTGGGAGTAGGAGCAGTGGGCCCCCTGGGAGTGGGAGCAGCGACCCCCTCGGTGTGGGAGCAGTGGGCGCCCTGGGAGTAGGAGCAGTGGCCCCCCTGGGAGTGGGAGCAGCGGGCCCCCTGGGAGTGGGAGCAGCGGGCCCCCTGGGAGTGGGAGCAGCGGGCCCCCTGGGAGTGGGAGCAGTGGGGCCCCCTGGGAGTGGGAGCAGTGGGCCCCTGGGAGTGGGAGCAGCGACCCCCTGGGTGTGGGAGCAGTGGGCCCCCTGGGAGTGGGAGCAGTGGGCCCCCTGGGAGTGGGAGCAGTGGGCCCCCTGGGAGTGGGAGCAGTGGGTGCCCTGGGAGTGGGAGCAGTGGGGTCCCTGGGAGTGGGAGCAGTGACCCCCCTGGGAGCAGTGGGTGCCCTGGGAGTGGGAGCAGCGACCCCCCTGGGAGTGGGAGCAGTGGGGTCCCTGGGAATGGGAACAGTGGGTCCCTGGGAGTGGGAGCAGTGACCCCCCTGGGAGTGGGAGCAGTGACCCCCCTGGGTGTGGGAGCAGTGGGCCCCTGAGAGTGGGAGCAGCGACCCCCCTGGGTGTGGGAGCAGTGGGCCCCTGGGAGTGGGAGCAGTGGGCCCCTGGGAGTGGGAGCAGTGGGCCCCTGGGAGTGGGAGCAGCGGGCCCCTGGGAGTGGGAGCAGTGGGGCCCCTGGGAGTGGGAGCAGTGGGCCCCTGGGAGTGGGAGCAGTGGGCCCCTGGGAGTGGGAGCAGTGGGCCCCCTGGGAGTGGGAGCAGTGGGCCCCCTGGGAGTGGGAGCAGTGGGCGCCCTGGGAGTGGGAGCAGTGGGTGCCCTGGGAGTGGGAGCAGTGGGGTCCCTGGGAGTGGGAGCAGTGACCCCCCTGGGAGCAGTGGGTGCCCTGGGAGTGGGAGCAGCGACCCCCCTGGGAGTGGGAGCAGTGGGGTCCCTGGGAATGGGAACAGTGGGTCCCTGGGAGTGGGAGCAGTGACCCCCCTGGGAGTGGGAGCAGTGGGCGCCCTGGGAGTGGGAGCAGTGGGCCCCTGGGAGTGGGAGCAGCGACCCCCCTGGGAGTGGGAGCAGTGGGCCCCTGGGAGTGGGAGCAGTGGGCCCCTGGGAGTGGGAGCAGTGGGTCCCTGGGAGTGGGAGCAGTGGGGCCCCTGGGAGTGGGAGCAGCACGCGCCCTCGGAGGCAGGTCCATACTTCCTCTCCCCTGGGTCATGGCCTCTGGAGGCACCTCCGACAAACCACTTGTGCAGAAACCTTTATCCCAGGCCTGCTCTCAGGCGGAGACAGGCCAAGGCAATGAATGTTTTTCTCTGTTATTTTTTTAATGAGGTGGACCTCTATGTGCACGTATTGGTACAGAAAGGTTTCCTATATAAATTGAATGCAAAAAGCAAAATGCACAACTGTTGGGGTAGACGCATAGGACTGGGAGAATGTAAACGACCTTAATGGTTCATAGTGGCTATTCGGGGGAGAGAAAGGCTTGTTAATTTTCATTTCATTATTTTTAATCCTTTTTCAGTTTTGAAACCTATTTGTGTATTACTTTAAAAAATCACGATTGTCGGTGTGGTGAGTGCGGGTGATTTTCCGTGTCTCTGTGATTTTATGTGTGGAAGCAGAGGAGTGCTTTGAAAGCAGGGGTGTTAACGACTGGAGGATGGCCGCTCTGTCGGGAGCTGGAGGAGACGGGAAGAGGAGGCTCAGTTCAAGTAGCCAAGGGGCCGGAGCTCCGGCCTCGGTCTGCGAGCTGCGGGGCTCACACGAGTATTTCACACAAAGAGGAGTGGGGGGCCTCCACTCCTGTGTGGATTGTGCGGCTCCCATGCCCCTAACCTTCTACTAACACGGAGGACACATGGGAGACTCCTCCAGAGCCATGGCCCGGAATCTTGCTTTTGTCCGGTTACTCTTCATACGTTTCAAATTAAAGTATCTGTTAACATATGGCACCAGGAGGTATTGGTTACACAGCAATAATTGACGATAGCTTCCTCTTACTTTCTCCAAGAACAGGTCATGGTTCTCCCCTTGGGAGTGACAGGCAAAGCAGGTGATACCATGAACAGTGTCGCCCGCCATCCTCGGAATCCTAAGCCGACCTCCCCCAGTGAGAGCCAGGGAAACAGAAGGTTCTGGAATCCCAGCCCCTATGAACTTGCTACAGATAGCTGCCACCAGATGGCGCCAAAGGGAAGTTGGGACCAGGATGCATTTGGGTTAAGTCTCCCAAACTCTTGCCAAATGGATGGGAAGGTGCAAAGGGCAATTCACAGATGGCCCGCCACTCAACCCCACATTTTAATCTCGATTTAACACCCCGCTCCAGAGCCACAGCGATACTGGTAACCTAAGTCACAGCTCTCTCCTCTAGCCCAGAGGATCTGTTCAGAACGGCGACTCCATTAAACCAGGTGAGAATTTACATTCGTCCATTAGAGAACTTGAGCTGGCTTCACCTGACTGCCGCTGTGAGATCACAAATGAAAGAAATGGAGGAAAACAAACAACTGGATATAGAGTTCAAAACCACGGTTATGAGGTTTTTCAAGAATTTCCTAGAAAAGGCTGATAAATTTAGTGAGATCCTCGAGGATATGAAAAAGGATCAACTAGAAATTAAACATACACTGACTGAAATGAAAAATATTATACAGAGACCTAACAGCAGACTACAGGACCGTAAGAATCAAGTCAAAGATTTGAAATACAAAGAAGCAGAAAACACTCAACTGGAAAAGCAAAAAGCAAAAAGAATCCAAAAATATGAAGATAGTGTAAGGAGCCTCTGGGACAACTTCAAGTGTACCAACATCCGAATTATGGGAGTGCCAGAAGAAGAGAGGGAGCAAGATACTGAAAACCTATTTGAAGAAATAATGACTGAAAACTTCCCCCACCTGGTGAAAGAAATAGACTTACAAGTCCAGGTAGTGCACAGAACCCCAAACAAAAAGAATCCAAAGAGGACCACACCAAGACACATCATAAGTAAAATACCAAGAGCAAAAGACAAAGAGAGAATATTAAAAGCAGCAAGAGAAAAACAGTTAGTTACCTATAAGGGAGCACCCATATGATTGTCAGCTGATTTCTCAACAGAAACTATGCAGGCCAGAATGGAGTGGCAAGAAATATTCAAAGTGATGAATAGCAAGAACCTACAACCAAAATTACTCTACCCAGCAAAACTATCATTCAGAATTGAAGGTCAGATAAAGAGCTTCACAAATAAGAAAAAGCTAAAGAAGTTCATCACCACCAGTATTATATGAAATGCTGAAAGGTATTCTTTAAGAAGAGGAAGAATAAGAAAAAGGTAAAGATAAAAATTATGAACAACAAATACATGTCTATCAACAAGTGAATCTAAAAGTCAAGTGAATAAAAAAATCTGAAGAACAGAATAAACTGGTGAATATAATAGAATCAGGGGCATAGAAAGGGAGTGGACTGACAATTCTCGGGGGTGGGGGAAGGGGTGTGGGGGCTGCAGGAAGAGACTGGACAAAAATCGTACACCTACGGATGAGGACGGGGGGGGGGGGAGGTAAGGGCAGAGGGTGGGGTGGGAACCGGGTGGAGGGGAGCTATGGGGGGGAAAATGTAATAATCTGAACAATAAAGATTTATTAAATTAAAAAAAATAATAAAGCAAGAAAAGCTTATAAAATAAATTGGTATTTTTATACCAAAAAAAAAAAAAAAGAGAGAAAAGAACTGTAACCATGTGAAGGGAGGCATGTTAACTTGACTTATGGTGATGATCACTGCCCAGGATATAGACACATCAGATCACTGTGTCACAGCCTTAAACGGATACAATGTTACCTGTCAATTATAGTCCAGGAAAATCAGAAGTATGAGTCCGCCATGTTCCCCTGAATGAGAAGCGACATCAGATGGTGTGTCTTGCTTGGATGTTCACGTCTGCCTTCTCACGGCACCCTCGCATACACAGCGGGCAGATTGAGAAATCCTGGAACCCAGTGGACCGCATAGATAAGGCCACATGCCGCCAATGGGAAGGTCAGTAGCTGTAAATTTAAGGTCTATGCAGACCCCATTCCTTTTGCTCATTTCCTCTTATTGCCTTTGAATGAAATTGGACTGGGAGGTAAGTATTAATAAAATATGCAAATTTACCTAACAAGTTTTCTCAGTTTTGTCTTCTGTAGTGAAAAGTCATGAAACACAGAGAGAAGGGTTCTTCCTCTTTCTCTGAGCCCGTCGCGCTTTGGCTGGGAGAGACCCTGTGTTTTACGTGCTAAACTATTGACCCAATGAATTCTTGACCCAATTAATTCTACTCTTGACCTAATTAATTCCTTTTAAAATGTATTTATTTGTTTTTTAAGAGAGAGGAGTGGCGAGGAGAGACATGGTTGTTCCTCTTATTTGTGCATTCATTGGCTGACCCTTTTATGTGCCCTGACCGGAGGTAGAACCCCAAACCTTGGCGTATTGGATGACCTCTAACCCACTGAGCACTCCACGAGGGCCCAGTGAATTATTTTCATAATCACCATAAAGGTCCTGCCCACCATGCCCAGAGTTTAGCTCTGGAGTAAAAGTAGAAAGAAACTGCTCAGTGGGGTCCCTACATTGCTCAAGGCTCAGAGCTGCTCTTCAGAAGAGCATCCTCAAGGTTCTCATGTCTCCAAGGAGGAGTGCCCGCCTGCTGGACACCAGCCAGGAGGAAGGTTCTCGTGTCTCCAAGGAGGAGTGCCCGCCTGCTGGACCCCAGCCAGGAGGAAGGTTCTCGTGTCTCCAAGGAGGGGTGCCCGCCCACTGGACACCAGCCAGGAGGAAGGTTCTCGTGTCTCCAAGGAGGGGTGCCCGCCCGCTGGACACCAGCCAGGAGGAAGGTTCTCGTGTCTCCAAGGAGGGGTGCCCGCCCGCTGGACACCAGCCAGAAGGAAGGCTGTTTCTCAGGCATGAAGAGCACATGAGCATTCCCACCCGGGTTAGTCTGGGGAAATAAGAGAACACTATTTGGAAACTGACTACAGGACAGCAATATAAATGTAAATAAGAAGGAGAACATGGTTTTCTTAGCCACATTCCCAGTGTCCCCTCAGGGAGGCTGGCACTGTGACAAGTCTGTCACACACAACCACACACACACAACTACACAAACAACCACACACAGACACACACACAACCACACACAAACACACACACACACACACACAGACACATACACAACCTCACACACAACCACACACAGATACACACACACAACCACACAGGCCCAGACAACCACACACAGATACACACACACAACCAGACACACAACCACATAGACCCACACACAACCACACATGTACACAACACATCCTATCTTATGCTTACACATTTAGTAATACATTTATATATGTACTAGAGGCCCAGTGCATGAAATTCGTGCACAGAGGGGGGGCGTGTCCCTCAGCCCAGCCTGCACCCTCTCCAATCTGGGACATCCCTCTCACAATCCAGGACTGCTGGCTCCCAACTGATCACCTGCCTGCCTTCCTGATTGCCCTAACCACTTCTGCCTGCCAGCCTGATCACCCCCTAACCACTCCGCTGCCAGCCTGATTGATGCCTAACAGCTCCCCAGCCAGCCTGTTTGCCCCCAACTTCCATCCTCTGCTGGCCTGGTCACCCCTAACTGCCCTCTCCTGCAGGATTGATCGCCTCCAACTGCCCTCCCTTGCAGGCCTGGTGCCTCCCAACTGCCCTCCCCTGATGGCCATCTTGTGGTGGCCATCTTGTGTCCACATGGGGGCAGGATCTTTGACCACATGGGGGCAGCTATATTGTGTGTTGCAGTGATGATCAATTTGCATATTACTCTTTTATTAGATAGGATAGAGGCCTGGTGCACGGGTGGGGGCTGACTGGTTTGCCCTGAAGGGTGTCCTGGATCAGGTGGGGGTTCCCTTGGGATGTGGGGCGGCCTGAGCGAGGGGCCTGTGGTGGTTTGCAGGCCGGCCACGCCCCCTGGCAACCCAAGCAGAGGCCCTGGTATCTGGAATTTATTCACCTTCTATAATTGAAACTTTGTAGCCTTGAGTGGAGGCTTAGGCCGGCAACAGGATGGCTTCTTTTGTTACCGCGGAAACCCAAGCCTCCCTCCCGCTCTCGGTGGCTGTAGCCATCTTGGTTGGGTTTATTTGCATATTTGCTCCTGATTGGCTGGCAGGCGTGGCTTGGCTGGTGGGCGTGGCTTAGGCGTAGCGAAGGTGCGGTCAATTTGCATATTACTCTATTATTGGGTAGGACTAGTAACCCATTGCGTGATATTGCACACAGTAGGCCGCCCACCACTTCCGTGGGAGCCAGTGGGAACGGCAGTGTGCCGCTGGGAGCTGCACTGCTTCCATGGGAGGCGGGCCCACCATCTCCTCTCTGGGCCTGCGCTCGGCTTCGGAGGCTGTGGGCTGGCCCCCCTGTTTCCCAAAGGCCCTCCTCGGCCTGGGTTTTGCTGCAGCCATGAAGCAAGCTTCCCGCCCCGGCTGCCCCACACCTGCTGCCCAGAGGCCCTTTGTCACTGTGGAGATGAAACAAGCATTCTGCCGGACTGCTCATGCTGCCCGCTCTCAGTGGCAGTGCTCCCAGAACTGGGCGACTCCGGCGAGACTGAGGAGACTGGGCACCGCCATCTTGTGGCTATGGGTGTCGCCATCTTTGTGACAGAGTGATGGTTAATTTGCATATTACCCTTTTATTAGATAGGATAAACATCAGTGCCTATAAACTAGTTTATAGACCCTAAGATCAACATTGGCAGATGCTGAAAATGAAATAGTAAATTGGCACATTACAATTTTATTTGTAAACTATACCTCAAAAAGCTGAAGAAAACAACCTAAATTTCAGATGAAAAAGTTAATCAATCAAGTCATGGTTTTAAATTATGTACAACTTATTGTTGCAAAATCATTAAATACATGTTCCTATAATATGGGGACATAAAAATAAGTGGTTGACTATAATTTGCTGGAGAATGTTATTTGTTGAAAGTATTTTTCTAGAGGGAATACATTTCATTCTCTTGTTAACTTGGTTAATGGATTTTTTCCCTTCACTTCCTTTGACTGTGTCCTCTGCCTCCTGGAAACTGTAGCAATTAATGCCTTAACCGACCTGTTAGCACACCAGGGCTGGGGAGCAGGTAGCAGGTGAAGAAAGGGGAGGATCAGGGGAGGTTTCCAGGAAGATCAGCACAGGGGCCTCTGCTCCTGTAATTGGCCCCGGGGCTGTGGAGCCAGACCTGGGACCAGCATCAGCACCTGCAGAGGGCGAGGACACAGGTGTTCCCTCATCTAACCATTGGGAGTGGACACAGGTGTTCCCTCATCTAACCACCGGGAGTGGACACAGGTGTTCCCTCATCTAACCATTGGGAGTGGACATAGGTGTTCCCTCATCTAACGATCAAGAGTGGACACAGGTGTTCCCTCATCTAACTAAGGGGAGTGGACACAGGTGTTCCCTCATCTAACTAAGGGGAGTGGACACAGGTGTTCCCTCATCTAACTAAGGGGAGTGGACACAGGTGTTCCCTCATCTAACCACCGAGATGGACACAGGTGTTCCCTCATCTAACCACCGGGGTGAACACAGGTGTTCTCTCATCTAACCATCGGGAGTGGAAACAGGTGTTCCCTCATCTAACCACTGGGAGTGGACACAGGTGTTTCCTCATCTAAAAACCGGAGTGGACACAGGTGTTCCCTCATCTAACCACCGGAGTGGACACAGGTGTTCCCTCATCTAACCACCGGGGTGGACACAGGTGTTTCCTCATCTAACTAAGGGGAGTGGACACAGGTGTTCCCTCATCTAACCACCGAGATGGACACAGGTGTTCCCTCATCTAACCACCGGGGTGAACACAGGTGTTCTCTCATCTAACCATCGGGAGTGGAAACAGGTGTTCCCTCATCTAACCACTGGGAGTGGACACAGGTGTTTCCTCATCTAAAAACCGGAGTGGACACAGGTGTTCCCTCATCTAACCACCAGAGTGGACACAGGTGTTCCCTCATCTAACCACCAGAGTGGACACAGGTGTTCCCTCATCTAACCACCGGGAGTGGACACAGGTGTTCCCTCATCTAACCACCGGGAGTGGACACAGGTGTTCCCTCATCTAACCACTGGAGTGGACACAGGTGTTCCCTTATCTAACTACCGGGAGTGGACACAGGTGTTCCCTAATCTAACCACCTGGAGTGGACACAGGTGTTCCCTCATCTAACCACTGGAGTGGACACAGGTGTTCCCTCATCTAACCACCGGGAGTGGACATAGGTGTTCCCACCTCTAACCATCGAGAGTGGACACAGGTGTTCCCTCATCTAACCACCGGGGTGGACACAGGTGTTCCCTCATCTAACCACCGGAGTGGACATAGGTGTTCCCACCTCTAACCATCGAGAGTGGACACAGGTGTTCCCTCATCTAACCACCGGGGTGGACACAGGTGTTCCCTCATCTAACCACCGGAGTGGACACAGGTGTTTCCTCATCTGACCACTGGAGTGGACACAGGTGTTCCCTCATCTAACCACCGGAGTGGACACAGGTGTTCCCTCATCTAACAACCGGAGTGGACATAGGTGTTCCCTCATCTAACCACCGGGAGTGGACATAGGTGTTCCCTCATCTAACAACCGGGGTGGACACAGGTGTTCCCTCATCTAACCACCGGAGTGGACATAGGTGTTCCCTCATCTAACCACCGAAGTGGACACAGGTGTTCCCTCATCTAACCACTGGGGTGGACACAGGTGTTCCCTCATCTAACAACCGGGGTGGACACAGGTGTTCCCTCATCTAACAACCGGGGTGGACACAGGTGTTCCCTCATCTAACCACCGGAGTGGACATAGGTGTTCCCTCATCTAACCACCGAGGTGGACACAGGTGTTCCCTCATCTAACCACTGGGGTGGACACAGGTGTTCCCTCATCTAACAACCGGGGTGGACACAGGTGTTCCCTCATCTAACAACCGGAGTGGACATAGGTGTTCCCTCATCTAACCACCGGGGTGGACACAGGTGTTCCCTCATCTAACCACCGGAGTGAACACAGGTGTTCCCTCATCTAGCCACCGGAGTGGACACAGGTGTTCCCTCATCTAACCACCGGGGTGAACACAGGTGTTACCTCATCTAACCACCAGGAGTGGACACAGGTGTTCCCTCATCTAACCACCAGGGTGAACACAGGTGTTCCTTCATCTAACCACCGGGAGTGGACACAGGTGTTACCTCATCTAACCACCAGGTGGACACAGGTGTTCCCTCATCTAACCACCGGGGTGGACACAGGTACTCTCCCATCTAACCACCGGGGTGGACACAGGTACTCTCCCATCTAACCAGCAGGCTTCTTCCTCCTGCCAGGTTTGAATAAATTGCCCGCCCAGAGGAAAGGGTTAGGAAAGCAGTCATACTGGAAAGTTTCCCAGAGTCGTCATCTAATATGAATGTTTTCGGGCATCGGTTGGGAGTGGCAGCCTCGTCCAGGCCTCCCAGTTCTAGAGCTGTGCTTGCTACGTCACTGGTTACCTGGGGCTGAGGGCCTGTGTGGGTTCCCTTCTCTCTCCTACACGTCTTCTGTGACTCTGACAACCTACCCACTCCTGGGAGTGTTTCCACACCGCGGCCCGTTTTGAAAGACCTTTTCCTCTGAAATCCTCTCTTGGAGGAGTTTGACCGAATGGCCAGCAGAGCGCTGGGTCTCCTCCGGGGGCTGTATTCAGGACGCTAGGTGACCCCTTCATCCGGAAAGTGCTGCTATGATGTGGATGAAACGCAACAAAAGCAATCCCTGTGCAATGGGGGAAACCTAGCCCCAACGGCCCTCTGAAGGCCTGTAGTCAGCCCTTCGACTGTGAGTCACGGCCCATTGTCAGTGACGTTTCCCTCCTCAGCGTTCAGTAACCACGGAGGCAGTTTTCATACCAGTCGTTTCTACCTTCCCCTGGTGATGGCTACAAAGAAGCCCTCCCCCGCGGCGGGGGCGCGAGGAGGAGGTTACCGTCCGCGTGGGAAGCCGTGGGCTGTGGGGAAGCACATTGGCAGGGTGGCCCCCACTCACCAGCTGCTTTTGAGTCTCTCTCTCTCTCTCTCTACCTCTCTCTTTCTTCCTCTCCCTCAAGTCCAACACATATATGCAAAAACCAGCTTATAGTGCTCATTAAAAACAACCTGAGTTTGTATCAACTTGCATCAGCAAATGGAATAAATGATTAAGATCTTATTCACACATATCAACACATTCAAGCCGTGTGTTCCTGTAAGTACCTCCCTGGTGGTTCCATTTACACGCCAAGGTGCTGTGTCATTCCGTGCATGCCATTCACCATCTCATTTCCACGGCCCAGGGCCTTCCTGCTCACAGCTTTCCTCGGGGGAGTGATGTCTATCTTTGCATCAGCCACATCATAGCACTTTCCGGATGAAGGGGTCGCCTAGCGTCCGGAACACACCCCCGGGGGAGACCCAGAGCTCTGCTGGCCATTCGGTCAAACTCCTCCAAGAGAGGAACTCAGTCTAAGATCCCAGCTCACAACCACCTCAGTGGCGCCTGCGCCCCCTCCCCCGCCCGAGGCACTTACCGAACAGGAATTGAGATTTAACTTTCTCTCTTTTTCTTAAAATGGAGTGAATTCACTTTCCGATCTTTATTGGAAAATTTAACTTCGTTTTCATGCTGTTAAGGACCAAAGGACCTCCTCAAACCTCCATGCTCTGCAGGCTGTGTGTACATGTATGTATACATGTCTTGTCTTTCTGTGCACGGTGTGCATGTATGACCACACATACCGCTTCGGGAGGCAACTGAAATGAAACCGAAAGAGAAGTCCCCGCAGCACAGCCCGTTTCACAGGCTTCCTCTGAGGTCCGGGTCCCTCCGGCACCGGAGAAGGCGTCTGTGGGCTGATCTGAACCCGCAGCCCCTGGCGTCCCGGGGGGCTCTGGGATTGTGCGGAAGCCGGACTCCCAGTCCCCTAGGAGCTCTGCCCAGTCTCACAGCCAGGAGCGCGGGCTCACCCCCCCTCTGCCTCACTGCCGTCTCCGCCACAGCCAGGCCACTTCCTCTTTAGCCACAAGTTGGGCCCAGTCTCCAGAAGGAGCTCCTCTCAGATGCTCACCCCGTTCTTTCCGAGCCCACGGGAGGGAACCACGTGCACAGAGTTCCTGGGACAGAGGCCTCCGGTTTCCGCTTCCAGCTGCTGTGGCTGCGGGACCCTCCGAGCTGGTGGTCCTCTGAGCCCCCCCCTCCCCCCAGCATGACTCTGTGGGGGCTGCCTCCTAGGCCTGGAGAGTACGTACTCTGTTGTGCCCATTCCCACAGCTCAGCTGAGAAAGCGACTCTACGGACAGTCATCTTCTGGTTGCAAACCTGGTTCGCACAAAGCCCCGCCTCACTGCTTCCCTCCAGCCGCACGCCGATGTGGGCGCGCTCCTCAGGGAGGACGTGTTGGGGAGAGCGTGTAGACAGGACCCCAAGGGAAGGACCCACTGAGCCTCACGCTCTGAGGCTTCATTGCTTCCACATTTCATGCTCAAAAGAACTTGCTTAGGTTTTTCTTTGGAGGTTTTTGAGAGGTTTCCTTGTAAAAAAAAAAAAAAAGGCAATCCCAGCGAGAAAGAGCCCAGTGTTCCAGGAGCGAGACCACAGCTGTGTCAGTGAGCAAGCAGGCTGCCTTGCGCAGGGACCAGTGCCCCAATAGTCCCTGGGGCGGTGAAGCATGGGCACTGGGTGAGGAGTCTGGGTGGGCAGGATGTTTGCAGAATTTTGAGGCCTGACTTCAGAGTGAGGTGAGAAGATTCGACCTGCTAGAGGGACCACAGAGCAGAGGATGGGACCACAGAGCAGAGGATGGGACCACGGAGCAGAGGATGGGGCCACGGAGCAGAGGATGGGGCCACGGAGCAGAGGATGGGGCCACGGAGCAGAGGATGGGGCCACAGAGCAGAGGATGGGGCCACGGAGCAGAAGATGGGGCCACGGAGCAGAGGATGGGGCCACAGAGCAGAGGATGGGACCATGGAGAGGAGCAGAGGATGGCACCACGGAGAGGAGCAGAGGATGGGACCATGGAGCAAAGAATGGGGCCACGGAGCAGAGGATGGCACCACGGAGAGGAGCAGAGAATGGGACCACAGAGCAGAGGATGGGACCACAGAGCAGAGGATGGGACCACAGAGCAGAGGATGGGGCCACGGAGCAGAGGATGGGACCACAGAGCAGAGGATGGGGCCACGGAGCAGAGGATGGGGCCACGGAGCAGAGGATGGGACCACGGAGCAGAGGATGGGGCCACGGAGCAGAGGATGGGGCCACGGAGCAGAGGATGGCACCACGGAGCAGAGGATGGGGCCACGGAGCAGAGGATGGCACCATGGAGAGGAGCAGAGGATGGGGCCACAGAGCAGAGGATGGGGCCACGGAGCAGAGGATGGGGCCACGGAGCAGAGGATGGGACCACGGAGCAGAGGATGGGGCCACGGAGCAGAGGATGGGGCCACAGAGCAGAGGATGGGGCCACGGAGCAGAGGATGGGGCCACAGAGCAGAGGATGGCACCACGGAGCAGAGGATGGGGCCACGGAGCAGAGGATGGGGCCACGGAGCAGAGGATGGGGCCACGGAGCAGAGGATGGGACCACGGAGCAGAGGATGGGGCCACGGAGCAGAGGATGGGGCCACAGAGCAGAGGATGGGGCCATGGAGCAGAGGATGAAACCACAGAGCAGAGGATGGGGCCACGGAGCAGAGGATGGGACCACGGAGCAGAGGATGGGACCACGGAGCAGAGGATGGGACCACGGAGCAGAGGATGGGACCACAGAGCAGAGGATGGGGCCACGGAGAGGAGCAGAGGATGGGGCCACGGAGCAGAGGATGGGGCCACGGAGCAGAGGATGGGGCCACGGAGCAGAGGATGGGGCCACGGAGCAGAGGATGGGGCCACGGAGCAGAGGATGGGGCCACGGAGCAGAGGATGGGACCACGGAGCAGAGGATGGGACCACGGAGCAGAGGATGGGGCCACGGAGCAGAGGATGGGGCCACGGAGCAGAGGATGGGGCCACGGAGCAGAGGATGGGACGCTTTGTTCCTTTTGTCTGTTTCTCAGATGTGGGGCTGGGACTGGGAACTGGAGACCCTTTGTTTTCCAAAAAATAAAACTAGAATTAAATTTGTCAACGGAAGGTTGCTGCCACCAATCTGATGCCAACAGGGGTCCCCAATCTGGGGGGCGGGGAAAGGAGAGGCTGGCTCTGGGCCAACGGTTTGGGAACCGGAAAACGTAGCGTCGGGAGGAACCTGACCGCGTGCTCCCCAGAGCAGAGGGAGGCCTGCCGGAAGGAAGAGGGGCCTGAGACATTGCTGGGTTACGTGGGGCAGGCCCGTAAGCACGGTGTGGTGGGGGAGCACCGGTTCTGATTCCCCGCTGTGCTGCTTGCTGCTGAGACCAGGTGGCTCCCTACCGGCCCTTCAGGTCTGGGCAGGGCTGGCCTGGGACAGGTACCTGCTCTGGCGCAGCCCTCCCCTCCTACTGGCTGATCCCGTGCTGAACCAGTTGCCAAATATTTTGAATATCACCCCGCCGCTCTGAGCTTTGTTTTCCTTGTTGGAGTATGGGTAGTGACACCTTAGCTACTAGTTACTGTAAAGAATAAATGAGCGAATGCAATGCTCCCCAAACCTCAATGCCCATTCATGAGAGTCCCTCTCATCTGGAGGTCTTGGCAAAATGCAGACTTTCACTTCTTTCTCCAAGTTTCCTGCTGGTCCAGAGACCTCCCCTGCAGCAGCAAGGAGGTGATGTGTGCAAAGTACCTGATAGGTTATCAGAAGTGACTGCTGGTCACTCTTCCCAATCACCATTGTCATCAGACTCACATATGTGCCTGGTTTCCACTGCTGGGTAGTTACCATGGCACACAGTAATAGCAGCGGTCATTACATCTAAGCTAATTTTTATTACAGACTTGGCTTAATTTCAGCAATGGGCTCTGTCCGTGTGTGTTTATTCTTGCTATTTCATGGCTCATTTACTCACAATTTTAAACACCGGAGAGAATGACCGTGAGAGCCCTTTAATCCGTGACATTATTTTTATGCTCTCTGTCCATTTCAGTAGTTAAAGGAGACACTGTCACTTATTAGACTGCGAGAAGTATCCTTAGTTTCAACCAGTCAGAAATATTATTATTATTGTTAGCTTCATCCAGTAACAAAATAGCATGCCTCACAATGATACCAGCTATGATGTGGATCGAGAAGGAAAAAGCTTATAGAAACATACACCACATCAACTAAAAATGGTGTTATCTTTGGGAATCACATCCTAGTATCAGAACTTACCTCTCCACTTTTTCTTACCCTGTAATATAGTTTTATGCTCTTAAATTTTGCATAGGTCCAATGTTTGACATTTGTAATTCGAACATTAACTAGAACATACTTACCATTTTGGGTTTTTGGCTACTCTTGGCTTTATGGAGCCTGTGAGTCTCTGTGACAGATAATTCCCTTAGGAGTGCATTCCCCCTTCCTGTCCACGTTCCTACAGCTCGGGGAGCACGGGGAGCACGGGGCGCCGCGGGATTCCCCGCGGCCCAGTCACTCCTCCCGGTGAACCACGCATCCGTGAAGGCCACTTTCACTTGCACCAAAGTCCAACTCGGCCACGTCTTTGGTGTTTGGGGTTGAGAGCTGAGAGAGTTCACACCTGGAGTAGACACAGGGGGGAACAAGGTGAGTCATATTTTTGAGATATTTTTTTCTCAACTCTATGAGGGACCTTAAAAAACACAAAACCAATCAAAATCGAACTGTGCTGTTTGCTATTTGGGGGTGATACCAAATTCTGGAATCTTCTACCTGGATGGGATTTCAGGTATCCTCTGTCCCAACCTCGTTTTGAGGGGAGGGAACGGCCGCTCCGGGGGTCCAGGAATGGGGTAGGCGGTGAGGTCAGAATGAATGTCAACGGGAGGATGACTGACTAGTTTAACACGAAAGTCCTGCAAACGGGCCTGGCAGTCTCTTCTCCCTGGTGTAGCACATGGTTTCCAATGCAAGTTTTAACATTGTTTGTGTGAGTTTCAAAGTGGGGGGATGTTTTCCATTCGCTACGTAATCTTCTGAGTCCCTTGGGATGAAAAGGTGCGGTCCCCTCGCAAAGTCTAGCGTGGTCAATGTCTTTTCCTTAAAATACCCACCAGTGAGTCATTTCACACCTGTTCCCCGGCTTAAAGGTCCCGTATTCCCAAGAGCAGGAGCCGACGGCGCCCGCGTGAAGGCGGTTGGCTGGTGGGGGTCAGAGAGGGTGGGAACCACAGCTTCCGGCCAGAAGTTCTTTTTCTGTTTCAGAACTTCCATTGAACAAAAGAAACCACCAGGAAAACAAACAAAACAACAACAACCCTTCAGATGGATGGGAGGGGCTTCCAATGCCCAGCTCTCTCTCTCTCTCGGGGCTGGAGAAGTGTACACCATTCAGTGTTGGTCTTGTAGAATCGGGCCCAAAAGGCCTGCCTTCCAAGGGGATGATTTCCTTTTAAGATGGAAATCATCAAAAGCAAAACGGTTGTTGAAAACAGGCGCTGTTCCTGGACGTGGACGCAAGCACGTGTTCCTGTGCTGGGCAGGAAGGGCGGGTGCGGGAGAGGGCGGGGTGGGGCCGTGTCTCCCGGGCCACTCCGCCCATCAGCACCTGCGCTGAGCTCTGGAGACCACGGCGTCAGGGGGCTGGGCTCAGCCATAACTGGGCGTGGCTGAGCTGGCTGCATGTCTGATTTACCTTCATCCTTCCGTTCATCCTGTTTAGAAAGGAGATGTGTGCTAACTCCTTCCCAAATGTTTGCCTGATATCGCCTCTCTTTGGCAGAATTTTTAGGTCAAAAGTCCATGCAAGTCCTTAGGGAAAAGCAGAACTGTGATATTTTAATGGTTTAAATCACGTGCTATTTAGCCCTTGGTAATCCATGCTAGAGTTTAAAAAAATATGCATGTGGTTATCACACCCAGGAATGAGAGAGAACGCAGCAAAAATGCATAGAACTACTCAGTTCCATAAAACGATAGTTCTATTAGGAAAAACGGATGCAGAATCAAACATAGCCACTATGCCACGAGTGCAACAAGTCTAGAATTTCGCAAAATGATAACAGATTATCCACCTCTCTGTCGATTTCCATCCAGGGGAATCGCACCAAATAGTGGAATCAGCTGCGTGCCTGGTGACTGTGGCGTTTGAAGCTGAGATGGGAGAAAAGAGAGAGCCATATTTTAAAGGAAGGACAGCGCCACGTTCACACTGAGGCTGCGCAGTGAACGGGGGAGATGCTGGCACGGGGTCACGCTACCCTCCGGACGGCCCCCTCCCTCCTGTGGTGACACGGCAGGTGGTGGCTGAGGTTGCAATGGAAACACTCTCTGGTTTGAATCTCTGATGCGGACAATAAGAACCAACGTGGGCGAGGGGCCAGGCCTCTGGAATGCCTTGGAGGGCCATCCAGGGTCCCCACGCCTCTGAAAGCGCTCACCCGTCAGACAGGCTCACCTGGACGGTTCTCCAGGGCCCGGCCTTGGGCGCACGGCCAGCCAGGTGGGCGCCGGCGGTGCTTAGAAAACCTCTCGGTGGAGAAGCCTTGGAGAGCAAGTTCCTTGGCTGCGGTACTGATGCTCTGGCCCGCGGCTGGAAGCTGGGGTGCTGGGGCTGAGAGGGCGGGGGTGGGGGGAGCAGGCTGCGCCTGCCCTGTGCCCATCCCCAGGACGCCTCCACACTGGAGCACAGGGGCTGTGAGGGACACCGCGCCTCGCAGAGACGGCGGGATCGCCCTCTCCCAACCCCGGAGCTGGGAAACTCGGGCCTTCGCCTCTTTAATCCCTCGCTGTCACTTCCGGATAAAAGAAGAAACATGGACCCGGACGTTTTCACACTCACAGCCCCATGGCCTGTCTCACTGCGCCAGGCTCTCGTCCTGGGACACGTGGACCCCGAGCCACGTGAAATTAATGTGGACCCGGCGCTTCAGGCCGCAGCCTTCAAGTGTTATTACATTTGTTTTCAACTCACTTCCTTCTTTTTCCCTGAAGGAAAATCGCTAAACAAAACGCCCTTTCGGGAACAGTCACACTTGGTGGGTGGACGGCCAGCGCTGGCCGGCGTCGCTGGGCGGGGCGCGGGTGTGCACGGAGCCCTGAGTCCGCGCTCCGCGGGCCAGCGAGGCCCTGCCTCCGGATGGGGCTCTGCGGGCTCCACGGGGGGAGGCGGGGAGAATAAACGTCCTGTTTGTCGTCTACTCTCCCTTCTCCATTTTCACGATGGAAATGGAAAGGCTGTCTTGTTCCACTTTTCAAGGGTGAGCACCCCCACCCCTGCCCACCCACGGTGTTTAGGGGGACTATCTCCCCGCTTCCCCTCCACTGGCCCCTGAGGCTGCTCCCTGTATCTGTCCTGATCCTCCAATCGGGAGGCGGGGCTGGTCCCCGGGGACACGTCAAAGCTCTCACGAGGGCAATGGCATCCAGCATGTGTAGAGCGCTCGGCAGCTTTAAAAGAAATTCCAGAGACGGGCGACGTTATTTAGATCTAAAGACCCCGGTCGCTACAAATGGCTACCTCTCCGCCTTCCTGCCTTTGGCTGGGGACTTCCTCCTTGCTCCTTTGTTGTCACTAGCATGGCACCCTCCTGTGGAACACGAATTCTTTTCTCACGTGGAAAAAACTAACAGAGTAAATGTCATTTTTGTGTTAATTCAAAAGACTTTAAAATATATTTTTATTGACTTCAGAGAGGAAGGGAGAGGGGGAGAGAGAGAGAGAAACATCAATGATGAGAGAGAATCATTGGTCGGCTGCCTCCCGCACGCCCCACACTGGGGATGGAGCCCGCAACCCGGGCATGTGCCCTGACCGGGAATCGAACTGTGACCTCCTGGTTCATAGGTTGACGCTCAACCACTGAGCCCCGCCGGGGAAGGGGGCTCCAAAGACTCCTCAGAGCCGTGCTGAACGGGCGCAGGGAGACCTGAGATGCTGGCACCTTCACATCCAAATGGGAGACTGTTCCCTTCCGCCCTTCCATGCGGATTTTGTATCTTTTAGGTTGACGGCCTGTGCCAGCCATGTTGCATTATGGATTGTTTTCTCTTCTGAGACATTGCTGACAATCCATAAAGGCGGAAAGGAAAATAGAACCAAGGCCCGTGACCGCACACCCAGGGCTGACACGCGTCACTCTGTCACGGGAGGGTACGTGCAGGGTCCCTGTGTGGCTCGCCGGCTCCAGACGTGTCATGGGCGGCCTGCCGGGCACGCACTCTCACCAGCTCCTGACATCGAACTCTCCAGTGGGAACAGCAGTGGACACAGCCACTGAGGTGGCTGCTGGGGACCCTCAGCAATGGCTGCCTTCCCGGGCAGGTACTTTCCTGCGTCACCTCGGGGAGGGTTCCCACTGCTCATGGTGATCGGCTGTTTCTGAGGGTGATGAGAGGAACACCTGTGCTTCCGCCCCCCGAAGCCAGGGAAGCCACAGCCGCTCTAAGCCCCGTTTCCGCAGAAGGAACCCCGAGCAGCCCCTCTAAGGGGCGGCTTCCCTCTCGTCACTGAGGGCCGGCCGCGCACATGCTGACCTGGGCGGGTTCTCTCAGGGAAAGAACAGCAGAAGAAAGGGGGGGGGGGGCATTCCTAGAAGTGAGTGTGGGGGCGACGAGGTGCTGACAGTAAACGTAGGTTCGGCCCCGTTTGTGTGGTGCGCCCCACGCCTTTTCCACCCTCGGGGCTTCCTCCGTTCCATCACCGCAGAGCCCCAGGGAACCCCTCGGCCTCCCGCCCCCAGCCTTCCTCTGTGGCTGCGCCCCTGGCCCAGAGGTGAGTGTGAAGGCGCTGGAGCGGAGCAGGGGTTTCCCTGTCAGGGGTGGATTAACCTTTCAAAGTATGTTTCTGCTGAAACCACGGAGTGTCTGTTTGATTCAAAAGCCATAAAGGTGCCCTCTCCCGTCCCTGCCAGACCTTGTGGGACGCCCGGTTCCCAGAGCCTCAGCGAGGAGCGCGGTGAGTACCCGGGCCTCCGCTCTCTGACCTCCCTTCCTTTCACCCTGCCTGGCGCTTCCATGTGAACATGCATGTGCGATGGGTGCACACCTGCTGACACCAGGGGCCAAGCAATGCTTCGGCTCCCGCAGGCGCGGGGAGCCAGACCCCAGCCGGTAACTGCGTGCTGCTCTCCTGTGCAGCGTGTGCCGCTTCTCGCTTTTGAAATGACACATGTGACGATGGGAATGTTGTCCTGTTGGCTTCATGATTTCGAACAATTCTGAAACCGCTGGCTGACTAAACGTGAGTCACGTGAGCCGTTTCCACGCTCGCCTCTGAGGCTGGTCCGGGCTCGGCCGTGTGTGCGCCGAGGGGGCGGCGCGCGATGCGATGAGAAGCGGGGTGTGTGTCTCCCTCCTGCCGCCCTCCTGCGCCGACAGAGCCAAGGCGATGGGAAGGATGGGAAGTCCGGAAAGATTGTGTTTCTAAATAGAAAGCCTGGATTTAAACAGTCACACTTCCCACAGGAGAGCAACAGTAAGCGCCCGGGGTAGAATTCAGGTGGAAGCAATCAAACGGACACGCGTGGGCAGGGGCCTGTGTGCAGGGCTGTGGTGTTTCAGGAATCTAGCAACCCTGCTTCTGGCTCAGCCGCACCCCGCCTGCCGTGAGGCGTGAGGGACGGTCCTCCCGGGGGCACCCAGCAATGGGGGCACCCAGCAATGCCGGCACCAGCCGCTGCTCGGAGGCTGATGGATGGGCCCCCGCAGGTCTTGGTGGGAGGGTCCGTGTCAGCAGGCCGTTTCAGATCATATGCTCCCCTCCATTATCTGAGGCTATTTTTAAAAACCCTCAGAATTGTGATATATTTTTAAAGTCCAAAATATCAGAAGAACGCCCCCCCTCCCCCCCATTTTCTCATTTCCCTTTCCCCAGCCCTCTCTCCCCCTCTCTCTCCTCAGCTTGCTCCTGCTCCCTCTCTCGGCTAAATCCACCGTTTAGTTAGTATGGCATTGGCTTCCCGTACAGCTTTTCCAATGAAATTGGCAGCCACTGTGCCATTTCCCACTGTTGAGATACATGAGGTCTGGATGAGGAAAAAAGAATAGTTTTAAACCTGGGAAAGTGAGCATTAAACTTAATTTCCCTGTGAAGGGTGCTCACGGGGCTGTGGAACGAGGTGTGAGGGACAGGCCGCAGTCCCAATGCCCCATCCCTCAGCTCCCTGGCTCCTGGCTGCCCCTGTCCCGGGGGTTGGGCCTCTCACACAGGTGGGGGCATGGGGCCAGCAAGATGCTCACAAGGTCTCAGTCCTCCGGCTCCTTCCTACGGAGGACACCCCCACCCCTGCCTCCTTTCACTGTTATCTTTAAAAATTACTCTTTAATGTTTTACTCCCTAGAGCTTTCACTTCCTCATTAAGATTAGATAAGCAGACCCCTCAAGGGAAGCTTGCCTCACAGCTGTTCTCACATCTGTGGGGAGCTGGGGCAGTTTGAGCCTTTCAACTATTGTTTCCACGAAGGAGGAAGGACTCAGAATAAAAGAAACACACTCTCCACACTCACGCCTGTAAGAAAGAGGAGGAATAAAAAACGTCTTCCTACTGAAACTGCGCTCGGCTTGAGTACAAAAATAGTTTTGTATTAAACCTTGCCAAGATGAACTATCCCCACAATTTAAAATGAAAACAACGTGTGGGCAAAAATTATTCTGGTGGCAACAAAGCACAGCCCCACAACTGGACCCTCGATGAATCTAAGAATGTGAAAATCGCCCTGGATGACAGAGAAATGGTCACAGGGGGGCAGGTGGTACCCACTTTGTAGATTAGAATAGTAAGTTATCAATGTTGTGGAGCGGATGCGAGTGAATGACCACTGGAGCCCAGACCAAATTAAAATTTAGGGAGCCTTTATTAGCCGGGCGGCCGGATGACCCGGCGACTGCTCTGCCATTCTCCACGCAGGGAGACCAGAGAGCAGCAGCGACCCTTTGTGTAGGACTGCTTTTAAGCACATTAACCACATCCGGTTTTTGCAGAACAAGTAACCCAAGACAAAACAGTTTTTCCCAAGCAACGTCAGGATCATGCCAATGACGACCATGTTATTCACAGGGTCATCCTGTTCTTCAGAAAGCTGACAGTGTTCTATGAAAGAAGGCCTACGTGCTGGGAAGGGGCCATGAGACCATATCTCAAGGCTTGGCCTGGTGTCAGCACTGACAACTCTATCTGGGGCATAGTCCATGGCCTCTCTGGAATGCTCAAAAATTCCCACTCTCTAACAATCAAAATTAATTATTCTATACTTTTGTGAATCTGCCATGTATAAATTCTGCAGGGGGAAATAGGTTAAGCAGTGCAATTCATAACATACATTGGAAGGCAAATTACCCCTTTTTGCAGTTTGAAGTAGCATCTTAAATTACAGGCATGGAGAACTGTGTCCTTCTGTTGTGGATAGATATTGATAAAGAGGCGTTATGTCCAGGCGACTATATGCTTGCCAGGTAGGCCATCAGTGGGGCCTGCGGGGGGCTGCCTCGGTCACGGTCCCCCTCAGGGTTAGAGAACACGTGACCATTCCCACTCACTTCACTCGAACCTCTTCTGAATAGCGCTTGCAGCCCCTGGAGTACAAAAGGCGAAACAAGTGGCGATGTTAAAATCAGCAAAACATTGTCCGGCTAAAGCAGCCGGCCAAAGTGCTTCCCTTGAGCGGTCCTCGTCGGGAGGAGGTAAATGCAGGGCGGGACCAACAAGGCCAGCTTTGGTTTCTAGCTGAGAAAGAGTGGGTTGGAAGATTCCCCACTTTAAAGTGTTTGGCAGGGACAGATTTAATCCTGCCTAGATTGGGCCAGAAAGGGAGATTAGCTTCTAATTAGAGATTGTTCTACTGCTTGCTTATAAACAAGAAAAAATATAACGGTAAACATGAAGATAGGATGAAGGCAGAGACTCTACAATTAGTCTGAGAAGATCTTGAATTTCATGTGTAAAAACCAAAGGACAGGTTTTGTAACTGAAATCCCAGGTCCAGGGGTCAAGTTTCATCTCGACGTTTCGTTACCAACAGAAAGCACTTGTGAAAACCCCAAGGCTGAGGCCACTCATTACTAACTATTACTATAATGAAACATCTCTCATCTGAGTCAGATTGAGATGGCACAGTTCCTCACATATATGTTCATTAACCTGGAGTAGCCACCTGGGCATCAAAGCTGCAAGGTCATTTCTGTGCAGTCATGGGCATTTAGGTTTACCCAACGGCTCGATTTTAATAAGACTATGTTATTATTATACATACTAGAGGCCTGGTGCACGGAATGTATGCATGGGTATGGTCCCTAGGCCTGGCCTGCGATCAGGGCCATCTTCCCCGCTGCCAGCAGCCGGCCCCACCCCCCCACCAACACCCACCCCCAGTTCCCCGGGTGATCAGAGCCTGCTGGCCGGGAGGAGGGACCAAGAGGTAGGCCGTTCCCGCCTGCTCACCGGCCCTGCCTTTGCTGCGGGTCGCCCTCTGTTTGGGGGCGACTGGTGGGGCAGGGGGCCTTGGCCTGGGGCCACCCATATCCCCCGCCACCCCACCCCCAGTTCCCCGTTTGCCATCGGGCGATGGGAGCCTGCCAGCCAGGAAAAGGGACCAAGAGGGGGTCAGTGTGCCTCAAAGTGACTGGTCGAGTGGTTTTTCTGGTCTTTCTGCCGTTAGGGTCAATTTGCATATTATCATTTTATTATATAGGATAATTTACGTTATTTATGTGAGTATATTGATGATCATTATTGGCATTATCATTTTTCAAAGTTCAGTCTCTGATATGGCTTCTGTTGTTAATACCTGAAGCATATTCCCATAAAACAAGCAACACATCCTAAATCCCACATTTTCATGATTATCAGCAAAACAATCGACATTGACAACAATAACATACATAATAACAGGCACCTCCCACAGAGCCCTCTTCTCTCCAGGCCTCCCGGTGAGTTTGAAAGGGGAAGACTTAAATCCCCCGCGTTCGTTCAGCGCCCACGGCCTGCCAGGCCAGTGTGCAGGCAGGAGGTTAGGGTGCTCGGTGCAGTCTGCTTAGTCCTCCTGTCTTCCCCTGAGGTCAGGGAGCACCAGCCGTTCACCGGCGAGGAGACGGGGACGCAGGCACTTTATTTCATTTTATTTTTTTTATATTTTATTGATTTCAGAGAGGAAGGGAGAGGGAGAGAGAAATAAACACATCGATGATGAGAGAATCATTGATTGGCTGCCTCCTACACGCCCCCTATTGGGGATCGAGTCCGAAACCCAGGCATGTGCCCCTGATTGGGAATCGAGCCGTGACCGCCTGGTTCATAGGTTGATGCTCAGCCACTGAGTCACGCCGGCCGGGCCAGACAGTTTAAATAATCCGCCAAAGGTCACAAGGCTTGCTGAGAGCCAGAGACGGACTGGGACCCACATTTTTTATCCTTATTCCAGTTATCTTTCCAATACACATGTTCAGGAAGGTGAGTTTAGAGCTTGGGGGACCTCAATGGGGTTCTTCAGTGGAAACCTCAGTTCAAGAATAGCTCCCCAAATAGAGCCACACAAAGACCCCGGGCCAGCTCCTGCCTGCCTTACTGCGGAATGAGGGGCGTTCTCTGGACAAGACCCTCCACAGGGTACGGACTGGCCACTGCTCATATTTCAGTGAGATCCTGAGACGCCCATGTCCTGAGCCACGTTGCAGGATCTGTATCCCAGATGACCAATGTCACAGCCTCCAACGGTCGAAAGGGCCCCAGCCGTTCTTTTGCCCAATCTCATCTGGTTTCCGAGATGGTGGTGATATCTTATCCAGGGGCACGCAGGGTTAGTGACAGCTGCGGGGACAGAGCTTGGTCTCCTGACTCTGGGTTTAGGAACTTTTCGGGTTTTTTTGATGTTGTTAATCATCACCTGAGGATTCCATTGATTTTTTAGAGAGAGTTGAAGGGAAAGGGACAGACAGAGAGAGAAAAACATCCATGTGAGAGAGACACTTCGATTGACTGCCTCCTGCACCCACCCCAACCAGGGCCGGGTATTGAGCCTACAACCCAGGCACATACCCTTGACCGGAATCGAACCCAGGACCCCTCAGTTCAAGGGCTGATGCTCTATCCATTGAGCAACACCGGCTAGGGCAGGGACTTTTCTCATTTAGGTCCCCAGACGTAAGGTTTTCACACAGAAGTCATGCAGGTGCCCAGATGTGACTGAGCAAGAGAGAATCTGGGATGGCAAAGGATGTCACCTCACTGCCATAAAACAGAAGGACTTCCTAGAAGGAAAGAGACAATAAAAGTCCCCTGACTTGACACCTTTCTCAGAAATATGAAATGGAAAAAAAAAGAAAACCCACACAAAACAAAACCAACAGCAGCTCTTTGGGTATTTCTTTCTTTCGGTTCAGCCAAACAACGTGTGGCCAAAATCTCCTTCTCACTCTCAGTTTCCCTCGAGCCATGACTGTGAGAGTGGTGCGTAACTCCTCTCGGCTCCCGTTCTTCCTAGACCCGATGAAAGGGCCAGACGTACCTGCAGGATGGAGGGGTCTTATTCGCTAGAGGAAATAAGTGAATGAAAACTTAGAACATATGCTTAGGTGTGTGTTGTTTAAAAAAACCCTCACCCAAGGATATGTTCATTGGTTTTAGAGAGAGGAAGGGAGAGAGAGTGTGAGAAACATTGATGTGAGAGAGAAACATTAATCGGTGGCCTTCTATATGTGCCCGACTAGAGACTGAATCTGGAACCTAGGTATGTGCCCTGACCAGAAATCGAACCTGCAACCTTTTGGTGTACAGGACAACACTCCAATCAACGGAGCCACCTGGCTAGGGCAATAGTCATAACAGCTTAGAAGTCAAGGGGCATCAGAGATAACCCAGCCAGGCCCTCATCTCCCGTCAGAGGAGGGCTGGAATCTAGAGAAAGTGACTAATATGCTGAAGGTCACACATTTCTTTAATTCACGAGCTGGGACCAGAAACATGCAAACATCTCATCTAGCGGTTTTTCCCTCCGCCTGCCTTTCTCCCTGATAACAGCCAGGATCTCAGACTGTTCAGCTTTCTCAACAGGCCCAGGCTTCGGAAGTTCCAAAGGCTGTGGAAATACACCGCCAGCTGCTTCGGGGCCCAGGGTTTGTCTTAAAGAACACTGTGGTTTGTTCCCTTCATTTATCTTTAAATTGAATTTTAAAGCCTTTCGGCAGGGCCTTCATTTATTTGTTCACCGCAGGCCTCGCCGCCACCTAATGCCACCAATTTGGGTTAGATCCCGACTCTGCAGGCGCTTTCCGGCGCCTGACCCAAAGGATCGCTCTTCCCCCACCTTCCACTCCCCCTCCACCAACCCTGCTGCCTGGGCACGCAGACGGGCTCTCAGGGCGTGCTGAGCGCCCACAGCCCGCCTCAGGCGCCTGCTCCTGCCTCGGAGAGCTGAGTGGTGTGTTTACCAAGAGTCAGTCTTGTTCCCCGCGCCCTCCCGCCCCCAACTCTTATCAACTTGTTTTTGGCAATAACATAAGTTAAATGAAATTGATATAAGCCCATGACCCATGAGGACAAAGAAAGCTAGAGGAATTGTGTTTCCTATCCAGCCTACCTTGAGTAATCAAGGTGAATTGCTGAATTTAAACTGGATGTGGGAGGGCAAATGTGCAAGTCTGGGAAAATATCACGAAGCTCTAAAAGCCTCTGTGGCCGGGCAGCTTCCTAAACGGCTTCAGATGCGCGTTCCCTGTAGAGAGGCTGAGAGCAGAATCCCCAGGGGACTCGCTCTGGCCCCAAAGCCTGTGCAGGACTTGGCACATCCCACCTGGACAAGGGGCGTGGCAACTGGGGGGCCTCTCTGGGTTTTAAGTTTCCATACGTCAGTGTGATTATTAATGTATTCTTCTTCACGAGTCCCAGTTCTAACCAGTTTATTTTTTATCAGCCTACTACCTGTAGGTCTCATGTGATCCATCAGAGCCCATTATATATTTACACACCAAAATATCCCCCCCAAAATCAATATGAGTGCCTCTCTCTATGTATATATAAGTGTGAGTGTAGATCATATCACCTTATAACACATTTGTCATTATGAAGACAGAAGGATGATAATTTTCAGTACTTACCTAAGACATTTCATCCTCAATGCATCGAACCTGGTTGACATCTGATTTTGAATTCTGTCAAGGTGGACACTGGACTGAAACAGGGTTTCCAGATAAGGAAGACGAGTTCTAAATTGTAAGCCCCAGAGGGCAGAGCATTTGATCTGAAAGCACTCTCGGCTCCAGGGTGTGCCTGGCTTAGGCAAAGCTTCCTCAAGCCTTCGACCACGCATGTTCTGGTACATTCCCATGCTGTAGCCCCCAGCCTTGGCCAACGTAACACGCGCACACAGTGGGAGAAGCATTCTTTGGCGGTGTTTAACGGGACATTCTCAAGGTCTGTAAAACCTGTTTTTGTGGTGTCGACTATGATGGGTAGTACGCCCTCACCCTTGAACCTGACGTCAGAATCCGAGTGTATGCAAAGCTGCCCCAGGCGTGGCGAAAGCTCATGAAACTTGGCTTCGCAGTGAGTTTGTGCTGTAAAGTGGGGGTGCTCCGGGCTGTGGATGGTGCAGACATCTGCTTAAACCACCAAACGGCCTGTGATCCTCACTGCCGTACTGCCGCTCATCCCCCACTCCGGGCCATCTTTTGGTGAAGTGAACAGCAACAGCTGCTCCTTGGCAGTCAGAAAGCCTTAGGAAGAGGAGCGGGAGGCAGGGGGAGAAGAAGAGGAGGAAGAAAGGAACCACGGAAACAAAGAAATGTGTTTGCTCTCAGCTTAGAAGCTAGGCGCTCTAACTTCTGAGGTCTTTGGCTCCCACAAATTTGATGTGGTGTACGCGGGTCTTTCCCCAGGAAAACAAAATTATAAAACATCTTTAAGTAAAAACTTAAGCCCTCTTGGTTTCATATTTTTGATATAAAAAGGCAAAAATAAAATAATGCAAAAATAAAAATCTACTAAAAGTATCTGAGCCTTGGTGTAGGGGTTAGGGAAACTGATTCCACGGTTCCCGGGAAGACACAGGTGTGTGCCTTCAGGCTGCTGGCCACGGTAAGTCCTGTTCTCCTCACACGTGGCTGTCAATACCACGTGTTTTTCATTTGACATCTTGTCTCTACAGTTAGGCACCGTTCCTGCACTCTGCTACTCCCAGCACATCAGGCCTGCACGGTGGGCAGGTGCCACGCCGGGCCTGGGACAGGAAAATGAAAACCCCTGGATGAGGGCCAGAGGGGCACCTTTCTCAACAGGGGGATGCATTCTCTGAAGGCAAACACCTATTTCTTTACTTGGAATCTTAGAACCATGGAGTTTTAGAGTCGAAAGCGGCCTTAGCAGTCATATCCTACCAACCTGCCCCCCATATGCCAGTGGGGGCACCCCCCAGCCTCAGTCTAGGTGGCGCACTGACCACAGTTATTTACCCCCTAAGACGCCACTCAAACGACACCCATTGACATGTATATTGTACTAACCACATGCCAAGCTCTACTGTATGGATTTTACATACATGTTTAATACATGTGACATATTGAAGTCACCATTCAGCCCTAGTGTGGCGGCTGGTATTATCATCCCCATCTTACCGAATTGGAAGCAGAGGCACGGAAGGGCTGTCACCCCTCGCCCCAGGGGAGAGTCACTGGGGAGCAGGGGCGCCTCGCTCCCCGGCCACACCGCTCCGCCCACGGATGCAGAGAGGGGATGTGGAAGGTTTGCAGCAGGAGAGGGAAGCCGCTCTGATACTTTCCACCCCGCGATGGCGGGAAGCCACTGCTAGTGCTTAGCTTCCTCTCTTCCCCTCTCGTACCAAACTCTCACCTGATCATGTAGTTCTTTCCCAAGTTTTTCAAAAGAACTTCTGAGGCATGGGCCCTAGAAGTAATTTCAGAAGGGGGACCTCCGTGGCTGTCGCAGTAGCCGTGTCGGCATAGAGTGGTTGTGTTACAGCCACACCTCAGATCAGTGGTGACAGCAGGCAAAGGCTCCGGGTCCCTGGGCCACGTGCGGGGCCTCACCGCTTCTCGGGGACCCTGCCGATAAATGCCGCAGACATTAGCGAAACGAGGGCCTCTGACTTTTACCCGAAGCCAGCAGCAATGGGAGTGTGGCCAGCCGACACCGTAGTCAGGCAGTGAAGCCCAATGAGTTGTAGTTTAAGCCCTGGAGGATGAAGCAGGGGACGTCCCCTCCTGGGCACAGGTGGCACGGGGCCAGGGACCCCTCTTCCCGGATCATTCGCTCAGCCCTGCTCAGCTACGACTTGCTCTCACGGGAGTCCAGTGTCCTTTACCTGCCGTGGTTGCCCAGGTAGGATCTGTTTTAAATATTTAGGATCTGTTTCAAATATTTAAAATGTCAAGCAAGGTAAAAACGTCCGAGTGGCACGGTATAGGGATCAGTGAGCCCATTGGGGTGTGCGGCTGGAGCCCGGGCCTGATGGCGTCTCCAGGTCTGGCCAGAGGCACTCGCCGGCTTTCATTCCTCTGAACCACTGAGAAGTCAGGGGTCCATGCCGCCCCCCAGGGAGGACTCGGTGAAAAGCCCCAGGGATGGCGCTTCGGAGAATTCCTTATCTGAGGTTTAACGTCCTCAGACGTGTAATCAGTGGCGGGGCAGTTCAACGCCCCAGGACACGTCTGAGCTGTTCATCCCCAACACTAAAAAGAGGAAAGGAGAGGAAAGACGCAGTCACGGGCCTGGAACGCCTCTCCCCAGGGTTGGCTTATTCGCTTCCTCTGGAGAGAAGAGCCCTTTAACGCCGAGTGCCTCTGTCCGCTCGCCTGCCTTGCGGAAATGGACCAACGATGGGAAATTATAACTCTGCCTGCGATAGTGGCCCTTGTCATCATCACTGGCTGCTATTTTGACGTCCTGGAGAGAATACTAACAAGTGTTGAGTTCCAGCCTATCAAAGCCACTCGGGAAGGGAACACAATGTTAGGTAAACTGATCCCCGTCTTGCCTGTTTGCAGTGTCTAGGAAGTACTATCTGTGAGTCTTACACTGTAAAACGAAGGTTAATTCTGGAAGTTTCTCTCTCCGCACACTGCTTTGGGCGTTGTTTACCACCAGAGCTCAGGTAATACCGTGTCATTGCCTAAGACAGATATTCTTAGGAGGTTTCATGTATAATGTAAAAATGGTGTATATTACTTTTTCAGTGTTTTAGTATTAAAATTAGAGCTCACCTTATTTCAAATTTGAAACTTCATCTGTATAATGTTGTTTCGGGACAACAATACAAGTCAGGGGCTAAGAGGCCAGTGTCTGGCCGTCTAACCCTAGATCAGCCCGGAATCAGCCAAACCGGGGTCCTCTGGGCCTCTGCTTCCTCGCGTGGAAGATGAGGGCGTCCCAACTCAAGAGCATTCCCCAAGGTCTCCGACTCTGGGATCCCCCACCCGCCAGACGCCCGCGCCCCTGCAGGTCTGCTGGGAAGTTGGCATTGTTTAAAACGTCATTTCAGGCACAAGGAAGCCATGGGAGACATTTTTAAAAATCACACCACACGTTGATTGCAATCAGTTCACTAAATGCTAACCCCTCATCGTCTAAAACCACAGGGTGGGCGCGTACTTCCGGCCACGCCCTGCGGGGCAAGCGCCTCGCACGCCTGCCTCTCGGACGCGGTTGCAGACCCGGGGCCTCTCCCGGGGCCACACCAGCAGCGGACACTGCGTTCGGCCCAGCTGAACGGCGGCCGTGGTGGCCGGTGGTCCCGCCACAGGCCCGAAAAGCATTTGTGTTCATCTGGTCACTGGCTACCATGGTGGCAAAGGGTGGCTTTAAACAGCCGCCACAGCGACAACAAGGCAGAATTAAAGAGCCACCCTCCCACACTCCGCACAGCAAGCGTGCCCATCGCTGGAAAAGATCCCGGCCCGCGCACCTTCCCAAGCCAGCTTTTAGGGAGCTGCTGTAACAATTAGAGAGAAACTCATAAAACTCGAGGCGAGCTGGCTTCATGCTTCCCACAGATGGGACGCGCCCGCGTTTTCTAACAGGATCGTGGCAATGAGTGGTCTCCAGACCCGCCGAAAACGCGTGGAGTGCCTGCAGGCCTCGGCCTCTTTAGACATACACAGGTCTTCAGAGGCCTCCGTCCGCCGCACGCCCCACCAGGTCCCCTGAGGTCTGTGCAATGTTTGAGCACCGTTTGGCGCTTAAGTTGCAATCAATATTAGAAAAACACGGGAAGTGAAAAAATCCCGTCTTGAACACCGTTTCTAAAATGTCCTCCTCTTTGAATGCTCACGTTCCCCGTTCCCCTTTATCCTGACAATCGAGGAAATAATCACTGACTCCCCTGGAGAGAGGCTCCTGGTTGGGGTCACCGGGTCAGGCCCTCCTGCAGGACGCGTCCCTGGACGGGGGCGAACTGACCACAAACACATCCTTCTGGCAGCTCCACAGCCCACGCTGCCTGTCGCACGTCCCGCTGCCCTCGCTCGCTGCCGGGCAGTGTCTCCCTGTCAGGAGATGCTCCCTGGCGCGGCAGGCCGCGTGTCTGTGTGCGCTGCTGAGCCTCTGAGCGCACCGAGGCAGAGGCCAGTCTGGTCTGTGTGCGCCAGGCGGTGGGGAAACACGTCGAGAGCAAAAACGTGGCCTCGGGGGAACAGCCGGTGTTCTCCTCCCGCCACGGACAGAGTGTCTTCCTGGGGACACGTGCAAGCCTCACATCCTGTGTGTGCTTTTCCTCTTAGATTCCCTGTGCCCAGCTCCTAAGCAAACAGGAGACACGCGGAGAGAGCCTGGCGATGCTCGCCGACCAGCCCCCAGACTCTGAAAGGTAATGTGACACTTTCCGCAGGGGCCAGGCGGGTTCCCTGAGAGGGACCTTCTGCTCTCGGACCCGGTGACGCGTGACAGCAGGAGAGAGCGTGTCTGCCAGAACCGCGCAGAGGCGATAAGGAGCCGTGGGGCCCCCAGTGCGGGCTGCTGGCGCCCACTCTGTCCTGCTTTCCCTCCTCCCGTTGCTGTTGCTCACAGAACACTCTCATTGCTCTCCACGGGGTGGGCGCCACGGCGGCCACGGAGATGATCTGATTTGAAAGCACGTGGTACATTGCCCTTGACAAGGCTGGCCCTTCGTCCCTTACCTTGAACAGCACAGCTTTGCTCCCAGGAAACAGCCTGAATAAGGTGTCTGCTGCTCTAGCTTCTCTCCTGACGCTTCACCCTCAGCTCAGGCATCGGCTGAGAAACTCACTAAGTCCTTCCTCAGCCCTCCACACGCTCCACCTCTTACTGCTTTTCTCCAGCCTCCCTCTCTCACTGGCCCAGGCGGTATTTCTTTGACGTCTTATTTGCCACCTTTTATTGGCAAGATATTGTCCTAACTGCTCGCAGGAGACGAATCAGAAACGAACCCCACGTCCTAGCTGCTCGTGTTGAGAAGGGCACGCACACCTAGCGTGATGTCCGCTGTGTGCGAGGAGGGGAGAAGCAGCCGGAAGAGGGAGAGCGAGGCGGGGGGGAAGGGGGGGGTCAGAACAGCCAGTGCAGACTCACCCTCCTGCCATCGCTGTCGCCCCTGAACTCCCCCCACCTCTGGTTCTGCAGGGGTACCATTTGCCGTCACGTTAAGCGCTTTTACATCCGGATATGCTTGTCATAATGCCGAGCTTCTTTTCACCGTAAAAGTAAAGGAGAGGAGATGACGGGTCCCAGTGGGAGAGGATCAAAGTAAATGCAATGTGTTGTGGGTTTTATACCCCCGTTACCGGAATCTCAGAGCACACTGTGAGAAGCAGCCCCACGCTGCGGGCTGTGGCCCCGGGGGAGTCCTTGCTTGGAGCACCGTTAGAATGCCAGCTCGTATTTTAATTTTCCAAGGCGGGTGTTTGCCTGTCCTAACACTTGTCTTAAGAAATGCAAGGAAAACTATTACGACTCACTACAGCCTGAGGTAGAGGTTGTCCCAGGAGAGCCAGATGAATGTGCGATTCTCAGGAAGCACGCCTTCGCCTGGCGTTAACGCTCCGTCTCGCTAAACTGATGCGTGAAACAGGATCAAACGCAGCCTCCCTCACACATGGCCTTCTGGGAAGCAGGTACCGGTGTCACACGCACCTCAGCTCCTCTGTCTCCCCGTGTTCAAAGCACTCGAGTGTCTTTATGCAGAACACCGGCGCACTTTAAGAACATTAAACAATAGTGTGCTTTTTCCTGTGGACGGCACAGCCCTCAGATGCCGCAGTTGGCAGCCAAACAGCTGCCGGCTATTACACGTCCCTTAAAGCCCCATGCTTTGCTCATAAAGGGAAGAGAAGTGAGGGGTGTTTACGGGGTGGAGGGCAGATGTGTTTGCTGGAAAAGAGTATGGGTGTGGTCAGCCAAAGCTAAACTGATCTCGTTCATGGTGTCATCAGCCGTTTCCCACTCCCTTTGGCTGCTTTATTTTTAACCGCCTTCTCTCCTGGCCCCGAGGGAAACTGTCCTGGGAAGGCGGCGGGAGGACAGGTGCGCGCTGCTGTCCACGCAGTACTGTCCGCGTCGCTCACTTCCCCAGACAGGTTATTCCTGTCCCTGCCTGTCGCTGCGTCGGGTGGGAGAGAAACGGATCTTGAAGTGATGGATAAAGACTTCCAACAACTTTCCGACCGGCAGAAAGCCTGCTTTTTTCTCATAAACGTTACGAACTCTTAGCCAGGCTTAAAATCGTTTCAATATTCAAGTTCATGAAACAAATTTGTCAGTTTTTCAGAAGTTACACTATGACACATCAAAGGCCTCTTGGGTTCTGGGCAACAGTCTAATTAAGTCTCTTTCTTTCCAAAATAAGACAGTGGCGTGTCTGCCCTGCGTCTGTGTGTGACATGTTAAATGAATTAGCTTGTACTGGAGGGAAGGATTCACAGAAACTTCCGAGGGGGGGCTTTGGGAGGACGTGCTCTCAGCTGGATGAACATCTGGAGAAAGCCCTCCAGCAAGGAGGCCAGGAGGTAGACACGGACTCACACCTTCCGAGGCCTGGCTCACACAGACGCCCAGAAGGGGTCCTGCCTGCTCTCTGTCAATTTTTAGTACTTTATTTTAAAAAATATATATTTTATTGATTTTTTTTACAGAGAGGAAGGAAGGGGGATAGAGCGTTAGAAACATCGATCAGCTGCCTCCTGCACACCTCTTACTGGGGATGTGCCTGCAACCAAGGTACATGCCCTTGACTGGAATCGAACCTGGGACCCTTCAGTCCGCAGGCCGACGCTCTATCCACTGAGCCAAACTGGTCAGGGCAATTTTTAGTACTTTATACCGACATCAATGCAGCGATCACTTGAAAAGCTCCTACTATGTGCTAGGGAGTGTTTGGAGAGATACGGTTGGAAAGAATATCAAATTAGGATGCTCCGAAGAATCTCCTGATTAGTGACCTGGTCAGGCCCGGCCTGCCTCCCTGGATGAAATCCGTGTCTAGGAGCCTGGGTCTGAGAGCTGTTATCTCGATGGGAACGGCTTTGATACTAACTGTGTCTGCCCCTCGCCGGCTAAGCGGCCTATCTGCGGCCCCAGGCAGGTGACACCCGAGGCCAGCCGAATAAATTGCCCGTTTTTTGTAGAAGGCTTCAGAGTTTAAGTTAAAGGCGTCTCCTCCAATGTCATCATTAGCTACACGAAGGTTTCTAAGGCAGTCCACTTGTTCCCCTGGCTTGAACTCGACATGGTTCAAAGCCAATTAAAAAGATGGAAGAGCCCTGGGCAGTGTGGTGCAGTGGTTAGAGGGTTGGCCCACAGACTGAAGGGTGTCGGGTTCCATTCCTGGTCATGGCAGGTACCTGGGTCAAGGTTCCCCCGCCCAGGTCAGGGAAGATTCAGGTGCGCTGGGAAGGCAACCCATCAATGGATTTCTCTCACATCGATGTTTCTCTCTCTCTTGTTCTCACTCCCTCCTTTCCGCTATCTCTAAAAATCAGGTAAAGATTAAAAACAAAAAATGATGGGAGATGCTGCATTCACAAAATTTGGCTTCCACGGCAATCTGGAAATAAATTCCTGACCCTTTATGTTGCTCTGACAGGAGGCCGTGGAAAGCCACTGAGTGAGGAAAGAATCGGGGGAGATGGAGGGACTCGGGTTTGGGACAGTCACTTCGGCTGTGGATTGGACCTCTTCTATTCATATAAGTTGAAAATTTGAATTCCATTCCCTCAGCAAATTGCTTTTCTCATCTCTGGGAGGCTTCTGCTTCGAATACTCTGTATGTCTCTGTTCAGATATGGGTTTACCGCAGGGTGTAGGCAGGTGATGTTCACAAGTGTCTGTGGCGTGAGTGAGTGGCTACGTGGGGACGGGTCCAGCCTGTAGGGTGGTTGCGCTCCTCCAAGGCCGCACACACAGGTTCCGACCACTGCCAATGAGCCTGCCTGTGCCTTCTTCTCACCCCTCTCTTTCTCCTTGAAAGTAGCTTTATTTTCTAACTAGAGGCCCGGTACACGAAATTCGTGCATGGGTAGGGTCCCTAGGCCTGGCCAGCGATCAGGGCCTATCTGTGGGGGCAACAGACAGGGCGATTGGGGGGGCACCCCGTTGGCACCCGCCTTGGCTGGCCTGGGGCCTGTAGGCTGGGGGCAGCTCCTGCGTTGAGTGTCTGCTCCCTGGTGGTCAGTGCACATCATAGCGACCGGTCGTTCCACTGGTCATTCCCCCATTCGATCTATTTGCATATTAGGCTTTTATTATACAGGATTATAGCATTAAAACATGAGTTATATGCCAGTTCTTTCTGTGTGTGACAACTGTAAGAGGTACTGTATTTATGCAAAAGGCTTTAATGTTAGCAAAGAGGAAAAGAAAGAAAACTCACGTTTAACCCCACCACCCCAGACGGCCACTGAAGGCTTGGCTGGCCTCTCTCGACCTCCCTGCTTTTCTCTTTGACTATTGGTCATTGCGTACAAGTTGTCTTCTACATGTTCTGTAGATGTATCATGAGTATTTCCCCAAGGAAATATTTATATCCATCCTATCAGTTACATAGTTGTATCAGATTCATTTAACTGATTCCCTGTTTGAGACTTTCAGGTGGAATTCACTCTTTTGCTATTAGGAACAATGCTACGAGTATACGTGTGTTTAAATCTTTGCACACATTCACTTTCATTTTCTTAGAGCAAATTCCTACGGGGGAATTGTTGAGTGAAGTATAGAAAAACTCAGGACTTTGGATACGCATTTCACAGGGCTCTCAGGGGCAATAAGACCAGGTTACTCATCTCTTCTGTTGTGATAGTATCGCCTCTGATAATTGCCTGGATCTATTCATTCATTATCTTTATTATTATTACTAGAGGCTCAGTGTATGAATTTGTGCACAGGTGGGGTCCAGCCAGCTTGGCCCAGTCGGGGTGGATCAGGGCTGGGCCTGTTGGGAGGAGGAGACTGTGGGAGATTGGCTGGCAGGGCCTCACCCCCCACCTAACGGGGCTGATCAGGGCCAGGTCAGCTGGGGGAAGGGGCCAAGGGCAATTGACTGGTGGGCCCCACCCTCGATTGGGGTGGGGAGGGCAATTAGGGGTCAGTGGCTGGGGGAGCGGCCGTGGGAGGTTGGCTGGCCAGCCCCACCCCCGATTGGTGTGTTGGGGGTGCTGATGGGGGTGGAGCTGGCTGGGGGAGGGGCCACAGGCTGATCAGGGTGGTGGGGGCCCATTGGGGGCAGGGCCAGCCAGTGGGAAGGGCCTGGGAGGGGGCTTGGTTGGCCGGCCCCACTCCCTGATTGGGCAGGTTCGCTGGCCATAGAGGGCATCATAGCGACCGATTGTTCTGGTCATTATGGTATTCAGGTTGCTGGCTTTTTATATATATAGATTATTATTTTACTAGAGGCCTGGTGCACAAAATTCATACACTGGGGTGGGGTCCCTCAGCCCGGCCTGTGCCCTCTAGCAATCCAGGAGCCCTCGGGGGATGTCTGCCTGTTGGCTTAGAGTGGGCCTAAGTCAGCAGTCAGACAACCCTCTCGCAGTCTGGGACCCCTTGCTTCTTACTGCTTGGCTCCTGCTCCTTAGCACTGCTGCTGATGCAGGAGAGGCTCTTGCCACCACCGCTGTGCTCATCAGCCGTGAGCCTGGCTTCTGGCTGAGCAGTGCTCCCCTTGTGGGAGCACACTGACCACCAGGGGGCAGCTCCTGTATTGAGCATCTGTCCCCTGGTGGTCAGTGCACATCATAACAACTGGTCGTTCTGGTCATTCTGCTGTAACAGTCACTTAGGCTTTTATTATATAGATAATAGCAGTGTCTTACCATTTCTTCTTATTTATGTGTAATACTTCTATAAATTGCAATTGTCCCCAAACCATAAGACTCTCCTGCAAGGTGGAGTGTATAGGAGAGGCTGTGAGAACACCTGGCTCTCTCAGGAGCCTGTTTCTGAAACAATGGGGACTTTTCTTTCTGGAGGAGATTTTATGCTGCTCCTGGGCACTAGCCCCCATGCTTTGCTCTGCTTTCCAACCCCATCTTCACCTGACCCACTCTGGCTTGCTTCCCGAAATTTGTCGTAGTCTCTGTCTCTTGTTGCTATGGAATGAATTACGTTCCCCCCAGATTCTCCTGCTGAAGCCCTAAACCAAGCATGTCAAACTCAAATGCTAACATGGTCCAAATAAACGAGGCATGTGGCCCGTGGGCCGTGAGTTTGACATGCTTGCCCTAAACCAATGTGCTTGTATAGGAGATGATGAAGGATAAATGAGGTCATAGGTGCTGGTGGTGGTGGTGGTGGGGGGGGGCGCTGATAGGATAGGATTAGGGTCCTTATGAGAAGAGACACCAGAAAGCTCACACCCGTGCACATGGCAAAAAGAAGGGCTCGAGTGAGCACTCAGCCGGGCAGCACACCCTTCACGCCACGGGAAGAGGCCTTGGCATGAGACCTGCCTGGCCAGCCTTGATCTTGGACTCCCAGGCTCCAGCACTGTGAGAAGTGCTTCCCTGTGGTGTAAGCCTCCATCTGTGGTACTCGCTGTGGTACCCTGAGCAGGCCGAGGCCCTTCTCTATGCTACAGGTGCCTCTCACGGACTTTATTTGCTCTTCTTGTTGATCTGTTAGGACTTGGGAGGATGAGTGGAGGAATCTGGACTAGGCAGTTGCTCATATCTAACAGCATCTAGAAATCCAGGCAATATATTGGGGCGTATCCCCTTATTGTCAAAGGTAAGGCGACCACTCCTGGTTGAATTTAGGCTCTTAGAAATGTCCCAGGGGATGAGGATTTCATTCATTCTCACTGATGGTGATCTCTCCTCTCCTCGGTATATTGTGTAATGTGCTGGAGGGTGGCAACCCCCTTCTCATCCATCGCTGGGGTGCCTCGCGCCCAGCTTCGTCAGCAAAGCTGAGAGCAGCTCTTACTTATTGGCAAGGAGAGAGCAGCCGCTCTCTCAGTGACCCCACTTAAAGCAGTCGGCTGTGGTTAGGGTGTGGTTGCTTGATTGCCTGAGGTCAAATCACACTTAGGTAAGTTACTGACTCTCTCCAGCCTTCATCCTGTCGTCTTCCTGCTGGAGATCACATGGTCGTGAGGATTAAGGACACACTATCGAGAGCGTTCCCGCCGCAGAGCAAGCATGCAGTCATAGCGGATGCATTTAAAACAACCACTGAGGTTGTGGTGCAGAGAATGGCCTCCCTTCAGAATAGTTCAGATCTCACTGATTTCCTCTTACTTACAGGCCGTTGTGTAGGGTTAGGAACAATTCTCCCTCTTACCCAGAAATATGTTCTTACAATAAGAAAGAAAAAGAGCCCAGGACTGTCCTTGACCCATAGCACACGTCAGTACATATTTGTTAAGGGCATAAAGATCGCATAATGAAAATCACATGATGGAGGGATGGAGCTGAGCCGGTGTCACCCCTCTGGGGGTCACAGGGCGGAGGAGCTCGAGTGAGGACAGGGGTCGGCGGGCAGCACCGTGTCCCAGCGTTGTTCTGTTGTGACATTGGAGAGCCTGGCTCTTGTTCATGGCTGTTAGCCTCCAGGGAAACTGATTTCCTTATCCGGAGTTTTGCTTCAAGTTGCAGGACCCAGAGACAAATTTCAGTGAGGACTTGCAGTTTGTGCGCCGTGCCATCGCCTCCTTGATCTGAATTTACAAGGGAGGTTGGGAGCCTTCACCTGCTCTGGGCCCGCGATTCCTCCCGTGTCCCGTGCTGCCCGGGCTCAGTGAGCGTTGCTCACAGTCATGGTGACATCCTTTCTCTGACATGAGTGGTCTTTCCACGCCAATCCTCCACCACCTGGGTGACCAACGCTTCAATTCCTTCTAAACTACAAAAACTATAAGTTCCTTCTAGTTAATTGTGATTAAAGGTTCCTCTATTCCTAGCTTTAGGGCAGTTGGAGTGGTGAGAAATATGTCTCAGAGTCTCTCTCCTCTACTTGGCCTATTGTCCTTGCTCTGCTCATGTCTGTCTAACTGCCTACCACATCGCCTTCAAGGATCTTGGCTCTGAATTCTTTCAGGGAAAGGGGATGCCGGATTTCTTCTGTAACTGCTTCCTGCTGAGGCAGGTCGGAGGTTTCTCTCAGAGCCAAGAGATCCTTTCCCTCTGTTCAGAGGGACAATGAGGCCTGGGCACAGAAGGTGGTGGCAATGGTGCCTAGAGGTGGTATTCCCTAGGTGTAAGTAGGGCTTGTAATCTGGTGTAGACAAACTGTGTTATAAAATTTAGTATTATTGGGCAAAAGTGAGAACAGTTTCTAATCATTTCCCGTTGAAGCAATTTTTCTCCCTAAAATCACCCTCATTTTTATTAAAGACTAATTTACTTACTGTATTAAAGTCTAGTTATAATTTGGTCTGATTGTTTGCATGAACACAACAAGAATTACAGTTGATTACATGGGCTATTTTTAAAAATAGCTTTCCTGGAATCTCGTGAGAAAGTTTACTCCCAGGGCAAAGAAGCCAAGCCACACAGTTGCCACCAGGCTTTTCCTACAATACCTTTAGAATTGGGGTGCATTCCTCAAGTGGAGGTCCCCACAGGTGTCTTAAGGTTTCTCTCATGCCATTTCTCAGGAAATCAAACTTTATTCCTCACCTGGAAAGACTGCCATGAACCACGTGACTAAGCAAGGCACCAGGCTATTTACCCAAGGGGCTTATGGGCTTCAAAGTCAGTCTTCATTCCTTAGAGCTTTCTGCTGACATCCAGAGTCCGGGCACGTCTCTCTTTCAGACATGACATTCCAGTAAAGTTTTGGTTAATAAAATCACAATTGGAAACTGACTCATGTCCTGTTATGAAGAAATCAGATTCTCATTGGATTCATGCAAACAAACACATTGCCATGAGAACAATAATTACCAAAACTATAATTATTTTTAGTTCATTTAGTCCTATAATTAAATTCTTTTTCTCCTGATTTTTCTTGCTAGTATTTCTACAAATCCAGATACTTTATAGAGTAATATAAATGATATGGGAATATCATCCTTTTTGCAAAACTCAATATTCTACAATACTATAACTTATAACAATTAGTTATAAATGAAAACATATTATAATCTATTTAATATTCATATATAAATAGAATATAATTATTATTTCCTTATTTGACAGACCTTCCCATGTCCCTTAAGTATAAAATTTCCTTCATGAGGAGAGAAAATAAATCTTAAAATTTAAACCTTGCAAGGTAGTCAAATACATTATATTATTACTAGGGGCCCAGTGCACAAATTTGTGCACTTTGAAAGGAACTATGGGCCACGAGGCTGTGGTGGGGACAGGGGCAGGTCTCAGCCCATCCTCTGCACCCCTGCCTGACCTCTTCCACCACAGCCCCCGGCCCCTGTCTGCCCGCAGCCCCACTCCCACTGTCGCTGCCAAGGGCTGTTAGGTGGAGCGATTGGGGCTGGTACCAGCAGTGGGTATGAGTGGTGGCTGCTGCCCTGATTGCCCCTCAGGAGCAGGGGGAGGTGGAGAAGACCTGAGGGGTGATCGGGGCCGGCAGCCGCCACTTGCACCCACTGATGTGCCAAGCAATTGGGGCTGGCGCTGGGTGCTTGCAGCGGGTGTGAGTGGGGCCAGCGCCAGCAGCAGGTGCAAGCGACCAATGGGATCGTGGCACAGGGGAGCAAAGAATTTTCAGTAACCACCAGAGGCTCACCCCAATGACAGCATCTGGCCCCCCACCTTGGTCTGGTGCCCCCACTCACCTGCTCCACCATCCTGCCATGGCCAACATCCACCATGTTGTGCGCATGACCCTTGGTGGTCAGCACACGTCATAGCAACTGGTTGTTTAGTTGTTCCACCATTCGGTCTATTTACATATTAGCCTTTTATTATATAGTATATATTATTATTATTAAACAGTACTAAGTAATCTACTTTTTAAAGTAATCAACTTCCTGATTAACATAACATATCGTTTTAATAATATATATAAAACCTTTGCTTCCTAGGCAAATACAGGAAAAACTTTTTTTCCTTACTTTCAGAAATAGGTTTATTTTTCCAATGGAAAACATACTGACATTTTTAAGAAGCATAACAGAGGTAGTGAATTCCTTAGGTGAGAAACAATGCCCTCGAACTTGGAAATCCCAGGCAGCTCCAATGACTTCCTGCGCAGTCACTTTCATTTTCTTACTCTTCATTTTCGAGGGTTCCGTCGCATTTTGTTGGGTTCACGGGGCACCACTTTTTCAAACAAGGACCAGCAGACCCTGAATGACGGATGAATGATTATCTGACACATGTTTCTGTGAAAGAGAGGCTAAGGGGCTGCTGGCTATAGGAGCAAACAGCCTGTTCGCCGCCTTCCTTTGGCTTTTATTGTCACAGCAGCTTGAACTGAAATTAACCTCTAGATACAATCAGCAGGTGAGCATCCTTGAGAAAGACCTGCATCTGCAGTGTCTTCCAAACAAAGACGTTTTGAAGTTTAAGCATAAAGATCCCAGTAAAACACCTGGGGGCTCAGACTTGTTTGGAGAAGTCAAGGCAGCGGCTGCCGCCCTCAGCAAGGTCCCCCAGAGGCCTCTGACCTTTCAGAGATTCCTCCTCACAGACTTTCCAACCAAGTCCCGTGCTTCCCCTCATCCAATCATTCACTCGGATGACTTACAGAACCCAGAAAACACTTTACTTACAAGTTTGTTATAAAGGATCTGACTCAGGAATGGCTGAATGGAAGCCATGTACAGTATAAGGCGAGGCATGGGAAGGAGGGGAGCTGGGCACAGCAGCCTGAGGCCACCTCTAGGTTCCAGCCTGAACTTCCTCATTAGCATAAATGTAGGCGTGGTCAAAGGATGCTCTTGAGGAACAAGAAGACTCGTCCACCACTCAGGGATTCCAGGGTTTCAGGAGCTCTGCCAAGGACAGGGACCCAGGCAAAGAACATGGTGTTGGTTCCACACCCCGCGTTTGGCCCCCTGGTCCACACTGCCCAGCTCTGCGCAGTCAGCGGTGCCCAGATCCGCAGGTTTGCTGTGGGGGTTTTCACTCACTACACCTTCACCCCGAGTTACAGCAGCGAAGAGAAGATGCAAAAGTCACTAGACTCGTGAAATAGTGTAGAGCAGTGATGGCGAACCTATGACACGCGTGTCAGCACTGACACGCGTAGCCATTTCTGATGACACGCGGCCGCATGCCGAGGATGAAACATTTGCTGCTCCTGAGGATGAAACATTTGCGACTAGAGTCTTGGAGTTAGTTTTTTCCTCAAAGTGACACACTACCCGAGTTATGCTCAGTTTTTTGGCGAAGTTTGACACACCAAGCTCAAAAGGTTGTCCATCACTGGTGTAGAGTGAGATTTAAAGACACAGCACATCTCCATAGAATCAGTTGCTTAATTCATGGACATGTAACTGTTATAAATCATGGTTCCTGCCAAACTTGAGTGGATTCACCTTTAATGGGATTTTCTTTACTTTTCCTAAGACTCGCTGGTCGCTCTTTGGGATTGAGAAGCTCCTGCTTCACAGCCGGCAAAGCACACCATCTGCTCTGTGCTCTGTGATCGGGCTCCTTGTGGCCATTTTCACTGACATGGAGGCACTTTTTCTCTGCACTGTGAACAGTTTTCCGAAACCTCAGAGTCCCCCCACCCTGTCTCTCCAGTTGTTAGTAGTCAGCCACAGCGCAAAGGAGCAGCAAGAGGCAGAAGACAAAAAACCCCAGACCACACCGGGCAGCCCCGTCCGCCCGCCCCCGTGAGAGCTCTCTCCAGCGGAGGCCGCCTCCACCGCACCAGCACTCTGTGCTCTGAGCCCTTTGCCCTTTGCCCTTTGGAGTCAGTACCTACATTTATTTCTATTTTGGGTCAAAATGTCAAGGGGCAACCCCCATAAACACAAAATTAGACAGCTCTGTACTCTTAGGGGCTCAGTACAAGAAAAAGCCCAAGATATTTTCAAGGCTAACCTTTCAACATCTTTAAGTAAATCTGTATTTTAAGTCAGGGCATTAAGAATGCGTCTATGATAAAATGCCTCTGACATTCATGAATAATGTGTAGATAATTTTTAAGAAACGAGTTGATCATCATTATAATGAACTTACCTGCAAATCAAGCGGTAACCACAGCGTCTTGTCCTGCTCAGGTGAGGGTTAAATGAGATAACCAGTGCTCAGCTAAGGACCGGCCCCGTAGCCACGTCCACTTACCTTGCTTGGTATTTCTGTGGTAACGCCGATACCTGTTAATACGCCAACTAGACAGAGAACTGCTGCAGGCAGGAAGGGAAAAGGCTCCCATCAGGAAAAGTCAGTCGAAGCCAGCACTACCAGTTGAAGAGAACAAACAAAGCAGGGACAGACACTCAAATATGACCAATGTCATTGGTGACTAGAAAAATACAAATAAGAACAACAATAGAATACTCATTGTTAGCAAGGACTTTCATATACTTAGAGCTGACTTCGGTTGCAATAAAATAAGACTCCTTCCCCATAGCTAATAGAAATGAAAATCGCTATAACCAATTCAGAAAATAATCTAGATGCATTATTAAAATCAGTATTTGAATGTTCACACCTTTTGACTTGACAGTCTAATTTTGGTAAATCTATTCTATGTAAGTAGTACAAGTGTGTGAGAATACACCTAGACAAATATTTCTACTATAGCACTGATTATAGTGACCTTAAAAAATAATTAGAAAAAAAACTTCCCTATATTCCATCATGGGGAAGCGATTACATAAATTTGGCCCATTCATAATTTTCAAATATCATTTGGCCATTAAAAGTCATTGGTTGGAGCTATCTGTCTGAACCTGGAAGACTATCTAGAGAAACGCAAAATAAATGATTAGCAGAGTAATATATATGATGGCTACCTTTTTAAAAAATATATTTTTGTTGATTTTAGAGAAGAAGGGAGAGGGAGAGAGAGATAGAAACATCAATGATGAGAGAGAATCATTGATTGGCTTCCTCCTGCACACCCAACACTGGGGAGTGAGCCCACAACCTGGGCATGTACCCTTGGTCAGAATCAAACCTGGGACTCTTCAGTCTGTAGGCTGATGCTCTATCCACTGAGCCAAACTGGCTAGGTGACACCCTATATTTTTATGAGCATAGAGAAAAATATGGAATACTGGTGTTAATATTAATTATCACAATAAGATAGAACGAGGAAAGAATATGAATATAATTAGCCTTTTCTTTTTATCTTATCTGATGTCTGCTTGTTAAAATGGGCACACTTTTATGATGTAAAAATATCCAATAAAGAAAATAATAATACAGGCTATTAATTTGAAAATACATAGCCTATTGCTTTGATAAATGCGTAGCAAGTGTGTATGACATATTAGAGACGTAGATTTTTATATCAATTCTCAAAAGATATGGGGCATTTAAAATGAAGTACGATCTCAACATTGAGTTGCTCTTGGGTAGGTCCTCTGAGTTACACATGAGGAAAGGGGATGGCACGGACACAGCAGGGTCTCGGTCTGTGGCCACAGCGTGAGTGCATGGATGCGTGAGCTAAGGACAAGGAATGAGCTCAGTGCTTGCCCAAATCACAGCTGGCTCGTGGCGGGGGCCCACCTAGCACCCAGACCTTCCGAGTTGGTCCAGGCTGTTGCGTGAGGACACGGGTTGGGAGATGGTGGGAGACAGATGTGTGCGTTGCCCGGAGCAGCGACAGGCACATCTGGAAAAGTCTCGTCAACCATCCATCTGTGAGTTTACCTGGAGGCAAACGCGTGCCCTCACCGTGCAGAACCAAGTTTCCTCTGAGCAAGCCTGTTGTTTTGTTTGGGGGTTTTGTTTCTGTGTTTTGCTTTTTGAAGCATTCAAAGTCATGCCTGGAAACTAATTGTAAACACGTGAGACACGGCAATGCCTGACCGCCAGGCGTCCTGCCCGGGGCCGCTGCTGGGGAGGCAGGCCAGCGACCACAGCCACCTGTGGACGGCCTCGTGGTTTCCGTGGCGAGACCCCGGTCCCTCCGAGCACTAAATAAAGCATCAGTGTGGCTGCCCGTTGTTCCCTTCGGTGGAACATTTGATTCGCACGTTTTCTGGGCTTTCCTCACCCCCAAAACCTCCTCTCTTGCCCCCCATCCTCCTGGCAAGTCGGAAGCATCAGTGACGTGGCTTGGAGTCCCTTCAAGAGCAGCGGGTTCCTGCAGCCGCCGAATTCCCCCTGACCTTCACCCCCCTCCCCCCGCTCCTCCCACACGCATCTGCACGCTCACCGCCACCCGGTCCCTTCCCACGCGCCCTCACTTTCTCTCTGGGCGGGGCAGATCCAGCACCACTTCCACTTCCTGCCGCCCCTCGGGCTCCCGCACCCAATGCGTGGCTTTCCAGCCCAGGCTTGCCCTTTCCCTCCACGGAGCCTGGCGGACTCGGTGGCCGCTGGGCTGGGGTCCAGCTCTCCGAGGGGACAGGAAGGAAAGCGACCTGGGAGGACGGGACAGCCTCCCGTCTGCGGGCAGGCCTGCCGTCCCGAGTCCGCAGCGAGGGCTCCTCCTGAAGGGCGTCATGGTCAGAGGAAGGGACGCTTAGCTGCTGGCGGTCACTGAACGGAGGGCGGGGCTCCCTGCGCCCACCCTGCCCCGGCCAGAGCGCCTGCGGGATGAGGATCAAGGCTCAGCTGTTGGGAAAGCCTCAGCCAGCGGGGCTGACCCTGGGGCTGACCCCGGGGCTAGGAAACCTGGATGCGTGTAGCGTCCGTCCCCAGTCCCCGCGATGCGGAGGGACCCCTGCTCTCTGCTCTCCTGCCTCCCCGGAGCCCCCTGAGCCCTCGCAGGCGGGGCTGGCGTTGGCTCCTATTGGGGTGAGAACAGGCCACAGGGAGCTCCTCTGCGTGGGTCAGGGACCCCCTCACCTGGCCGTGCTGTCTCCACGCGCTCACCCAGGAGATGCCCGTGCCGCCCCGACGTTGGCAGGTAGGGCCTCGGCCTGACAGGGGTTTCTGAGCGGGACACGGGCCCTGGGCCCCTTAGTGACACAGGTGCTCCCTCGGGGCATGGACACGGCTCCTGCTGCAGGTGGGGAGGGGCGGCAGCCCCCACTGTCCCGAGGCAGGTGCTCCGCGCCCGCCCAGGTGGCCCCTGCCCGGCACCTGCTCTGGCGGCCGCGCTCCCTCCGTCCCCTTTCCTGGCTGAGGGCGAAGGGGTGCGACCCCTGGACTGTGCTTGGGTCTCTGTGATCCGTCGCCCCTTCTCCGCCGATGCGGGCGGACACGGGTCCCCTTGAGTGGGATTGGGGAGTGGGGAGGTGAAACAGCTCAGCTACAAGTTTCCTCACAGCCCTCAGCTTGTCTTTAATGGTGGAAATCTTTAATGTGGTTCCCGTGCCACTTTCTCCTCTCGGCCTTGACCCCCCTCGGCCTTGTCCTTCCGCCCACCTCCCGGCCAGGCAAAGTTCCCGGGAGTTTTAAACAATGTATTTTTATTGATTTCAGAGAGGAAGGAGAGGGAGAGAGATGGAAACACAATGATGAGAGAATCACTGATCGGCTGCCTCCTGCACGCCCTGCAACCTGGGCCTGTGCCCTGATCAGGAATCGAACCCTGACCTCCTGGTTCATAGGTCAACGGGCAGCCACTGAGCCGCCGGCCGGGCAGCAGGGTGCTTCTCGGAGGCCCAGGCCTGGCCGCTCCTGCTTTTAAACGAAAACTGCTCGGGGTCCCAGGAGCCCACTGAGGTGTGCGCTCAGTGCCCCGCAGCTGTGCGCGCTTTCTCCGGAGCCTTCCGCTCCCGCTCGCCCCTTCCCGGTTCCGAGGCCGTGCAGCCCCTTCGGAGATTCTCTTCCCCACATTGCATGTGTGGTCGCAGGAGCCCATCTCTCCCCTCTCGCCCGGCAGGAGGCTCCCAGGCGCCCGCCACGTGGCCGCCCGCGGGGCTCCCTCCGGCTTGTTGGCTGGTTTAGGGTTAAGGTCTCACGAGCCTCCTCCTAACCTTTTCTTTACAAGGTTGTGTCTCTGCCAACATAGAGGACCCACACCCTTGCTGAGAGGGCTCGTCAGAAGTTTCACCTGTTAGAGACAATCTCGTTGTTGGAACTCTCCGGAACCCTTCATCTTTACTTTTAAAATTTAAACATCTCCGCGCTAACTGTGTGTTTCGAGATGTAAAGCGTTAGGGACACAGGGCAGGCCAGAGGCTCTTTTGAGAAGAGAGCTGCCTCTCCTGGCGTAGCCCGTGAGCTTGATACACTGACTTTGAACCGACTTAGGTTTCCAAACAGATGTGCCACCTTTTTAACGACTTTAGGGAATGAACCTCCTTGATCAGGGTGGCTGGCCTCACGAGGTCTCCTGAGCCACGTTTAGTAATGACCTTGACAGCAAATTCACCGTAAGTTTGTTTGGAGGCAGGATACTGCAACAGTTGCTGTTTGTTGTTGTTTTTTAAAAATATATTTTATTGATTTCAGAGAGGAAGAGAGAGGGAGAGAGAGAGCTAGAAACATCAATGATGAGAGAATCACTGATCGGCTGCCTCCTGCATGCCCCCTACTGGGGATCGAGCCCACGACCTAAGCATGCGCACTTGGCCAGAATCAAACCTGGGACCCTTCAGTCCGCAGGCGGCCGCTCTATCCACTGAGCCACGCCAGCTTGGACAACAACTGCTGTTTCTAAGAAACCCTGGAATGTACACTCCACAAGAGCAGGGGTTTCCTTTTCCATCGTGTTCACTGATAGCATGTACCCACCACCAAGGACATCTGACACACACCAGGTGTTCAGTAAGTGTGTGCTGAGTGATAAAGTCTGGCCCTTTTTTGGTTTTGTTTTCTCATCCATCTCTGCAGCACTGGGAGCGTGATTCCAAACGCCGCACGCCCGTTAGCCTCTCTAACGGAGGCTCAGGCCATGGCACCGGCCGTGTGTTCTGGGCATGTGTTCGGTGAACACAGCTCTTTACGTGACGGCCGAGTGCTGCTCTTCAGCCTGTTCCTAGAAGCTGGCGCTTCTTCCCTGGAACCCTTTGACCTTAACATGGGGTTCCAAACGCGTCTTCCCTGCCCCTTTGATTTAGCATTGTGGCTTGAAAAGGCTTTAAAAAGGTTATTGTCATTGTTTGTTTTTTTCTTCCCTGCAATTCATAAAACCAAAATGCAATCTTTCCTAGCCCAGATCTCCAAGAGACACCAAATACTTACACTCACCTTGAAGCAGTCTATTATCCACACCCTTCAGGTCTTTTCTGTAGTCTATTTTTTAGAACATAACAAAACATTTTCATATTTGCTTGCTGTTTAAAATTGCCTTTGCCTAGAATCTCAGTGAAGTTTGCATGTGTGCACGTACTCGGTCAAGGACATTTTTCCTTAGAGAAACTTCTCCTTCCACGGCTTAAATTCCTTTCACAGTAGTTCAGCTACACCACGGAATTCCACTGCTCACTGGGAAGATCTTTGACTATTTTTTTTTTTTTTTTGAGAGAGAGAGAGAGAGAGAGAGAGAGAGAGTGAGAGAGAGAGAGAAACATTGAGTTGTGGTTCCACTTATGTACACATTCATTGGTTGATTCTTGTATGTGCCCTTGACCGGGGATCGAACCTGCAATCTTGGCGAATGCGATGATGCTCTAACCGACTGAGCTACCCGGCCAGGGTGGTCTTTGCCTTTCTTACATGGCTCTTTCCACTCATTAAAATAATGTTAGCCATCCTCCTTTCTCTTTCCCGTAGCCAACTTACTTTGAGGACGATTCCTAAATGTTCTCTGCAATCCCTTCAGAATTCTTGGGCGAATCTATTTTTTTGTTTGCTTATGTCCACAGCCGGGCTTAGGACTGATCCCATGTGTACTTGAGCTTGGACGTAGGGGTTCAGGAGCAAAGGTGTCTTCTCTGTGAATGGCCGCTGCTCATCCCTGGGGCGCTACGCTGCAGGAGAGCCCCTCTGGCCTTGCCTGGCTCTGGTACTGAAATGCCTGGTCTTCTGTCAAGTTCATGAAGCCTCCTACTTTGAGCCAAGTCTGTTCAAGTTTGTTCTTGAAAGCTTTCACTTGAACTCTTTTCTACCCATGGCTCTCTTACCGAGGGAAAGACGCTGACAATACATCAATGAGAAAAAGCAAAATATAAAACTTTACACGCATACCCCTAGTTCCAACGTAAAAAATACACACATGCATATAAAGAAAATAAGGCCTAGCTGCTATGATTTTATTCTACATTTCCTACACTAAAGTTGTATTATTATAAAAGTATTATTGTAAAAGTAAAATTCTTTATTATAAAAGATGAAAATACTTGTTATCCCTATTCATTGATTCAGCACTTCTTGAGACTTGACTTTGCTAGATACTCCTACTTAGACTTGATTTGAACGTATATATATTTTTAAGCAATTACCAACTTTTTTTTCATCTTCAAAACTCAGTACTTTCCCCTGGGTATTTTATAACTCCACTTTCCTAAAAATAAGCCTGAGAAGTCCTTGCTTTTCCCAGTCTCATTGCAGTGCCGAATTGAACTGTGCTGTGATCTCCAGCACAGCCGGCCACACAGTTCCTCCCTGGCCCAATGCCTGACTTTTAGCTCTTCAGACCCGAAGGTGTATAAGGCCCTTGCCTTTCTTCCTGCCGCGTGAGCCATGCTTGTTATGGAATAAAGAACTGGCTGATCTGCTCGGATTCTTTCCCTGTGGCATCGACTCGCATCCCTGCTCCAGGAAAGACAGTGGCGGAAGGCTCACCTTGGGCAGGTAACTCCATCTCTGTGAACCCCACTTTCCTGGCTCAGACCCGGGAAGCAGGTCCTGCCCGAGAGCACCCTCTGTGGCCTGAAGGAGACAAAGCACCCAGCATTGAGGGCCCTGCCCAGCTCAGCCGGTGCTCCCCTTGCTGCTACCACGGCGGGGGTGTTTGCACACATTCCGACCGGACCAGGACCACCTGAACGCGGCGAATGTCATTCCTTCGGTAGAATGCGACCGTTTCCCTCCTTCCTGTCCGCACTCGTAAACAAGGCCCCAGCGCCCACCTGCTAGCCCCCCTCCCTCCAGGACGCGCCCCTGTGTCATCCTTCCCTCTTGATCTCTGAAAGGCCGTCCTGGGGACACCTGCTTCGGGGCCAGCATCTCACCTACCAGCTCCAGGGACTCTGTTGCATTTATATACAGAGTTGCTTTCATGTCAATCCTGTGTTGGTGGGTGATAAACAATAGCAATTTTATAGCAAACTAGAGGCCCAACGCACGATTAAATTGTGTGTGTGTAGGGTCCCCTAGGCCAGTGGTCGGCAAACTGCAGCTCGCGAGCCACATACGGCCTGCGAGCCGCGGTTTGCCACTCTGTTGACTAATGAGTTTGCCGACCACTGCCCTAGGCCTAGCCTGCCATCAGGGCCATGCCCGCTGCCCTGTGATGCCTTGTACGCTCAGAAGACGCCGCCAGCGCCCTGTCACACTCGCAACCCCACCCACCCGTGCACACCCTGCCCACACCCCTGCTGCCCCGTGGCATTCGCAGCCTCGCCCACCTGTGTTTGTCTCACCGCGCCCGTCTCGCCGCACCCACCCGCCCATCGCCCTGCCCGCCCACTGGCCACCAGCCTGGCTGTGATAGAAGCCTGTGTGTCGTGGGGGAGGGACCGAGAGGTGCTCCATGCACTTTATGGTGACTGGTCGTACGGTCGTCACAGCGTTACGGCCACGGGCTTTTTATAACATAGATAGCGTTCACTGTTCTGGTTTCTCAGGTGATCAGGACCCTTGAACTCTCCCACCTGCACTCCCTGGTTTGGTATTTCAAACAAGCACCAAGCAACCAGTATTATTTTCCATTTCACATAGGAATAAGTGATGTGATCTCTAGAGTCAGAAATAGTCCACAATAGTTTTATTTCATAACTGTGGTAAATATAAACAACACTGTGATAAAACCCATTTAAATCCCTTCGATGTTTTCTGATGTTAAGGTCATATCATTGTGTAAAAAAATGTAAAAAATGAAAGAAAAGAAATCCCCTTCTGTGCGCATTTCCTGCTCTTGGCGCCTCCTCTGGGTTGGTTTTGGGGGTCAGTGGGCTCTGCACCAGGGAGTTTAAAGGCGTATTTATTGAGTCACATGAGAAAGCAGCCTTCCTGGGTTCTGTGTTTTCCTGTTGTGCGTGGCGTCGGCGCTGGCCCACGTTGGCAAAGGCGGCTCTGTAATCTGGCCGTTTCCACGGAGCTGACGTTTAAGCCCACAGGGAGGCGGGGGCAGCCCTTCGAGCAAAGGGAAGACTTTAGGGTGGAGGGGTAAGGGTTTTGTTTATTTTGTTATTTCCTGTTTGGGCCATCCATCTTATCCCGGAAATAGCTCCTGTTACTTTCTGGAACCCTTGGGCTAGAAGAGACCCTCAGAGTGACGTGTTTCACACAAAGGTTCTTCCACGTTCTCTTAGAAAAGCAAAACAAGACACGAAAGCGTCTTCGCTTTGTTTTGGTTTGTGCTGATTCCACAGATCTCAGAGAGGATTTCTGGCTCGAGTCTGAGTTTCTGCTACACCATGAAATGCTAATTTCATTTTACAAAATGATCGCTAATGGAGCATAAAAGAATTTAAATGCCAAATCAGATTTTATTTTTAAGCTTTAATCTTTAAGTACTTTTAAAATTTTAAAGTAATTTCAAACGTACCCCACACGTGTAAGAAGTATACAAAGATCTTCTTTTCTTTCTTTTCGGAGCCATTCAGAAATCCATCCCCACTTACATCCAAGAACATTCTCCCCTGTGACCACAAGATAACCATCTACTGGGGAGGAAACACTTGTCCTTACTCTGGGTCAGAGGGCTGCTAATCTTGTTACAGAATTTACCAGGTGAACAAAAAATACACAGGAGTACTTGGAGGTCCAGGATAAACCCATTTATTTTCACATTAGAGGCACAGTGCACGAAATTTGTATATGGGGGGTTGGGGGGGTCGCCTCAGCCCAGCCTGCACCCTCTCCAATCCGGGACTCCTTAGGGGATGTCCAACTGTCAGGGATCGGGCCTAAACGGGCAGTCGGACGTTCCTCTCACAATCCTGGACCACTGACTCCTAATCGCTAACCTGCCTGACTGCCTTGTCGCCCCTAACTGCCCCCCGTCCCCCTGCTGGCCTGATCTCCCCTCATTGCCTCTGTGTGCCGGCATGATCACCCCTAACTGCCCCCCCCCGCATCCTGGTCACCCCTAACTGCCCCCTGCTGCCAGCTAGGTTGCCCCCAACTGCCCCTCCCTGCTGGCCTGGTTGCTCCTAACTTCCCCCCCCCTGCTGTCCTGGTCACCCCTTACTGTCTCCCCCTGCCAGCCTAATCACCCCCAACTACCCCCCTCCCCGCCAGCCTAATCACTCCCAACTGCCCCCCATGCCAGCCTGGTCACCCCCAACTGCACCCCTCTGCTGGCCTCGTCACCCCCAAACTGCTCCCACTGACGGCCCGGTCGCCCCTCATGCCCCCCCACCCCCGCCAGCCTGGTCGCCCCATGCAGCCTGCTGTTCAGTCATTTGATTGTCACTCACTAACCCCCCCTCCCCTGCTGGCCTGGTCATAGGCAGCCATCTTGTGAGGGCATGATGGTCAATTTGCATATTACCTCTTTATTATATAGGATGTTTCACATGTACTAGTACAGTGACTCAGGGGGTCAGTTCTCCAAATCCTGGCGAAAGCTTTCTCTTTGTCCCCTTCAGTTCCTTTGTTTTCTACCTGTTTCCTAACTACAGGCTCTTTCGGTGGGCTTCCACAGCCCCGCCCGAGTCAGTTAGAAGGGGAAGTGAGATGGTATCTAAATGCCTGGTCTGGGTGGTGCCAGTGACCTCCCCTGTAGCTAAGCTGTTACATGCTTTGTTTATGGCCCTTTGTAAAACGGGAGTAATGAGGAAAACAGGTCTTGCTAGACCAGATTGTGGAGAAAGGGGCAGTGACTTAATTATAGGCTATCAAGAATGTACATTAGGTGACTGGCACAGATTTAGATTGCTAGCCCCCCAAAAATGTCTCATTCTCCCCATCAATCTAACTGGCAAAGGCTGGCCAACGAGAAGAGAGGAATCCACATGTATTACTGTTTCTGTTTGCCCGGGAGCTCAAATGGAACTAAAAGGAGCAGTTAGACGTGGGAGCTTATCTCCCCTCCCCAGCGAGAGAAAGAGGTTTGGGGGCCTCAAGGTGCCGAGGAAGCCCGTGGGCGAGCCCCGGGCGGTGAGAGTGTTTGGGAAGATTTGCTGTACAGACTCCTTTCGTGTAAGAGAGGAGAGGGGCGAACTCATGCCACTTCCTCGGAGGGAAACTTAGTTTGTGTTTTAGGGGGGTCAGCGGAGGGCAGAGACCTCTTCCTGTGTTTGTTGATCCGTAACCGCCTTCAGCTCAAAATAATCCTCGTGTGGGTGAAGTGGCGTCCCTGGGGGTGGCATACCCTGCTTCCCTGCCCACGAAAGTCAGAAAATGCACGCCGCCACAGCATCGCCATCTAACCCCACGCCCATTCCTTCCCCTCCCAGCATCCTGTCTGCATCCTTCATAGAGAAGAGGGCCCAGGTCGGGGCCACATCTGCCTTCGCTTCACCTCTGTGACCTGACACTTGAGAACAGTACAGGCCTGGCAGGCAGGCGACTGTCTCTCAACGTGCTTTTGTCGAAAGTTTCCTCAGAATCAGGTTCAGATGATGCATTTTGGGCAGGAATACCACAGACGAGAAGTAATATTTTGTTCGTTTGTTTGTTTGTTTTAATGCATCCTTTCAGATGGTCAGTTTGGATTTTCCTCATTACAAGTGATTTTAATTTTATTATTTGGTTAAGGTGGTGTCTGCTAGGATTCCCCAGTGTAAAGTTGTTCACATTTTAATCATTATTTTGATGCTGAAATGGTCACAATTGAACAGGTCCTTTGAGTACTTCCTAAGTTCTGGCACAAAAAGATTTCCTAGGCTCGTCATTTTCACATCCAGATGAACACCACACACAGAAAAAGAATAAATATGGATTATTGCAATGCTTAACAAAGTCAGCCCGCCACCATAGATGGAAAGCTATGTGGTGTACCACATAAACATTAAGCAATAACTATAACATAAAAAAAAATCAATTAAAAAGAAACATGGTTCCTAACCAGCATCAAAAATTATTAATAATTCTTATTAAAATTTTTAAAGTAAATGAAACAAGAATGAGCTACAGTTAATACACATGTGTACACTACACATCTGTGTCTCTCTCCTGAACTCAAAATTCAAGATGAAAACATCAGGAACTGGTTTCCACCTGAACTGAACGCACAGTGCCCTCTAGAGGCACCATTCAGTACTGCAGTATTTCCAGCTGCGAAGGAACCTAGGAAATCTCCAGGTTTTCAGAATCAGGTCCCATTAAACATCTAGTTCCCACTACACATGACTTGAACTTGGTGGATTGAAGAAAGCTGTAGTGGACACAAGAATGTGGTTCTTTCATATGAGCATTCCAGACCTGGCTCATCTCCTCGCTTCAATACAGACACAACTGTAAAATACATTAACCAATGTTCCTGCTAAAATGCTTACTTCCAAGAACATTACAGGGAGAAAACTACTTTCCCGAGCAGAATGCTGGCGACTTGCCATGTCTGCATGCCCCACATTGCAGGCCTCTCTTTTTGAGGAATCAATCCTTCGTAGTGACAGGAAAACATCCGTTTCTCTTCCCACCCCAGGTCAGGGCTGGGCTTGCAAGAGAAAAGCACCCACATTTACGTCTTCCGTGGCAGGGGGGCCTTCCTGTGGAGATCAGACCTCTCCCCAATCTGCCTGCCTTGTTATTAGGCCGAACACAGAGAAGCTTTGTGGAGAAGCGAAGTGCATGGCGAGGCTGAAGGAAGAAGGTCGGGTGTGAAGTCTCTCAGCCTTCACCCTCGCCCTGGTCCTGGGGATGCGAGGGCCCGTTCCTCCTGTGTGGGGCGGGACGTCCTTCACGGGGTCTCCCCTCCTGCTTTCAGGAAGAAGAGGCGAGGATCCAAATGCTTTTCCCGCGTCTGCTTTTTCAAGTGCCTTTAGCTCAAAATAACCCTTTTGTGGGAGTGTAACCGGACAACCAAGGGGTCCGGCTGCCTTGAGCCAGTTCAGCAGAGACAGGGATGAATCCTATGTGAGCGTTTACTCCAATAATGCAGGCAGCTTGGGGAGCAGCAGGTCACCCACAAAATCTGCTCTGTTCCCCGCCCCCCACCCCCCATCAGCCAGCTGCTTATATCTGTAGAAGGACAAGTTTACATGGGAAGCAGGCAAAAGGGCTAAGAATGGGTATGCAAAACGGGCAGTTTACAGGCAATGCGGGTTGGCGGTTGGTAATATGCAAAGGCCTGGGGCAGTGGTCGGCAAACTCATTAGTCAACAGAGCCAAATATCAACAGCACAACGATTGAAATTTCTTTTGAGAGCCAAATTTTTTAAACTTAAACTTCTTCTAACGCCACTTCTTCAAAATAGACTTGCCCAGGCCACAATATTTTGTGGAAGAGCCACACTCAATGGGCCAAAGAGCCGCATGTGGCTCGCGAGCTGCAGTTTGCCGACCACGAACCTGGGGGTTTGCAAAGTCCTGCAGCCTCTGGTTTCTGCAACGAGGTTGTTGACCTTCCCAGGATAGCCGGCAGCTCCCGGATGGGGAGGAGGGGCTGCATCGCCAGGTGAGCCCCCCGGTCCCGTGTGCGATCCCAGCCAGGTTGGAAAGTGCTTTCTTTAATCAGAACACAATGCCGGCTCACAGAGCAGGATGAGCAGTCCCTGTAACGGCAGCTGGCCCCACTGTTCCGTTTCTGCCCCTGTCAGATGGCGTATGCGGGGAAGGGGTACCCCGCCGCCGCCCTTCCACAGGAAGAGTAACACACCATCTTCTGCGCCGGCACTGCTAGCCTAACCTCCCCTCCAGACGCTCACCGAGAAGTCAACGTTTCCCGGCCGAGCAGGGGCACAGAGGTGCCAATCGGGGATATGAACCTCAGAGTAAGCGCCGAGGTTTTCTTGACTTAAAATCAGGGTTAATTGTTCACGGTGCGGCTAGGAACCGGGTCTCGCCTGTCTTTAGAGTATTCACCCTTTGTCGTCTTATTCAAGAGAATGGAATTTCATGACTTACAGGCAGCCTTGAGGACATAGAATGCCAGGAAAACAATAATAAAAACACACCCCATTGGCCCACAAAGCTATCGAGCCATGTTCTTCCTGTGTCGGGGTGCAGGGGGTCACTTTTCACTCTGGAATGAATGGGGGGCGGGCAGCAGCAATGTCTGCCGGACTTCTTCCTCTGTCTACCTGCGTCCCTGCTCCCCGGAGTCGACAGAGAAACTCGGCCCTCAGTCCTCGGTCTCCCAGGGCCAGCCTCACCCTCAGCCCTAAGAGGGTGTCGTTTTTCTCTTAACTCAGAGCGGGGCGGGGAGAGGGTGCGGGACACTTGCCTCGGGAGAAGGTTTTAGCCTTATTTTATTTCTTCTCTGGTGTTGCCTTGACAACGGGTATACATCCAGGGGACTGGGCAGGACTCGACTCTGAAATATCTCCAGACCCCGTTTAGGGCCGCCTGGACCCCGCCGGCCCGTAGCAGGAAGGCGTGCCCACTGTTACACTCAGCCTGCTGGGCCTCCGCCAGCCCCCTTCCCAGAGGCAGGCCCATGGAGACAGGAGGGAGGAGGGAACGCGGCCTGGGGAGAGATGCCCCCACCACTTCCTAGCCCCGGCTTCTGCCGCCTTCTGCCTGCTGACCCCCCGGCTGGGTGTCCTTGGCTATGTGTTCTCTCGTCCAATCTCTCATCATCCCCGCAAGGCCCCCGGGATGCAGGGGCGAGCAAGCTGAACCCGCCCCGGCCTCCAGGTCTCTGACCTGATGGTGGACACCTGAGAAGGAACACACAGTCGCAATAACGTGTGACAGGCTGGGTGCCGGCGGATGCAGGTTGTCATGGAAACGGACAGTGGGAGCGTCCATGCACCCAGGGTCCAGGTCCCTCCTGGGGCGGAGGCGGTAGCGGCAGGATGGCTCACATTGAGCTGGGCAAAAGGCACGCACGTCCCAGAACACCTTCTGTTAAAACAGCGCGTGCTGCGAGGGGACAGCCTTCTCGGCCTGTCACCTGCCCTGGGCGATGAGGGCTGCACCTGCAGGGCACTCCCCACCTGTCCCAGGACCTGTTTCTACAGAACTCTGTCACCTTCGCAGCGGCTCCGCCTCTCTGCTCCAATGGGGCTCCTCTGTCGCTTGACCCTCCTGGCGCAGCCACACAGGTTTGGCCGAAGCATGTGGCATCAGCTCGATGACCTAGCCCTCCCCCTCCCTGCCCCCATCGCAAGGGCAGAGGGTAAATAAACCGGTTCCAGCCCGGAAGGCAGATTGAGGCCAATGACCCCCGTGGTGATGAGAAACGTCCCCCTTCCTCTGGGCTTGGTCTCAGACGCGCAGACCAACGTCCACGCTTATTTAAATGGTGACGCCACGCACGCAGCCTCGGGTGAAACCAGAAAGATGCACGTTTGCCCAGGGCCCCACCGTTCTGTGAGCCAGCCTTTTCTCTCGGCCTTCGGTCTAAAGCCACGTCGGTGAAAGTTCCATCTCCTAAAATAGCTACAAGCCACGGCTCTTCACCGGAAGCACGCATGCGTGGCTCCAGTTCCCTGCTGAGCATTTATTTCCCTGAGAAGAGCTGGGAGCATCCTCAGATGCTGATCATAGTGACAAGGAGGGGAAGCTGAGGGCCGGCGCTCGCTGCTGCCCTACAGCCCGCTCCTTCGGCGTCACCGGGCACCACCAGGGCTGTGAGCACCGGACAGTTCCCAGTCCGGGGGGGGCCTGCCATCGACAGTCCCTGTCTTATATTTGAAAGTGGACTTTGTTCTCCAGACTCTTCCCTAAGAAGACTGGGCTAACGACCAAGAGCCAAGCCTATCTGGGGCCTGGGCAGCGGGCGGGGAGGCACCGTGGACGCCGAGGTGGGCGAGGGTGTGGCGGCAGGAAGAGCAGCAGCGCCCGCATTCTTGCCCGGCCTTGCTCTCCCGTCGCCCCCGCTGAGCCTCATCTCCCCGCCTTCTACAGGCCGGAGGCGAATGGAATCATCTCCAAGATGGTGGTTGCGTTATTTCCAAGACGGTGGTTGCGTTGTTTTGTCTTCAGAGTGTAATTGTTGCTTCAGGAATGCACACTGCAGGCCAGAACCAATGAGCGACCGTGGCCTGGAGCCGGGACGCCCGGCCTGGCGGGCTCGGGCTGCTGCCTCACCACCGGCCTTTCCCAGCAACTGGAGAGGCACCGTCTTCAAGCACAGACGCCCGGCGGGCTTGACGGACGAGCACAAGGAGTCAGAAACGTGACATCCTACAAACACAGAGTGAACACAGGGTTTAATTCACCTCATTGTTCAGTGACGCCCTGGAAGCGAAAGAGACCCATCTGAGGAGCTGAGTATCCGCAGGGAACTTGGTCATGGGATGCTGGAGCCAGAGGAGAGCCAGGCTGGCTGCTGCCCTGCAAGGCAGTGCATGATGACCAGAGAGGCATGGACAGATGGACAGCGTCAAGGCTCTAAGCCAGCGGTTCTCAACCTTTCTAATGCCGTGACCCTTTAATACAGTTCCTCATAAAATTATTTTCATAACTGTAATTTTGCTACTGTTATGAATCGTAATGTCAATATCTGTGTTTTCCGATGGTCTTAGGCGACCCTGCTAGTGGTTCTCAACCTGTGTGTTGCTACCCACAGGTTGAGAACTGCTGCTGTAGAGCCTAAGACCATCGGAAAACACAGATATTGACATTACGATTCATTAACAGTAGCAAAATTACAGTTATGAAGTAGCAACGAAAATAATTTTATGGTTGGGGGTCACCACAACATGAGGAACTGTATTAGAGGGTCGCGGCATTAGGAAGGTTGAGAACCACTGCTCTAAGCAGACACTAAAATGGAAGGAATCCTTGGCTGAGCTGCTAGACCAGGCCCTGGAGGACATGCTGCACCCTCTGCTTTATTGGGTGATATTTGGAGGCTGCTATGCTGGAGGCTCCTGAATACGCAATAGAAGTCCGAGGCCCAGGGAACCCTGCGGCCAATTCGCCTCTGCCCGCTCTCTCGGCCGGCCCTCCCTGGGTGGCTGGGCAGCTGTGGCTCCCGATGGTGGCTGGGAGGGACAGCTCCCAGGCTGTACGTAACTCAGGGGAAATACTCTCTAATTTATCTTTACTGTTGACAGTATTACAGATGCCCCCCATTTCCTTGCCCCTTTCCCCTCTGCACGAGGCTCCGTTCCACCCTAGTCCTTTAGGGCACTGCTGTCTGTGTCTGTGGCTGTGCTCATATGCATATAAGCTCTTTGGTTAATCTCTGCCCATGCCTTCTCCCCTCTTCCCTCTGAGAATCGTCAGTCTGGTCCATGCCTCCATGTCTCTGGGTCTATTTTATTCATCAGTTTATGTTGTTCATTAGATTCCACATATGAGTGAGATCATGTGGTACTTGTCTTTCTCTGACTTATTTCACTCAGCATGATACTCTCCAGGTCCCTCCGTGCTGTCCCAAAGGGTAAGAGATCCTTCTTTTTTACAGCTGCATAGTATTCCATGGTGTAAATGTACCACAGCTTTTTTATCCACTCCTCTACTGATGGGCACTTGGGCTGTGTCCCGATCTCAGCTATTGTAAATTGTGCTGCTATGAACATAGGGGTGCATGCATTCTTCCTGATGGGTGCTTTGGGATGGGAGAAATACTTGTTAAAAGTTTTTCGCCTTGGCTTCACCCACTCTCCTGTTCCTAAAATCTAATTCCTATGAACTTCATTCTACTTACTTTCCATGCTGATTTGTTCTTGTGAGTGAGGGGTAGGAAGGAGGGATGTGAGCGAAGAGTCGCCAAGGGTCCAACAGGGACTCTCGGACGTCACTGAGCTCTGTCCCCGGCTCTCGGTGATCTCTTAGCCTAACAATATCGCCTCTGAAGTCTCTGATCACTTGCCATTCAGTAAGGAAGCCACCAAAACGTAAGATTCTAGTCACAGTGTTTGACTCAAAGGGTCATGTCCAGATTGTCATGGGCCATGGCCAGTAACGATGAGGCGCACTGGCATCAGAGAAAGCCACAGGGAGGTGGTTTTCAGGTGGTTGCGTGGCAATAACCGGAGTTGGGCTAGTGATTTGATGTTTAGCTTGTGGGAGAGGTCAGAATGTGATAAAAACTAGAAACCCTTTTTTTCGAAAGAGTCAAGGAGCAGATACTCACACTTTATCTTGCATTTAACGTGATTTGGGGAGATTCATGGGCCCATGACCCATCACAGATTCTGGTCAAAAACTCCTACTTTAGAGAAGGAAGGAGCCACGTGAGCCAGGCCGGGTGCAAACCAGGGCGTCACAGCCTGTCCTGGGTCTATCCTGACCTTCAGCTCTCTCAGTGGGCTACATTTCCATGTGGGCTTCAGCAGAAATGCCCATCAGGAAGGGAAACCCACACGCAGTTACCTGGATAACACAGCCCTCTGTGGACCTGTGGTATTGACAGTTCCTGAGATCACAAGGGCCTGTGGCCAGAGTCCTGGCTCAGGGGCACCCTCACCCTGCCCCTGACAAGCCCATGACCCGAGAAAGGCACTTAACCTCCCCGAGGCTCAAGGTGCTTACCTGCAAAGCAGAGGTGACCCAGGGGGAGGGTGCTGAGCACAGCCCACGGGCGCCAAGCCCCGCCTCGCCAAGCTGAGTAGAATCGGGGGCAGGTCACACGGTGAGGACAATACAGGGTGTCCCCCGAAATGCATGCACACTTTCACAGCTGGTAGCTCAGTTTTGAAGATGAAATGTATTTTCACAAACACTGCCTTAGAATTGTTCCAAGTGTGTGTATACATTTTGGGGACACCCGGTATGTACCCAGGAAAGCCAACGCAAGGTGATGTAGGATTTGACCTGCTTGCGTTCACAAGACTTGGGGAGTGGTTGTATTTCCTGCCTCTACTCCGAAACCTGAGTCACAATGTTATGTTAAGAATATAACGATGTTGCACGCCTTTATTCGTAATCTAAAAAGTAAGGCAGAGTTTACTGACTTTAATCTCGCCTTTCAACGGTCAGAATTCTGAGCTTTATAGGAAAGACGGGAACCTTAATAAACACTCCCCTATTGACATTCATGAAATAGGACAAATTTCACTAGCTAAAAACAGAATGTGAAAATATTTCCATCCACTCAGTCCTTATACTGGAGACTGAGCCAAAAGATTTGCTAAGGATGTTGTGAAACCCAAGTTGCTGGTGTGCTGTCTTCCATCAGAGATGTGACTGCACTTTTTGATTATCTTTGGAACAAAACTGAAAAGCGCCTGTGCTTTTTGGGTGATTTCTGTCTTCAGCACTAAACGATGGGGCCCCTACTTTCCTAACTCCCTTGTGAGATTGTAGGGTAACCATGGCGGAGCCTCAGAATCATCACAGCAGGGCCGACGGTGAGCACAGCCTGCCCGGCCCCGTGCTGAGCTGTGTACATGTGTTACCACTGACCCTGCCCACAGCCGCACAGTACAACAGTATTTTCCTCTTCCTACGAGCCAGGCCGACAGGGCGCAGAGGAGGTAAGGGACTGACCCGGGTCCCACTGTGCTCCCTCTAAGGCGGCCCCGACCTTGGCTGGTGGGTGCGCTCCCTCCGCCCGCCTGCTCACCCATAAGGGGCAGGAGTGGCCTGTCACACGGCTCTTCCACGGGCTGCTGTGGCCACCGCATGAGAGCATCTGTGAACACCTGGCTCTCGGGGGGCACTCGGCTCGGTCCCTGTTATCAGACTGAAACTCCCTCAGTGCCCTGTCTACTGTGTCACTTTGCAGCAATGAGCAAACGAGTGAAAATTGATGTGCACTGAGGGCCTGGGCGAATGGTACAAATGAGGTGAGAGATGGGGACGCCGGTCGGTCGTGTACACAGCCACCTCACCTCCGTGTCATTCACAAGCTCCCCGCACCCACGGTGATCCCGGTCACCCTGTAACCTGGCCTTGCGTGTCCCGCAGGTGCGAAAGCGCGGAACTGGACCACGCCATCCGCGACCTCATCGGGAGGAGGGCGGCTGCTGGGCCCCGGGCCGCCCCCGCAGGGGCCATGCCACCCCACGGAGGCTCACGTTCCCCAAAGGTAAGGCAACGCCTTCTCTCTGCTTCGTCTCAACACACCTGTCACGTGTTCACCGAGAAGAATGGATGGGGACATCCCCACGTCCTTCGGTAGGGAACTTCCTGATCCCCGGGAGGACAAGGCTGTGCACAGCCACTTCCTGATACAGAAGGAACCCCGGAGCAGAAGCGCTCCCCGGGGAGAGTGACAGCCCGCGGCCATGGGACGCCGGGCTCCAGCAGGGAGAGGCTGTCTAATGCAGCCAGCACGCCCGTCTGGGAGGAAGTGACCGAGCTGTGTACGCCCGGTCATGCTGGCTACCAACACCAGCAGGATGCACATGCATTTTAAAAATATATGTTTTTATTGGTTTCAGAGAGGAAGGGAGAGGGGAAGAGAGAGAAAGAAACACCAATGATGAGAGAGAATCACTGATGGGCTGCCTCCTGCACACCCCACTACTGGGGATCGAGCCTGCAACCCAACCCAGGCATGTGCCCTGACCGGGAATCGAACCGTGGCCTCCTGGTTCATAGGTCGATGCTCAACCACTGAGCCAGGCCGGCCGGGCCGTGCATGCATTTTTAGGAAACGAAGCTTTCCTGGTTGAAAGCGTTGTTTGGCCGCCAGCTTCCTCTTGTTTGGGGACATGTGTCTCTGGTGCTTTATGGGAGCAAATAGGCTCAGGGTGAGCGCGAGGGGCCACCGGGGCGGCTTTCTGGAAATGACCGGAAGCGACCACACTGGTTCTCCAGCTCCGTCGCCCTCCCGGCGGGAAGCTGTGCTTTTGAAATGACCGTTTTTTAAATGTAGTGTAAGTAAATGTGAGAGCGGGCTGACATGAGCAAATGTTGCCTAACTTCTATTTTATTTCCGACTTCTCAAATGATTCATGCTCATTGCGAAAAGTTTACACTAAGCACTGAGATAACAATAAAAGCCACGTAGAGACGGATTTACTGGGCCAATGAGGCTCGGTTCCCGTAAAGGGGGATCGATTTGTTCCTAATTTGCATTCACAAGTTTGTATCTTTTTCTCTTTAAAAGGGGGCCCTGGCATGGTGCCAGCCTCCGGCCTCTCCAAGCAGAGATTGTGCCCTTGAATCTCCTCCAGGGCATCGCCACTGAGCATGTGGGGTCTGTGTTTCTCTTACACACACACACACACACACACACACACGCATGCACACACACGCATGCACACACACACACAATGCACATACACACACATGCACACATACACATACGTGCACATGCACATACAACACATGCACATGCACACAGTTTGTTAAATTGCCCTTCATTTCCTAGCATGCTGTGCTAGCCCTGTGCCTCTTGTCATTCATTTAGCGGACAGACAGTGCTGTGCGTGCTCTGTACCTGTGCACGTTTTCCTGTTTAGAAACGCACTTTTTCCTGAAAACGTCATCTTTCCTTTCAAAGTCAGCAGTGGCTCTGCTGAGGGCTGAGCAGAGGCAGGCTTCTCCTCCCTCCTCCTTCCCCTCCCCTTCCCTCTCCCCCTACTCCCGACCTCCCGACCCTCCCCCACGCACCTCTGACCCCCATTAGGACTTCCTTCCGTCATGGAAATGCACGTTTTTCTCTAGCGCTTCCTGTCTAATCCTGGAAAGACATCTGAAGGTGAGAACTGGGCCCCGCACCCGAGCCCACATCCTCTCTGTCAGCCCCAGACCCACTGGCTCTGCCCATGTGGTCCCTGATCCTCCTCACGTGGTAGCGACCTCGTCTGCTTCCTCGCTGCCATCCTCCTGGGGACTCGTTCCCTCCCTTTGGGGGTTACTGAGGCTGCCTCTCTCGCTAGGATGCTGTTTCCCTACCCGTCTTGGGGAAATTGGCTCGCGTTCCTGCACTCACACACCCAGGCTAGGGAGAGCGCGTTCCTCGCCGCGCTTTTTCTTTTCCTTGGGCCGTGCCAGGTGAAGCCATCTGCAGAGCGAGGGGAGAAGGCGAGGTCCAGCGATTCCAGCGCCTGGGGGAGATGGGCCTGGCCGTGGAGGCAGAGAGGCAGGGGGCAGTAGAGTAACCGGTTGCGGGGCGGCAGGAGGGCCGAGCTGAGGGGAAGGACCAGTCCCTCAGGGGCCTTCGGGCTCCTGTCTCCTCACATCCCCATCAGCTCACAAGTGCTCAGCGCTCCCCGCTTTTGAACAGATGTGAGGCCACAGTATTGTCTGGCGGCGCTGCGGCTCCCCCATCCCAGCCTAGCTCCCAGCCGCCGCCCCCGCCGCCACGCTCTCCCGTCAGCCCAGTGTCCTTCCATCTGATTTCTCATTTGTCCTCTCATTGGCATTGGACTCAACCCACTTCCTCAAATGTCTTCTTCCATTGACATCTGTAATGTGAGCCCCCAGGGCCCCCCTTTTCTTAGACCTTCCCCCCTCACCTGGGCTGGCCTTTTGCACCCAGCCTGTGTGCTGTGTCAGACCACCCGGGGCTGAATGGTCCTCGGTTCATTAAACTGCAAGACACACGCTGAGGACGCCAGACATATCCTGAACATGGACTTCTTTCTACACGCAGGTCAGTTTCACTCAGCATTTTCTAAAGCCATTCAACCTCCTCCCTGCTACAACTTTCCGACATTAGTCAGTGGATCATTACCCACCAAGTCACCCAAACCTGGGCCTCGCGCTGGGCTCTCCCAGGCCTCCTGCCGCTCACCTCCAGGGGCGCCGCTCACGAGCGCCTTCCCCCGCTCCCGGGGCGTGCAGGTCTGCCCGTCCCTCCTTCATGTTGCCTTGGACTGTGGTCCTTTCCCGGAGTCTCACGGCTGCACCAAAGCTCAGCTACTCGGATCTCCCGCCCAGACCACCCCCAGGCGACGCTATTTCTATCCTCAGTTTCCAGCCGAGGGAGCCATGGTTCACAGAATTCGAAATGGCGCCTAATTCCCAAAGTTGTAAAGTTCTAGTCTCGGGACATGACGCGAAGCCGTGAGTGTGTTCCCTACAGGGCCGCGCTGTCTCCTATGCATGCGGCCCTTCCCCAAATGTACCCACATGCCAGCCACGTCCCCGCCACCCCGCGATCCCACAGACCCCGCAGTTCTGTGCGTGGGCCTGTCCCAGGCTGTGTGTTCCCAGGGCCACGCCGGCCTCCCGCGGATCACGGGTCACGTGGTGACAGGGCCAGCGCTCGGCTGGAACCAGGAGCCCGCCTTGGTGGGAGCGCCCCTCCTTTCTGGGCTCCAGCGCTGTGCCTTCACTCGTCCTGGGGGTCAGGTCTCCGGGGAACAGCCCCTGGAAGTCTCCCTTCACCCTACAGACGGGGTGAAGGCATCCACAGGGCCCTTCTGGCAGACGTGACTCCGAGGGGGGCGCCCAGCAGAGGGAGGAAGGCCTGCATTCCAAACAGAAGGGGAGACACAGAGGGCTGGGAACTTGGTGAGGATTCTCTCCCGGTGAGACGGGGCGAGCGAGGACGGCAGGGCGGGCTGCGGGGCGTCTCTTGCCTCCACGGAATGAAGCAGGAGAAGAGTCCACGACGCACGCCCTTTCCAGGAGCAGGAAGTGAATGTCGTTATGACTTGACGAGATGGGAGGAATGAGGCTGAATAAGAGCCGGGAGCCGATGGGGCCTGGGGCAAAGCTCCCTATTTGCTCAGCTACCTTTGCCAAGACGAAGCAGAGGGAGAGCTGCTCCGGGAGAGGGTGCGAGGCTGACTCATCCCCGAGGAAGCGGAAGGCATCCGTGACGAACAGCGGGCTCCCCGGACGGAAGTGTGTGCTCGCCCTCCGGGGGCTGCAGCAGGCGCGGGCGAGCATAGGGCGCTGGAAGTCTTGTAGCAAAAAGGAAAAACATTGTCTAAGCGAGAATAGACAGATTCCAGAACGAGTGTTAAATGCAAGTGGCACTAAACCAAGACAATTCATATATGAGCAGTAATTTCTGACCCTGTGATTTATGTCAAATACAAGAGGAAGTGGTAGGAGGCTTGCAGTGCGTTCACGGACCAGCAGACCCAGGCCCCGCGATGCTTGGAATCAAGGACGCGGCTTGGGAGCGGGAGGGAGAGTCCAAGCCCGAGAGCACCCCCCCCCCATTGAACTGCCTAAGGGCCCGTCTTGTCTTTGGATTCTGTTTTGCGTTATTGATTTTTACCTAAGAAACGGCACCCAAATTGGCTTTTAATAGCTGTGGTACAGCCCTGGCTGGTAGCTCAGCTGGTTAGAGTGTCATCCTGATACGCCAAGGTTGCAGGTTCAATCCCCAGTCAGGGCACATACAAGAAGCAACCAATGAATGCATCAATAAGTGGAACAACAAATCTCTCTCTCTCTCTCTCTCTCTCTCTCTCTCTCTCTCCCTCTCTCTCTCTCTCCTCTCTCACTCTCTCTCTCTCTCTCACTCTCTCCCTCTCTCTCTCTCTCTCCTCTCTCTCTCTCTCTCTCTCTCTCTCTCTCTCTCTCTCTCTCTCCATCTCTCAGAGATTATGAGGGAAACTTCCTGACAACTACTGCAAGGCGACCCGCGGTTTCTTGGAACCACCTGTTTGAAAGAAAAAAAAAGGAATAGGATCTAGTTTCTGTTTTCTTATTTCCTTTTTTTGAAAGTTGAGCTAGCTATTCTTTATTAAAGGAAATTTCGATGATCGAGATCTTGTTTTCCCGTCTGTGAATGGGCTTTGACAGGAATATAAAGCGAGTGAAAGTGTGAAAGCTGGTGGCAGCCATGGCAGGTTTGGTCCGCGCTGCATCATGGTGTGAGGCACTGCTCACGCTGCCTGGGGCGTCTGGGCAGTCGGCTGGGAAACTGCCTGCAAGGCTGCTCAGCTCAGCTGCTCTGCGTGTCTGCAGCTCAGGGCTGCGGCCTCAGCAAGGCCATTGAAGTGAGCACTGCGTCTTCCCCTTCGCTGTCAGTGCGGCTCTGAGAGTCGAGCCTGCTCATCGTAGTGTATTCAAACCCCAGAGCTAAGTGGGTTAGTGCATGCAGAGGCCAGCGAGGTTGCGCCCATGGCTTGTCTGTGGCAAACTCCTCCTTCCCTTCATCACGAAGAAGCGAAGGCCTCCACTGCGCATGACTCTCAGGTGCGTGTCCAGATGAGGAGAGCTGGCTGTGTCTGCCCACCTTGAATCTAGTTTACAATAAAGTGTCTCACTGGGCGGCACAGAAAAACAGACAGGTCCGTAAGCTAACACCAGACTCCCAGACACCAGAACTCAAACTCTTAAAGCGGAGGCAGACGAAAGCGGTTCCCGACTTCTGCGTGCCCTCCTCTTGTTGGATAGAAGGCGTTCCGGGGTGAACGGAGGCTCCCTCTGGGAGGGTAAGAGACCCCTTTGAGTAGGACACTTTCTTACGCGCCCATCGCTGGGAGGACTCGCCCAGGTTCCAGGAGATGAGAGGTAGCTGTGCTCCGGGAGGGTACGCAGCGGTGACCCCGTGAAAATCAGGATCCGGCAGCCACAGGCCTGGCCCCTGGGCGGCCAGAGGAGCAGTGAGACAACACGGGGTCGTGGGGAAACCCCAAGTCTGGAAATAAGGAGTGGAATGGTGGGGACGGGGGTAAGGGGGGGCGGGGATTCTACCTGATTTTATCATTTTACCTGACGGGGTGACCAGAAGGCCCAGGCACCTGCACAGAGGAGAAGAGGAGAGAGAGCCCAGAATCTGGGGTTTCTGGGAGCAGACACCTGGTGCGGGGTGTGGCTCTTCCCGCCTTAGGCGGTCCCCGCCCAGACTCCCGGGACCTCAGCGTGTGCATTAGAAAAACCTTAGATTCACCTTCCTGGCTATGCACAATGAATAACAGAAGCCTTTTGGTTAAGAAATTTATAAACTCATGACGACATTAAGGAAGGAAATATTTGGCTTGGGAGGTCCCATGAATAACATGTCCATAGGAGATGTTTCACGAACGTGTTCTCTGCACTCTTGACCTGCGTAGCTTTGTGATGGGGCGTAGCTTTATGATGGGACATGGAATTCTACCCTGAGTTGGTTTTGGTGACCCTTCTTTCTCACGCCAGCCCTCCCAGGTCTAGTTTGTTAGAAACAATGTCAATAATGGGTGTCGGCTCTCACTGCGGGGGCCTGGAGGCTGGGGCTTGCTGTGAAATGCAAAAGCAGATGGGACTTTCCCTCTGCATCTAGGACCCACTTAGTCAGCCCAAGGGAAAAACACCGCTTACTGAGTGAGGAAGGCGGAGGTACATGGAACAATGCGGGTCTCCTGGCCCAGCTGAGAGCACTGCCCTGGTCCCAGGCTTCCTGCTCTCCGGGGAGACAGGTGTGTGGACCTAATGACTGACTGTAGGAGAGACAGGTGCGAGGACCTGATGACTGATTGTGGGAGAGACAGGTGTGTGGACCTGATGACTGATTGTGGGAGAGACAGGTGCGTGGACCTGATGACTGATTGTGGGAGAGACAGGTGCATGGACCTGATGACTGATTGTGGGAGAGACAGGTGTGTGGACCTGATGACTGATTGTGGGAGAGACAGGTGTGTGGACCTGATGACTGATTGTGGGAGAGACAGGTGTGTGGACCTGATGACTGATTGTGGGAGAGACAGGTGTGTGGACCTGATGACTGATTGTGGGAGAGACAGGTGCATGGACCTGATGACTGTAGGAGAGACAGGTGCATGGACCTGATGACTGATTGTGGGAGAGACAGGTGTGTGGACCTGATGACTGATTGTGGGAGAGACAGGTGTGTGGACCTGATGACTGTTTGGGGGAGAGACAGGTGTGTGGACCTGATGACTGTTTGGGGGAGAGACATGTGTGTGGACCTGATGACTGATTGTGGGAGAGACAGGTGCATGGACCTGATGACTGATTGTGGGAGAGACAGGTGTGTGGACCTGATGACTGATTGTGGGAGAGACAGGTGTGTGGACCTGATGACTGATTGTGGGAGAGACAGGTGCATGGACCTGATGACTGATTGTGGGAGAGACAGGTGTGTGGACCTGATGACTGATTGTGGGAGAGACAGGTGTGTGGACCTGATGACTGTTTGGGGGAGAGACAGGTGTGTGGACCTGATGACTGATTGTGGGAGAGACATGTGTGTGGACCTGATGACTGATTGTGGGAGAGACAGGTGCATGGACCTGATGACTGTTTGTGGGAGAGACAGGTGTGTGGACCTGATGACTGATTGTGGGAGAGACAGGTGTGTGGACCTGATGACTGTTTGGGGGAGAGACAGGTGTGTGGACCTGATGACTGATTGTGGGAGAGACAGGTGCGTGGACCTGATGACTGATTGTGGGAGAGACAGGTGCGTGGACCTGATGACTGATTGTGGGAGAGACAGGTGTGTGGACCTGATGACTGATTGTGGGAGAGACATGTGCGTGGACCTGATGACTGATTGTGGGAGAGACAGGTGCGTGGACCCATGATGGTTTCATGGTCCCCCTGATGCTGCTGGTCCCTGAAGCTCTGGGACCACAGAGGAGGAAGCGCTGATCGCTCTGGAGGACAGGGCTCCAGGCAACCCTGGCAGGGCCCGCGGCTGGTACAGTGCAGAGAAACCTTCCCCCTCGGGAGGCTCAGGCAGTCTTGTTCCATACAGACCACAGACCTGTCAGCAAAGCCATTGCCCTGCAGTGCATGGGACACGCACTAACAACTAAAGGCAGCCGTGGTGGAAAGAGGCTGTGTCTCCAGGCTGCGTGGGAGGATGCCTCGCTGAGAGGGAAGGGCACGCACCCCCAGGGGCTGTGGATTCCAGACTCACCTCTCCCTGCACCCTCCTCGGCCAAGCCCAGGTGCAGAAGGAAAGAGAGGTGATGCCCTAGTCCGGAGGCCAAGGAGCTCCCCTTTCTGGCCCCAGCTCTCTGGAAGCTCCCAGGGGGATGTTGGCCTCAGCTGCTGCAGCGGGGGCAGGGGCTTCCTGTGTGAGCCCTGTGCGTGGCACAGGCACCAAAGTAGCTGGCACTAATTGTTCTGGAGTTTACGTTCTGATGGGGAGGGAAGGCACGAGGAAGAGGAGTAGGTGGTGTGTTATCCACGCAGCTCAGTGGGGAAACATTGCTGCGAACGTGGGAAGGTCTGGGGTGGGAGGCAGACAAGGTCTCAACAAAGAGCTGCCATTCAAGCAATCACCTGTCACCTCCTGAAGGTGGCGGTGAGCCACATGGACCTGGAGGAGGACAAGTGTCCCCAGGGAGGACAGGGAGTGTGCAGTGCAGGGCCGCAGAGCAGCGATGTGGTGGGGACGGGGAGCAGAGAGGAATGGGTAAGTGCTGAGAGAGGCGGGCCATGCCTGTGCTGGGTGTGTGGGTCCTTGTGGCCGCTGTAAGGGTTCTGCTCCCTCTCTGAGTGAGATGGAGGCCATGGAAGGAGTGGCGTGAAATGGCATATCCTAAAGACTCGCAGTGGCCACTGTACTCAGCATGCGTGGGGGAGCGAGAGGGGAAGCTGGGAGGCATGGGGTTACTGTGGTCATCCGGGTAACAGGCCGTGGAGGCTGGGACATCCCGAGACGAGGAGCTCAAGGCCACCGAACAAGAAACGGTGAGCGAGGCCTTGACACAGAGAGAGACACCAGTCCCTACTGGGCGCTCTCTTAGGGATTTTCCTGTGAATGAAATCCGGAAGCCACTGTTGAACTTCCTGTTTTGAGGAAGTTTATAGAAAGGCTTGAGGGCCTCACCTCGCCACCCTTTTGTTGAATGGAAGTCTGCGGCTCTTGGCAGCATTCTGGCCCCCATGCTGGGTGTGTGTTCAGAGCCAAGAGCGTGTCCAGTCTGCTCGTTTCCGGTCTCGGCACAAGGCTGTCTTACCTGCCTCCTCCCCAGGGCTGTTTGGATGCTTAGCAGGCACCTCCTTCCCCACCTGCGGGAAACCTGCCTCCTGAACGTCCCACCAATGATTGATGGCCCTTTCCTTTTGCCAGGTTACTCGTTGCATAAATAATTTGATTGACAGTTCTATCTTTTAAGGTCATATTATGATTGCTATCTAAGCTCCTACATGTATTTTCACAGGTAGAAATACCGGAAAGAGGACACATTCCTCTCCCCATTTCGCACATGTGGGCGTTGAGCCTCGGGGCCTTCAGCCTCACGCCAAGTTGCAAGCAGCAGCGGCAGAGCTGGGGTCTGAACCCGGCGACTGGATTCTAAAGTCAGGTCCCTCGGTCACCGCCGGCACCCTCTCTCCTGCCTGGGTAGCACGTTCGCTTAAACCTTCATGCCAAGAGATTCAGGACGCAGAGGAGGTCCTCCAGCCCCTTCCTACAGGAGATTAAAGTCCGTGTTTATCTTACCTGCCAAAGAGCGGCTCCGGGCATTGGTAGAAATGGAGGGATCTCTCGGACTAATTTTGAGAAAATGATCTCAATGTGAATGGTAGTTACAGTCCAGTGACTGGTCATTGCTTGGTCCTTCCCTTCCCCGTATTTCTCCTGGCTAGTTACTTTCTCTATGAAATAGTGTCACTCGAGAAACGAGGACTCCTTAAGACCGCCGTGGAAACGTGGAGTGGCATGTCTGTCTCGCTAAATCACTGCTGCCAGTGAGGTATCTCATGAGGCAAAGCTGGACACGGAGCCAGACTCAGAGCCCACGCCCCATGTGAGAGGGTGGGGAGGGAGAGAGCACACGGCCAAAAGCCCCCAGGACTGGCCTGGCTCACTCAGTCACAGCCGTGGTTCTCTGAAGTAACAGAAATCTGTTTATGGTGAAACTGCATAGAGAGGAGGCAAAGGAAGTGTAACGAGGATTTCTGTTCAATAGAAGCAACCACTGCCCAACAGGGGAAACCTGGACAGACAACACCCAGCAGGGGACACCTGGACAGAGAACACCCAACAGGGGACACCTGCAGAGAGAACACCCAACAGGGGACACCTGGACAGAGAACACCCAACAGGGGACACCTGCACAGAGAGCACACAACAGGGGACCCCTGCACAGAGAACTCTCAACAGGGGACACCTGGACAGAGAACTCCCAACAGGAGACACCTGCACAGAGAACACACAACAGGGGACACCTGGACAGAGAACTCCCAACAGGGGACACCTGGACAGAGAACACCCAACAGGGGACACCTGGACAGAGAACACCCAACAGGGGACACCAGGACAGAGAACTCCCAACAGGAGACACCTGGACAGAGAACACCCAGCAGGGGACACCTGCACAGAGAACTCCCAACAGGAGACACCTGGACAAAGAACACCCAACAGGAGACACCTGGACAGAGAACTCCCAACAGGGGACACCTGCAGAGAGAACAGGGGACACCTGGACAGAGAACACCCAACAGGGGACACCTGCACAGAGAACACCCAGCAGAGGACACCTGGACAGAGAACACCCAGCAGGGGACACCTGGACAGAGAACTCCCAACAGGGGACACCTGGACAGAGAACACCCAACAGGGCAAACCTGGACAGAGAACACCCAACAGGGGAAACCTGGACAGAGAACATCCAACAGGGGACACCTGCACAGAGAACACCCAGCAGGGGACACCTGGACAGAGAACTCCCAGCAGGGGACACCTGGACAGAGAACTCCCAACAGGGGACACCTGGACAGAGAACACCCAACAGGGGACACCTGCACAGAGAACACCCAACAGGGGACACCTGCAGAGAGAACACCCAGCAGGGGACACCTGCAGAGAGAAAACCCAGCAGGGGACACCTGGACAGAGAACACCCAGCAGGGGACACCTGGACAGAGAACTCCCAACAGGGGACACCTGCACAGAGAACACACAACAGGGGACACCTGGACAGAGAACTCCCAACAGGGGACACCTGCACAGAGAACACCCAACAGGGGAAACCTGGACAGAGAACACTCAGCAGGGGACACCTGCAAAAGGAACACCCAACAGGAGACACCTGGACAGAGAACACCCAACAGGGGACACCTGGACAGAGAACACCCAACAGGGGACACCTGGACAGAGAACACCCAACAGGGGACACCTGGACAGAGAACACCCAGCAGGGGACACCTGGACAGAGAACACCCAGCAGGGGACACCTGGACAGAGAACACCCAGCAGGGGACACCTGGACAGAGAACACCCAACAGGGGACACCTGGACAGAGAACACCCAACAGGGGACACCTGCACAGAGAACACCCAGCAGGGGACACCTGGACAGAGAACACCCAACAGGGGACACCTGCACAGAGAACACCCAACAGGGGACACCTGGACAGAGAACACCCAACAGGGGACACCTGGACAGAGAATACCCAACAGGGGATACCTGCAGAGAGAACTCCCAACAGGGGACACCTGCACAGAGACACCTGGACAGAGAACTCCCAACAGGAGACACCTGGACAGAGAACACCCAACAGGGGACACCTGCAAAAGGAACACCCAACAGGAGACACCTGGACAGAGAACACCCAACAGGGGACACCTGGACAGAGAACTCCCAACAGGGGACACCTGGACAGAGAACACCCAACAGGGGACACCTGCACAGAGAACACCCAACAGGGGACACCTGGACAGAGAACACCCAACAGAAGACACCTGGACAGAGAACTCCCAACAGGGGACACCTGGACAGAGAACTCCCAACACGGGACACCTGAACAGAGAACTCCCAACAGGGGACACCTGGACAGAGAACTCCCAACAGGGGACACCTGCACAGAGAACTCCCAACAGGGGACACCTGCACAGAGAACACCCAACAGGGGACACCTGCACAGAAAACACCCAGCAGGGGACACCTGGACAGAGAACACCCAACAGGGGACACCTGCAGAGAGAACACCCAACAGGGGACACCTGGACAAGAACACCCAACAGGGGACACCTGGACAGAGAACACCCAACAGGGGATACCTGCAGAGAGAACTCCCAACAGGGGACACCTGCACAGAGACACCTGCACAGAGAACACCCAACAGGAGACACCTGGACAGAGAACACCCAACAGGAGACACCTGCACAGAGACACCTGCACAGAGAACACCCAACAGGAGACACCTGAACAGAGAACACCCAACAGGGGACACCTGGACAGAGAACACCCAACAGGGGAAACCTGGACAGAGAACACCCAACAGGGGACACCTGGACAGAGAACACCCAACAGGGGACACCTGGACAGAGAACACCCAACAGGGGACACCTGGACAGAGAACACCCAACAGGGGACACCTGGACAGAGAACTCCCAACAGGGGACATCTGGACAGAGAACTCCCAACAGGGGACACCTGGACAGAGAACTCCCAACAGGGGACACCTGGACAGAGAACTCCCAACAGGGGACACCTGGACAGAGAACTCCCAACAGGGGACACCTGGACAGAGAACACCCAACAGGGGACACCTGGACAGAGAACTCCCAACAGGGGACACCTGCACAGAGAACTCCCCAAGACAGCAGGGCCCAGGACAGTGTTTCCTGGCAAGAAAATGTTCTGACCACTCCCTAGGTCACTGTTACCACATCCACTGGTTACTACTGTTAAGTACACACATAAGACTGAAGGAACCTCGAACTACTAGTATATATAACTATGGGGGGAGGGTGTGTGGAAAAAGTTTTTTACATTATTGTCCTTTTTTTTTCTTTTCTGCTGAACAGATTTTACTGTTAGTGAAGTGTCCGTTCCAGGAAATCTCTGCTTGTATCCCCTAAAATAAGACCATATGAGTCATAACATTCACCCGAGATTTCTGAACAATTTGAGTCCCACTTCTAATTTTAGATATTGCCTTAAGAAAATGTCACTGCCTCTCACTTAAGTGCACCGAAACAGACCAAGAAACCAGCAAAGAGTAAACACACACATATGTGCACACACACACACACACACACACAGCACATGTCTGTATGATTGGCAGGTAGATATTTATCCTTCGACATGTGCGGGGCACCTGTTCCGTGCCCAGGAACTGTGGACACAGAGGTGACCACACCCACATGTAAACGAGCTACTGTAAATGCCAGGGGAAGCCCTTGGCCTAGCTGGTTGGAGGTCAGACAAGGTCAGCAGCCACGGGTTGGAGGGGCCCACGAGGGCGGTGCTCCGGGTGTCCGAGCTGCATGCACGGGGCCAGGACTCGTGTCAGGGAGAGGAGGGCATTCACGGGGCTGGGCCCGGGAAGAGCCCCTTCATCCCCTTTGAAAGGCTCTGACTTTCAGGAGTTTTAGGATTTATACTACATCCCTGTGGGCATCTCACAGGGCGCTCTGAAGACAAATGTAAATTCTGTGATTGACTGTAAATCCTTTCTTTCTCCTTCCAGCAACACACTCTTCCCTTTCCTATTCTTGCTTATCCCTCCCTCTCTTTCTTCCACGCCAGCACGAGGCCTGTGCCCATGGGCCCCTTGGTGCAGCGCCCAGCACCCACCCCTCAGGCCCCCTGTCCCGCTACCGAGTGCTCCATCACTCCACTCGATGCCTTGCACAGGCCACGAGTCCACCAACTGAGGGAAACTGTGAGATCGGGGAAGAGTTCACGCCCGATGAGTCACGGAGAAAACCCGGACTTCGCCTGGGAAAGGGCAGCATTGAACCTGAGAGCCACCTTTAAGCTTCCTGCCAACGTGGAGATCAGCTGTGCCAACAATGCCAGTCTCCTCCGTTCTGAATGGTTTTCTCTTAGTTCCATAGGATTAGCAGAACTTATAGAACCACAGATGACTCACTAAGCCCCACACAGCCCAGCGCACACCTGGAGGCGCTGCCCGAAAACCTGGCCTGGGGGACGCGGTGAGGAGCGGGAGGAAGGCAGAGGTCACCTCCGGCTCTGGGAAATGCAGGGAGCTGGTGCAGTGAGGGACCTGGTTTGCCTGGGCTCCGGGTGACTTCCTCTCTGCGGGGACACTGCCCGGAAAGGAAGAATGGCGATTTACATACCACAGCAGGGCTCATCCACCCTAGCCTCTGAGTCACAGCTGCAGGCTTGAGAAATCCCGGGAAATCCCTGCTTGGAAGAGAGGAAACGTTAAAGTTGCAGTAGCTGGGCTTGCAACCATCCTGTGCAGCTCAGTCCAGGGCGCCCCTGTAATGAAGAGACGGTGTCCCTGTCTCTACCTGGTGCTCACGCTCTCTGTGGGCTTTTGAAACTTGGTATACTTGGTCACCCTGGAAGCGACACCTCAAGAGCCTTTTTCTTTCTTCTTTTCCTTCTGCTCTCCAAGACACCAGGACAGACAGCTCCCCTGGCGCACCCTGAGCAGGGCACGCGGAGAATGAGCGCTGCGGAAGGCGCCACGGAGCCCGCGGAGGTAAGAGCGCACTCGGGGAGGTGGGCACCCCGGCCGGCCGACAGCATCTCTAAGGGTGCAGAGGTGAACGAGTGGACACGGCCAGGCTGCTCTTCAGCTAAGATCTCTGCATCGTAAACAAGGCCATTCAGTTCAGTAAGACGCACGATCTGGGGGACACTGCATTGTCTTTGCCGCCTCTGGGCTATATTTCTTCCTTCGCTTAGTGGGAGATTAAATCCGGTTCCTTCCCAAGTCTATGCGTTTCATGTTTGGCTCTTGATTTAGAAGAATTCGATTCAATGTAGAATTTAAAAAGGATATCATATTAATGTGGTTGGAAATACAACGTATTATTGCAATAGAGTAACCATGGTAAAATATTAATATATGTATTTGGAATTAGTACCATTGTCTTTGTTTGGTTACTGGTTACTACAACAGATACTATTTGAATGAATTAACGAATGAATGAACGAATGAATGAACGAACGAATGTGCTTTCTTGATGTGTTTTTTGAAAGAGATAAGCAAGACATCATGGGAACTAAGTGAGGCTCATTTGCTCACTTGTGGATTTAACTGAGCAGCGTCAGACCTGCCTGACGTAGGGTGGTCTTGGTACTGTGGGAAGTGAGGGAAACACCCAGATGCTCTGAACGGATTATGTTTTATGGGGGATAATTGTTACATAACGGGGCCCTTAGTAGGACCAATGACTGAAAAATATGCATTTCTTGCAATATCAGATGCCTTCATTAGCAACTGGATAGCAAAGCAAATGTAAATGAAAGGATCCCCCCCAAAATTGTGTTTAATAGAATTTGCTTCATTTTAACACACGCCTGAGACATAGGAACCATGGCAAAGTGTTGGCTAATCTCCAGAGGAGCTTCTGGTGATAGGTTTATGCTTGTAAGCCATTCCTGTTCCAGTTCTCTCTACCTCCCTCCCTCCCTTCACTCCCTCTCTCTATTTCTTCCTCTGTCCTCTCCCTTCCTTCTCTCCCTCTCCTTCCCAGAACTTATATAGCTTTTCAATAACTCTTATTTATAAAATAAAAATTAAGGATCCATATATTTCATATTTTTTCAGAGAAAATTATATATGTGGGGAAAAAAGAATACACACCATCTAATTACTCTTTATCCAGATTCCCAGAAGGCAGGGTCATACAAATGTTTGCTGATCCCAGATTTTTTGTCTATATCACAGATAGAGAGGAGACCTTGTAAAGATCCTAACTCCATGTTCCCGGGCATGGTGTGACATGGGAGAACCTGGCACGTTAGCATGAACCCATGTTCCCGGGCATGGTGTGACATGGGAGAACCTTGCACATTTGCATGAACCCATGTTCCCGGGCATGGTGTGCATTGGAAGAACCTGGCACATTAGCATGAACCCATGTTCCGGGCATGGTGTGACATGGGAAAACCTTGCACGTTAGCATGAACCATGTTCCCGGGCATGGTGTGACATGGGAGAACCTTGCACGTTAGTATGAACCCATATTCCCGGGCATGGTGTGACATTGGAGAACCTGGCACATTAACATGAACCCATGTTCCCGGGCATGGTGTGACATGGGAAAACCTTGAACGTTAGCATGAACCCATGTTCCTGGGCATGGTGTGACATGGGAGAACCTTGAACGTTAGCATGAGCCATGTTCCAGGCATGGTGTGACATGGGACAACCTTGAACGTTAGCATGAGCCATGTTCCAGGCATGGTGTGACATGGGACAACCTTGCACTGCAGTATGAATCATGATGACCTGTGGAGTTTGTTTAAAATAGAGGTGGGATAAGTAGGTGGACACAGAGGAATTCTGGGCAGTGAAACTGCTCTGAGTGATGCCGTAGTGATAGACACCTGTCACTCACCATACATCTGTCCAAGCCCATCACGTGTGAAACGCCAGGAGGGGACAACGCTCACGCACACCATGGCCGGTGGTGCTGATGTGTCCGTGCAGGTTCACCTGTGTCACAAGGAGCCCCTCGGGTGGGATGGTGGGAGCCCACACACGTGTGGGGGCAGCAGGAACACGGGGAATCTCTGCATCTGCACTCAACTGTGCGATGACCCTGAAACTGCTCTGAAAATAGTCCATTAGGAAGAAAGTAGAGGGGCCCGGCTCCGTTTCAGAACTGCTGGCTCAGTGCCCGGTGCCTGTGGTTGGCTGGCTCCCACGTGACCCCGGGCTGGGTGAGAACCTCGGGCCTGGCGGCCACGGCCCCTCCGCTCCATGAGCTCAGGGCACACTGGGCAGGGCTGGCTCTCAGCCTGCTCCTTCACGGATGCCCGATATTTACTCTGTGCTGACCCACAGGCCAGTCTCCGGAAGTCCTCCCCAGAAGGGAGAGCCCGAATGCAGCTCCCAGCACACTCGTCGCCTGGATCCGGGGCCACTCCGGCACTCGCCGAAGCCACTTGCAGTCAGAATGTCGCTTTTACTCTTTTTTCTGTTAATCCTCACCCAAGGGTGTCCCCCCGCCCCCATTGACTTTTAGAGAGAGTGGAAGGAAGGGGGAGAGACACACACACAGAGAAACATGGATGTGAGAGAGACACATCGACTGTTTGCTCTCCCCGCCCCCCGCCCACGTGCCCTGACTGGGGACAGGGATCGAGCCTGCAGCGGAGGTACGTGCCGATGCTCTAACCGCTGAGCCACACAGGCTAGGGCCAGACTGTGGCTTGTAAAGGTGGTTTGAGTTGTGCATGGGTCTGAATGGGAAGAAGCAGGAAAGTGAGGAACAGCATCTACAGGTCTGCAAGAGGGCACCACCCCTAAAGCGCCGAGGGAGGCGTAACAGAGAAGATGGGAACGCAGTTCATAAATCATTTCTAATGAAAGAAGCCCTGACATCCCGTGATGATTGCGAAAGAGCATTTCCTGGCACGTCCCCGGAAGGCCTACGTGTTCAGAATGTGTTTCTTAATCGCTCGTGAATATCTTTAAGCAGCTCTGTGGTCCACGGTAACTTGAGCCTGAAACCCAACCGCGGAGTGAGGGCCACCGCCCGATGCGCTGTATCTCTGCACAGAGACGAGCCCGTAGCAAGACGGCGGAGGGCGCTCCTAAGGAACCCCTGGGCACAGAGGGCAGGCGACCTCCAGAGCTGCTGTGCTTTCTTTAAACGGAACGCCAACCCCTCTCCAAACAACAAACGACCCTGACAATTTGTTAGCTGGTGTCTCCATTCAAAGGGCTGGTTAAAAGGACGTAACCCACACGTTCTATGCCCACCCGCCGCTATATCATAATTGTACGATGGCCATTGAGGCAGCTGACTCCTGTCGTTTTAGAATCAACCTTCTGCCTCTTAACTGTATGTGCTGGTCTCTTTTCTTCCCAGTTCGCTCACTCCTCTGACCTGCGCCAGGGCCGCCCTTCAGGTCACGGACACCCCTACGAACATGCTTGTTTAGGAATGTTTCCCGTGTAAATGCCTCGCCTGCATCCATGAGACTTGTCAGGTTTCTAAGTGCATTTTTAAAAAATATATATTTTATTGATTTTTTACAGAGAGGAAGGGAGAGGGATAGAGAGGCAGAAACATCAATGAGAGAGAAACATCGATCAGCTGCCTCCTGCACACCCCCCACTGGGGATGTGCCCGCAACCAAGGTACACGCCCTTGACCAGAATCGAACCCGGGACGCTTCAGTCCACAGGCTGACGCTCTATCCACTGAGCCAAACCGGTTAGGGGTCTAAGTGCATTTTTAAAAAAAATAATTGAAGTCCAAGTTCATAAAATCCTAATTTCTTGCTTGCCTATTCCATAGGTGCTTTATAATTTGCTAGAGAATTATTTTGTGTTATTTATATAAGGATTCCCAGGTGGATATAAAGCGTATGCACCAACAGGCTTCGTGAAGGGCTGTGATGGGGGGATCGTTGCTGCTAGAATAGACATTGTTTTATAAATCGTGGCAGGAGACTTTGCCAAATGCATGGAGTTTGTGAAGGACAGTATTTTTCCTGTTTATTTTATAGCCTATTTTGTTTCACTCTTTTTTTTTTTTTCCCCCAAGTGTGCTAACCCATCAAGAGGAAAGAACTCGACAAATTCTCTTGAACGAAAGATAAGGTGCTTGGAAAAACAGAGAAAAGAGGTAATTTTGAAATATGAGTTGCGTCAACATGCCCCATGGGTTGAGGCTGAGAATAAAACAGAGAGTGTATCACCCAGATGCACCTTTCATTTTGGTTCCTGGGTCACAGTCATTCCCTCCAGGGGCTGGACTGCGTGAGTGTGAGAGCACATGCTTTTTCTTAGTCACCTACTTATCTCCTACTTGTCAGTCAGTACAAATGAATGACAGTCATATGATGATAATCTTAATTTTCTTGAAACTTAGAGCTTGTCACTTGTGCCCTGTGTGCCTCGCAACTTGACACACTGTCAAGACCTTAAATATAGCTGGCTTAGGTGCTACGACCTCATGACCTGGGCATGCGACTGACGGGTTGAGGAGTGGTACCATAAAGAACGTTTGCTTCTAAGATGTCATGGGGAATGTGACGGGTACTAATTTTCTGAGTGCTGAATTTCTGAGTTTAATGTATGTTAGAACCTCTTTATTCTTCTCGAAGGGGGAAGAAGTGAAAAATGTAGCAAGTTTAGCACCGTGTATTGTTGTATCGCAAATCAGCGAGCTGGACAAGACGCCTTAATGAGCCAATTAGTTAGGAGTCATCTTTATTGCGAGCAGGTTCAGAGCAGATTACCTCTGTCAAATTCTGAACCAACACAGGAAGGAGTATTTCCTTTTTATATCCTTCTAGTTCTTTGTGTAAGTTATTTTTGCAGACAGCTTGTAACCTTGAGTATCATATCATATCATATCATATCATATCATATCATATCATATCTAACAAACACCTGTAACATGGAGTATTGTATCTATACAGGCACTTGGCATCAATATCAGCGTATCAGTTAGATGGCTAGCTTGCAAGGTCAGACAATTAAGTTTATCTTTTCTACTCAAGCAAAAAAACAAAGTTATTTTACAGTCTAAAAATAACAGAGTTGACCTACAGAGTAAGAGCCTGTCTAAGAATAACAGAGTAGTTCAAACGCAGTTTCAAACAGCAGTTTTCCAAAGGAGGGATCACTATGCTTCAGTATGTTGTCAATTTTGTAACTGCTCCTCTCAACTGTTCTGTGTGTTACATCCTTCCTGTTGCTTCTCTGTGCCTTCTACTCTCTGTGGCACTGCATAAAATACCGCGCCCCTTGGAGATCCCTGAGCTACAACGAGGCATGCTGCCAGGGCATAGAAAGGTCGACCCTTAAAATGCCAATAGTTCAGGTGTACACTCTTATAATAAACTAGAGGCCCGTTGCAGGAAGATTCCTGCAAGAATAGGGCTTCCTGCTGACTGAGCAAAGCAGAGAAGGGAGTGAATCCCGCCGAGGCCCCTAGCTCAGCTGACAGGCCCAGACACTCCAGAGGCGGCAGAGCAGCGAGGCTGGATCTGCTACTGGAGTGGGCAGATCCTGCCTCTCCATTTGGTCCCTGTGACCCCTGGCTGGGCCAACAGGCCCAAACACTCCAGCAGCAAGGCTGAGAGGACTGGGCTCCGCCATCTTGTGACTATGGGCGCTGCCATCTTTGTGACAGAGTGGCAGTTAATTTGCATATCACTCTTTTATTAGATAGGATACCCACCTGTATTCCCAGCATAAGAATTACCTTGTAACTGCCATTCTAGATTAGATAGTTTGTTTTGCAATTAGGAGAAAATCTTGCTACTTTTTAGCCATTGTGGCTGCCTTCTGCATGTAAGTCTGCTGGTAATTGTTAGAGTTTCTCTAAATCAGGAATTTGCACACTCCCATTACAAGGAAACTAAAACACAGGTCATAGCATCTGTTCCTTCCTTCTATTTAGCACAGTTTTTTTTTTTTTTTAAATTTCAAACTGCTTGCAACCTAAATTATTTCTAAATATTGTCTTATGACAAAACTATTATTCCTTGAAAATTTATACTTTCAAAAACTCGATAGTATCCATTTGTTGATCCATATTACAAATCATGTGTGGATTTTTTAAAGCCCATTATTGCAAACAAATGATACTCAGTTAATGGTTTTGGGATTTGTTAGTATAAATTCTGCTTTTAAAAAGCTGGGAGAAAGATTTCACTATAATCCTATCTAATAAAAGAGTAATATGCAAATTAACCATCACTCTGCTACACCCACAAGCCACGCCCACAAGTCACACCCACCAGCCAATCAGGAGCTAATATGCAAATAAACCCAACCAAGATGGCTATCGTCTCAGAGAGCTGGAGGGAGGCTTGGGTTTCCCCAGCAATGGAGGAAGCCAAGCTTTCCGCCTGCCCTTGCCGGCCTAGGCCTCCACTCAAGGCTACAAAGTTTCAATTATAGAAGATACATAAACCCAAACAGAAATGGCTACCGCCACAGAGCAAGCAGAAGGCTTGGCTCTGCTCCAGGCTACAAAGTTTCAATTGTAGAAGATAAATAAACCCCAGATACCAGGGCCTCTGCTTGGGTCACCAGGGGGCGTGGCCGGCCTGCAAACCACCACAGGCCCTTCGCCCAGGCTGCCCCACACTCCAAGGGAACCCCCACCCTGATCTGGGACACCCTTCAGGGCAAACTAGCTGGCCCCCACCCATGCACCAGGCCTCTATCCTATCTAGTAAAAGAGTAATATGCAGATTGCCCATCACTCCAACACACAAGATGGCTGCCCCCATGTGGTCAAAGATCCTGCCCCCATGTGGACACAAGATGGCCACCACAAGATGGCCAGTAGGGGAGGGCAGTTGGGAGGGACCAGGCCTGCAAGGGAGGGCAGTTGGGGGTGATCAAGCCAGCAGAGGAGGGAAGTTGGGGGCGACCAGGCCTGCAGGGAAGGGCAATTGGGAGGGACCCAGGCCTGCAGGGGAGAGCAGTTGAGGGGGACCAGGCCTTCAGGGGAGGGCAGTTAGGGGTGACCAGGCCTGCAGGGGAGGGCAGTTAGGGGCAAACAGGCCAGCAGGGGAGAAGTTAGGCATCAATCAGGCTGGCAGGGGAGTGGTTAGGAGGTGATCAGGCTGGCAGGCAGAAGTGGTTAGGGGCAATCAGGAAGGCAGGCAGGCGAGCAGTTGGGAGCCAGCAGTCCTGGATTGTGAGAGGGATGTCCGACTAGCAGGATCGGGCCTAAATGGGCAGTTGGACATCCCTCGAGGGTCCCAGATTGGAGAGGGTGCAGGCTGGGCTGAGGGACACCCCCCCACCCCGTGCACGAATTTCGTGCACCGGGCCTCTAGTAATCAATATAAGCACATAGAAATATATGGAAAGGTTTGAAAAAAGACCTTTTATACTTTAATGAATCTTATAGAAAACCATCAATACTTAGACATTTTTACCAGATTCTGTTTGGCTTAAACAAAGAAGATAAAAATTCACATAACTAAACAAAGCTAACAGTGCTAATAACATGTTTGGTGAAGTGGTCAAGATACACCAGCGACGAGAGAGTTTCGAGAACACCGTCCTCCCCAGGGCTTCCAAAACCTCAGCAACCTCACAACGTGATTTCCTTCTGGCCAATTTCCAAATGGGCAGAACCCTTCGCTGATTTACCAAGTGTTAACGGTTGCAGCTCCTGGAGGTGAACCGGCAGTGGGACCAGCAGTTCCGGAGCATGAAAGAGCTGTACGCCAGGAAGGTAAGCCCCTGCCTGTCCGGGATCTGCTTCCAGTCAATCACCGGGGGAGCCAATCAGGGGGGTTTGGGATCCCAGGGGCGGGACTGGTGCAGAGCCAGCAGCTGAAGGAGGCATGCTGAGGGCACGGCTGCCCTCTGGGCACTGGAGGTGAATGCCCGCTGTCGGTGCATGGTCTTGGCAGTGGCTCACCTCGCCTCTGGAGCCATCGCGGGAGTTCTCACACACATTGATCAGGGCGCATGGCACCCTGTCACCCAGGGCCACAGACACGCAGGTTACCTGTGGGTGAGGTCGGTCTCAGGCACACCCCGTGTCACGCCAGGCCAGCTCTCTGATTCCTTCACTGGACGGCATGGCGACTCTGCACGGGGACACAGGGCCCCAGGGAGGCAACAGAATGGGGTGTCCCCTCTTCTTGCTAAAGCAGGTTCTCTCTCAAGCAGCGTTTGCTTTGCTGTCAAAAACTCTTTTGGAGAAAATACCTTTTAAGAGGTCCAAGTCCATTTAGAGTTTACAGTCATCCCACAGCCAAGAGAGGAAGAGAGTGAAGACCCCGATAACTGGGAGTGCAGAGCCCGACCAGAGCGCAGGGCGGGGTTGCTTGTGCCTCCCGTGTTCACTCCCAGAGGCCTTGGACTTGGAGAGAGGGACACGCCCCCACTCCGGCCACGGTCAGGCCCCCTGCGGCCCTGAGTCTGGGGAAGCGTGGGGGCCTCCATACTAAAGAACATGATCTGAGCACGTTTATGTGGCGTCCGGGCGGCTGGCGGGAGCGTGACGGGGTTGGGGACACACGGGGTTGGGGAGGTGCCATCCCCCTCCCTCCGGGGAGGCACCTGCCCTGGGCCCCTCACTGCCCTCAGCACTCTGGGCTACAGTGGCCTGTGCAGGTCAGGCTGCGGGTTAGACCGGCTGCTTTCCTCGGGGCGCAGGCGCCCCTGCCCCGCCGGCCACTCCTGGGCAGGTGGGGGTGGAAGGCCAGGCCCAGAGGCCCCGTCTAAGCTCTCACTGTCCCCTGGGAGGTGGTGTGGTTGGAGCCAGGAGGGAGGCTGGGCTCTGGTGGGGGACCGGCCTCTTACATGCAAATGCCCTGGCCTTGGGCAGGGCGTGGGAATGGACCCTGAGTGGGACCCCCAGGAGCGGCCTGGCTGTCCCTGTTGGCTAGCTGAGAGAAGACCCGGGGGTGTGGGCTCCAGTGGGGGGTTCAGGGGGGCTGTAACCCTCTGTGCCGACCTCCCCAGCTTGCAGAGCTGCAGATGAAGCTGGAGTCCACAGAGAAATTCCTCAGCGGCCTGGAGCAGGGACGGCCAGCGAGCCCGAGGGCCAGCGCCGGGCCCGCGGACCTGGCCCAGGAGCAGCAGCAGAGAGAGGAGGTGGGCGCAGCCCGGTGACCCAGCCCGGGGAGCTGAGGACATGGGGTGGGGACAAGGGTGAGGGAGGACAGTGATGCAAGTCACAGGGCCACAGAGGGCCCTTCTCAGGACTCAGAAGGAAGGACATGTCCTCTGTCACGCAAATGGGCAGGTGGACCCTGAGCCACAGAGCTGGTGGCACCTTTCTGGGGCATTTCAGCCTCAAAAACAATTCAGCTTTTTCTTTCTTTTTTTTTTTTTACTCATATTTAACAATAATATGACAATACCTTGTATTGGTACAGCTGTTTTTCAGTTTACAGAGAGCTTTACAAATAGGTATTATTTTTTAAAATACATTTTTACTGGTTTCAGAGAGAGAAAGGGAGAGGGAGAGAGAGAGAGAAACATCAGTGATGAGAGAGACTCATTGATCAGCTGCCTCCTGCACGCCCCACACTGGGGGATTGAGCCCACAACCCGAGCATGTGCCCTGACCGGGAATCGAACCGTGATCTCCTGGTTCATAGGTCGATGCTCAACCACTGAACCATACTGGCTGAGCCAAATAGGTATTATTTTTGAAATCAGAAACATGTAACATTTTGGAAAGTCCCTCGCCCTCCTTATCACATTTAGCATTCCCAGCTCACCTGGGAAGAAGACGTTATTTCTGCCATTTGCCAGCTGAGAAAGCTGAGCTGTGAGGAGGTCAGGCGACATGCTGATGAGGATCGCTTAGTCCCTGGGCATGGAACTATCTCATTCGCAGTCCCACCGCAAAGTGAGGTCGGGGACTCTGATATCTTTGTCTGAGGTCACACAGTTTCCCGGCATTAAGGGTAAAAGAAGGATTTCTCCGATGCTAACCCGCCCTCCACCAGGAAATGGGCTCCAGTGGGATGCCCTGAGAACCCCAGGCCTGGAGTGTGGGAGTCCGCGTCTGCCTGCAGGTCAGTCATCAGAACTGCGTTGATTTTGTTTTCTCGCTCTCATTTCAGAAGGAAAAGCAGGCCCTGAGCCAAGAATTACACGCGTTGAGGAAAGAAAACAAGCTGTTAAAGGAAAACAACGCTGTCATGAGCAGGAGGAGGGAACATTATGAATGTGAAATAAAACGCCTTAACAAGGTACCAGGCAGGCCGGGCTGGGGCGGCCCGGAGAGCGGCCCTGTGTGAGGGCCCCTCCGGGCGAGGCACACGTGGCCCGTGCTGCAGGGGGCTCCCGGGGCCGGGCACAGGGACGTCTCTGTGACATTACACATCTCTCCTCCCTGCGTGGGTCAGCCGGGCTTGGCCATGAGGCTTTGGGCATTCATGTCCCTGCAATGACTCCTCATGGAAAACAAATGAGAAATTCTAGAGGAGAGTCGGGACGGTGTTTAGTTGCAGAGCCACATAGAGCAAGCAGGTGCTAGTGACAGCCGCCTGTTTCTGGGCCAACCACCGGAAGCAGGCTGCTCTCCACGCCATCAGCAGGACTGGCGTGAGGCTGATGAGGTGTGTGTGCGTGTGTGTGTGTGTGTGTGTGTGTGTGTGTGTGTGTGTTATGGGGTAAGAGCTTGCTTTTCAGGGGGAAAGGATCAATGAAAAAATGAAATGCTTTGCTGTTGACTTTTCCAAGGGCCATGTCATATGTGGACCGGGAGCCCTTGAAGTACACGGTTCAGTGGAGACACACATCTCTCAAAAATACTAGAAATTGACCAAACAAATAGAAATCGCCTCCCAGAACAGGAGTGGTGGTTGGCCCTGAAAATGCCAACTGTATTGCAGACTGTGTGTTTCACGCTGCGGTGAACTGTGACCAGGGTGTCATTTAAAGCAGCGGACGCCAGCCGGGGGTCCGTGGGCCACTGGTGGTCCACGAGGCCCGGAAGGTTGGCGACCGCTGATTTAAAGGTCCCCGCGTGTTAATATGGGCCCCTATCGTTAACAGAGTGCGTATTCAAGCTGTCCGCAGGCCTGAACTTCAGGGGAAAAAGGGGAAGTGGGGGGTAGACTTCATAAACCAGCCACTTCTCCATCCTCCAAGAGAAAACAGTGGCCAGATACAAATTCAGGGCAAAGATGTGTTTTCCCCTTTTATTCTCTGCTGAAGCTTCTCCACAGATGACCTAGAGGAACTGGCATGGAGATCATCTTTGAACCCTCCCACTTTTGACCGATTGCTTGGTCAGCTTTCTTCTATTCTCTCACTCATGTCTCTCCATGTAGCACAGGTGTAAGTTGTAGAAAACAGAATAGCCAGGAACTCCGGGGTTTGCTCCTGTCCACGGGGACCCTTTATTTTTGTGTATCTTTATTTATAGTCATCAGAAATTTTTTAAAAGTTAGAGCAACACTAATGTTGTAAGTCTTGTGATTCTAATCGTAAAATCTCAGTGAGAAAAATTAATTTGGGTAAAATTCAAGTCTTTATGGAAATGTCCCCTTCTCCAAGAGAATTTCTCTGGCTGTCCTAATTGAAAAGACAGCCGCCACCCTAGTCTCTCCTGCTTTAATTTTTCCTCGGAACTTGCTGCCGTGGAATATATGCTTAATGACCCCTGCTTATTATCTTTTGTGCTTCCGGACTCCCAACCTTGACTGGAAGCTCAAGGTCGAGGGCAGGTTTCCGCAGGGCCACCCTCTCCATTAGACAGGATGGGCCCAGTTCCCAGGGCCCACGGTGCTTTAGGGGCTCATGAATATGTCAATTTGGTCTTAAAATTAGAAGGAAATAAAAGTGAACTGTTAGGTTGAAAATTGTTTTCATATTCATATTCATCTACTAGTACTCATCCTCAGAATGCAGTTATGAAATATAATTTTAATAGATATTTTGATAGTGGGACTGACTCACCAAGACTTTTCTGCTTTGTTCGTGGCTGACGCCGGGTGCCTAGAACATGACCCTGCTCATAGGATGCTCCTAAATATTTGTTGAATGAGTGAATGAGTGAATTAATGAGTGCACTTAATTAGCTAGTACATAGATGTTCAGTAGCTCATTTTGAACCTGTGAAAGCATGATATTCATGTGTCAATAACACATTACTTATGAGTAGTGAGGAAAATAAAAAGCCAGAAAATATTTCACCCCACACGTCTATCTATACCTTAAGTTGTCACTTAAAAAACACAGGCATAAAATGATGAGTCATTTAGTGCATGTGCTAGTGTCTATTGGAAGGTAAGAAATTATTCTCATTCACACAGTATATTTTTTTTTGTGAATCCTCACCTGAGGATATTTTTTCAAGTGATTTATTTTTAGAGAGAGAGTAGAAGGAAGGGAGGGAAGGGGCAGAGAGAGAGAGAGAGAGAGAGAGAGAGACATTGATTGGTTGCCTCCCACACAAGCAGCAACTGGGACCAAGGACCAAACCTGGAACCCAGCTACATGCCCTTGACCGGGATTGAACCCGTGACCTTACGGTGTGTGGGCCAATGCTCTAACCACTGAGCAACACTGGCCAGGGCCACAACAGATCTTGTTCTTTTTTTGCCCCTGTAATAACTAGCAGTTACTCGAAATGCTGATCTGGGCGGCTGATAGGGCACACCACCCATCACAGCGTGGGACTCGGGGCCCACTGCCTGCGGACCCCCGGGCTCGGCACCTAATGAACATACGGTTTTCAGAAGCTCACACAACGGTGTGTCCTCAGTTCAGCTTATTTGCTTTGAAGTTGCACCCTGGGCTTTGAGTTTGGTCAGGTTCTGGGAGAGAAGGCAGATGTCTAACCAGAGTGAACGAAGTGACGTGGGGCTGGTCAGCCAGGCCACCGGTGGGAGACTCGCTGTGTCTGGCCTCACACCGTGAGGTGGGTGGGGATGGGCAGTGTGTCTCTGCTGCTCCCCAACAGCCATGCTCCTGCCCTGGAACAGGGCACAGGCGCCTGCTCAAGGAGCTGGAAAACCCGAGACGGAATGCCTGTCCACTAGACTCTCCTTTCCTCTCTGACTCATTTGCAAAACTCCTAGGAGCCTGCATAACATGAAATGTAGACCAGGAAATTAAAATATCACAAGACCCACAAAGACGGTCTATTCATAGGGGCAGGACATGGAACCAGCATGTCTGATTGTCTCGACCCGTTTGGCTCACACCTCCCTAGATTCTCTACTACTTACTAACACATTTTATTTTTTAAAGTATTTTTATTGATTTCAGAGAGGGGGAGAGAGAGAGAGAGAGAGAGAGAGAGAGAGAGAGAAACATCAATGATGAGAGAGTATCACTGATCGGCTGCCTCCTGCACGCCCCCTACTGGGGATCAAGCTCACAACCTGGGCATGTGCCTTTGACTGGAATCAAACCTGGGACCCTTCAGTCCACAGGCCGATGCTCTATCCACTGAGTCAAACCAGACAGGGCCTTCCTAACACATTTTAAAAAATTGTAACTATTATAACATTTCCTAGAACTATGTAGCTAAGCAACAAATTTTAACAAACAATTCTTCTTGGAGGAAGAAGAAAGCTCTATTTCTATTACAACTTCCTGAAAAATGACATTGCCATCAGCCTGCACATGTCCGTGGGCGCTGAGGCGTTCCGTGATGAATTCCTAGGCTTCCCCACACACTGGAGACCACACACTGGTGTTTCCTTCCCTGCCTTTATGAGCTCATTGCACAGTGACGCAGGCAGGTGGGTCGCTGATAGTGTCATCACATGGCATCGCTGAGTTCCCGCGGCTCTGGAAGTCTCCCTCCCTGTTTGCACGGAGACTCGGACAATAAGCAAGTCGCCGCCCAGCGTGTGTCCCGAGACCACACCAGCGGGAGGCGTGCTCCGTCAGCATTGTTGGCATCTGTTCTAGTTCACGCATCCTGGACCAGAGGCCCTCAGAACAGAGGCGCCGACCCTCATTCACATGACCAGACAAAAGTACACGTGGGAGGGCTGTGGGCAGAGGAGTACGGATGAGAATCCTGTTGGCAAACCTACATGTCTTATTTCCTTCACCTCCTCACCCCGGGGGAAACGCCACGTTGTACTGAATGTCAGGAAAGCAGAGCGCCTTCTCTGCCCCCCCCCACCCCCCCGTGGGTTCCTGGCGTCTTCCCGGGAACAGGCTGCTGCGGTGAAGCTGGGCAGGCTGCTGCAGAGGGCGGGGAAGGACAGGGACTCGGCATGGCTCGCGTCTCTGTGTCCCTCTCTCGCACCGGGGACACGGCGCTCTAGCAGAATATTACCCGGGATGGCATCTGGCCCAGCAGCATCAGCTCTGGGGGAGCAGGGTCTCGGGCCCCAGCCCCGGCCTCGGCCTGCTGACCCAGGGTCCCTGGAGGCAGCGCCCAGGGCTGGGCGTGTCTGCTGCCTCGCGGGGAAGCTGTCCCTCAGTTCTGATGGTTGCTGATAGAGCTCGTATTTGGCTGAAGCAGAGAACCTAGAGAGAGACAGAGCCTAGAGAAGGAGCAGAGATGTGCCGTCCTTCCGCGGCGGGCTGGGGGACGGGGCTGCAACAGCACAGCCTTCAGAATAACCATGAGGGCTGAATGCCATACGCATCGTCACGGAGAGAAGACCGGTTCTGGGAAGAAATGAATGCCAGGCCAGAAAACCCGGAGCCATTCCGTCACGGGAGTGGCATTCCCGAGGAAACGCTGCGGGCGGGCACCGGGGAGGCGATCACGGTGACTGTCACAGAGGAACGCGTGCGGGTGCCAGGGAGGCGATCACGGTGACTGTCACAGAGACACGCGTGCCAAGTGCCTCGCAGGTCAACGACGTGCTTGTCTTACCACACAGGCTCTTCGGGAGGCCCTGAAGGTCGAGTGCGCTCCGCTTCCCGAGGGCCGTCTGGCGGGGCCTGAGCCGGGCTGCGGGCACGAGGAGATGAGGACAGAGATGGAGGTGCTCAGACAGCAGGTGAGAGGCTGCGGGGCGTGAGCGTGGAGAGGCTGGCCCGGGTGCGGCGCCTGCGGGCATCCGTGAGAGTCTGCTTTGCACAGTGTGTCAGACAGTCAGCTCATTCAGAGCTTCTTGGCAGAATACAGAACAGGCACCTCAGACTCGTCAGGGGAGGACCCGCGTGTCGGATGGGTTCAGAGGCTTGTCCAGGGTCGCACCAACGACCCTCTGGCGCGATTCTGTGAGCTTCAGGGAGGCATGCTTCACTTTGCAAACAGTGTTAACCGGGTCTCTGGGCCGTCTCGTCTCAGAAAGTGGGACAGCTGGGCTGTTGTTTTGCAGCTTTCGGCTTCCGGGCTTTTGAACAACGAGGGTGGTCTTAAAGGGACTAGTACTCCGCACTGATCACAGTCACCGAGGGGCTAGGCCTGCTCCTCCGCCTCACACAGGCTCCGCCTCCTCCCCTCTCACCTCACCTCATTCCTGGCTGCCGAGCCTAAACATTAAGTATGTATACCTGCATGGAAGTCTATACGAGATGTTTAATTTCTTCCTCTCTCGTCGATTACATTTTGTAGTATGATAGACTTAAACTTGATGAACCGCCAGTTAAAACTCATTGCCCTGTTAGGGATGAAGGTTATCAAGTGCATTAGTGTTAACAGACAAAATTCTAACTACTAGGTTCCCATATGCGTTATAATTTACATCATGGTCTTGGAGGAATCCCTTTGCCTCATTCCCAAAGCTTCGTTTGTTATTTCCACAGCTCCACATGCTAGCCGTCCAGCCATTAGTCAGCACTGTGCCAATGGAAAACAATATTTAAATCCACTTTTCTTTTCGGTTTGCTTACTTTTCTGAAATATTGGGAGCATCTCAGGATGCTGTTCCATTGAAATATTACTACGTTTCTTTTTCTGTAATTTACCTCCAAAATTGCCTGCTGAACCTTTGAATAATCATGCTTTGATTCTCCACATATATGCAACGTTCATCTCCAGGCTTGCTTACCTGGTCACTTATGTTTGCACACAGCGTGTCAACATGTAGTGTCGTCACTTCACCGCAGTTGCTAGCAAACTTCTCTCAGAACTCCACGCAGGCGCCACACGGCTGCGCCCTGAACTGGGGGTGGTGGATTCGCTAAACAGTCACACTTACCACGGGAAAAGGTCACCACAGCAACCAAACAGGCAGCCAATAATGGCTAAGGACAATGTTTCTCAAAATATCCATGTTATTACTCTACTTCTGAATCCATGGATTCAGAAAACAGTGGAGAATGGCCATGCTGAACAAAGAGAAAGACAGAATTGCAGTTACAATGACAGTCCCGCGTGTTAGGGGGAGCCCGCCGGAGGAAATTGTCATGGAAGGGAGAAAGGAACACGCAGACGGACAAGCCCAGCTAGCATCGCCCTCAGGAGGAGAGGAAGCCACAGTAACGGCGGCAAATGTCTCCTAGGTGCAAATCTACGAAGAAGACTTCAAAAGGGAGAGGTCGGACCGAGAGAGGCTCAGTCAGGAGAAAGAGGAGCTGCGGCAAGTGAACCGGACGTCCCAATCCCAGCTGAACCAGCTGAAGTCCAAGGTACACGGCAAAGCAAAGGGCCTTTGCCCACACGTGTGTGTTTCACTTTTATCCTCTCCCTTACAGGAGAACTCGAGACTCTTGGCTTCTGGTATTTGACATTGAATTTTTTTGAGAGTTTAGCACTGGGGATGAAACTATCTATACTAATAAAAGGGTAATATGCTAATTAGACTGGATGTCCTTCTGGACAAAGCCATGGTGGCAGGGCCAAGGCAGAGGTAGTTAGAGGTGATCAGGCTGTCAGGGGAGAGCAGTTAGGGGAATAAGGCCAGCAGGGGAGAACAGTTAGGGGCATCAGGCCAGCAGGCAGGCAAGCTGTTAGGAGCCAGTGGTCCCTGTGGGATCGGGCCTAAACCAGCAGTCGGACATCCCCCGAGGGGTCCCAGATTAGAAAGTGTGCAGGCCAGGCTGAGGGACACCCCCCTCCCTGTGCATGAATTTCATGCACCGGGCCTCTAGTTCTTAAATAATCTTGTGAGAAATTGGAAGCAACTGGGTATTTCTTTTAGTGTAAGTATAGTGAGGAGTTACCCAAGCAACTGGACTCCAAAATTCTTTTCTGAAGTCTAATTCTTTTGATCTTTTTCTCCTAATATTTATTTTGGTTGCTTGGGAGCTGGCCTACCCAGGACTCCCACGCCAACCTGAAACTCTCCAGTGCAGTGAAGTTGTCTCCAAGTTCTTGTCACTTTCTTTGAAGGGCTGTGTTGGAATGTTCCTGTCTTCCACAAACATGCCCATGGCTACGTGTCATTTCCATGTCTGGTGGAACTGAGACGTTCCCTCTGGGGGGTCCCAGGTGAAATGTGACTGGAGTGTTTGGGAAGCCAGTAATGTGAGCCCACTCATTAGAATGGGTTCTATTGAATGTCAGCTGCTAAAAGGAAGCAGAATAGACTATATTAAAAGCAGACTCAGGAAGCTACCATGATGGGTAGATATTAATGTGAATGAAGAAAATGCAGCGGACACAGTTTTGGCTTCAGAAAAGAAAATGCACTACAAATTATCTGACACTGTCCCAGGACGTGCCAGACTCGTGTGGAATGTGACACTGTGGCCGCCTCCGTCCCATTCAATGAGTAGCAGAATCTGTGTCCACACCCATATCTGCACCTCTCCCCCGACCCACCTCCCTGTGGAAATGAATCCCCCTAATACTGAGAATGGTAATGCCCTCCCACACACACACACTGGAATAACAATGTGAACCGCCCAAGTCTCCAGACTTCATTTGGGAGTTTCAGGACGGAGCCCAGGTGTGTCTGGAAAACCCGATGCCCGCCTGCTCTCCCCGCGCCTCCGCTCTGCGGTCCCCACACCTCCGGGCGTCACCGCGAGCTGGTCTCAAGCAGTGTTAGGAGGAGCCGCTCAGACCCTTTCTGATACGCAGATGCCTGTGCTTTGTCCACAGATAGAAGCGTGCCAGGTGGAGAAAGAAAGGCTGGAAAAGCAGTTGGAACAGGTACGTGCACGCTCACTGACCTCCCCGAGCCTCTCAGCGCTCCCCGCGCCCCTGCCCCCCAGGACGGCAGCTCCCCCGAGGCCAGTCCCAGGGCCTCCACGCTCCCCACGGGCCCGGGCAGCTCTGTGCTCACGGTGGCCGAGCGCCACAGAGAGAGCGTCAGGGACCCCCAGCCCTGCACGCACGAGAAACACATGTTCTGCGACACGTGACCTTAGCCCGAGCCCGTGTGTTCTCACAAGGAGCGTCCTGTGCAGACCACGGCCACCTGGGCGGCCACTCCCTGTGGTCCTGCAGTTGCTGACAGTTTACGGTGGGAAACTACCTCCGAGGCGTCTGCCTCTTCTGAGAAACAGGGTCCCCTCTCGGCCCGACACTGTCCTGTCCCCCGGGCCGCCGTAGCCCTCCTAGCCGTCCTTTGCTTCCTCTCTGACTAGTTGTGCCGAAGTGAGTCGCCTCAGGTAAGAGAACTTCCTGGAGCTCAATGGCGAGGACCTTCTCTGAAGACAGCTCAGCGAAGTTAATGCCATCTACCTCTCAAGTCTCGCTAATTTCTTCAAAATTAGAAAAATCGCAATTGCACCTCAAGTAACCTGGCCTGTGAGCTCATCTGTGTCCGTCCAGGGCCCGCACTGACCTCCTCCTACTGTGACGGAGGGTTACGCCAGGCTTATTCTAACCCTGGCCCAGGTGGCTCAGCTGGTCGAGCATCGTCCTGTGCACCAGAGGGTCACAGGTTCGATTCCTGCTCAGGGCACAGACCCAAGTTGTGGGTTCAATCCCTGGTCAGGGCTCATACAGGAGGCAACAGATCCAAGTTTCTTTCTCACATTGATGTTTCTCTTCTCTTCCTTCCTCCCGCTCTGCTAAAATCAATTAAAAATAAAAAAAAAAAGACTACTGGCCAGTGTGGCTCATTGGTTGGGTGTTGTCCTGAGCACCAAAAGGTAGCAAGTTGGATTTCTGGTCAGGGCACATGCCCGGGCTGCGGGCTCGGTCCCAGGTTTGGGGTGGACAGAAGGCAGTTGATTGATGTTTGCCTCTCACATCAATGTTTCTCTTTCTCTCTCTCCCTTCCTCTCTCTCTAAAATCAATAAATTTAAAAAGAAAAACGGAAGCCAAACCATGTGACTGTATAAAGCAAGTGTCAGTGTGAGCCCCCGGCTGCACCCACTCCCAGTGACTGACGGCCTTGTCTCCTCAGATGCGTATCCCGCCCTGTCGCTGCGGCCTGGGTCTCCACCTGCCGGAGGCGGGCGCGCCGGCCGGCCCCGGGGCTGTGCAGGACCTACCGAGGCTCCCGGTGAGTACGCTCGCTCTCCAGCCTGAGGGCTGGCCCGTGTTCTGATGTGTGTTCTGATGCGGTGACATCAGCCCGTCTCTGGAATGTGGTTCCTTAGCTCCGCCCCCAATCTGCTGAGTGACAGGGCCACACGCACTGTCACTGACTTGCCATATTGTGTCCACAGAGATATGAACATTCACTGCAAGGTGTCACAGTGAGCTCCAACCCCTGGCACACACACAGCATTTTACATGGGTCATTTCAATGCCAGACCTGGTTCTACCAAGAGGATGTGTTTATGTACAAAGCAAAGCAAAGGGAATAAAGCAAAAATCAGTTCAAGAGACGCCCGTTCTGTTGTAAACTTAGGGTGATCGACTGTGGATAGTGCTGCATCTGGGCAAAATAGTTTTTGACATTTTCCAATTGGAAGGATATTCTTAAAGGGGCCACGAAAAAGTGACCCACTTCCGCTGCTCTCCACAGCTGTGCCCCAGGCAGGTGCATGGACAGTGGGGCAATGGTGTGTGAGTGGAACAGACGCAGACAGTCCGCCTGAATGTCAGCCCAGCACCCTCCCTGCCTCTCAGCCCAGATTCCTCCGCCCTCCCCCACGCCCTCATCCTGCCCGCGCAGACAGAGCCTTCACACAGGGAGAGAAAAGATGTCGGTGTTTTGCATTTGGCCCAACCACTCCCCTCTCCTGCTGCTTTTATTAACGGTGCAGAGCACCTACCGAGAGCAGGACCCTCCAGGGCCCCTACTTCTGTATCTGAATGTGACTCGAGCCCTTCCGCACGGGAGGGCCGGTGCCTGCGGCCGCAGGATTTAATGAGCCTTCTGCTCGAACCCGGTCTTGCTGCAGAATCGCCACTTCGGTCTGCTCGCCTGCCTTCCTCCAGTTCTTCTGTTTCCTGGCGTGCTTGCTGACTCTCAGTCTTTACAGAAACGTTTCTGGGGATCTTCCAATGCGGCCACGATTCCTTACACACTTTTTAGAGAAGGGAGAAGTTAATATTGTGGAAACTATAAAGAGATAGAAATTTACTTAGATGTTAGCTCCTACGGGTTGAGGAATTGGAAAAATATTCTTGGGGTCGGTTGACTGTAAAGCCAATAAATCATCCAGGTTTATCTGGAAGTAAAATGGCTTTTCCTTCATACCATCATTCATGTACTGAAGGCAGGAATTCCCCTGTCATAATAGCTCAGCAAACTTCCCTCGTCGATCACAAGAGATAAGGGCCCGATCATGTAAAATTACCACCCATAAGGCCTGCGTTTGAAAAAGATTCCAAGCCGTGCGTGAAGGCCCACGTTTTCAAGCAGAGCTTACGTAAACAAAGTCTCAGCGTGACGGCGGAATTCCCAAAGACGCCCGGAGTTAGCTTTAAGAGACCGTTTCCGCGCCGAGTGAAAGCACGTGCGATCGGGTTTGTAAAATTACAGCGCGTCCACCGCTTTGGGCACCTCGGCGGGATGCGGGCGGGCGGAGGCACAGCCCCTCACCCAGTGCATCGCGAGGCAGCGCGACAAACCGAGCAGATGGGAACCAGAGGCCATCTCCTTTCCTCCCCAGCTTTTTGTGCTCAAAGGGATCTAAGAGCCGAGGTGTCTGATGGGGGGAGGGTGCTGGGGGCGGGGCGCAGGCTGTGTCTTGTCAGGGACTGAGCTTTGGGGCTACCTCCAGTGGCCGGGCCGCCCTGCAAAGCTCCCTGGGCTCCGGGTTGGAGCAAGTCCCCGAGTTCTCTGGGAGGTAACTGAACTGGGGAAGGACAGGTGAGAACCCGGTGCCTGGGAAGGACGCAGGCCGAGCGCAGGGAGCAGAGACAGACGAGCCACCTCGCGGGCGGGTCTGGCTCAGGTTGCCGTTCCGAGCGGTTAAAATCCTGGGCTGGGAACTGCATCTGGAAACCGCCCTTCACAGCCCGATTTAAGAAAGGCAGTCGGTGTGACGTGTTCCCTGATTTCAACATCCAGCTGCTCTTCGCTGGCGGGAACCTGGGAGAAATCCCCAGAGAAACACCCAGGTGTGCGCTCTGGTGTCAGCCTCCCAGCCTGACCCGCCGGGCACGGGGGGCGGGCTCTCGGGAACAGTGCTGGGGGCGTTGGGGGGGGAACAGCTGTGCTGCCCCCACCCTGAGCCCCGAGGCCAGGTCCTCCCTCCACAGCTCAGCTTTCCCCCTGGATCCACCAGCAAACACTACACTTGTCATGTTTCTCTCTGGTCTTCCTGCTGCCTCCTGTGTGAAGTTCTAAAAGGAACTTTATTTGTTGATAGGAAATGGCTTTATTTATAGGCTATAGTAAGTTTTACAGAAGTGTTTATACTTCGGCAGACATCCCAAACACATCTGTTTTGGAAAAAGAAAATGTGCCACAATTCTGGCCTTCCACGGAGTGGATGGGGGGCGGGCAGGAGGGGGCCCGGGTGCTGGGGGGGGGGGGGGGCCAGAGATGAGCAGGACTGCCAGCGGCTCGGGTAGACGCGACTAGTGCAGCCTGTGGGACGAAAGCCGCAGGGCCTCGTTATCCTCTGCACGTGCCCCCTGCGCCTTTGACCCCATGCTCTAACCCGCTTCTTGTTCCCACAGCCAGACCGCCAGTGGTGTGCCCCCGGCCGGCTGCCCCCGGATGCGCAGCGCGCGGCGCACGGTAAGGCCACGGCTGCTCTGAGCGTTGTGTCAGGTTTGCGTGCTGATGGGGCGTGTGGGGGACGGTGACTCGCGTTCGTTTGTGAGGATGACGCGCTGCAGGGTTGTGCTGCGCACACAGCTCTGCTCTGCGCACCTGGGCTCGGCCTGAAGTCCTGCAGGAAAGCAGAAGGCTCTCACGCAGAAGCGCGTGGGCCCGGTTCTGGCTGCCGCTGCTTTCCAGCCTCAGCGCCAGGGTCCCATCTGGGCGAGACGCAGGCTTGGAGTGGGTGCATCCCCAACAGGCTCTGTGATTCCCCTCCCGAGGCCAGATGCTCCCCCCTCGGACGGCGGCACTCGCCCCACAGATGTTTCCCATGTCACTGGCACACGGACAGAGGAAACCGGAGGCTCACATGTGTTCCCTGACGGCTGATGTCAGACCCCGTTCCGCCGGGCGTGCCACACGCCCACCGCCGAGCTGCCGGAGAGACCAGAAAGCCACCAGAGAGTGCCCACACCTGAAGGACTCTTTCATCTCGTTCTCCTCTGGCTCCCACTCTTCTCTGCCTCCTGGAGCCGGCTCCCCTTTCTCCAGCGTGTTTCTCACGAGGCCACCCAGGAGTGGGCCGTGTCCGCCAGGCCGTCCTGGCCCAGTTCCCGTCACCGTCCCACTTCCCTCCGCACACAGGCTGAGGTCCGCGGTGTGCGCATTCAAGCGTCTGAGGACACACACCCGGGCCTCGCACTCAGCTGCCAGCGGCTGGACTCCACCGAGGAAAGCTGCGGACGAGCCATCCAGCGGCGGGCACAGCCGGAAGCTGAGCTCACTGAGTCCGCGCCTGAGGTCACAGAACTCGGGGTTTCAGGACAAGGAGCCCACTGTGGGGTGAGAGCAGGGAGCCGGGGACGCCCGTGCAGCTGCCAGGCTGTGACGCTCGCGTGACCAAGGGCTACTCCTGGCCGCCGGGAACGGAGCCCCTGGAGCCAGCTGTGCACGGCTGCACGGGCGCGGCAAAGGCCTCGGCTCGGACCATCACAGAGAGGAAAGAGAGAAAGTGAAACGGCAGGTTTTCTTTCTCCTTTGCTTCCACTACAAATACAACCACTGGGCCTCAGAGGTGCTTGGTGCAGCCACAGTGAGCGCTTATTAGAAAGGCTGCTATTTCCCACAGTCACCACTGGGGGCGTCGGCGATGTTGAGATCCAATAGCTGAGTTTAATAGCTGGGTTGTCACCCCAAAATTATAATTTTTCACTTTAGATTGGTCTGGAATGAATATTAAAGATATTTTCTTCCTGAATTACAGTTTAATCACTAGAAAATGTAATTACTCAGAAGAAAATTCAGTAACATCATAAGGCCATCTATATATCACTATTAGATTCTTCCTGGACCAATGTTACAGAAGCTAATCATGATATAAAATGGAAATGAGCTGAGATGAACCAGAATAAAACATGAAAACATAGGATTTTATAGTTGGCATAGGAAACTTACTGATTTTTGTCTATTTGGGAAGAAATAGAATGAATTTTGTGATGTAAATGTGCTGTGTGAGTTGCTACAGAGGTAAAATTTAAAAAAAACAACACAAGCCTCTGTTATATGTTAACCTCAGTATTTTTAAAACACTGTTTTAATCTTCCCAGGATGCTATAAAGTAGGTTTTATTGTTGTACCATTCTACAAAGGAGGAAACTGAGGCTTGGGACTGGAAGTAGCATGCCGAGACCCCCCTGAGGAAGACTTGGCTTTGTTGCCATTTGAACCCTGTCCTTCCCTCCCAGCACAGCCCGCAGCCGCCTGAGCTGTCGGCAGCAGGGCCGGGCTGACTGTGGCCAGGGGCACACCATGGGGGACATTCCTCACTCCGAAACCTACGGCCGCGGCTCCTCCGCCAGCTCCCAAAGCTGATGCTCTTACAGCCCCACCAGGCCCCACAGGGCAGACGCCGCAGACACCCTGCACAGGCCTCTCCGTGCCATTACTGCATTTCAGTAGTGGCTCTTGGTGGTTGGTTTTTTAGTTTTTTTATTGTTGTTGTTGTTAATTCTCACCTCAGGATATTTTTTTCTATTGATTTTTAGAGAGAGTGGAAGGGACGGGGAGAGTCAGAGAGAGAGAAACATCCATGTGAGAAAGACACATGCGCTCCCACATGTGCTCAACTCAGGGCCAGGGATGGAGCCTGCAACCGAGGCCCGTGCCCTTGACTGGATGGAACGTGAGCTCCTTCGGTGTCGGGGCCACGCTCTAACCACTGAGCCACTGGCTAGGGCTTTTTTCTTTGCTTGTTTGTTTGTCCATTTACTTGGAAAACTCCTTTTGGGGTGTAGGGCCAACCCAATCGCTCAGATTCTCAAAGGGAATTCCGTGGTATTGGCAGCTAAGAAATGGGGGCTTAGACATCCTTTATTGCCCAGATGTTGTTGTTCAGACAGCAGTCATTGCTTTAGTGTATGACTGATATGTTTACACCCCACTATTCAAGAATAGACTACTTGTCAAGACCCCCTATATTTTGGGGTACAAGTAACAAACTTCAAGCAACAGAAGGAAAAATGGGTGGAAAATTAGACTCTGATAATCTATAAATGAAAATTATTTCTTAAAACTCCTATCCTTTTTATTCATAGAAGAACTTGAAACAATACTTACTAGAATATTTAAGTGAAATTATCCTTTCAGAACGTGAACATTTAAATTGACATTAATTAGTGTCTGTGCTTGGCAGGTGGTCTTGGTCTCTGTTTTATTAACTTCCTGTGACTGCTGACAAGTTCGCTTTCTGGCCCCAAAGGAGGAAGCACGTTACATTTTCCCTAATATCTTGCCCTTAGAACTATTCCTCTTCAGGACAACTTAACCCGAAACGGTGGCTCTGGCGTCTCCAAGCTCAGTGTTTGCAGAGCATCAGCCTGTGGGATTTTTAAAGGCACAAAGGGCATAAAAGGTGATTACATTTCTATGACGTCACCAGACCCTCCTTTAACAGTCCCGGAGCCGGCTGCTGCTCTGTGTGTGAATAAACCTTCTGAGTCAGGCTTAGACCACGTGACAGCCGGTCTCCCCTCCTGCTGCTACCCAGCCGGAGGCAGCAGAGGGCTCGCATGCTCGGCGTCCAGCCAGCCCTGGGCTGTGACTCAGTGGTGCCGGCCGATGGAGCCGTGGCCGTCCGCCCGTCCACTGTGCTCCGGGAGGGTCTGACGGACCCTCATGCCGCTCACCCGCACCCCTGTCAACTCGCAGCCTAGAGCGGAACCGACACCGAGAGTGACGAATGGGACGCACAGTGAGCAAGTGGGGTTTGCACCCACGAGCAGGCAAGGCCTCCCTTCCTGGCACATGAGGCCTCACCATCCCCTGCGCGTGTCTTTTGCCGGTGGCTGCACCCGGAGCAGCGTCTCAGGGCAAGCGTGTCCCTCCTGCACCCGGCGGGACGCTCCGCCTTCCCTCCCAGGAGCGAGGCCCGGCCTTCGGCCTTCGCCGTGCCAGGTGTCCATTCGCCAGGGGTTATTGCATCCGCACCGTCTCAGGGGCAGTGACGGCCCCGATACCTACCTCACAAGGGCACTGCCGAAGCTACAAAGGAATACGTTTCTGGACGCTTTAAGATGCCTAGGCGTGGGACGGATGAAATCGAAACGTCAGGTTGCTTCATCAGCGATTATGCTCCTGGGCCCAAATTCACATTCCAACACAGGGGCACGTGCAGTGGCCACGGTGCTCAGGAGCCCAGAGCTGACGGCAGGGAAAGCAACTCATTCTGTTCCACAGCGTTTGCTTAGCGTGCCTTTGAAATGCCAACCGCAGGCCAGCAGGGTAACCCACTGGCACATTCTAGGTGTTACCATGAATAAGGGAAACACCTCCTTTCTTGGCATCAATGGGATTTTTTTCCTGCTCCCATGAGTGGGCCATTTTGAGTTTATCTTCTTGTGGCACCCAAGGTCTTATCTTGGTCCTACAAACTATCCCAAGGTTTCCATCCTGGTCTTCATGCCCGAACTTCTTCACGATGCCCCATCCTTCAGTGTGTAAGTGTGTCTTGTTACCGGGAAACCACCACCACCTCCCCCGCCACCCTCGTTGGGTTCGGGCTGCCTGTCGCTGTGTCCAATAAGGAAGGCAGGGTCGAGTCAGATAAGGCGTTTACTGAGAAGGCCGGCCCACCAAGAAGACAGGGCGCTTACAAGCATCCAATCCTGCCTTCCAGCAGGTGCAGGGGACAGGGTGTAAAGGGGAAGGGGCTGGGGTGAGGAATGCAGCTACATGCAGGCCTGGGGGTCCACGGATGTCAACTATCGTCCTTAGGCATCAGCGATGAGATGATGTTGATGAGATGATGTTTTAACTCCTGGTGGGTCAGTCCGAACGTGCTTATCGGTTCTGTTTGCTGGATTCACAGCTGAGTCACCTCCTCAATCGCTTCGCACAGGCCTTGAAAAAGAAACTTCAGAAAAATGTAACCCCCTATTCACATAAGTATATGTGTTCTGAGATTTAAAATACTATGATTATTTTTCAGATTAATTCAGATTACAAGTCCCCCCTATCATTCTCTTCTGTGGCTTTGACGGCAGGGCCCCAGGGCCATGTTTTAAAAGTAGTTTATCTGGCCAGCTATGTTTCTATGGTTAAATACTGACCCTAACAGCAGCACATATGACTCAGTGTCATAGCAAATGCCGAGCCCGCCCGCAGGAGAAGCGGAACGGAGCGTTCCTCTCGGGCTCGGCTGCCCCTGGGCCGCACGGGGCCTCCCAGAGCGCGGGCACCTGCCCCCTCCTGCCTCGAGGTGTCTCGGCGGGCACTGTGGGCAGCTCACCAATAAACCATTTCTGTTTTACCAGCCCAGAAGTTTACGTTAACCCTAAGCCAGAAGGAGAGAGGTGGGCTGCTTCTCTTTAATCTGAAACATCTTTCTGCTGTTTTCATAGGTTTCTCCTCAGAAAAGAAAGGTGACCAGTAGCCTGAGGAGCGTGGGCGCAGGGAGCCGGGCGGGGTGCTCGCTGCCTGTGACTGTGGCTGGCGCCCGTCAGCTGCACACCACCTGCCCTACCACCTGCCCCACCACCTGCCCTGCCACCTGCCCCACCACCGTGCGACGTGCCTGGGCCCGGGCAGAGGAAAAGGCTCTGACGGCTGAGATCCCGTGGGGTCTGCGAGGCCAGGGTGACAGGGCCCACACACCGCCGTGTCCTCGGCACAGACTGGCAGACGGATCGCGCGCCCCTCCCTGAGACCTCGGCACGTGCCATGGGGTGTACAGGGGCGGCTTCGTGATCTCGGCACCTCCCCGCTGGTGCGATATTGCATGTGACGTAAATATATATTCCCTGGGGAAGGTGTCTGCGGGGTCAGTGTTTGCTCTGGGGATTTTTAGAGGCCTCAGCCTGTCGGCGGGTTAGCTGGGCCTCACTCCGGGCCTCAGAGACCCCAAAAGCAGGGCTGCGGAGGTGTATATACGTGTGGAAACCACGGTGCTTCGACCTGAATAAAATGATAAACTTGCAACCTTTCCTTCCTCGAGGTGCGGAGAACTGGGCGCCGCCTTCGCGTTAGGTGACTAGACCGGGGAGGGGCGTCCTGGCGTGAGGGGCACCAGGGGCTGCGCCCGCCTTTGCTCTCAGAAGCAGCTCAGAGACCTGGGTTTGCAGTTAAATTCGTGGTTTTCTTTCCTGTGGACTCGAGTGGTTATTAATGAAAAGCATAACCCCGACTTCTCACACCGGTAAAAAGGAAAACCAATGTTCCCAGTCCCGCAGGCACTTCGTGCTGCCGCGGAGCCGCACCGGGGCCTGCAGGTGTCTGACGGCTAAGCCGCCTTCAGCGCCTGAAGCCCGTGCATTTGCTGAGGCTTCTGCGGGGACCTGGATCCACTGCGGGCGCGACCCGCGGGCGGCGGGGCCGCTGGAAGCACCTAAAAACCAGGCCATTGGCCGGAGCTGCAGCCGTGGGAACCACCCAGACTCCGTGCCGAGACGACAGAGGGGCCACGTCCAGAAACCCCTCGGCTGAATCCCAGCGCAAGTGTTTTGGGTGTTTTTTCCAATTTCTGGAAATACTTGAAGCATCGTGTAAAGGAAGGTGTAGAGCCCTGACCGTCCACCACGTCCAGCCTCGTCTTCCGCTCTCGGACACGAGGCCTGAGAAGGAATTGTCCTTCTGTGAATTCTGTAAAGCCTGTTTATGCTCCTATTTATTAAAGAGGTGAGGCATGCTTGAGCCGCACTTCAGTATAAGTGAATCGGGACAATAGAACTCACGAGTCAGTTGCACCGAAACATTTTGGCATATTTATTTATTTTAAAAATATATTTTATTGATTTTTTACAGAGAGGAAGGGAGAGGGAGAGAGAGTTAGAAACATCGATGAGAGAGAAACATCGATCAGCTGCCTCCTGCACACCCCCTACTGGGACTGTGCCCGAAACCAAGGTACATGCCCTTGAGTGAAATCAAACCCGGGACCCTTCAGTCCGCAGGCCGATGCTCTATCCCCTGAGCCAAACCGGTTAGGGCACATTTTGGCATATTTAAAAAATCCCCATTCGCTCCGATTCGTGACAAAGCCATTGTAACATCAACGTGTAGGGGTGGGCGGGTTCCCACGGAGGTGCGCCCAGAGAGTGAGATCTGAGCGCACCTGCCACCCGGCTGAGGCCCGCGTCCCCTGCACCTGCGCCCCTCCCTCCGCTGCCCCTCCCTGCAGCGCCTGCCCCGCCCTGGGAAGACCCTCGACCAGCGCTACCCTTCTAGGAGGTTCCACCAGCAAACAGACTTGGGCCACGGGTGCTCTCCACGCTCCCGGTGGGAACACTGGGGACATGGAAACACAGACACCAATGCTGGCCCCCCAGACCCCGAGCTCCGCCTTCCCTGCAGGCGGGGTGTCTCTCCGGTGAACCCCACCTCACGCAGCATCAGGACGGTGAGCATCCCAGGCACAGGGGTTGCTGACGGAACACGGAACGTAGGTGTCATCCTCAGGGGGACACTGCGGGGAGCAGACGCCCCTCCTCCTTCCTCGAGAACAAACGTGTTCCCACGGCCACGCTCCCCTCAGAGCTGACCCCCAGCTCCCGGCCGTGCCCGGCGGTGAGAGCAGCCTCCGCTGCCAGTTCTGGGGGACGAGCTGAGGCGCAGGGGGGCAGAGCGGGCGTGCAGGGTGAGCGTGCGAGACGGTCTCTGCTCGTCTTCCTTCTGTTCGTGACTCTATTACTTCCCACACGAACACCTGTGCACCTGCTTCTGGCCACACCTGTGTAATGGGACCCGACCCGATCAGATGCCGTCCACGAAAGGCTACCCTGGCCAGCCGGACGCCATCGGACCTGGGTTACCGGCTGCACGTCCTCGCGTATTTTACAGTGGAAACACTGGAACAAGACACAAAATACCTACCGTTCTCCGCGTGACTTCTCTCCTGGTCTGACAAAGCCCCTTCAGAGACGTGAGAATGGGGCAACCTCGGGACAAGTCCCACCGGAATGACACCCCCTCAGCCCCTGGCAACTCCTTCCTTCTCTCCCAGAAGTGCTGACGTGACTAACTGGTGACTTACGTCCGATGGGGTGTTAATGGATAAGCCATCGGAATAGAGCCCTTTGGGTCTGTACGATCGGGGGAGGGGTGCTCGGAGAGTTGGGCTCTGGCTCTGTAAACCTCGGTCACTCCATAGCAAATGTTAACTCAGACACAGAGCAGCGCCTGTGAGAAACCAGGGCTGAATCCCGACACCTTCGCCATGTCCTGCGAGTCCGTGCGCTTCGGGACGACCGCCCCTCCTACCCACGCCCGGCCTCTCATTGGACCAGTGAGCTGCCCGTCGGTGGCATTTCTTAGAATGACTTTGTTTGACAGACATGGGCCACGTGGGTCGTGAGGGCCGACACTAAAGAAACCGCGGCACCTCCAGCTTTTCCCAAGTCGAAGGGGACCCCTCCCAGCCCGGGTGGGGGGCTGTGGGGGGGGGGAGGAGAGCCTGTCAGCCTTTATTCCCAGCACAGTCCCTGGCCTTCCAAGGTCCATAAAGTATCACCTTCCTTCCATAAACCACAGCCACCAACCAGCAAAATTGGGCAATTTAAATCAAGCAAAATATTAAAAGACTCAAGTGTTCTAACAAAATTGTATACCCTTTTTTTTTTTTTTTTAACAAAAATGTATTATTTTGGTAATCGGCAACATCTTCCATTTCCCCCTGAAGGACAACTACCCTTTACTTTGTATGATCCCCGGTTCACGGTGGTTCTGACCGTGTGGCAGACTCCATCTTTCCAGAACACAGTCCAGGTTCATCTCAGCACCCGGAGCAGTTATTATAAAACCTTTCCAAGCTGGAACGGCTTTTCATTCTCTCAAACCTGAGGAAGGGAGGGCTCCAGTTGGATTTCTCCATCGCGCAGCGTGGGCGCGGCCTCACCGTGTCTGGCAGGTGTTTGTGGTCCCATGAGCATGTGGCCTGTGAGCATGTGGCCCGTGAGCGCGGCGTCCCTTTGCAGACAGGACAGGGCCTCTCCAGGCAGCACGGCCCGGCCCGGAGCAGTGACGCTGGGGCAGAAGGCACCCCGGAGCCTCCCTGCGTCTCACACACCGGCCAGGGCAGCAGCAGAGTCCCTGTGGGCCCCGCACCCGGAGGCGGCCGCGGGCAGCCTCTTGGCCGCAGCGCTCGTCGGCACGTGTCGTCGGCGCACGTTCAGCAGGTCCGAGTCCTGGCTGGAGTGAGGCTCCCGCCCGGCTTTCAGTGCCCACGCCTGCCAGCCTGGGGCTGTGACGCATGGCGAGCCACCAGTTGGGGCTTTGAAGTGGTCTGTGTATGGCAGGGCTCCACCCAAGTCCGCTTGCTGCTGGCAAAACCAAGTGGAACGCAAAGGCGTGTGCCGGAAACATCTGGTGCGCCAACGAGCTGCACACTGAGCCACCCGGACGTCACCCACGGCCTCACCCACACGGAACTGGAAACGTGGCCCCCAGTGAGTATCTTCATCGTGTGGGAGAGACATCCCAGAACGGCGCTGTGCCACCGAAGCTGACCCCGTGATGCGGCTGTGACCTGGCAGAATACCTTAACAGGCACATTCCCAACAGAACACTCCTCCGAGGAGAGTGGATTTAAAACTTCCCGCGACGAGACCGGCCGTCAGGTTCCCAGGTGCGTTTGCTGTTGGACGCGGTTCTCCGGCGGCTGGGAACTTGCAAAGATTTCTCACGCGGGAGCTTTTTATCCAGCATCGCTACCCATTTCCAGTGGTTCCGAGGGTATGGAACGCCTCCCATTCCCCAAATTCTCCTTTTTGTTTTTATGTTGTTTTTAATTTTTTTCCCGTTACAGCATAGGGTTACACACGCTTTACCGGCGTCGCCCCTGACAGTAACAGTGCACAGCGGCCCAGGCCTCGTTATTAGACATTACCAGCTCTCCTGCCTGTGCGGTGCTTCACCGTCCCGTGACTGACTGACGGCCACCCTGTGCTTCTCAACCCTCCACCTTTCAGGCTGCTCTCTGTGCCCACACGTCTGTTTGGCTCATTAGATTCCACAGGCCAGCGAAATCATGTGGTGTTTGTCTTCCTCTGCCTGACATAGTTCACGTCCCTGCCCACGTGTTTGTGATTCCCCGAGTGAATATTCCTTCTACTTCTGATCGGGCGTGTATTATACAAACGAGGGTCCTGTGTGAGTTCAGAGGGAACATGAAGAACCAGCGTCTGGAACCCTGTCTTCCTGGGCTTGGCTTGGAGCCTCGACCCAGAGCCGGGCCGTGGCTTCCTCCTTCCCAAGTGTTCCCGAGCGTTTCCTCCTGACAAACCGCCGACGGCAAGACAGGAGTGAATGTGTTGGAACATAGACACTTGGGGAAGATGTGCATCACAGATAAAAAATTCAGGCCACTTTTGCAAATATGTTTGTTTCCGTACATAAATGTTAAGTACAGTTGTGATGTCAGGAAATGCGCCATGCACATTCCGTGGTGCTCACACTCCAGACATACCGTGTGTCCCCGGGAACATGCCTTCCGCAGTGTGAAAACTTGATGGAACAACTTCTTCCCATTCTAAAATCTTAAGAGTTTGTTTCCGATATTAGGTTGCAATATCACCCATCGTCAGTAGGTGCCGCCATTAACACAATTTACTGGAATGTGAGCATTCCTTAGTTCAGTGCATAAACTAATTAGCACATTTAAAGTTTAGTGTCGTAAATGTAGAAACGCATTGAAAATTAGAGTTAGCCTTAGCCGGTTTGGCTCAATGGATGTGTCTCTCACATCGATGTTTCTCTCTGTGTCTCTCCCCCTCCCTTCCACTCTCTCTAAAAAATCAATGGAAAAATATCCTCCTGTGAGGATTAACAAAACAAAAAAAAAGAAAAAAAGTAGATTTTTGCCCTGGCTGATTTGGCTCAGTGGTTGGAGTGTCAAACAGCTGACACGCTACAACAACTACGTTAGCATCGAGATATAAACATGGTAGTGCAGGACGTTATTATTAGCAGGTGTAACAGGAAAGCTAATTTTAATTTATCCCAATGCACTATGAATCTAATATCTAAAAGGTAAACGTATTTCCATCGTCAAATCAGATCCCACGCAACTTTTCTCTTCTCTAGTTGGGAAATGAAACCGCACTTAGATGAGCCAACCCGAGAACAGAACTGGAGGGTAGGAAAAGGACCATTTTCTTCAAAACCCCTGAGGCGATGGTCCGCCAGCCGGGGCCACTGGCTCTGCGCACCTGTTCCCACACCGAGCACCCCCGTGGGCCCCCCAGCATCATCGTGGGTCAATACTCTGCCCCCCGCAACACACACACACACACACACACACACACACACACACACACACACACACGCGCCTGGCCTGGTAAACAGCTCGGCCTGGATCCTCACAGCAGCTCCCAGGCCGGACACCGGAAGCACACAGACCTGCAGTGACACCGGTCCCGGGGGAGAGGAAAGCCTGCCCTGCCCTGAGGGATCACTCCCAACACCCACAATCTCGGCCGGGTGAGCAGAGCAAGCCCAGACAAGGGGCTGATCACCCCAAGGATGGCGTCAGCGTGAAGGAACGCACACTGTCAGGCATGGCACGGGCTTTCGTGTGCTGGGGCCACAGGGACAAAGTGCCACAGGGGGTGGCCTAGCAACGGAATGCACTGTCTCACAGCTCTGGGGCGGGGCGCCCGAGGCCCCGGTGTGGCAGGGCCACCCTCCGGAGGCGGAAGCCAGCCTGCTCCTGCCTCCACCCGGCCCCAGGCTGGGTGCCTCACGCAGCGTTCTCCCTGCTGCGTGCCTGTGCTCCATGTCTCCTCCTTATACGACCTCTGGTCACACGGGCTTAGGGGCTCACCCAGCTCCAGTGTGAGCTCGTCCTGCCGTAACTCATTACATCTGCAATGACACTCTCTCCAAATAAGGTCAGACTGTGAGGTACTGGGTGTTAGGATTTCAGTATATAAATGTGGGGGCACAATTCAATCTACAACAGTGTGTGTCCCCCATAAATGCTGACAGGAACCTGAGCTGCTTTCCTTCCTGGTCAGTGCATCTGGGGCTCATGGTCCCCTAGTTCTGCCCCGCCCCCCCCCGCCCCATGCACCAGGCAGAATGCAAAGCCCAGAATGCTCACAGCGTGGGGGGAGCCTGATTGAGGAGCCTTGTTACACACTCCACGCTGGTCTTGGCATTTTGCATTCATACAGGCACATTCAGGGCGGCACACCCCGTGAGCATAGCGTGTACCAGGAGGGAGCAGCACATTTCTTACCATGTGACAGGGCCGTGTCCCACTGACCTCAGCCAGTCTTTATTTCACCGTCTGGCCCCCACACTGTAGCTCCCTTGAAAGGGGTACCCCCAACTAATCCACAGGGCCTTCTTGCCAGTCCAGGTCGAAGCAACAAAGGGAGTCAATTGTGCGGATTTTCTGTGCGAGGCCCAGGCCAGGCTTGTTAGCGGAAGTCTCCTTTGCCGGCCAGGCTGCCTCCCCTCACAGTCAGGGCTCTACAGTTAAGTCCCTTTTAATGAGGGGAGCTGAGCGCGACTCAATATCCCAACCTGCCCCTTGCAGGCGCCGGCCGCTCACACCGCAGCTACTCCCAGCAGCATCCCTAAGCCAACGTAAGGCTTCCTGTGATGCTAATCCAGCGTCCACACGTCCTCACTCAGAACCAGCGGGCTATTTTTCATAATAACAGCGTATGTTCAACTTATCCCCCGTGAAAGAGGACCCCATTACCTACCATTTCCCCAAATTAGCTTGTAGATTGGAGGTTACATGTTAACAGGCCAATTTATAGCGGTCATCCATAGTCATGAAAAGTCCGTGGCTCTCGGAGCCGCCGCGGGGGAGGGGGGGAGGAGGGACTGTTCACCGGAGGGACGCCTTTGGCAGTTGAAGAAAGGACAGTGTGCAAAAGCTATTTCTGTTTCCAATTATTTCAGTGATTTATTTGGGGCCAAATCAGCCACTGAATCTAGGAGCTCACATCCTGCCCGGGAGCTGGAGCTTGCTGGCTCTCAGAGGTGGTGCTTTTGATTTAGGGTCCGCTCGGGCCCCAGGCCTGCCGTGGACGTCCTCGGGACATCTTTTCTGTGCTGCTCTCCGTGCCATTTCCAACAGACCGTGTTCCTCAACAAGAGTGCACTTCAAAGAGACCTTTAGGGAATCTTTTTATCGTTTAAGAGAACATTCAACCAAACTCGTCTTTATTTTTACATCCCCCCTTTGCTGGATATGACCCCATCTTCTTTGACTAACATAATTGACTCTATGCCGTGGAGGCAAAATGTGTGAAACACTGTGTACTGCACCTGTGCATCTGTGCACTGCACCTGTGGATCTGTGCACTGCACCTGTGGATCTGTGTGTTGCACCTGTGGATCTGTGTGTTGCACCTGTGGATCTGTGTACTGCACCTGTGGATCTGTGCACTGCACCTGTGGATCTGTGCACTGCACCTGTGGATCTGTGTGTTGCACCTGTGGATCTGTGTGTTGCACCTGTGGATCTGTGTGTTGCATCTGTGGATATGTGTGTTGCACCTGTGGATCTGTGTGTTGCACCTGTGGATCTGTGCACTGCACCTGTGGATCTGTGCACTGCACCTGTGGATCTGTGCACTGCACCTGTGGATCTGTGTGTTGCACCTGTGGATCTGTGTGTTGCACCTGTGGATATGTGTGTTGCACCTGTGGATCTGTGTGTTGCATCTGTGGATCTGTGTGTTGCACCTGTGGATATGTGTGTTGCACCTGTGGATCTGTGTGTTGCACCTGTGGATCTGTGTGTTGCACCTGTGGATCTGTGCACTGCACCTGTGGATCTGTGTGTTGCACCTGTGGATCTGTGTGTTGCACCTGTGAATCTGTGCACTGCACCTGTGGATCTGTGCACTGCACCTGTGGATCTGTGCCCTGCACCTGTGGATCTGTGTGTTGCACCTGTGGATCTGTGTGTTGCACCTGTGTATCTGTGTACTGCACCTGTGGATCTGTGTGTTGCACCTGTGGATCTGTGTGTTGCACCTGTGTATCTGTGCACTGCACCTGTGGATCTGTGTGTTGCACCTGTGGATCTGTGTGTTGCACCTGTGGATCTGTGTGTTGCATCTGTGGATCTGTGTGTTGCACCTGTGGATCTGTGCACTGCACCTGTGGATCTGTGCACTGCACCTGTGGATCTGTGTGTTGCACCTGTGGATCTGTGCACTGCACCTGTGGATCTGTGTGTTGCACCTGTGGATCTGTGTGTTGCATCTGTGGATATGTGTGTTGCACCTGTGGATCTGTGTGTTGCATCTGTGGATCTGTGTGTTGCACCTGTGGATATGTGTGTTGCACCTGTGGATCTGTGTGTTGCACCTGTGGATCTGTGTATTGCACCTGTGGATCTGTGCGCTGCACCTGTGGATCTGTGTGTTGCACCTGTGGATCTGTGTGTTGCACCTGTGAATCTGTGCACTGCACCTATGGATCTGTGCACTGCACCTGTGGATCTGTGCACTGCACCTGTGGATCTGTGTGTTGCACCTGTGGATCTGTGTGTTGCACCTGTGGATCTGTGTACTGCACCTGTGGATCTGTGTGTTGCACCTGTGAATCTGTGCACTGCACCTGTGGATCTGTGCACTGCACCTGTGGATCTGTGCACTGCACCTGTGGATCTGTGTGTTGCACCTGTGGATCTGTGTGTTGCACCTGTGGATCTGTGTACTGCACCTGTGGATCTGTGTGTTGCACCTGTGAATCTGTGCACTGCACCTGTGGATCTGTGCACTGCACCTGTGGATCTGTGCACTGCACCTGTGGATCTGTGCACTGCACCTGTGGATCTGTGTGTTGCAACTGTGGATCTGTGCACTGCACCTGTGGATCTGTGCACTGCACCTGTGGATATGTGTGTTGCACCTGTGGATCTGTGTACTGCACCTGTGGATCTGTGCACTGCACCTGTGGATCTGTGTGTTGCACCTGTGGATATGTGTGTTGCACCTGTGGATCTGTGTGTTGCACCTGTGGATCTGTGTGTTGCACCTGTGGATCTGTGTATTGCACCTGTGGATCTGTGCACTGCACCTGTGGATCTGTGTATTGCACCTGTGGATCTGTGCACTGCACCTGTGGATCTGTGTGTTGCACCTGTGGATCTGTGTGTTGCATCTGTGGATATGTGTGTTGCACCTGTGGATCTGTGTGTTGCATCTGTGGATCTGTGTGTTGCACCTGTGGATATGTGTGTTGCACCTGTGGATCTGTGTGTTGCAGCTGTGGATCTGTGTGTTGCACCTGTGGATCTGTGCACTGCACCTGTGGATCTGTGTGTTGCACCTGTGGATCTGTGTGTTGCACCTGTGAATCTGTGCACTGCACCTGTGGATCTGTGCACTGCACCTGTGGATCTGTGCACTGCACCTGTGGATCTGTGTGTTGCACCTGTGGATCTGTGTGTTGCACCTGTGGATCTGTGTGTTGCACCTGTGGATCTGTGCACTGCACCTGTGGATCTGTGTGTTGCACCTGTGGATCTGTGCACTGCACCTGTGGATCTGTGTGTTGCACCTGTGGATCTGTGCACTGCACCTGTGGATCTGTGTGTTGCACCTGTGGATCTGTGCACTGCACCTGTGGATCTGTGTGTTGCACCTGTGGATCTGTGTGTTGCATCTGTGGATCTGTGTGTTGCACCTGTGGATCTGTGTGTTGCACCTGTGGATCTGTGTGTTGCACCTGTGGATCTGTGTGTTGCATCTGTGGATCTGTGTGTTGCACCTGTGGATCTGTGTGTTGCACCTGTGGATCTGTGTGTTGCACCTGTGGATCTGTGTGTTGCACCTGTGGATCTGTGCACTGCACCTGTGGATCTGTGTGTTGCACCTGTGGATCTGTGTGTTGCACCTGTGAATCTGTGCACTGCACCTGTGGATCTGTGCACTGCACCTGTGGATCTGTGCACTGCACCTGTGGATCTGTGTGTTGCACCTGTGGATCTGTGTGTTGCACCTGTGGATCTGTGCACTGCACCTGTGGATCTGTGTATTGCACCTGTAGATCTGTGCACTGCACCTGTGTATCTGTGCACTGCACCTGTGGATCTGTGCACTGCACCTGTGGATCTGTGCACTGCACCTGTGGATCTGTGTGTTGCACCTGTGGATCTGTGCACTGCACCTGTGGATCTGTGCACTGCACCTGTGGATCTGTGTGTTGCACCTGTGGATCTGTGTGTTGCACCTGTGGATCTGTGCACTGCACCTGTGGATCTGTGTGTTGCACCTGTGGATCTGTGTGTTGCACCTGTGGATCTGTGTACTGCACCTGTGGATCTGTGTGTTGCACCTGTGGATCTGTGTATTGCACCTGTGGATCTGTGCACTGCACCTGTGGATCTGTGTATTGCACCTGTGGATCTGTGCACTGCACCTGTGGATCTGTGTGTTGCACCTGTGGATCTGTGTGTTGCACCTGTGGATATGTGTGTTGCACCTGTGGATCTGTGTGTTGCATCTGTGGATCTGTGTGTTGCACCTGTGGATATGTGTGTTGCACCTGTGGATCTGTGTACTGCACCTGTGGATCTGTGCACTGCACCTGTGGATCTGTGTGTTGCACCTGTGGATATGTGTGTTGCACCTGTGGATCTGTGTGTTGCACCTGTGGATCTGTGTGTTGCACCTGTGGATCTGTGTATTGCACCTGTGGATCTGTGCACTGCACCTGTGGATCTGTGTATTGCACCTGTGGATCTGTGCACTGCACCTGTGGATCTGTGTGTTGCACCTGTGGATCTGTGTGTTGCATCTGTGGATATGTGTGTTGCACCTGTGGATCTGTGTGTTGCATCTGTGGATCTGTGTGTTGCACCTGTGGATATGTGTGTTGCACCTGTGGATCTGTGTGTTGCACCTGTGGATCTGTGTATTGCACCTGTGGATCTGTGCACTGCACCTGTGGATCTGTGTGTTGCACCTGTGGATCTGTGTGTTGCACCTGTGAATCTGTGCACTGCACCTGTGGATCTGTGCACTGCACCTGTGGATCTGTGCACTGCACCTGTGGATCTGTGTGTTGCACCTGTGGATCTGTGTGTTGCACCTGTGTATCTGTGTACTGCACCTGTGGATCTGTGTGTTGCACCTGTGGATCTGTGTGTTGCACCTGTGGATCTGTGTACTGCACCTATGGATCTGTGTGTTGCACCTGTGGATCTGTGCACTGCACCTGTGGATCTGTGTGTTGCACCTGTGGATCTGTGCACTGCACCTGTGGATCTGTGCACTGCACCTGTGGATCTGTGTGTTGCACCTGTGGATCTGTGTGTTGCACCTGTGGATCTGTGTACTGCACCTGTGGATCTGTGTGTTGCACCTGTGGATCTGTGTACTGCACCTGTGGATCTGTGTGTTGCACCTGTGGATCTGTGTACTGCACCTGTGGATCTGTGCACTGCACCTGTGGATCTGTGTGTTGCAACTGTGGATCTGTGTGTTGCAACTGTGGATCTGTGTACTGCACCTGTGGATCTGTGTGTTGCACCTGTGGATCTGTGTACTGCACCTGTGTATCTGTGCACTGCACCTGTGGATCTGTGTGTTGCACCTGTGGATCTGTGCGTTGCACCTGTGGATCTGTGCACTGCACCTGTGGATCTGTGCACTGCACCTGTGGATCTGTGTGTTGCACCTGTGGATCTGTGCACTGCACCTGTGGATCTGTGTGTTGCACCTGTGGATCTGTGTTTTGCACCTGTGGATCTGTGCACTGCACCTGTGGATCTGTGCACTGCACCTGTGGATCTGTGTGTTGCACCTGTGGATCTGTGTGTTGCACCTGTGGATCTGTGTACTGCACCTGTGGATCTGTGTGTTGCACCTGTGCATCTGTGTACTGCACCTGTGGATCTGTGTGTTGCACCTGTGAATCTGTGCACTGCACCTGTGGATCTGTGTGTTGCACCTGTGGATCTGTGCACTGCACCTGTGGATCTGTGTGTTGCATCTGTGGATCTGTGTGTTGCACCTGTGGATCTGTGCACTGCACCTGTGGATCTGTGCACTGCACCTGTGGATCTGTGTGTTGCACCTGTGGATCTGTGTGTTGCACCTGTGGATCTGTGTATGAATCTTTGGGAAGCAGGTGGGGCACAATCAGCAACGTCACTTAGCAGCAGAGAGGGAGGTGCACACATTTGCTCAGGATTTGCCTGAGCTCAGTGACTGCACCGGCTGTCTGTGAGCTGTCCCAGAGCTGTGACTTCTGCCCTTCGCACACTGATCTCCTCATTGTAAGAAGTGACGTTCTTGTTTACAAACGGTGATCCCCACAATGTGGCCCCACCACTGCATCAGCACCAGCTGGGGACTTGCTGGAAGTGCACTCTCAGATCACGTCCAGTGAGCTGCACCAGAGACGCCAGGAGGATGAGTCCAAGGACCTCCCAGGCCGCACCCCCTCAAGCTTCCTCGGTTAACGCGTGCGCAGAGCCGACTCCCACGCTGCCGAGGTCCTGCCTAGCCGCACAGAACACCTTCCATCCCCTTAGAGCCGGGGTGGCCCTGTGGATATGTATAACACCACTCGCAGGCCCTACAAAATGATCACCTTAAAACGTAGCCAGCTGTCTTTGGTCAAACATTTAATCCACTCACCCTAATGCCTTGGCAGGGCCAGACCCCATGATTTCCCGGACCTTACACGGCTGAGAGCCCGATGTTCCCACCCATGTAGCGCCTTCTGCCTTTACTACTGAAATTTCAATATTCTCTTGTTTGGCCAAATCCACTTTAACACAGGAGTCCTATTCCCCGACGTAGAGTCCTGGTGAAAGGACACGCGGGGGGGACAGTCCAAGGCAGTGGGAACGCCATGATGTGGGTTCCCGTGAGATAACCCACAGGTCACGCATTTCACTCAAAAATTTTAAAAATGAGACTCTTCGCCTGCACACATTTTCTTTCTTCATCGCTGAGCGCACTCCTCTCGGACTGTTCTTCCCGCCCAGGACGCCGGCCTCTCCTGACCTCCTCCAGCGCGGGCTCTCCTCCTCTGGGGCAGCGCTGCCTCCAGCCCCTCAGCACCGACGTGCTGCTGCTGTTCACTGGACGTGCTGGTCACCCTTTAGCTTCGCACACTCACCCGCCAGAGCTTGCTCGGCCGCCCCGCCGGCCTCACCCGGCCCGGGGTCCTGCGTGCTCTTCCCTAATCACTGACCATCCTCCTCGCAATCGGTATCTCACCGGTTTCTTCAGCGGGTCCCGGAGTCCCTTACCTCTGCCTTCCCGGCATCTATTTCCGGGGCGGACAGCCTCACCTGGCAGGGAGCTGAGGAGCCGTCGCAGTGACAGGATGGGCCCAGGGCAGGGCGGGGCGGGGACAGGCCCTGGTGGGAGGAGCATCAGCAGGGAACCGCCTGGGCAGGGGCAGGCGGGTGTCAGCACAGGGCGGTGGCCTGGTGAGCACGTCTCCACCACGGTGCTCTGAGCAGCCCCCTCCCACACCTGCTCCGGCGTCCCCTCCAGCCTCTGGCGTACCCCATGGTGTGCAACTTTCAAAAACTGCTTCCCGTGGACAGAGCAATGACAAGAAGACACACCCACGGGGCATGTATCTTTCCCAGGGTCCCTCTGGGAGGACACTAGACAGACAGACGGCCTTCCCGGGGCTGCTGTGGCCTCGGGGCTCAGCAGTGGGGTAGGGACTGGACCTCGAGGCCCCAGCCTGTGCCACAGCCCCTGCTGGCGCCTTGGCTTCACGGGACAACAGCACAGCCCCTCCCCTGTCTCTCCCCCCTCCCCCCTCCCCCTGGCCCTGTCTGCCTTTCCCGTTTCTTACTGCTCTGTCTAAAGCAACGCACGATGCTCCAACCAGTAGCAGCATCACCTCCAAACACGTGAGGAACACATTCCCGAAGTCCACGGCAGGCCTCTGCGAGCTGCGAGCTGTGCGCTAACAAGCCCCCGACGCATACACACTACAGTTTGCAAACCCGAGGCTGCCGGGCCCAGCACAGGGCTGGGTAAGCGTCTGTCCCGGAGAGCAGCCGCCCGGCCTCCGGCCTCCGCAGACCTGGCTGAGCGGAGTCCTCGCAGGCTGTATCCTGTGGGACCACGGCAGTGCCCTGCAGGGAACACTGGCCCCTCGGCCCTCTCCACGCCTGCCTGGAACCCGGGGGTAGGACCTGAGCTACCGGATTCACTTCTGTCCGCTCAGCAGCGGGCTTGGTCTTCAGCGCGTGGAAGGGATCGAAGGAGGAAGATGAATCTATCCGGCTCCGCCACAAAGCGCCCGGGACAAGTGTTCTTTGTATGAAATTCCAATCAGTTAAAGAACCCACAGCTCCAACACATCTCTCCTTGTCAAGCCCGAAATCACCTGCCCTTTCCTCTCTGCTTTTTTAATCCTCACTCGAGGATATGTTTTTCATCGATTTTAGAGAGAGGAAGGGAGAAAAAGAATCGTCAATGTGAAAGAAATATTTGATCAGTTGCCTCCTGGATGCACCCCAATCGGGGATCAAACACCAAACCTTGGCATGTGCCCTGACCGGGAGTCGGGCCTGAAACCTTTTGGTGTACTGGGGACTCTCCAACCAGCTGAGCCACCGGCCAGGGCCATGGACCTCCCGGTAGATTGATCTGCTTGCTCATAGGTTATAATAAAATGTGTCTATTAAAATTTAGGCCACTAGTGATTGGCCAAGGGCAGCTTTTCTTTCATTTCTAGGTCTACATGGAGACATGCTTGTTATTTCCTTTAATGCTGATTCCAATAAAAGGAAAAAAACCTAAGCTTTGAAATCAAAGATTTGTTTCTTAGTTCTATGTCCACTAGATGGCGCTATTGTTTCAAGAGAACGAGGTGACGCTAAACTCTTCCCTTGAGTTACAGCAGTAAGAGAGATAAGGCCTTTTCGTTCATTTTTAAAAACTCTCTTTTTATGTAAATGACATTAGCATTTAAAGTGCATGCCATCAGAGCGTAATTCTGAAAACCTTTGCATCTCTAAGACTTTGTTTAGTTAAGCTGCTGAGTTCTCTTTTTAAACCTTTTTTCTCTATATCCTTACCAGGCTTAATGACAACAAATGAAAACATCTTTGTTATAAAATGTGCCTTAAATTCCACTGTCCACAGAGGTTAAATAAAATCCCTGAAGCTACAGCCAACAGGTAAAACCTCGTGTGGAAGCGCGCACACCAGGATCCAATGTGAGAGTCTGTCAGCCATGTCTGCCTGGTTCTCAGAGAAACGTACCAGCGTGCGTGCACACACTCCTGCCAGTACACACAAGTGTGTTTAAAGTGCATATTTTACACATTCGCTAATGCAAACAGCACAGCACAGTTTCAAATTCCGTTCCAGGCCGGCTGAGTTTGCCCACCTGAGTATAACACTCCCTTTATTCACTCAAGTTTGTCGCAGTTTGAGCCGTGCACTGAAGGCAGCGTCTAAAGCAATCTCTGCTGTCACTATGATGTTTGTGACTAATACTTTCAAAGTATTAACTTAATGCCCTACAGCATGTTACATGTTATAATTACACAGGCTTTGGGAGTGACGGTTAACTTATCTTTACAAGTGCAATTCTAGGACACAGTATGACTTGGAGGCTCAAAGCTCCACGTTAATGACCAGGTCCTCCCACAAGTGTGTACCTACAGCAATCGTGCGCTGAAGTCTTAGAGATGCAAGGAAATCAATGGGACCCAAGGCAAACCCTTTGGGGTAATTAATATCTGTTGGAAATACCATAGAGAACGGACTAAAGCACCATGATGTCATTGGAAATATAGTGGTCTTTTTTTTTTCTCTATAAAAAGCTGAGGGGAAATTTTAAAAATTAAATTCAAATCGTTACCATATTTTCTTACTTTTTTCTCAAAGCCTCCACAATTGAAAAATATTTTTAAATTTTTGAGAGTAAATATCCTCCCTTACATGATTGACTTAGTAAAATCTAGCAAACAAATTAGTTTATCAGGTACTAAAATAGAACTTCACATTCTTCCTTTGAATCAGCTGTCAAAATGAAGTCTGACACCTTGGGTTTTGATTTACTATCATCCTGCACTTACAAACACAACAGCAGTCACACCCTGTACATTTACCCATAAAATCCTTTCGCTCGGAAACTTCTCGAGGCTGGTTTTCTGGTCCTACAGGTGGATGACTAAATTAGTCTGCGGGGCGTGGCCGGCCGCGGACTGGAGGTGTGTGGCCCGATGGTGGGGGTGGAGGGGAGTCGACCCCTCATGCGATTGCAGCAGGTACAGTCCCAGCGGCGGAATGCTATGCGTGCCTTGTTCATCCATCCCTCCCATTACCTCATCCATTCATCAATATTTGTCCAATTCCTAACATTCCTGTTTCAGCAGTCGATGTTTGCATGTCTTTATTTTTAGTATGCTGTCATACCTTGCTGATGTGACTCCCCAGTGCTCTATTTTCAAACATAAAAAGGAATCGGTAACTTCCCGCTGCCCACGGAAAAGAGGCCCAACCGCAGGCTCTGAGGTCGGACACGCGTGGCGTCCTCCAGCTCACACGGAGATGTGTCGCTATTGCTCCACGCATCTCAGGTTTCGTCCCAGTCTTGCCTCCGCACCATTCCCTAGCCCCACCTTCACGCCAGTGGCGTTTTCCCTTTGCTTACGGTTCTTTTGCTGTACGTGGGCCCACACCTCCGCGCTCCTCACATGCTTCAAGCTCACCTCAGATCTCGCCTCTTGTATGAGACTCAGAACCCCTTCCCTGAGCAGCTGTTTCGTGCCTTTGCCTCCTAAGTGGCTGACGTCCTGGCTGAGTCTCCCAGGTTCTAAGATATAACTTCACGTTCTTCCTCTGAGTCACCTGCATATTCCTAAGAACATCGGCATATGGTTCCCCTCCCTCCGCTGAGAGAGGACCGGGACCCTGGCATCGTCACCTTGGCATCTGGAAAGCTCTCAACACCCTCTCTCCAGTACCACCCGTCCCCACCTGGGCCCCCGTCTCCTCCTGTGATTGAGGGACTCTCTCCCTGGGGAAGACCTGAGCTCCCACTGGGTCCCACGCCCTCCCCCCCGCCCCCACCTCCTGGGACTCTCCTGCCACTGCTCTTCTCCATTTTTGTTGGCTTTTCCCAGCAGCATAGAAACATGCTGGTCTCCCCTAAGCCTTCTTTCCACCGATACACTCTCCACCATCATGCTACCTCTCTACCCCGCAACAGCCAACCCCCTTGAGAGGGTGTGTGTACCCCATCACCGCACCCACAGCTCCGTCTCCCCAGTGAACCCTGCAGGCTGGTCTCCATGCTCTCACCTTGGGTCGACTGCATGTGCGGTCCCTGAGGTCCAGGTCGCCCTTATTCTCAACTCTCGGCCTCTGTGCAAGGCCCACTCCTCGTCTCCAAGCCTCTCGGCTCACATACACTTCTCCCCGGAGACTTCTCACTAACCTCCGCACCTGGGCAGGCATTCACCGTGTCCCGCCAGGTGCACCTTGCATTGTACAGGTCACACTGCATCCTGGAAGCTCAGGAGCTGGTGTGCAGGGACTGTGGCTATTTAGTGCGCAGCCATAACCGCAGTGCCTAACACAGTGCCTGGCACACGGAAGTGACCGGTATGTGTTAAAGGGGTCATGGGTGTTCAAAACGCATGTGATAGGTGATGAATATTGAAAAGTAATCGAACCTACCCTATTGGGAGAAACAAAGCCTTCTGTGATTGGTTAGGCAGTTTTGCTTTGTTTTCTGCTATGTGACTGACTGTATAGGCTAATGACGATGTGTCTGAGCAGGTCAATGACGTGGTCACACACATAAGGCAGCGGGGACAGGGGCAGGCCTGGGGGATTGCGCTTCCCGCAGACACAGGGTCACGCCTGCACAGACGTCACCTCAGGTGCTTGGTCCTGCTGTGCAGGCGGCTCTGACCTGCGAGAGGATCAGAATAACCCGCAGGCGGGGAGGGGTCCACCCCAGGAGGTTCCTGTTGGAGAAGTCGTTCACCATCGTGGCATGGAACCAGGGACACGGCTTTACTTGGCGCAGACAGTCCCCGTCACTCACAAATCGAGGTCAACCCTTCAGCTAAGTGTGCAGATTCCCATCAAAGGCACCATGTGTAACTGTCCAAATGGCAAATGCATCACATAAAACTAGCAGCCCAGTGCCTTAACCCTGGGAAGCGCTCGGGCTTCGTGGGTAAGAGCTGGGCAGGGGCACCTTCCCCCTCCTTCATCCCCTGGACGAGGAGCAGCATCCCGAGAAGCCATCTCACGCCCAGGTCCTCGCCGCAGGAAACTCCCCCCTTGTCAGAGGGACCACAGTGAGGCCCGGGCCAAGCCTTCCTGCGTTTCCTTCCACGCACCTGCCGCCGTGGCCGTGGCCGTGGCCTGTGCACAGCGCAGAGCGGCCCGGCTCCGGCTCGGGTCCCGGAACACTGAGCGCCTGTTGCAGGGATGCGTGCTGTGGAGCTCAGACAGGAAAACATTGTGAAAGTGAAGTCTTTCCCGGAACAACAGTATTAAAAACCAGGTAAAGTCAACGATGAGTGTTTGGGCAATTTAACTCTTCACTGTCTGCGGAACCCTGAAGCCTGTCGAAGGCCCAAGATATCTCGGGGCCGAGCTGGAACGCGGGCCTGGGCGGACGGGGCGGGCGTGGAACTCCGTCCCCCGGGACAGCGGGCCGCATGCTCAGTGGTGCCCAGTGGGTTTCAGCCACATCCAGCTCTAGGTCCTTAAAGCCCAGAGCTCGGCCGAGATGAGGAGAGAGAACTGCGGGCAGGGGCTCTGTGCTTTCTTTCCTTCTTTGTCGCCTGATATGCTTCATTCAACAATTTGACATTTGTTTATTCTGTGCAGTTTCCCCGAGGGGCCACCCCCAGCCCGACACCCACACCACAGCTGGCCGCCGCACCGTGCCCGCACTCGCGATGGGGAGACCCGCGGTCCCTGCGGATCTGCAAAGGCCTCGTTCTCGGCACAGGAGCCCGGAGCACCGAGCCCAGGGGCGGCCCAGGCGGCCACACCTCACGCTCAGGACGCAGGATGCACGGTGCCTGTCCTCCACGTCCCAGCCAAAGCCGCAGGCAGGGCCGTCGGCGGCTCCACTCGTCCTTCCTCCGCCCTCGCTCAGCCCGACGCACACAGCACGACGTGGGTTTCCCTATTTGTTTGGAACCCGTGCACCGGGGGCACCTGCCCCTCTGGTGACCTGTGCATGTGAGGTTTACATCCCGTCATGGCCCCAAGGGCTCTGTGCCGGGTCCCAGGCCCGTCCGGCCTCCCCTGGAGACTCTAACTGTGCGTGTGTGGCTTTAACCCTCAGAGTCTCTCATCGTAGACCACAGCGAGCGGGGCTGAGAGCCCTGGGACTTCCTACAGGCGGGGTTCTTTACAGCCTCTGGTAGGTGCACCCCAACCCGGGCCAGCCTACAGGAGCACGGCTGTTATTCACCGTCTCCGCTCCTGTGCCGACAGCACACCGCGGTGAGAACGGGCCGGCCGCAAAGCCCGAGCCCCCCCAACAGGACACGGCACCGTGGTCAGGGGCCACCAGAACACAGCCCACGCCGCCCTTCAACAAGGATGATGTCGCCAGGCCTCGCGGGACGAAAAGGGCGCAGCAGGGCGAGGAGGGAGCGGGAGGCCTCGTCTCAGCACCGAGAAGGCCGGCCCGGCACAGAGGAGAGGCGACAGCATTGAAACCGGGAGCCGGGACGGAGAAGCCCCGGGGCACAGGCGGCTGGACCTCCAAGCGACAGGGGCCGCTGACCCCGGGCCGCCCAGGCTCCGAGGACAGGACGCTGGTGCCCGGGGCCCAGCCTGCGCTTGCCGGGGGCGTCGAGGGGCCCAGTGAGGACGGCACGTTCCCTGTTCACTGTGGGTGACAGTCAATCAAGGGGGCCTGGGTTTGCCCCATGCCTACTGGAAAGTGATTTTCCTGTTCACATGACAGACAGTGCAGGCACCTGTGTCAGCCGGAGGTGTGTGCGTGTGCGTGCGTGCATGTGTGTGCGTGTGTGTGTGTGTGTGTGTGTGTGTGTGCCCACGCACCTCAGTGTCCCCAAGGCAGCAGTGAGAGGTGGAGGAAACCCCCGCCCCGCTCTCCACCTACCTTGTTCCATGAAGCACAGCCCCAAACACATCTCGTCCCGAAAGCACGTGAGCAGGACACTGGGGTTAGCATCGCCTGCTCTGAGCCGTGTGGCTGACTCCATGCTGAGCTTTGCAGCCTGTGCTTTTATGCCTTAAGATACAGCACTAGCCGGTTTGGCTCAGTGGATAGAGCTTCGGATGCAGACTGAAGGGTCCCAGGTTCGATTCTGGTTAAGGCCACATGCCCAGTAGGGGGTTGGGTGCAGGAGGCCGCCGATCAATGATTCTCTCTCATCATTGATGTTTCTATCTCTCCCTTACTCTCTGAAATCAATATTTTTTTTTAAAAAAGGGCACAAATTCTTCAAGTTCGGCCCCCCCAGGAGGGGTCAGCCCGCACCTCCTGGACCAGGCTGCCTCTGTGAGTGGCTTCAATCCACAGATGAGGCAGGAGTGGAAACGTGCGGCCTCCTGCCCGACCTCGAGGCCCACGTCCTCCTGCCCATCCTCCCAGGCCGGGTCGCTGCTGCTGCCCTCCTGCCCCTCCTGCCCCTGAGGTCTCTGAGGAGCTGCCCTCCAGGTGCCACGCAGGACCCTCCCGCCTCCCTCACCCTCAGGCGTGGGGCGGGGCAGCAGCGGCAGGAGAGACTGCCGTAGGGGCCCATAGCAAGTATTGTATTGACTTTAATGCGTATGAGAAAACACACACAAACCAGCACATGAAACAGATATTACTGTTTAGGTTGCTAATTTCCTTTTAAAACAAGCTATTTTAAAACAGAAGGTCTTACAGTTTAAACAAATCAAGTAAGTAATCCTGGAGGCTGTGTTTAAATTTGGAAAACGTTGCGGGAATTCTGCTTTAAGGCGTATTGGCTCCAATCCCACTCGGGGCCAATACACAACCCAGTTTACTTCCACCCGAGGGCCCCTGACTCAGCGTCCTTCCTGCTCGGCTGTCTGTCCTCCTGCCTTTCCCTCCACGGGCCGTGGAGACCCAGCGACGCTGAGGCCTCCCCACCTGGCCGAACACGGAAATGCCTAACTCAGGCCCCTCTGGGCCCGGTAGGTGCCACCGCCCCTGCTCCATTTCATTCCCTCTCTACGGACATGTCGGCTTTAGGGTGTCACCTCTGGAGTTGGTGCTAAGCCATCCCTTTTCTCCGGGACTCTGACCCTCTGATGCGCTCGCTTTGCTTTATTTTCCTGCGTCTCTGCTTCTCCAGTGCTCAGCCTCCCGCCCTGGGCTGCCCATCCTTGGCCCTGACCATTTACTGCCCGTCTCACTGCCTTGTCACTCTCCGCTGTTAGTTCTTTAAAAAAAATTATTGATTTCAGAGAGGAAGGGAGAGGGAGAGACAGAAACCTCAATGATGAGAGAGAATCATGGATCAGCTGCCTCCTGTACTCCCCACACTGGAGACTGAGCCTGCAACCAGGGATGTGCCCCAACCGGGAATCGAACCGTGACCTCCTGGTTCATAGGTCAACGCTCAACCACTGAGCCACGCCGGCCGGACTGTAAGCTCTTAACCACCCTCTATTCTTCACCTTCTCTCCTCGATGCCCCCACTCTCATTGTCCTCACCTCCCGCGATGGCGCTTCTCTCCTCACCTGTGTCCGCGGGACTGGCCGGACACCCGGGGGAAGGGCACCCGGGGGCGTGGGTGTGGAAGTGTGTTGTCTTGTAAAGGTGGGCAGAGCCCAACATTCCAGCGCCTTGGAGGTCCTTCCTGCCCTGGGTCCTGCGCGGTGTGTGTCACTTACTCCCTTAACAACATTCCCACTCAAAATAAGTTACAAAAATTCTGGTCTGGAATCAATTGGGTAGAAGATTGTAGTTCTTGAATGAGACTCTGCGTTTAACATATATAGTCCTCATAGGTCAGCACTCAATTTCCCACCGAGGTAAGTGCCGGAAGACAATTCCAGCATGTCACAATTAGAAGAGTGTCATCAAAAGGTTGATGAAACTTGGGGGCTCAACAAGGGCTGAGTCACATATGTAACCATCTGTTGGAATGGCTGAAAGGCACTTCCCCCAAACCTGAATAGGATGATTGTTTGCTGCCAGACAGCTCACAGCATCTTAATCTACATGTTATTGCCTCCTGTTGGCCAAATACCTGAACAGCCGTAGGCTATTCCCTAATATGACAATGCTTCTGTACCCTACCCTTTGAAATGTATTATCTCCACCTTGCCTTAGGACAAATTGTGTTAATAAAAAGCAAGGGTCCTGAGACAAGGAAGAACTTTAGCTCCTTTAGCTGAAGCTCCTCTGACCCCCAATGCCTTTCAAAATTATCTTTTGTCTTTGGACTCTTATTCAATATACGCAAAGCCTTTCTCCAGATTGCTGAACCCTTTCCCTTTGTAATGCTGGAACAAGAACCCCAGCAGGTAAGGGCTTTGGAGAGTTCTTTCAAAATCGAAATGATTTTCCTGGGTTTTGACAGATACACAAACGAGTTCTTTGGAGGTCCGTGTTGCCCATGACCCCCGAGCTCCCGCCTACCGGAATTGTCCCGATGCTGTTCTCTTCTCCTGCAGGACGTCCCACCCATGTCCGCAGCCTCTCCTCCACAGGAATCCACGCGGATCTTGCCTGAGCCTTGAAGGTCTGGGCATTGGAAGTGATGGACTGACACTGTGGTTATCATGTTCACATAAACTTATGAATTGAGAATAGAGAGAGCTGCTCATAAAATGCCGGGAAGTTGAGAGAAAAATGGAAGGTTCCACATTTGTTATACTTCGTGGAGAGGAAATGTGGCACAGGATCCATCTGAAGGAAGGGAGGGGATCGCGACTAAGTGACCGAAGCTCACATGAGCGGAAACCGCATTCTTCCTTTCTGACACCAAGCATGTCCCTCCCAGTCACACCAGACCATTGGAATGGAAGCTGTTTTCCCAAAATAGTCCCAATGATTCAATTACGATCTATTATCCAGGAAAAAAAATGGCTTTACTCCGTTCAAATGACCTGAAATAATGCAATTTTCCCCTCAGCAGCGCATAATGAGATCTGAGGTGTGATGCCCAGAATGAGACAGCCTCTGTTTCTCATTACCTGATGCACAGAGGTTGGGTTTTACAGGGAAGTGATTCGTATTCGATCTGGTTTTATAACAGGGTCTGATGTGGCACAACGAAGTAAATATTAGGACATTTCTTTTGTAGATGTAGTATTTAAGTAGAAATGTGACAAAATTCCCATAAGGAATTTCATAGATCTGCGTCTGATAATGCAAACTGAGAAGCTTAACAGAATTTTAAAACAGTGTTGCTCTTTTATTCAAGAAAAGTTTATTTTCTCAGAGGGAGCATGTTCATATGCCAAACTAGTAGGAAAGAGTTAAAAATAGATGTTGATACGACCGGACTTGGCTCATTCTTCAATTTTTTAGTTCAGTCCGCACATCTGCGAGGGGCTACTGTGAATCCACGCCAACAGGGGGCAGACAGCATCATAGCAAAACCACTGCCTCGGTTCACACACGTTCTGACAGCCTCAGTAGTCCCATCTCTAAAGTGGGGTGATGACAGTACCTACTGCAGAGGGCTCTTGTGGGGACCAGCGAGCAGGCGCAGTAGCAGACGCTAGAAACCGCTCAATTAGTAACAGGGATTAAACAGTCAAAGGGTCACTAGGGGATGCCCTTTTTAAAGCAATTGAGCTCTAGGGTTAACGAGTTCCGTGTAATGGAAACATGGAAACTGACTGAATCAAAGACACATGCAATCTTATGTCTACTTTTCTGAGCTGCACACGGTAAGATTTTTAGAATTTTGTTAGCCCTCCCGTTTTTACAGATAAGCTGATTTCTTCACTATCCTTAGGGAGGGACATACTGTGTGAGCAGCTGCACTTGACTGTCAGGACAGGTTTTGGGTGCTTGTAAGCGCCCTGTCTTCTTGGTGGCACTCCTCAGTAAACGCCTGTGTGATTCAAGCGGCCTTCGTGATTGGGCACAGCGACAGGCAGCCCAAGCCCATGGGGGCGGAGGGGTTTCCTGGGAACAAAATCACCGTCTCGGTCATCCTCGTGAGCAGCTTCTGAATGACGCCCTTCCTTTTCTGCTTCTCACTTACAAATGGTTTTCTGATTGGGAGGGGCAAGTGTTCTCTGTTTGGGGCACTTTACATATTCAAAACAGTTTAATTCTGGCGATAACCCTATCAGGGGAATTTTATTCTCCCCATTTTACCGATGAGAAAACAGAGCCACTTTCCAAGTCCACGCGGGCCCCAAGTCATTAGGTGGCTAAAGCCAGGGCTCAGGGGCTGTGTTCTCCCCACTCCATCAGCTTCACATTAGACATGACCAGGCTCTGTGAGTGCAGCCTTAGGCAGCATGATATCACTGCATGCAGCAGCCGCCCGGCGAGCGTGCCAAAGGCCCGCATAAGAGTTTTCCTCCCCGCCTTGCCTAAACAAGCCGGGGGATGTGGGAAGTAGAGCGATTTTTATACGCTCCCACATCATCGAACATAGTCATCACATCACCAAAGACTCCCTGTTGTATCTAGGAGTACATTCTGCCCTGGTCCTTCCAGCTCCTTATTTTTACCCTAGACTGGCCCAGATGGCCCCCGTCTCTTGATTTTTGTGGGCACACAGCGCCACACCCTCACCGCACTGCTGCCATTGCTACAGAGCGGGTGGGTGCAGGGGGCCGGACACAGCAGGCCACGCCGATGTGACAGGGGTGGGTCCCACAGGCCGAGGCTCCCGCTGCAGGAACAGGGGCTCTCAGAAACTGTTTTCTGGGCGGGTTAAAAAATACGCTCGGGTTTCCATCGCATAGCGGGCACAGTGCGACACACCAGTTAGGAAAAACTTCCCAGGAAATGCAATGATTGCGCAGATATATACTTTGAAGTAAAATAAATAGGGGATTTCATGCAAGAGGAACCATTTATTATAATCTGAAGAATGCTTCCTTCTCAGAGGGAAGGGGGTTTGGGGGCAGGAAGCGATTAAACAAAGATCTTATATGCATATATGCGTTACCTATGGACACAGACAATAGGGGGGTGAAGGCCTGGGCGGTGCGGGAACCAGGCAGGGCAATGGGGGAAAAAAGAGGGACATCTGTAATACTCTCAACAATAAAGATTTTTTAAAAAGAAAAATAAAAAAAGCATGCCTGCTGCCCAAACCGGGGGTGACCTCCCTCAGCGTGGCAGACAGCGCTTGTTCCAGTGTTTTATCCACTTAGGTTCTATTCTCGCCAAGAGGAACGTAGGTCAAACCTCCTAACGTGGTCACTCCAACCTGCTCAACCCGCACCCCCAATTCCTTTTCTATGTTAATTACACTGCAGACTCCCGCCCAAGGCAAACTGGCCTTGTCTCTGCCCTAACGCACCTGGTGCACCCCTCAACCTCTCCATGACCCGTCTGTGGGTCGGATGCTCTCATCACCTCAGCCTTCCCCAGCGGTGGGAAGGTGCTCTCCCATCACTTCCCCCGCCCCCGGCCACTGTCACGGGGACTGATGCTGGGGGGTCTCTGAAGGCCAACCAGCCCGTCACTGCTGTGGGGCATGCTCCCCGAGAACAGGGCCCACCTTGTCTTTTTAATGCTGTGTCCTCCGGCCGGCAGGCGCCAGGCACTCAGCAACTATGTACCGAACGCGCAGAGGAAGGAGAGAGGCCACGTCTGAGCTCATCTCAGACTTTTCCCTGCGAACACTGTGGGCTGTTTGCGTGTCTTTAGGCCTCAGCTCAGGGCCTTAAACAAAGGAAGAATAAGCATTGTTTCTTCCAGTGTACTAGATTAATCTTTGGGAGGCCATGCAAAATTGTTTGTGATGTTTTTACTAAAATGTTTAATATTTTCTTAAATCCATGAATACTTTTGTAAGGTTATGGTAATTCTGATTTAAATTAAATATATTTAAATGTATTGTAGTGATTTAAAAATACCCTATTCTACTTCTCAAACTAAAAGTCCAGAAAATTATGTTGGTCTTACCTACAACTTTTACATTAAGGCAAATTCCTATAGGAGTGTATATTTTGATTAATATACCCTGAATATTTCATAATCCATGTGGTTCCTCCTTCCTTCAAATGCTCACTGACTCCACACCCCCATCCTTCAATCCAAGATGACTGGCCGCCTTCAGGTCTCTGCTTAGATGTTATTTTCTCCAACAACCCCCACTGGGTGTCCCACTCCCACCCTCCCCACAGCCTGGCGCAGCGCCCCGGATCCCCTTATGAAGCCGTGTGGTAATTCCCTAACCTGCCTCTAGAATACAGGTTCCTGGGAGCAAGGTCCCTGCTGACTCTTTTATTCCCAGCAGCTAGGGCAGTGCCTGGAACATAGCAGGTGCTCAACCAGTATTTGCAAAGTGAATAAATGCCCTCAGAAGTATGACAGGCGACTGAGGCTCATGGCTCACGCTGGTCCAGTCGGTAGGAGTCCTCACATCAGAGGACTAAGGGGCCTGGGAGGATGACTTAATTAATTCATTAATTCCTAAGGGGCCTGGGAGGATGACTTCAAGAATGATGGGACAACTTCTGCGGGGGGTGGGGGAGGGGAAGGGATGGAAACTGGGCGAACAAACAAAAGCAGGCCCGGGGCTGACTCAGCAGAATACAAGCTTCCGGGTTTGAGTGCAGGGTCCTCCGGTTCCTTTGGTCCCCGGAGCAGAGATGGGCCGACAACACAGGAGAGTGAAGCACGCGTGGAGAAGTGTCTGTGTGCATTGGCTCACAGTGAGAACCAGGCTGTACAGTGCAACCAGGTGGCGGCCAGGCTCAGGGGAGCCCCTGCAGGCCTCGGAGGGTCTTTCCGTCTGTGTCAGGATTGGGGCGATTCCACGCGACAATCTTAAAATCCTCAAGGATCCCAAGAAGCTTTGGTTATGTGGGTTACTTCTATCAGCTTTCATTCTACTGGAAATTAATACAGAAATTAAAAAACCATTCGTTCAGTTAAAAAAACAACTAGCGCATACCTACTACGTTTTACCATAAATAACAATTTTTTTTCTGAAAATAACAGTATTTTCCAAAGGAAACAATTCCGTGAGAAGAGGGGCCTTGTTTTACCTTTTGGGAGTCCCTCGGTGTCTGGCTCCGTGGAGGCGGCTGGGCTCTCCTTCCGCTCCTGTTTGCAATCTGTTGCAAGGTTGTTTTGCTTGAAGTCAACGAGGAATGTCTGCCTTCACACAGATTGGTAGCTGGAAAATGAAGCAGCATCCTAATAACCTTTTCAGGTAATTCGGATAGTCCTCTTATGCTACAGCAAAGCTCAACCAATGCTAGTTTCTTAAACCTTATCGTTGCCCCGTGGAATAAGAAACCACGTCAGTTAACTCTCATGATCTGTTATGTTAAAACCCATTGGTCTAACTTCTGCTTGGAATGGACCTCTAACTCCGGCCTGATGTTACCATATCCTACTTCACCGGTCATTTGGAAAGCACCGGTTCACGGAGTTACACGGAGCCCCCAAATGGCGATACATTTCACTGCCCAGCATCAAAACCACCTCAATGAAAGAGATGGCCGCCGCCTGAGGAACGACTCCCGTGCTGGGCGGCCGTCAAACTCACGGTGGCGGATACAGGTTCCCGAAACAGTACGTTTTCTACTTGCGAGCTCAAATCTGCAACTGACCGTGAATACTTCCAATCGCTTATCTCGGAGTGGCGGGCTCACGTCGTTTGTGTTGGAAAACAGTGCCTGCCCAAGAGCCAGCTTGCCGGGCCGCGGTTCCTCCCAGTGAACCATGGTCCACGAGGCAAGCGGCCAGCTCAGCTCGCGGCTCGGCCCCACGTGCTCGATGGAGTTCAGGACAAACACTGAACTGGGGACCCAGCAGGAAGGGTGAAGGTGCGCCCCCCCTGGCGCCACACCGACGGTTCCCAGGGCAGAACGGAGGGTTGAGCTGACGACGATGAATAGCTTTGGCTGCTTCATCACAGACCATCTTAAGCGACCCTGGCATTGGCGGCAGTGGCGGTGACATGAATCACCCTGACAGTTCGGGGCCACTGCCTGGATCAGTACTAAGGTGGCAGCATTTCACCCACCGTTGCTTTTGTACCAACAGTGCAAGTGTCAATACTTCTAAAAAGGCAAGTGACACCAGCTTTGGCCTCGCAGATATCCCTGATAAAAGGTCTCATGACGCCCTCACCTCACCCCCCTCGGGACCTAGGACCGGACTTGAAGGACGCAGGCTCCTCGTAAATAGACCGAAATTACACTCTTCATTTTATCATAGGTCTTCACTCTTCTTTTCTCCCAGGGACTATTTATGCATTTCATGTTTAAAAGTAAATTCAGATGTAAATAGTCAAAGCTCTGCCAAGCACTTGAAGATGACATACTGCCTAATCCTCACAAAACATCTGTAAGCCGGCTTCCTTTGCTCCGTTTTTATCCTTGGAGAGAACAAAACGCTGAAGCTCAGGGAGGTTAAGTTGTCTCACAGCAAACAATTAGCAGTCCCGGATGAGACGCAGGTCTGTCTGACGAGACAAGGCGTGTTCTGGCCGATGCGGCACACTGCCCACGCCGCTCAGACACTGAGGACACTGACTTACATAAACATACGTATACACATTGGTTTACCAATGGTCTATTTCTTTTCTGAGAAAGCAGGTAAGGGATATTGATACACACAAATCCTGATGTTCAGGGCTACTTTTAGGAACTTTCTAAAAATACCCTTCCCAGAGTTCTCAGGGAACTTCCCCATCCATTTGGTCTATCACTATTTGGCTCAACTGACAAGTCACTTTAATGTCTTTGGGGCTCACCCAGCCGGTGTGGCTCAGTGGTTGAGTGTCGACCTATGAACCAGGAGGTCATGGTTTGATTCCCGGTCAGGGCACCTGCCCAGGTTGTGGGCTCGATCCCCAGTATGGAGTGTGCAGGAGGCAGCTGATCAATGATTCTTATCATTGATGTTTCTCTCTCTCTTCCTCTCTGAAATCAATAAAAATATATTTTAAAAATAAATTTTTGACATTAATTAACATGTTAATTAGCATATTAATTTTTTAGTATGTTAAAAATATATTGTTTCTTGCCAACGTTAAAGTACTGTCTCAACCTTGGTTTACTGAAACTCCCCACCGGCCTCTCCTCCCCGCCGGGGCCACCTGCGAGGTCAGTGAGCCTGTGTTCTGTGTCCCCACGCCGCCGCCTTCTCTACCTGCCGTTGTCTGGATCCTTCGCGCACAGGCCATGAGCCACACTGCTTAGGTCGAGATCACGGACACATTGTGCAGAGCAGCAGGGGCTTTGCCTCGGGGCGGATCTCCCTGCCACCTTTGACCCTGGTTGCCGGTCGCTGCCTGCGGTGGGTCGTCACCCTGCTCTCTCCCGAGTCCCCTCACTCACTGTCCCTACATCTCTTCCACACGCTGCTCTTCCTCCACCCACCCCAGCACGTTGGTCTATGCCACGTCCCATCCTATGTCTTCTTGGTGCTCCCCCCTCCACGGGCTTCAAGGATGCTGGTGATCCTGCTGGGTGCCTCCGGCTGGGGTCTCATGCACCCCAACTCAACAGGTTTAAAGCAGACCTCATTGCATCCCCCCTGAAAGGCTCCTATGGTGTTTCTCTTGGCAAAGGGCACCGGCACCTGCCTTCTTGCCCCACAGAAACCTGGGAGTCAGTCCGGACTCCTCCTCCCGTCCGTCCACCATATCCAGTCAATCACGAGGTGCCGCCCGTTGTATTTCCTCAACCTCGGCACAGCGCAGCCGCCGCATGCAGACCAGACTCTCTCCTCTGGAAATGACCTCCCCACAGCCATCTCTTTCCCTTCTCCACAGCAATCCCAGATATAACTTTCTAAAACTCCTATCTGACGATATTTTAAAACCCTTAAAATCTGTCCTTGTTTAAGACCCTAACCAGTTTCCCAACCACAGACCACCGTCAAGAACGTTCTGGTTCTTTGGCCCCGAAGAGCCTGGTGCTGTCTGGCCTTGCGGATGGACGTCAGCTGCAATGCAGCCACAGCTGACGCCCCAGCTCCCAGGACACGCTGTGCACTTTGATATCGTCCTAACCCTCCCCTTGCTTCTCTCTGTGCTTGGAATGCCCTTCCCTCCCGTGTCCGTGTCCGTATTTGCCTGGCCTTCTCTTCCTCCTCCTTCAGAACATGGCACTCCAAACTCCACCCTCGAGTCTGCCCACAGAGCCTTCTAGAGGGGCGCGCTGCTTCCTTGCCCACGCGCCATGCGCCGCAGAGCAGGTAAAGACACCTGTCACAGCCTCAGCAACTTTCATTCAGACCTCGGTCTCCCCGCCAGGCTGTGAGCGCCCTGAAGGCCAGCACATGTCTCACCTTGAAATCTCAGCACCAAGACGGGCCGGTACACAGCAGGCACCTGAGGAGCCTTAGTGAAGGCTTGAGTGACCTGCTCTGGGTCCTGTGTCATACGTGCAGGGTCACTTTCCACATTTTCCCATGCCATCATCTCCTCTGCACGGGGATCTCAGAGCCCCGCTTAGCGCTGAGGGTTCTACGGCTCCACAGAACCACTTTGTGGCGTGCCCACGGCTTCATAAATCCCGAGGAGCCAGAAGCTTCGGGCGCCTCATGGGACCGCCCTCTGCGACCAGGTATCTCACCAAAAGGCCCCAGTGTTTCATATGATTTTGGGAAGGTTGATTTTCATCTTATTTATTGTCGTTTCGCCGTGGTGTCAGAAGAGAACCAGTCGTTTTCACGGCCTCCGTGCTGACTCTGCATCTTAATAAACCAGATGTCCCGAGAACCTAAACTTCGGGAGTCTAAACAGCAGGTCTGCTGGAAACTAGGCTTGCGGTTGTGAAGATGAGATCGCTAAGTCACTCGGTACTTTCCCCTTCAGTGTTCCTAGGCCCAGGCCAGGTTGCTAATTGGGTAACTTCTTATCATAATTCCCCCGCGGCCTGAATGGCTGCACTCGCTCTGCTGGTCTCTCAGGGTCTGCAGGGCCCTTTTCAATTGTTAAAACAGCTGCCGAGTTCCAGCCGCAGGAGGCTGGGTGCCTGCGAGGGCCTCGCGGTGGGCAGGGCGGACTGGGGACCAAGGACACGCAGGCACAGCGCGCACCCTGGGCCCTCCTCCTTCACCTCCTCCTGTCGTTGGCCCCCCCACCCCGCCCCCAAGTCCACCCCGAGTCCCCTCGTTGTGCACCAGGGTTTCCCTGTCCCCGCTGCCCTGGGTTTTGTGGCTGGAGGGGGTCCTGAGGGGCCTCGCTCTCCTTCCCCTGGCCCTCTCTGGGGAGGTAGGACCGCACTAGGCTCCCGCGACGCCGCCCGCGAGGGTCCGGGTTTGGGGAGTACGGGGTCGCGGGGCGTGAGTGTGACTGTGTGTGTGTGTGTGTGTGAGTGTGACTGTGTGTGAGTGTGTGTGTGAGTGTGAGTGCGCGAGTGTGTTCGCGCGCGCGCACGGTGGCGCGCAGCGGGAGGGTGGGAAGGAGGGAGGAACTGGGGAGGCATCGGGCAGTGGAGGGAGGGGCGGCGGGCGGCGGGCAGCGGCGGGGGGGCGGGGAGGGCTCGGGCTTCAGCGGTGACACTCGGGAGCCAACTCACACTCCCCGCTCGGAGCCGCCAGAGAGCAGAGCGAGCCGCGCCAACGCCGCCGCCAGTGCGCCCCGTTCCCCGCGCCCGCCCGCCGCATCCCCCGCGCCCGCCGGCCCAGCACCTCCCGCCGCGCCCGCTCCACTTCGCAGCAACTTGGGCGGCCGCGCGCCGCAGCCTCGCCGCCTTTGAAGTTCGCAGCGCCGCCCGCGAAGTTGGGACGCCCAGCGAGCGCTCTCCCCGGCTTTCCGCCGCCTCCGCCCCGGCCCCGCGGGTCCCGAGTGCTGGGCGCGCATCTGGCCGCCGCGGGACGTGGACGTTTGGCGCCGACGCAGCGGGGACGGAGTTTCCTCTCCCCCGGGAAGCGCCAGCGGATTTTCCAGGTGAGTGAGGAGGGGAAGCCACCCGACGCTGCTGTCCCCGGGAAAGGGCACGCGGGTCCCCTACGCGGTCCCCACCGGCGAGGGCTCCGGCTGCCGGGAGCTCCGGGCCTGGGGGGCGCTGGCGGGTGTCCTCGGAGTCCCGGCTGCCCCGAGAGGGGGCGGCCGAGCTGGTGGACTGGCGGGGCCCCGGGCTCTGAGAAGCCCCGACTCGGCCCGGACACACTCGGCTCACCCGCGGGCTGCTGCGGCTGCCCGGCTCCTGCCCTCCACGCGCCGTCTGCGGGTTTGCCCGTTCGGCGGGCGCGCGGCTCACAGGGTGCGGGCGGCGGGGCGGGCGTGGGTTCCGGACCGGGCAGCCGGGGCGCGGGGATCCGAGGCTACTTGGCCCAGGCGGCTCCTCCGTCGTCCCCCGCTCGCGTCCTGGAAGTTCCCGAGCCGAGCCGGCTGGCCTGGGACCGTCCCTCCGCCGGGGAGCAGGGCAGCCACGGGACAGGGGCACCGGCGTGGCGCCCCAGCCGGCCGGCGCGAGGCGGGGTTCGCTGTCCTCGGTGAGCCTGCAGGACCGAGCGGGAGCAGCCCGGGCGCTCGGGAGCCCAGACTAGCGGTTTGGGTCCCAGCTGTGCCCCGGGCACGTCGCAGGCTGCTGTGCTCGGGGTGCCCTCCGTGCAGCCCGCAGCCCCGCTCAGCTGCACGCCCGCGCCCAGGTCCCTGTGCCGGCCGCTCTCCCGAGGCTGGGTCGCGGTCCCCCTCCAAGTCCCCTTCGGGCGCTGCCTGTCTCCTGCTTTGGGTTCAAGGAGCACCTGAAGCCAAGACCTTGAGTGGGAAATGAACCTGAGCAAACGTCTCTGGGTTTGCTTTTTTTTTTTAACTGAGGTTTGGAGCAACTTGGGTTGGTAACATTTGTTTACTTATATTTCGATCCAGCTAAGTCACAAAGAAGAATTTATTTCTTCATGCAGCTGCTGTTCTCTCTAAACACTCTGCCCCACCCCTCCGCCCTCCCCCAGCCTCACTTCTGAACTCTTTCTCTTCCCAAGGGGGTGTCTCCCACCCGCTCTCCTCCCACCAGCCCGCTGAGGACCTGGGCGTCCTCAATGGAAATCAATAGACCCGCTTGCTTCTCCGCCCCCTGCGCAGGAGCTGGAGGCTTGGGCTGCAGACTAGAGAGCAGGCCTCCCCCTGAGGGGAGTGAGGGTGTGATGGCATTGAGTGTCATTGTCCCCAGAGGTGGGAGGGACAGATGCCAAGGCGGTTACTCCCGCTGAGCCCAGTGCATTGGAGGTGATAGGTATGTGCTGTGATTCATTGCTGCTTATTAAGAGTGATAATAAGGCCCTAACCCTGGCTGGTGGTTGTGCTTATATTTGGTTGGATTTTATGTCCGTCTCTTATTACAGTGGTTTCAGAAAGTGGAACCACCGAAAGCGTATGAATTCCTCACACTCATTCTGCATATGGGATGTCTCACATGTCAAAGAGAGACTGTCACCCTGTCCGAGTTCTCGCCCGTGAGCTTTAGAAGGTTGCAGTCTGGAAATGTCCCCATTTGCCTCCATCTGGCTTCTTAAAGTTCAGAAAATTTGGCAACATAATTAATGATGGTCCCAATTCCCATTGTCAATCTAAACCTATATTCAGGATTATATTAAAATATCTCATCATTTATCCTTTAAAAGTGATTCCAGTGAGTTTAAATTCTTGGGGCTGGGTCAGCTGGGAATGGGGGGCTCAGAAGTTAGAGAAATGAGCACTCTTTCAGGTTCCTCTAAAACAAAACAAAACAAAACCAGAAAAACACACAACCGAAACAAAACAAAACAAAACCCGTGCGTCTTCCTCTAAAGAAAGAAAGGACTGCTTTCCGGGCAGTTCTGACGGGAGTGGACGCCCCCGGTCTGCACTGCACGCTCGCACGGGCAGCTGGCCGCCTGGTCTCGTGTCGTTTTCCTTTTTGTGTCGGGACGTTTTAGTCATTAAACCTGTATGTTGCTGTCCTCAGGCTCCGAGGGCGGGAACACTCTGTTTTAATTAGCAACTACCATAAAAAAGAAGCTAGAACTCTGTAATGGGCCTAAATTGCTGTGAATTGTGTGTGGTTTAAATTACGCCTTTATTTCAGCAGGAATGGAACCATGACTGTAAAACATCTTTTAATCACTTGCAGATCCAGCTTTTTATCTAAGATGTAACCAAATCTATATAATTGAAAAGCATCCTTCTAAGCGTGAGGGCAGCCCCGGGGCCAGTTTGTTTGTCCGGGTCTCTGAACCCCGTGTAGCAAAGTGTGGATGTGAAACAGTGAGGCGGGGGGAGGCGCGCCCTTGGCCGTGGCGAGCTGGGGAAGCTCGGGCCCAGGAGCCCCGGGCAGGCCTGCAGACAACGTCCCGGAGCGACTTTTTCAACTGGCTTTGCGAACCCGGCGACCCCCATTTTCGTTTTCTCACTTGGATTCACTGACCAGACTCTGTGATGTGGGGGTGGGGGGTGGGTGGGGAGTGGGGAATATATGTTTTAGTAAAACTAACAAATTATTTGAAATGAAAGGGGGAACAGTAGAGATAAAATGTCTGCCTGTCAAATTCCTGTGTTCATTTCTATAGTAGTTTTACTCAGTCTTTCCAGAGGTCAGAATTTTTCTTTAAAACGTGACTGCTTTGGTTGTCGTGGCGTGAGGACGGAACTTAGTTTTTCATTTTGCGCGATGGCTGAGTAGGTATTGGGAAGGCGGTGGCTCTGCCTGGATGTTGTATCCCCGCTAACAGTCGTCGTAGCTACATCCCGTTCTCTGAGGCACGGTCCCACTACACACAGGTGGAGATGGAATGTTTGCGCCGACAGAAATTATTGTACCCTTTCTTCCTTACTTTTCCCAGCGAAAAGGTGGTTGCTTCCGGTGGCTAAGAAGTGCTCTCACACTTTTTTTGCTCCCTGTCTTCTTGTCAGGTCTTGCTTTGGGGGCCCACGCACCCACTTCTTATCAGGTCTTGCTTTGGGGAGCCCCGTACCCGTAGCAGCACGCGTGTCATGAGTGACTCTTGCCGGTGTCTGCTGCCATCAGCCCGTCACAGGAAGCCTATCCTGTAGTCGTCTGTATTGGGTCAACGGCAAGCGTCAGCTACGGAAACCATTCCGATTATTCACTTGACCTTGAAGCGACATCTAGACCCTCTAAATATTTACTTTGGAGCGATGATTCTGAAGGCTGTGACTTACTCGTTCCTGTGGGCTGCTACCACTTAGTGGAAGCAACTGCTAAGCAAGTGATCATTGAATAGTAAATCCAGATCTTTGCTTTGAAAACTGATTTGGAAATTAAAGTCCTCCGATATTTACTCCATGTAAAAACACTCTGCCATTTAGAGCCTTGTTAGGCCAAATTCTGCTCTATTTGTCCTCTACACTGTGAATGCGGATCCACACCCAGGATGGGTGCAGTTCTGCTTCCACGCGGTAAGTTTTGCCGCTGCTCTTATTGTTGTTGTTAAAAAGAAATCACATCATATGGGTGGAGACAGAGAACCGATCATGTTTTATTGCCTCACAGAGTGGTAGGTTGACTGTAAATTCAGTTAGGTTTCTGGGAGAAGACACCCCCACAGCGTGAGTATGTGTGTGTGGGGGGGTGGGAAGCGTCACTCACCACTTCTGAGCTGACACCTGCCCTTGCTGACCGGCAGCCCGCGGTGCCCAGGTCGATGCCGCGGCAGGCGTGTGCTTGGCTGCCTCCTTCCTGAACACACGTCTTAAGACGCTCGGCCCACACCTTCCCCCTGCTTGCTGGGATTTTACTAGCAACTGCAAGCCAACAACCCATGCTTTCTCGTCTTTTGAAATACTTTGAAAACATGAACTGTATAATGTTAACTCACCCGAATGAAAGAGGCATTGCTCTTACTGCATTGTAGAAAGGAAGAGCGAGGTGCTGGCCCTGTATGGAGTACGGACCGAAAGAGAGCTAGCGATACGTTTCTGCAGGTTTCCCCGCTGAGATGAACAGACAGACCCCAGAACAGCGGGATACCGGGTCCTGTTACAGCGAGAGTTTTCTTCAAGAACTCACTGAGCTAGACTTGATTTAAACTTCACTCTGAGTCCGCAGACCTCACGTTTATCAGTCTAGAAACTTCCCAGGCTGCACGTCCTCAGCCCTCCAGGGACTTCCGGGTCCTTTGGAAATGGGTTTATTTTAGCAAGCTGGTGAATAGTTTTTGGTTTTCATTTGTTAATTTCTTCCTGCAGCAAATTTGAACATGACACATATTCAGTGTTTCAGCTGTTTCTCTGAGGTATTTATTTTTGGTTTCACTTGTGAATACTCTGGCTCTATTCTTTAGAGAAGAAAAATGGCATAAGGTATATCGTTAACTTATCAGATGTCTCCTTCAATTATTCTTTTGAAAGAGCTAGTTCCCTTTTATATACTTATGAGAAAAGAAAACCGTTTTCTAGAAATAACGAGGTTATGTAAAGTTTGGAAGGAACCCAATAGAAACATGCTTACGCATGATTGGAAATGAAGTTACGCGAGCGGAACTCTTAGCCCCTGCCCTGCGGGGTGATGTGCAATGTAGTCGCCAAATAACAGAAAGCGAGTCAGCACCGTCCGTCTTCTCCTTGGAATGACGTCAGCCCGTATCACAGGCCACTGCACGCGTTTCTGTCTGTGTTTTTTCTTCCTCGCGTGAAATCAAGGTCAGCGCCCTTTGCCGCCAGCTGTGTGCTCAGGGACCATCTAGTCCACAACCTGCAGACAGAGCCACCAAATAGGCGCTAAATTAACTTAAACAAAGGGTTTCATCCCAGCCAAAAGTTGTCATAACTACATCTCGTTCTCTGCGGCCGTGTCCCAGTATACACAGATCGAGATGGAATACGAGACTGAAATTGATCAAATGAGTAGGGAAAACTAAACTCAGAAAGATTTATCAAGGGGGGGGGGGGTACCTTTTTTTTTTTTTAATCACCAGAGCTGTTTTCTAAGTTATAATATCGAAACTAGAGAACAAATGTCAAGACACAGAATACCACATCTGGATAGTTCATCAACAGAAGGAGGGGCGACATCGTGGTACTTACTTGAAAACATGTCTAACGGGGAGAAAGTGAGTGTAAAAGACCTGGTATCGCTGGGGCTAGTTTTTCCATCTGAGGTGCTGCCAGCAGGCGTGCGAGGCCCGGAGGGCGATGGTTACAATTCGTAGCACACGCAGTGAGAAGTAAACCAAAGCAGTCCTGGCTGGTTTGGCTCAGTGGATAGAGCAAAGGCCCGTGGACTGAAGGGTCCCGGGTTCGATTCCGGTCAAGGGCACATGCCCAGGTTGTGGGCTCGATCCCCAGTGCGGGGCATGCAGAAGGCAGCTGATCAGTGGTTCTCTCTCATCATTGATGTTTCTCTCTCTGAAATCAATAAAAACATATATATTTGTAAAAAGTAAACCAAAGCAGCCACGCCGCTCCCAGGAACGGCCCTCTATCGCTCAGGCCTTATGAGCTCTGAGCCATAGGCACTGCCAAGTGCAACACGATGCATTTTATTCCTGTAACACAATGTGTTTCTGATTACATTATCAGTGCTTTTTAAAGACAAACACAAACATAAATGTACTTAACCCATTTCGGTTCTATTGTTTAAAATACACTTAAAGACAAAAAAATAAATACACTTGACTCATAAGGATACACTAGACTTAAATCTAAACGTTATTCATATGTTGATAGCGGTCAGTGAAGGTTGTGATTTCATAGGAATTACATCAGTCACTGACGTTCGCTGATGTTATCGACAGCGTCACGGTGGGGGGAGTCAGAGGTAACGGGTCCTGTCATTGAGGAGGGTTTGTCGTCCTCCCTGGTGACAGGCCAGACAGCAGCGCCCGCAGCCACACCTGCGAAGTGAGAAAACGGGCGTTTCTGTCCTGGCCTCGAGTCCCGGCAGCTGTGTTCCGGGGACCTTCGGAGTTTGAGGCCGGAGAGGGTCTGGGACGCCACCCTGCTCCCCACCCTGTCCCCACCCTGTCCCCAAGGCCTCTCCTGGTATGAAAGCAACATCCGCCAAAAGATGACGTCATGTCTAAAGCTCATTTTTGTTTCACAGCGACCCTAGAGTGTGGATACCCTGGGTGGGAAGCGGGGTAGGTGATGTCAGCTGGCTTCCCCAGAGGTGCCAGCAGCTGGATGCACCAGCGGGGCCAGCGAGCTTAGCTGAGGCAGAAGCTGCGAGGCTGAGGGGCCTGGGCCGTGGCCTCTCCTTGCACAGCCTGCCGCCATGCACACCTGCCTTGTCTCTCCTCAGGTCGCTGGCTCTGTTTCTGTACGCGAGTGTACATGGCACCCAGGGCGGCACGCAGACCGCCCGCGCCCCGCTGTGCTCTGCTGTCACCATCCTGATGTCCTCATCTTGAGCAGGAGGTCCTGCGTGCACCCCACAAATTGTGTGCCTCCCCTGCGTTCCCCCGAGGTGTGAATGTAAGACCTAGAGTCTGGACACCACGGTGAGGCGCAGTGGACATTTGTCTTTAAAACTTGTCTCTTGCCCTGGCCGGTTTGACCCAGTGGATAGAGCGTTGGCCTGCAGACTGAAGGGTCTCGGGTTGGGTTCGGGTCAAGAGCACCTGCCTCGGTTGCAGGCTCGATCCCTGGCACCAGTCAGGGCTCCCGCGGGAAGCAACCAATGATGTCTCTCTCCCACTGATGTTTCTCTCTCTGTGTCTCTCCCCTTTCCTTCCACTCTCTCAAAACATCAATTGAAAAATGCTGTCAGCTGAGGATTAACAAAAACAAAACAAAACTTGTCTTTTAAGGAAAGCGAAAGATGCAGAGTGGTCCTTTTAAGTAGTTGAGGGGGAGGTTTCCCCTAAAACCACACTGAACAGGCAGGTCCCAGCTTCTGAGAGTCCGCCTGGTGGAGCAGAGGGTGAAAGGGACAGTCCTCCGTTTGTATCGAGGAGGAAATACTTAATATGTCTATTGACAAAGGCATCTTACCCCACACAGCAGAGGTCACTGAACAATAAAAATGGCGGAGGTGGCGGCTCATATAGAGTAAAACTAATCCAAGGGGAGAAGCATGGCACGCTAATCATCTCTGCCCCAAATTAACCAGAAAAGCATTGAAATATACAGTTTCACCCCCTGTAATAAACTGATGTAAGTTATTTTATGTATATGACATATACACTGAGTGGCCAGATTATTATGATCTCTGAACGCATAATAATCTGGCCACTCAGTGTGTGTGTGTGTGTGTGTGTGTGTGTGTATGTGTAAAATCTATATCTGACAATTCTGAGGGATTTGGAGACAACGTGTAAGAGTCAGGGGTCCTGAAAGGAGGTGGACAGGAAGTTGGGAGGGTCCCAGGATAAATTAGTCATCATTGTCTTCTAGAGCATTCTTCGTTATTTGTATAAGGACTTCATAATTACCCAGTTACAATTCGTAGAAAATACAGTCCATTATGTCCTGAAAATTTCAGCTCTCAGAGGTTACAGCTTAACGCCCTCATAAACATGCATACTTATTACATTTGAATTTGTTATTTGAAGTGCCGCCGATTTTCAGTGAAGCTCACAGTTATTACCTTCAGCTGCGGATGTGTCTGTGCTTTGGGCTGCAAACGATTCCCTTCATTCCTGTTGTAACTGTGAGCCCGCCCTTGTCACAGGCCTTGCCACATGGGCCATCGTCCTGAATGCTCCCGGGGCCGGGAGGAAGATGTGAGACCCTCCCACGCCTGAGAAAGGCCAGGCCCAGTTTAACAGACTTACCTAAACTCGCAAACGTGTAAAATAAAGTGGTAAGTCTTCGGTTTCAAAAGTAAAATGGATGGGAACATCTAAACATTTTAAATTGAGATTAATTGCCAATGAATTTGCAAAGACGCCGCCATTCGCTTAGATTATTAAAAATAATTTAATGACTCAAAAACATTAATTAGCCCTAGCCAGTTTGGCACAATGGATATAGAGCATTGGCCTGCAGACTGAAGGGTGCCAGGTTCGATTCCGGTCAAGGGCACATTTCCAGTAGGGGGCGTGCCGGAGGCAGCCCATCAATGATTCTTTCTCATCATTGATGTTTCTATCTCTCTCTCCCTCTCCCTTCCTCTCTGAAATCAATAAAAACTATTTTAAAAATATTAATTTAGTCTAATTCCCCAAGACCTTAATCATTGACTGCTCATATGTTAAGTGTTGTTTGTTAGTTTGGCTAGTAGTTAACTTAGTAGGGAATTTAATATTTGAGGTCATGCCTAAGCAACGCCTTTTTGAGAGTGAAAATATTCTGATGAAAACAGAGGGCCACATAATGCCCACACCTGCCCTGCTCCCAAGTTAAAGACGCTGTACATAGGGGACATTGTTGCCTGTGAAAGGGGTGTCCATTTCTGAGGATCTGTAAGTTCCAGTGTAAACCTCCCCACCCCCCCCAGCCACCATTCACACAAATTCACCCCCAGTCACAAAAAGTAAACTAGTTTATCACTTCGCTTCATTGAGTCGCCCGTAGCCAGGGAACCACTCTTGGAGGCAAACCTCCTTTCCTTTCTTGAGCCCGCCTCTTCCTTAGTCCCACTGACCCGCCATTCAAATCTGGGTGCTCACATGCCCTAAGACACACCTTTTGTTGAGTCTGATTTTGAGCGTGTGTGTGTGTGTGTGTGTGTGTGTGTGTGTGTGTGATAGATAAAGCCGTTAACGCAGTTTGGAGAGAAATCACTGGAAAAGAAGTAAAAAAACATTTTCTTGGAAAAATGAGTTGTAAGAGACATATAACCCATTATTTTTTAAAATCATTTTTATATTGATTTCAGAAAGGAAGGGAGAGGGAGAGAGATAGAAACATCAGTGATGAGAGAGATGCCTCCCGCACGCCCCCTACCGGGGATCGAGCCCACAACCCGGGCATGTGCCCTGATCAGGAATCGAACTGAGACCTCCTGGTTCATAGGTGGACGCTCAACTGAGGAGCCACACCGGCCGGGCCGTATAACCCGTTATGATTTTGAAACATGTTCCAATTATGTATGGTAGGTACAAACCCAAAAAGTCAGCAAGCTGCAAAAATCCCTTTTTAAATTAGTAGTAATTGATAGTAATTAGGCATTTTGGAGAGGTGAGACTTGAAGGTAGGTCAGTTCTAAGGTTTTTAAAATAAGTGATATTATATTTACCCTTATATTGATGGCATTGGGCATTTCAGTGGGTGAGAGAGATTATAGACACATGGGGCGTGATATTCCGAATGTTCTGAAAGCTTAAAGCCCTTTAAACGTACTGAGGAATAAGTACGTCCAGTTAGTGAAAGTGCGTATAGACACCCTCTGATGTGTACACTTCGGCCGCCCCGTTCAGCCTGTTACCGAAGCGATCTCGGCGTTCCGGGTTTATTCACACGAGGCGGCAGCACAGAGGCCGTCTCCAGCCCCCCTTCTCTTGGCAGCCTCGGCCCCACGCAGTGGCCGCCGCGCAGCTCGGCCTCCGCTCCCAGCTGCAGCCGCTCCCTGAGGCTTCCCCGCGTTAAACGGAAAGCAAGGCCATAGCTCACTGCATGTCGTGCTTTTGGGGGGAAGGGAGGAAATAACGGGTCTGAACCCCCCCGTGGGGCAGTGCCGCGTGGTGTGTCGCCTCTCTGTCGTAGGTCTGTGTGCCCGTTTTGTTTCATCACCATCTTCTATGGACTTTTCACTGAAAGTGACTGCGGGGTCTGTGTCGTCTGCATTCCGAGTGTCCTGTTCTTTAATCATCTTTTAATCCAGAAATAATCATGCAGAGCATCCCAGGAACGGAGCCTAATCCTCGGCTCTCTAATCTCCACACGTGCCTCTCAAATCCTCTGCTGGATGGGGCCAGCAGACCTGAGCTCACTCACCTTTGAACCGTGTTAATCCGCTGTGTTGAGTCAGTAATGGTGGGGTCTTTAGATATGGCTATCAAGGCGAGCAGAGAGGATAGTAAGAGTTTTCTGCTGTTTGGGAGATTATTTCTAAAAGCCCATCAGCCTGGCCTTTGTGTCTCTCTCTAATTGAACAGGGGCTTTACCTGATAGATTGGGAAATAAAGGTAGAATAATCTGTGTTGAAATTCCTTCTCTTTTAATAGCAAGTCAAAATGTGTGTCTTTTGCTGCTGAACAGAATTTTGCAACTACTTTGAGTTAATTTATACTATTTGTAAATAAATAGAAGCTTTATTTATTTTTAAAATGTTTTTATTATTGAGAGAGAGTGAGCCAGACAGAGAGAGTGAGCCAGAGAGAGAGAGAGAGAGAGAGAGAGAGAGAGAGAGAAACATCGATTGGCTGCCTCCCGCATGAGCTCCGCCTGGGATCGAACCTGCATTGGGCACGTGCCCTGACCAGGAATCAAACCAGTGACCCTTTGGTGCACAGACAACACTCAACCAGCTGAGCCACACCAGCCAGAGCAAACCTTTTCTTGCTTCAAAGGAGCACTCACATCCACTATTTTTAATCTCACAGCAATCTGGGGAAAATTGTCTCCATTTCTGAGATGAGGAAACTCGGACTCAAAGAGATGGAGAGACTTGTTCTCAGTATAAAAGCCAACGACGGTCTCCTGAGAACTTCAGCTCCAATCTCCTTCCTCCAGCCCTGGGTCACTTCCTCTGTCACGTTGGCAGCCCATTAACTGTCCCCAAGCTCGAATGAATGAACACACACACACACACACACATACACGCACACACACGCACACACACGTACACACACGCACACACATACGTACACACACACATGCATACACACACACATACATACATAAAGATTACATGACAGTGGAGGATAGAAAAGAGTAAAGAACAGGCTAAAAATTAAATTCAAAGGTTTGTAAGAAAATCCAGCTCTGAATTGAGGAACCCATCACGTGGGAAGAGCTCACCTGGGACGAGATAGGAGGGAGGTCGGGTCAAGAAAGAAAAGGGAGGTGACGAACTCACAGCTCTCCCCTGAGTGCCCTCCACTCGCCAGCTGTCAGCACGGTGTCCCTGGGGAACACTCCCTCATCTCCCCAAAGGCTCGGCTCCTCAGTGGGAAGCTGGGTTTGGCCTTGGGTTTTAGAAGAGGGATGGTGGAAGAAATGCGTATTAAAAAACTGTCCCTTTAACTTCTTTTTACAACCAGACAGCTTCATACGCGGGTGCCCCTCCCCCTTTTCTTCTTTCTGGAAGTAAGAACAATTTAGGGTTTAAGCATTTTAACTACTTAAGGTCCCTGCTATGTCTGTCTCACAATCCATGTTAGACTGTATTACCTTGATGAGGGTTATTTTTAATTACGGTTTTGATTTTGCCCTGTGTTTGGCATGGAGGACCCCTCAGGTGCCCAAGAGCAGGCAGGCTGCAGGGCTGCCAGGCAAAATGTGGGGAGGTCGGGGCGGGGGAGACCTTCAGGGCCAGCAGGTATTTGGGACAATATGGGGTCGTGTCCATCCACGGAATCAAACTCCGCTTCTTCAGCCTATTGCGGTTATTCCTCTCTAGTATTAATAACCGATTTCTTCTGGATAGCACCTGACTTGTTAGCACCGTATTTGCAAACGCCGTGAAGTGTATGAGCAAACTAGTAACCTTGGCGCCACTTTGCATCTTGTCACAGTCTCCTGGAGGCCCACTACTCCGTCACTGGCGTTAAGACAGTCAGAGACGTGCGCCCAGGAGTGAGCCTGCAGGCTACTGTTTTGTGTGTAAAGAAGGTGGAGAAAGGAGAAAGCTGGGAAATCCCGTGGACATAATAGTCTCAACTTTTAGAAATAGGTGAGCCCACCAAGTCAGGGGTCCTGGTAGAACACAAAACATACTCACATACTCAGGAGCCAGGCAGCCAGGCAAACATTTTTACTTCTGGGTAGAAGGGTGCACACACGTGTTCTGGAAGCACACACACAGAGCAGGTGGGCTGCTCGGCTTTATAACCCCTGATGCCGAGACTTGTCCCTCACTCTTGATTGGAGCTCAGGTGCACAGTCTTTCACGATTAGCTAATTCAAAGGGAGGGGTTGGCCTTTGCTGTTTCAAGATGGTGGCCCCCAGGAGAGCTGCAAGCCATGTGGCCCACATGATGGCTGCCAAGTCACACAGGCCAAAATGGCGGCTGTCTAAACTGCTCTTTGACAGAAAAGATGAGTTGTTTCTTCTCACACAACGGCAAAGGAAGAAAGGATGTGGACAGTCCCTAGTCCATTCATGCTCCTTCCTACAGAAACATTTAATGAATGAAAATGAGAAATCCAAGGTTGCACAATGGAAGCCCCAGAGATGGAAGTCTTAGTGCTGCTGTTACCCATGATGGTCGCAGGAGGGAAGACACAGCTTCTCCAAGCACAGCTCGAACCAGCAGCACCTGCTCCGGGAGCCGCCGCTGGGGTCCCGGGAACTGACAGCGGGCACTTCACACACCAGTTCACTGTGAGCTGAGCAGGCAGCCCTCGGACAGCAAGCCGTCCCAGCGAATATGTGGTACAGTCCTGCTAAGCACAGCCCAGGCAGCTCCCAGCCCTCTGTCCCAGCCCCCTGGCCCAGCCCCATGTCCCAGCCCCCTGTCCCAGCCCCCTGTCCCAGCTCCCTGGCCCAGCCCCCTGGCCCAGCCCCATGGCCCAGCCCCATGTCCCATCCCCCTGTCCCAGCCCCCTGTCCCAGCCCCCTGTCCCAACCCCCTGTCCCAGCCCCCTGTCCCAACCCCCTGTCCCAGCCTCCTGTCCCAGCCCCCTGTCCCAACCCCCTGTCCCAGCCCCCTGTCCCAGCCCCCTGTCCCAGCCCCATGGCCCAGCCCCCTGTCCCAGCCCCATGGCCCAGCCCCCTGTCCCAACCCCCTGTCCCAGCCCCCTGTCCCAGCCCCCTGTCCCAGCCCGCTGTCCCAGCCCCCTGTCCCAACCCCCTGTCCCAGCCCCCTGTCCCAGCCCCCTGTCCCAGCCCCATGTCCCAACCCCCTGTCCCAGCCCCATGGCCCAGCCCCCTGTCCCAGCCCCCTGTCCCAACCCCCTGTCCCAGCCTCATGTCCCAGCCCCCTGTCCCAGCCCCATGGCCCAGCCCCCTATCCCAGCCCCATGGCCCAGCCCCATGGCCCAGCACGGCCCAGGCAGGTCACAGCACTCCTGGGGGTGGTACCTCGCTCCAGAGTCAGGCAGCGTCCTTCCTCCATGAGTATCTCCTGCTCTTCAACCTGCTGCTGTCAGGGGAAGGGCCTGGTCAGGTGAGCCCCCCCGCCCCCCGGAGCCCCTCCCCCCTGGGGCCCCTCGCTTTTGTCACAAGGGCCTCAGATCCCTCTTCCTCTGCTCAGGCCTGAAGGCACCTTTTTGCAGGAAGTTCCCTGTGGAACACTGGCCACCTGGTCCTCACCGGCAGGGCCTCGTGCCATGGGGTGCAGTGCCTTTGTCCTTCCCTTGACCTTGCTCCCTCCCTCCCTGTGAAGGTCCCAGCACTCAGCTGCCAGGGCTCCGCCTCTCCATCCCAGCGCTGCTGAGATACATGTCTCCTCAGAGGAGCCTTCCTGACGGCTCAGCCCCGGGGGGGACCCTTCCCCCTCCCTCAGGGCTCCCCTCCAGCCTCCCCACTTGCATCCTCTCCCTGGGCTGCTGCCGCCTGGATTCCTCAGGGGCAGGGTCCCGAGGGCTCCCTCTCTCCCAGCCGTTAGTGCTGCCCACACACAGGACCCTCATTCCCGGGGAGACCCGAGGGGCAGCGCCCACGGGGTGACTGCCAGGACATGGCTGCTGACCAGCCGAGGAGCCCGCGACCCCCTGCCCGCTCCCTGTGCCCGCTCTCGGAGGAGGGCTCTTGCCTCCACCTGCGGGTGAGGAGCCGCTCGCTGACCCACCCGAGGCTCCAGGCCCAGGATTCCTCTCGCGGGGACGTGGGCGATGCCGCCCCGGGTGAGCCGCAGACGTAGCTGCCGGATGATGGAGCCTTAAAGCGCTGCGGTCACAGGCCAGGTCGGGAACGGCCCGTGGCGTTTGCATAGTTTCGGCACCTGACTGGGTTACTACGGCGAGGACTCTCAAAGCCTTTAGAATGTCGATGTTCCTTTGCAAAGATCATAGGCGCCCCCTGAGGTAGGTGGGGGGTCGGTGACAGTGAGGCAGTGACTGATGGACAAGCGGATGGGCCCATAGGAAATCTCTGTGCTCTTCGCGTGTCTGTGGCGTGTTGCACACGCAGGGACTTGGGACTTGTTGACCATGACAACCGGCAGAAGTGCGCCGGACGCTGTTGGCTGTGCGCTCCTTCTGAGCTGAATTTCTGGGGGTGGGGTGCGCAGCGCCTTAACGCTTTGGGGACATTGCACAGGAAGTCTTTGTCATTTTGCTGCCAATCGACAGGAAATAAGGCGTAGTTGCCAAACCAGAGTGAGAAAAGCAGCCCAGCCCGCTACCCCCTCAGGGCGCCCTTCACGGCAGGGCTCCCTGGCCGCTCCCGGGACGCAGCTCTCCGCGCACAGGGGAAGTCACGGGAGGAGGGAGACGCCGCTGTCCTGGTCCAGTTCCACGTTGCATTATCTTCTGAATTGCTTTTGAATTTAGTATGTCTTCTAATCACGTGTCAGGGGACCTGCCCCTTCCGGCAGTGGCCTGGGTCCGGCTTCCTGGGCCAGAGGCTGTTCCTGTACTTAGCGATTCCATTTGGCCACGTCCATTGGTCCTTCTTCTTCTTACTGGCATTAATGATGGCGGGAATATCACGGTGACTTACTGGATCATCGTTTTAGCTGCTCTACTCCACAGGCTGGGCCACTTTTCCCTTCGGGGGGCCCTGGCCCGGCCTGGCTTGGCCGGCTCAGAGCTGCAGGGCCGTGAGGGCCGGGAGGGGAGGACTCCCTGGAAACCCATGCAGGTCCCGGAGGTTTGGGTCGCGCGTTGCGTTCTCACACCACTTAGTGACCTTCCCGAGGGGGCGCTGGCATCGCCCAGGGCAGCGGCCCAGGGTGGGACCCACTGCAGGTGAAGTGATGGGAAGGTCCTGGGTGCAGAGATGATGGACGTAGTGAACTCTAACCCTCTATCACCCCAGGAAGTCCTGGCCCTTGGAGGGCTCTGCGTCCTTGGGCTGTAGGGGTTGACATGTGGCAGCCACACCCCACAGCAAGGCTGCACACCCCACAGTGAGGCAGGGCACCCCACAGTGAGGCAGGGCACCCCACAGTGAGGCTGCACACCCCACAGTGAGGCAGGGCACCCCGCAGTGAGGCAGGTCACCCCACAGTGAGGCAGGTCACTCCACAGTGAGGCAGGACACCCCGCAGTGAGGCAGGACACCCCGCAGTGAGGCAGGGCACCCCACAGCGAGGCATCCGCATGCCACAGTGAGGCATCCGCACCCCGCAGTGAGGCAGGGCACCCCGCAGTGAGGCATCTGCACCCCACAGTGAGGCAGGGCACCCCACAGTGAGGCATCCGCACCCCACAGTGAGGCAGGGCACCCCACAGTGAGGCATCCGCACCCCACAGTGAGGCAGGGCACCCCGGAGTGAGGCAGGGCACCCCGCAGTGAGGCAGGGCACCTCACAGTGAGGCATCTACACCCCACAGTGAGGCATCCGCACCCCACAGTGAGGCATCGGCACCCCACAGTGAGGCATCTGCACCCCACAGTGAGGCAGGGCACCCCACAGCGAGGCATCCGCACCCCACAGTGAGGCAGGGCACCCCACAGTGAGACATCCGCACCCCACAGTGAGGCATCGGCACCCCACAGCGAGGCATCCGCACCCCACAGTGAGGCATCCGCACCCCACAGTGAGGCATCCGCACCCCACAGTGAGGCATCCGCACCCCGCAGTGAGGCAGGGCACCCCGCAGTGAGGCATCTGCACCCCACAGTGAGGCAGGGCACCCCACAGTGAGGCATCCGCACCCCACAGTGAGGCAGGGCACCCCGCAGTGAGGCAGGGCACCCCGCAGCGAGGCATCTGCACCCCACAGTGAGGCAGGGCACCCCACAGTGAGGCATCCGCACCCCACAGTGAGGCAGGGCACCCCGGAGTGAGGCAGGGCACCCCACAGTGAGGCAGGGCACCCCACAGTGAGGCATCTGCACCCCACAGTGAGGCATCTGCACCCCACAGTGAGGCATCTGCACCCCACAGTGAGGCAGGGCACCCCACAGCGAGGCATCCGCACCCCACAGTGAGGCAGGGCACCCCACAGTGAGACATCCGCACCCCACAGTGAGGCAGGGCACCCCACAGTGAGACATCCGCACCCCACAGTGAGGCAGGGCACCCCACAGTGAGACATCCGCACCCCACAGTGAGGCAGGGCACCCCACAGTGAGGCATCCGCACCCCACAGTGAGGCATCCGCACCCCACAGCGAGGCATCGGCACCCCACAGCGAGGCATCGGCACCCCACAGTGAGGCAGGGCACCCCACAGTGAGGCATCCGCACCCCACAGTGAGGCATCCGCACCCCACAGCGAGGCATCCGCACCCCACAGCGAGGCATCCGCACCCCACAGTGAGGCATCCGCACCCCACAGTGAGGCATCTGCACCCCACAGTGAGGCAGGGCACCCCACAGCGAGGCATCGGCACCCCACAGTGAGGCAGGGCACCCCACAGCGAGGCATCGGCACCCCACAGTGAGGCAGGGCACCCCACAGTGAGGCATCCGCACCCCACAGTGAGGCATCCACACCCCATAGTGAGGCAGGACACCCCTCAGTGAGGCATCCGCACCCCACAGTGAGGCAGGGCACCCCACAATGAAGCATCTGCACCCCACAGTGAGGCATCCGCCCCCCTCAGGGAGGCAGCGCGCCCCACAGTGAATGCGGACCGGGAGCTCACCGGGCACAGGTAGAGGACCCCTCCTCTGGGCACACCTGTCGGAAGCCTTCCCGCCCCCTGCTTAGTCACCCCTTCAAATGCAGAGACGGAACGGACCCCGTGGTGCTGTTTCCCTCCCATGCAGCCCGCAGAGGCTGTGTGTGTGAGAGAACGACCACGAATCCGGTGACGTCGTCCTGTTTGCGAAGACAGCACAGCGCCTCCAGGAGCCCAGCCTCCTCACGGCCGTTTGCCTGCAGGGACTGTGTGCCAGCGGCACCTGCGCGTGACAGGGCCCGAGCTCCCTGAGCAGGTCGCGGCCCCGTGGGGGTTGGGGGGGGCAGGGCCCCACCAAAGCCACCCTTTCCTTACAGCGAGGCCACATGGTCACATGTTCAGACTCGTCATCAGCGGTAGTGTGGATGAGTCAAACGAAAACAAAGGCCCCCGAGTTAAAAATAGCCCGGAAAGACTAAATATTTGCGCTTAAAAAGGAGAAGAAAATAACAGAAACCTCCGTGGCCGATCCCTGCAGGAACCCTCCCTCGGTTAGGCTCGGCTCTCTCCACACGAACCGGACAGCGGGCTCCCGTGTCCCGGGGGCCTGGCCTCCAGCGCAGAATCCTTCCCTGCGGTCAGTTTGCTTCGTGTTTGTAGCCTGCACGTGACTGGGGGCATTGGACAGTTTTGGGGGGAATCTCAGTGACACTGGCGTTTTTTAATGCATACGTGGTGTGGCGTGTGGATACCGACGACGCTGATCTCGTGGCGTTATGTAACCTGAGTGTCCACAAGCGCTCGATGGCACTTAAAAATCTGTCACGTGGATCTGCCAGGCTCGGGGACCGTGGTGGCTGCTGGGGGGGGGCGGGGGGGACGGGGTAGCTTTGATCCCATGATGCCCAGGTAGGTATGGCTGTGGCTGCTGTTCTGAGGGCGGGAGGGTGCTGACAGTGGTCGCCAGGCCCTGAATCCAGGAGACCCTTCTGTTCAGAGAGCCCGGGACAGTTACGGGAAAACCCGGTTTGCAAGTTCCTTACATTATGAGGCCACATAACTAAACAGCAGTCTCTCTATATATTAAAGGCCAGCTTTTATTTATTTATTTTTATTTTTAAATTTCTTTATTGATTAAGGTGTCACATATTTATCCTCATCCCCCCATTCCCATCCCACACCCCTCCCCACGCATGCCCCCACCCCCCTGTTGTCCTTAATCATTGGTTAGGCTCATATGCATGCACACAAGTCCTTTGGTTGATCTCTCCCTCCTACCCCCTCCCTCCCCTACCCTCCCTCTGAGGCCCGATAGTCCAGTCGATGCCTCCTTGTTTCTGGGTCTGTTCTTGTTCATCAGTCTATGTTGTTCATCATTTCCCCTAGATGAGTGAGATCATGTGTCACTAGAAATATACTTATAAGAACTGAATGTGAGATGAGCAGTAATAGTTATGCTGACAGGCAAATGAATCAGTCTGTAGTGAGTTTCTTTCTGGACCAACAGTTCTTTAGAGACCCAATTTCAATGTCCACCAGTTCCTTATGTGTACATGTTGGCACTGACTTTTCAGCTCTGGATGGTGGACAAATGGTGGTAATGCAGGTCCGACTCCCTCTGGTTTGGTCTCGCCCGGACCCAGGGGCGCGGCTTCACCCGGACTCAGGTGCGCGTGGCCTCACCCGGAACCGGGACCCAGCCTCACCCGGACTCAGGGGCGTGTGGCCTCACCCGGACCCAGGGGCTCGCGTAAAGGCCAGCTTTTAGTTAGTGGTTGAAAACTTTCCCTACTCTGAAGTGTCTCAACTAGGATTGTAGTTACATCATTTAATATATGTTTAAAGAGGTGAATTAGCCTGGCTGGTGTGGCTCAGTGGATTGAGCATTGTCCATAGACCAAGAAGTCTGGGGTTCAATTCCTGGCCAGGGCGCACGCTTGATCCCAGGTGGGCGGCGGGGGTGCAGGAGGCAGCTGATCGATGACCACGTCATGATTCTGTCTCTCTGTCTCCCTTCCTCTCTTGTCTAAAAATCAATAAAAACATGAAGAAAGAGGTAAATTAACTGGATTCACTTCCCTGTTATCATTGTTTGCATAATTTCAAATAATAATTTCGTATTTTCACTAAGTGAACCAGAAGGTTAGCCAAGATGGTAAACTGACCCGCCGACCTTATGTCATTAAAGGTAACTGCAAAGTGACCGCAATGCGGCCGCCGCAGACACCCCGGGCGGGTTTATGTGCTTTCAGGCACCTGTGTTTTCTGAGTCGCTAGAGGTTCCCCCGGTGGTGGTGGTGGTCGGGGGGTGACACCTGGTAAATTGTCCCAGCTTCCTTTAACTTTTCCTCGCCATTTCCCGTTCTCAGCATTCCCTCGGGTGTGGGGCAGGACCGCCCGGCCGGCCCACTACTGCTTTTGCTGCACGGAAGGCCGCACAGATAAGCAGGCCGGTGAGTGCGAGAGCTGTTTGTCTGCTTTCGGTGGTGCACCCGCTCCCTGGGGGCAGTGAAGATGCTCCGGAGTCTTCACCGCCTCCGCTCTGCCGGATCTTCCCTCCGCCCCGCAGGCCACACGGGTCACTGCCCCCTGGGCGTGGGGGTGAGCGCACAGCAGAGACGGTGACAGGTGACACGTCGAGTGGGAGCCGCAAGCCAGTCCTCACGGCCCCAAAACATCCCCAACAAAGCCCTCCCACGCCTCTGAGCTGGGTGCTCGCCCGCTCGCCAGAGAGGCGGCAACACACACACAAATCAGCTCATTGGACGCGTATAATGTTTCTCAGCAGTTTGACCTTAAATGTGTGTGTATCATAAACGAATTTCATTTATTTCACTGTTTCTCAGCAGTTTGACCTTAAATGTGTGTGTATCATAAACGAATTTCATTGACTGACCTATCAGCATACAGTCCTCTCTCACCGTCTGTAAGTGCAGGACACGCGGTCCGTCCAGGGACAGTGATATTTCCCAACACCTGCTCTTTCATCTGGGACACGTTGCAAGTCCAATGATAAAACCAACTCGCATCACCACAGTCTAGATTATGAACCACGTCGATGAAAGACTGAAGTGTGTCAGACCCGTAGTCTCGGCAGGACCGAAGGTGTGTCGGACGTGCCGGCCTCTGACCATATGTCAGTGTCAGACCTGTGGGCGCGGCCCCTCAGAGCTTCCCCACGGACTGTCCCAGGCCGTCTTCTCAGTAACTCGAGAACACCACCCAGACTTCCCTCTCTGGGCTGGGAGGAACTGGGCGCCAAGTCGATGGACCCACCCAGCAAATTAAAACCTTCGGTGTCACCCCAGCAACTTCCCATCTTGTGGGAGCGGGACCCCTGACTGGAGAAAGACGGCCAGGTCTCCCTAGACGCCCCCCCAGGTGCAGGACAAAGGAAAAGCTGTCGACATAGGAGTGCTGAGAAACGTTTTTCCATTTAAACTTTAACCGAGATGAGCTCTGGACACTTGTAAGTCACAAAAGGAAATGAGAGGACAAGTTAAGCCATTAGAGGGCACTTTTGCAATCTTAGAGTAAACATCTATTCTCATGGACTGGCTTACCCAAGGCTTACTCCTAAGCACGTGTTTTCCGTTATTTATTTACAGTGACTTATTCGTAAGCTGAATTAAAGTATTTTATTGGTTGGGGGGAAGAATCTATAAAATCTTAGAACCATCCTGACCAAATAACATATGCACATATGCATAACCCATGGACCCACAATAGTGCAGTGAAGGCCTGGGGTGGGGGCGGGAGCAGGTGGAGGGGGTCAGCGGGGGGGGGGGACGACATCTGTATCACTTTCAACAATAAAGAGAAATTATAAAAAAGAATAAGTAAAGCTTTACATTTGAATCATTGAATGTAAATTGTAAGAATATGTACAATATGTCTGTATAATAGCTTTTTGATTAGCTATATTCAATGCTTTTATTTTTTTATTTTAAAAAATATGTTTTTTATTTATTTTTTTCTTTTATTTTTTTGTTAATCTTCACCCAAGGATATTTTTCTATTGATTTTTAGAGAGAGTGGAAGGGAGGAGGAGAGACAGAGAAACATCGATGTGAGAGAGACATAGCGTTTGGTTGCCTCCCACATGCGCCCGAACCAGGCCTGGGAATCGAGCTTGTAACCGAGATACGTGCCCTTGTTCAGCATCAAACCCAGGACACTTCAGTCCACAAGGCAGTGCTCTATCCACTGAGCAACACCGGCTAGGGCTATTCAGTGCTTCTTTTAAATATATTTTGTTAAAAATAATTTTCCCATAAACTGATCTAATTGAATAAGTGATTAACTTCCTCTAATACCTGACTACATTTCCCCCCAACAATAAATGAATGTTATTCCATAACATTTTGGAAACTATACTCCTATTGGGTAGAAAGTCTTGTGTATTGGGATTGTGCTATTTTTTTTTAGTTTTATTGAGAAGTAATGGACATACATCACTGTGTAAGTTTAAGGAGTAGACATGATGGTTTGACTTCCATATATTGTGAAGTGGTTACCACGGGAGGGTCAGCTAACACCCCTCTTCTCAAATGCACACAATAAAAGGAAAATAGAGACCGGAGAGAAAAGGAGGCCTGCTCTTCTCCGGAAGGCATCCCTCTTGCCCAGGCGTCCTCAAACTACGGCCCGCGGGCCACAGGCGGGTGTTTTTGCCATTTTGTTTTTTTACTTCAAAATAAGATATGTGCAGTGTGCATAGGAATTTGTTCATAGTTTTATTTTAAACTATAGTCCGGCCCTCCAACGGTCTGAGGGACAGTGAACTGGCCCCCTGTTTAAAAAGTTTGAGGACCCCTGCTCTTGCCCATGATTGATGTGACAATTAAAATGGTTAAACTTGTTTCAGAAATAAAAAGTGCGAACTGATAGAATTTTAGCCGGGGAGAGCGGGTGTTTTACAGAGAGAAAGCCAAAGATAAAGTTGAGTCTGTCCCCCACCGGTGGTGACCTAAATAAAAACGTCCACAGAGCCAGTAACGTTGATAAGCTAGTAACGAAATTACTGCGTGAATGCTCAGAGTCGAGAACTGTGGAGACCTGAGATTCCACCCGACTTGCAAGCTGCCGGGTCCGCCTGCCAGCGTTTTCTGGGTGCTGGTGGCCCAGACTCGTGGGTCAGAGACAGGGACCTCGTTCTCAGAGCGGCGGCGGGATCCACAGTGTGAGCGTTTTCTCCCACCGGCTCCCCGGCCCCCACTTCTCAGGGGATGGCGCAGAGGGCCAGATGGCACCATCCCATGTGGTGGGTTTATTACAAGAGAGGCACGCCCTGAGCCCGGGGAACCACACCTTTTTCATTTTTATTTATTATTTTTTAAAATTCTTTATTGTTCAGATTATGACATGTCTCTTTTTCCCCACATTGACCTCTCCCCGGCCAGTCCCACCCCCGCAACACATGCCCTCACCCCTCTACTTTCTGTGTCCATTGGTTATGCTCATATGTATGCATACAAGTCCTTTGGTTGATTTCTTACCTCCATCTTCCCCCTGCCCCCCGCCTTCGCTCTGAGGTTGGTCGGTCTATTCGATGATTCTGTGTCTCTGGGTCTATTTTTGTGCATCAGTTTATGTTGTTGATTATATTCCGCAAATGAATGAGATCATGTGATATTTATCTTTCTCTGACTGGCTTATTTCGCTTAGCATAATGCTCTCCAGGTCCATCCATGCTGTTGCAAATGGTAGGAGTTCCTTTTTACAGCAGCATAGTATTCCATTGTGTAGATGTACCACTGTTTTTTAATCCACTCATCTGCTGATGGGCACTTGGGCTGTTTCCAGATCTTAGCTATTGTAAATTGTGCTGCTGTGAACATAGGGGTGCATATGTCCTTTCTGATTGGTGTTTCTGGTTTCTTCGGATATATTCCTAGAAGTGGGATCACTGGGTCAAATGGGAGCTCCATTTTCAGTTTTTTGAGGAAACTCCATACTGTCTTCCACAGTGGCTGCACCAGTCTGCATTCCCACCAGCAGTGCAGGAGCGGGGAGCCCACACCTTCTGTAGTGGGTAGCGACCATGCCTGCTCTGCTCCGGAGGCTCTGTCTTCCGAGGCTCTTCACTACACACACGTCCTGGAGAAGGTAATCTCACATCACAGCAGCCTGTTCTGCTCCCAGGAGACCCAAACACCAGGCCCACAGGCCCTAGGGGAACTGTCTCAGCACGTACCTGCATAATCTTACCATCACAGTGGCCCACCTTCCTAAATATTCAGTTCTAAGTAGCTGGTGAGGGGAGAACATGATAACAATATTTACCACAGTTCTGAAGTCACTCATGATAAGTAGTTCATAGTCTCGCTCTGGGGTCTCGGCTGTCCATGCCTTAGTTTGACCATTCTGGAAAGGAGGAAAATTACAGTGCCCACATGGCAGCGTGGTTGCTGGCATTGCCCGAGATCATGTAGGTAAAGCACTTAGAAGAGTGTGTGGCATGCAGCGTGGACACAACAAGACTTATTAATGTTGTTAACTCAAAATCCATCTCTTACAATGAGCTGATTGCATAAAGAGAAAGTGTTTCCCAGGGCAGCGAGGACGCAGGGGAATTCCCCACCATCCGCACTAGCTGGCTCTCTAACTCGGGGGCTACCTGCATTTCCCAGGCGCCCAGGGCCCGGGCAGCTGGCCCTGCTCCGCTGTCCTGGGGTGCTGGGGCTGGGCGCTTCGTGGGCCCTCATGGGGCTTCTTCTTTGCCTTGAGTGGTTCTAGGGCAAATACGCCGTGGCTGGCACTCTCAAGCGGTGCCAAGGGGCGTGTTGGCTCCAAGTCCCCAGTCAGTGTGGACAGGAAGTTCCCGCCCCTTTGGAGAGGCCGGTTTCGTGCTCAGGAGGCAGAGTGTCGGGGGTGCCACTGCAGAGCGCGCCGAATATGCTTCCTCGTGCTGAAATAAGTATTTCTCAACAGAGGCAGCGCGTCCAATTCTGCTCAGGTTGAGGGGCAGCAGAGGGGAGGGGTTAAGGGCTGTGAGTGGGGGGCCCACCAGTTCAGTTCCTGTTCGGTTCAGGTAGGTTCCCTGAGTTTTAATTTTGATGCCTCCAGCCGTCTTTTGTCCATACAACCCTTGTCTGCAGGTGCGACTCACGTGAGCGCCCTTTCTCAGCTCGCCTTCCCGGAGCTGTGCCTTGGCGTCGTCTGGTGGCTGAGGGACAGGGTGTTTAGGCTGTTTAAGGCCTGGTCTTATTCCTAAACTGCTAACGAGTCGGGGAGGAGATGAGTACCAGTGGAATCATCATTTGTTTTCAGAGTTCAGAGGTCATCGGCCCAAATCCTTCTGAAAATCGAGGTCCACAGAGGTTAGTGGCTGCCTAGGATGACATGTCCGGTAGGAACTGGAACGGGAGGGCGAGCGTGTTAGTTGTCGCTCCGTTTTCACCCCGTCGCAGTGCCGTCGAGAGTGAAGGGGGACAGAGGGGCCTTCGGTAAGAAGTTCTCTGGGCTTCCTGAGAGATTGCAGCTGCTGGACGCCAGGGCTCTGCGGTCAGGTCCTCCTGGGCCTCCCCTGTTCTCCGCTGATGGGGACGGAGGTTTGTTTGGTGTGAGACCAGCACCCGCTCCACTGGTGATCGTGAGGACTGGGCGCAGTGGCCAGTGGCGAGCGCGGCCCTGCTGCTGCGGGGACTCCGTGCTGCGGGGACTCCGTGCTGCGGGGACTCCGTGCCGCGGGGACTCCGTGCCGCGGGGGCTCTGTGCTGCGGGGACTCGGTGCTGCGGGGACTCCGTGCTGCGGGGACTCCGTGCTGCGGGGACTCGGTGCTGCGGGGACTCCGTGCTGCGGGGACTCGGTGCTGCGGGGACTCCGTGCTGCGGGGACTCGGTGCTGCGGGGACTCGGTGCTGCGGGGACTGGGTGCTGCGGGGACTGGGTGCTGCGGTGACTCGGTGCTGCGGGGTCTCCGTGCTGCGGGGTCTCCGTGCTGCGGGGTCTCCGTGCTGCGGGGACTGGGTGCTGCGGGGTCTCCGTGCTGTGGGGTCTCCGTGCTGCGGGGACTGGGTGCTGCGGGGACTCGGTGCTGCGGGGACTGGGTGCTGCGGGGTCTCCGTGCTGCGGGGACTGGGTGCTGCGGGGACTCGGTGCTGCGGGGACTCCGTGCCGCGGGGACTCCGTGCCGCGGGGACTCGGTGCCGCGGGGACTCCGTGCCGCGGGGTCTCCGTGCCGCGGGGTCTCCGTGCTGCGGGGTCTCCGTGCTGCGGGGACTCGGTGCTGCGGGGACTGGGTGCTGCGGGGACTCCGTGCTGCGGAGACTCGGTGCTGCGGGGACTCGGTGCTGCGGGGTCTCCGTGCTGCGGGGTCTCCGTGCTGCGGGGTCTCCGTGCTGCGGGGACTCCGTGCTGCGGGGACTCCGTGCTGCGGGGACTCGGTGCTGCGGGGACTCCGTGCTGCGGGGACTCGGTGCTGCGGGGACTCCGTGCTGTGGGGACTCGGTGCTGCGGGGACTCCGTGCCGCGGGGGCTCCGTGCCGCGGGGACTCCGTGCTGCGGGGACTCGGTGCTGCGGGGACTGGGTGCTGCGGGGACTCGGTGCTGCGGGGACTGGGTGCTGCGGGGACTCCGTGCTGCGGGGACTCGGTGCTGCGGGGACTGGGTGCTGCGGGGACTGGGTGCTGCGGGGACTCGGTGCTGCGGGGACTCCGTGCTGCGGGGACTCCGTGCTGCGGGGACTGGGTGCTGCGGGGACTGGGTGCTGCGGTGACTCGGTGCTGCGGGGATTGGGTGCTGCGGGGACTCCGTGCTGCGGGGACTCCGTGCCGTGGGGCTCGGTGCCGCGGGGACTCCGTGCTGCGGGGTCTCCGTGCTGCGGGGTCTCCGTGCTGCGGGGTCTCCGTGCTGCGGGGACTGGGTGCTGCGGGGACTCGGTGCTGCGGGGACTCCGTGCTGCGGGGACTCCGTGCTGCGGGGTCTCCGTGCTGCGGGGACTCGGTGCTGCGGGGACTCGGTGCTGCGGGGACTCGGTGCTGCGGGGACTGGGTGCTGCGGGGACTCGGTGCTGCGGGGACTGGGTGCTGCGGGGACTCCGTGCTGCGGGGACTGGGTGCTGCGGGGACTCGGTGCTGCGGGGACTCCGTGCTGCGGGGACTCGGTGCTGCGGGGACTCGGTGCTGCGGGGACTCGGTGCTGCGGGGACTCCGTGCTGCGGGGACTCAGTGCTGCGGGGACTCCGTGCTGCGGGGACTCCTTGCTGCGGGGACTCGGTGCTGCGGGGACTCGGTGCTGCGGGGACTCGGTGCTGCGGGGACTCGGTGCTGCGGGGACTCGGTGCTGCGGGGACTCGGTGCTGCGGGGACTCCGTGCTGCGGGGTCTCCGTGCTGCGGGATCTCCGTGCTGCGGGAACTCGGTGCTGCGGGGACTCGGTGCTGCGGGGACTCCGTGCTTCGGGGACTCCGTGCTTCGGGGACTCCGTGCCGCGGGGACTCCGTGCCGCGGGGGCTCTGTGCTGCGGGGACTCGGTGCTGCGGGGACTCCGTGCTGCGGGGACTCCGTGCTGCGGGGACTCGGTGCTGCGGAGACTCCTGGAAACGCAGAGCAGGAACTGCTGTCCGGGGGGGAAAAGAAGTTAAAGCGCATGGTGAGCAAACACTGTGCAGAGCTCCTTCTCACGCCTCATCAGGAGGAGAGCGTGTTCCCTTGGCGAGTTATCACTCCCGGGGCCTCTACCGCACCCAGCGGAAGATAGACTGAAGGAGGGGCTGGTCCAGGCTCCTGGGCTGCGGAGTGACTGGAACCAGCGCTGGCAGTCACTTCCCTGTAGGCGACCGCAGGTGTCTGCCTTGGCCTCTCTCGCTATTTACAGCGCTTAACGTGTGAACACGCCGTGTCCCTAGCTGAGGCCCTGGTGCCGGCTGCAGAGGGATGAGGAGACCCTCCCAGGCGTTCTGTGTGAGAGAGCGGGGCCTCCCCACACCCCACAGGGAGAGGCCTCGCCTGCGCATTGCGGACACGGCGCCGTGGCGTCCTTGGCAGCGTCCCCGCAGCGGTGGCCGTGGCCATGGATCCATAATGACTCGCAGGGTCTCTGCGGAAAGCCGTGCCACGTGCCACAGCGTAACTCGCTGACAGGAAATGGCCCAGCCACGGCTACCGTGCAGCGGCTCCCTCCACCGAGGGGCACCCAAGCCCGCTTTCTGGTAAAGAACTCGCCTTGTGATGTTGGACAAGCTGCTTTACCTGTGAGAAAGTTCAACCTGGTCATCTGCAGAAAGCTCGGGTTTGTGAGAATCTGAGTGTGGGAGTAAGAATACCACTGTCCGTGTATAACACTGAGTCAGATGATGAGGAAGAATGCAAACTATTGTGCAGGGCGCTGCCCACGTGGCTCATTGGTTGGAGCGTCGTCCTGAGCACTGAAAGGGAGGCAGGTTCGATTCCCAGTCATGGCACATGCCTAGGTTTCAGATTCAATCCCTGGTCGGGATGCATTCGGGAGGCAACTGATCAATGTTTCTCTCTCTCTCTCTTCCTCTCTCCCACTCCCTCCTTCTCTCTCCTTCCCTCCCTTCCACTCTCTCTAAAATCAACAAATGAACAAATAATTGTGTGCTGGTCCTTTCCTGGCCCTCAGCAGCTCACAGTAGGTGTCAGACTCTGAGGCATGGTCTACAGGTGCCTACAGGGACCACATGGGCTCCTGCCGTTGTGAAGTGGGGTTTCCGCTCTGAACACCAGGGAGGTCACCGCACCGAAGGTCCCATCCTTTCACTACCTGAAGGTCTAGCGAGTTCATCACCAACTCCAGGATATACAGGGTGTCCCAAAACTGTATACGCGCACTTTGAGTAATTGTTAAGGCAGGGTTTATTAAAATACATCTCGTTTTCACATTGAGCTACCCGCTGTTAAAGCAGGTGCACATTTTTTGGGACACCCTGTACTTTGGGGGGAAACCCAGCAAAGTCATTGTCAGGATCAGGTGTGTGATCCAAAGTGCGTAAGGCGGCCCTAACCTTCAGAGCTGCAGTGTGGGAGCCTGCCGACCCTTGTCTGCCCGCAGCACTGACGCGCCACTTCCTGTCCCCCAGGATGGCGCCCCTGCCCCTGTGGCTGCTGTGGCTGCTGCTCCCACTCGGCCCGCGGGCCCAGAAGCTGCCCACGCGCGACGAGGAGCTCTTCCAGATGCAGGTCCGCGACAAGGCCTTCTTCCACGACTCCTCGGTGCTCCCGGACGGAGCTGAGATCAGCAGCTACCTCTTCCGGGACACACCTAAGAGGTACCCCTGACACCTCCCTCTCTGCAGGCTCATCGGGGTGTCAGCCAACACGCTGCGCCTGGACGCTTTGTGGTTAACCTCGGGTGGCCTGGCCGTGTCCTCTCAGTGGGAAAAATGCGGAGCCGCTGCCAGTCCTCGGTGGGGGCTCCGGTTCCGGCCCACGGTGACCTTTTGGGTGGGGGGCGATTTTTGCATTTCTTACCTTTGGAATGATTGCTTTCTTTTCTTCAGGACAGAGGAAAATTTCTAAGGCGGGCTCTCTAGGATTAAAATGAGATTCATGAACACACACGATTCTTCAAAGGTGTACGGTTAGTCTTAGAAGGATAACATGACTTTGACCAATATCATCAGATTCTGAAAGAATCAAACCCAACAATGATAAAAACGGACCCTGCTCATTTACCTTCATGCCAGCCTCATCAAACTGGGCTCATGTAGTTCTTCTAAACATTCTGACCTTTAAAAATGATATATCTATGTATATAAAAGCCTAATGACCAGTCGAACAGTCTCTATGATGCATACTGACCACCAGGGGGCAGACGCTCAACGCAGGACCTGACCCCTCGTGGTTAGTGTGCTCCTGCAGCCCCTCCCCCTAGCCAGCCGGCCTCCTGATAGACCTCGATAGCCCGCCAGGCCAAGGGACCCCACCCATGCATGAATTCGTGCACCGGGCCTCTAGTATGTTACATAATTAAGTATATATGTGTATATCCTTCATTAAGCTAGTTATATGTAAAGTTAGTTACTTTGCGGTACCCCAAACCCCTCTCAACCATATTTCAGAAATAGTTTCTCCGTTTAGCTGGGGCGCTCGGGCATTCTGAAGGGAAAGACTGTGTCACACCACCAGTGCCCCATTGTCCAGAGATTGAGGTGCATCAGATCGTTGGGTCATCTTTCTCTTGTCACTTCACTTTTGATTGACAGTGATAATGGGAGTTGGCTCCCTCCCACCGTGCCCCATGTAGCTTGTCACCCTCTGGTCCGCGAATGGTAGCAGAGGGTCAGCATTCCTATGTTGGCGGATGTGGCCTATGGTTTGGGCATCATTTCAGCGCTGCCTGAATGACATCATTTGTTTGAGTGAATGTAATAGATTAGGAGCTGACTCATCAGTAAAATAAAAATAAACAGGATCCCTTTAATGACATCAGAGTGAAGGCCCCAAATGCAAGGATGATGACATTGCAGAGACGCGATGTCCTTCCACTCACCGCTCAGGCTGTGAAACGGGAAAGGGCGTGGGAAACAGCTAGTCACTCAGCTGAATTATTCTCAGCTGAATTCTGGCCGGACACATTTGCTTTTCGAATTATTTGTCTCTTAAAATCTTGGAGTGAGTCAGAATTTTTCTTTAAAAATGATTTTGATTTCCCAAGTGCACCAGTGCCCTGCTCTGTGGTGTTCTTTATTGTTTTTCATATATTTTTATTGATTTCACAGAGGAAGGGAGAGCGAGAGAGGTAGAAACATCAATGATGAGAGAGAATCGTTGATCGGCTGCCTCCTGCATGCCTCCTACTGGGGATCGAGCCTGTATCCCAGGCATGTGCCCTGGCCAGGAATTGACCTCCTGGTTCATAGGTCGACCCTCAACCACTGAGCCACACCGGTCGGGCTGTGACTTTTACTCTAAATGAAAGGAGACACTGTTGGGGGGTTAGAGCAGGGGGAGTGGCGTGTGCTGACGGGTGTTCAAGGATCACTGCCCCAGAAGGGGGTAAATGAGTAGGGGGTCCTGGGAGCAGCAAGGACCAGTCGAAGGCTATCACAGTGCTCAGGCGAGGAGCGGCGTGGGTGGGAGGGTGGCACCGACGGTGCGGCAGAGTGACGGCTCGGGGATGCTGTAAAGGCAGAGCCAGCGGTGTTCCGGGTCAGTTACCTGGAGGGGAGAGGCAGAAGGAGCAAGAAGGATCCTGCGCTGCCCTGAGTGACTGGGAGGTCGGGGGTCACTCAGGAGCAGGGACAGACCTCAGGAGGAGCTGACTGGGGTGAGAATCAGAGTTTGGGTTCCATACCTTCAGTTTAAACTCCCAGTGAACTCTAAGTGAAGATGGCAGGAGATAGTTGTACCCAAATTGAGGTCGGAGTTCAGGCTGACATTTGGGAATGGTTCACATAGAAGAGGAGAAACCACGAGCCCAGTGCGGTCACACAGGAGTGTGCACAGGCGGAGGGGGGTGTGCACAGGCGGAGGGGGTGCGCACAGGTGGCGGGGGGCACGCACAGGTGGAGGAGGGTGCACACAGGCGGAGAGGCGTGCACAGGCGGAGGGGGGCGCGCACAGGCGGAGGGGGGTGTGCACAGGCGGAGGGGGTGCGCACAGGTGGAGGGCAGGGGTGCAGGCACAGGCCCTGTCTGTCCCTGGGTGACCAAGGGCTTGGAAGGTGAGAGGGAACCACAGAGGAGACAGACGGAGTAGAAGCCCATGGTGGTCCCTTTGGAGAGGGTGTGGGTGGTGATGGGGAGAACACAGGGAGGAGGCCCAGGAGGTGCAGGCGCGGGAGGTAACACCGAGGTAGGCTTTGCCAGGGGAGCGAGCAGCTCTGGGCCTGCTGAGCTGGAGGACCGGCTCCTCAGGCAAGGCTCCCGGCTCTGAAACGATGGATGAACCCATCTGCGCTGCTCAGAGGACCGTACGGCACTGTTACAGCCGGGCCACGTGTTCCTCCTTGAAAAGGCGCGCGAGGCTTCGTAAAAAATCAGAGGAAGCAGAGAGCAGGATGTTCTGATTTTTTAAAATTGTTTTAAAATCACTAGGTTATTTAATTCCAACAGAATGTCTTAGTGGCAGAGAATGAGTCTTTCCACTGATTGAAACGCTGATCTTTACTTTTTAAATGTTCTCACGTGGGATTGGTCCCTCTATCCAAAGGCTGTGGGCGGGGGCGCTGTGGGCAAAGGTCGCTGGTGTGGAAGCCGAGCAGCGATCTCGCAGAGACAGACCAGCAGGCTTTCCGAGGGCGCTGCCGGGCGAGGGAGCGTTTGAACAGTGGGTGACTGTCAGGGTGCCCCCGGTCCCTTACAAACAAACCTATTGCCGACGTTCTGGAAAATACCGCACCTGCCGGTCAGCGTGCCTGCGGGCTTCTCTTGGCTGTGCCTTATTGGAATGGCGGGGCCCAGGCTAAATAGCACCCCAAAGAGCTAAGTGTTGGTTCTTCACTCAAGCAGCACCCACGTTACGCGTTTCAGCTCAGCGTCTCTTTATTCCTTCACACGGTGCTGCTGGTAAGCCTGCTGGCGGATTTGGCTGGTGGAGTCCGTGGTTCATGCTGAGAATCGCGGTCCTGTCAGCTGGCCGGTCCCAGTCCCTGTGAAATGAATGGAATTAGCCTGGGGGTTTCCCTGAGCCCGGCGGGCGTCAGAGTGGATCCTCTGTCTGATTGATGGCCCCTCTCCTGCAGGTACTTCTTTGTGGTGGAAGAGGACAACACCCCGCTGTCCGTGACCGTGACCCCCTGTGACACCCCCCTGGAGTGGCGGCTGAGTCTGCAGGAGCTGCCGGAGGAGGCCAGCGGGCAGGGCTCAGGTGAGCACTGGGCAGGACTCAGGGGAGCAGCGGTGTGGGTGGGGGCTCATGAGAGGGGGGGGACTCAGGGGAGCAGCGGGGAGGGCTCAGGGGAGCAGCTGGGGGAGGGCTCAGGGGAGCAGTGGGGGGGGAGGGCTCATGGGAGGGGGGTCTCAGGGGAGCAGGGGGGAGGGCTCAGGGGAGCAGGGGGAGGGCTCAGGGGAGGGGGGGGCTCAGGGAAGCAGGGGGGAGGGCTCGGGAGCAGGGGGGAGGGCTCGGGAGCAGGAGGAGGGCACAGGGGAGCAGGGGGGGCCTCAGGGGAGCAGGAGGGGGAGGGCTCAGGGGAGCGGGGGGGGGGAGGGCTCGGGAGCGGGGGGGGGGAGGGCTCAGGGGAGCGGGGGCGGGGAGGGCTCAGGGGAGCGGGGGGGGGGAGGGCTCAGGGGAGCAGGGGGAGGGCTCAGGGGAGCAGGGGGAGGGCTCAGGGGAGCAGGAGCAGGCCCAGGCCCCACATGGTGGCTGCAGCAAGAAACAGCCTCTCCTCCTGGTGGTGCAAAACGTCAGCGGGGGCGCAGGGGACACTAGAGATTCTCCATGGAGATGAGGGAAGCGGGGGTGGCACCAGAGGGCGGGGTGGCACCAGAGGGCGGGGGTGTCACCAGAGGGCGGGGTGGCACCAGAGGACGGGGTGGCACCAGAGGAGAGGACAGGGTGGCACTGGAGGTCGATGGCCTTGGGGGATGAAAGGTCAGGGAGGCAGGTGGGGGCGGGGGGAGGAGGAGGGGATGTCTGCACCCGCCTCTGGCTGGGGGTTCAGTCCTGCCTGAGCGTGGAGTCCCCCCTGAGGTGAAGAGAACACCCTGGGCTCTGAGCAGGTCTGAGCATCTTCCTGGGACCTGGGCTCTGGGCCTCAGCGCCACAGTGACCGACGGCAGCCGAGGTCACAAACCTCTGTCTCTGGGGCGTAAAGGGTGGCGACGCGGAGACAAGCAAAGGGCGTCCAGCACCTGAGTCCAGGGCGAGAAGAATGGGGTCGGCAGCGGAAGGAGGTGCCGAGGACGGTGACAGGAAGCAGCTAAGACACAGGGCAGGGGAAGAGCCTGCAGGGCCGGGAGGGTGCTGCCGGGCAGGGGCGAGGCATCGGGCGCGAGGGCCACCCTCAGCTGACAGCTCATGAGTGGGGATGAGGCTGAGAGAGAAAACGAATAGTCCTGTGAGGGCTGCTGATCCCAGGGTTTAAATACAGGATCCTACCCCTCCCTGCCCCCTGCAGGGTGAGCTGGGAAAGGGCTTCCCGAGGGGTCTGCTCGCATCCCCACACGGATCTCTGTGGCAGCTGATTTGCTTTCAGCGCCTTCCCCGCATCACTGTGGGACACGTGTTCCCGACATGGGACACGGGTGCTCTTACTGTGCTTCCCACTCTGTACTTTAGGGGGAAATGGTGCCACCCCATCATCTGGTGCCACCCGCCCCCACCTGCCTCCCTGACCTTTCATTCCCCCGGCACCAACAAAGGGAGATTAGCGAGGGGCAGGCCGTCGGATGCGGCTGAAGGGATGATCCCGTCCCTAGGCAGATGGCGGGCGGGGCTCTCGCTCAGAGGGCTGCAGGCTGTGACCTACAAATTCCACTCATCGGAGTCTCTCCTGAGAAAGAATTTAAAACCACCGCAGCCTCACACATCTCACAGCACCACCTATGACGGTCAGATTTACCCACAGTCTTATCCTCAGGCTGTAGTCTTACGTGAGGAAAACAGGATTCAGAAATGGAGGTTTGTCTAGAGGCATGCACACATGAAGAAGAATGTGATTCGGTGACAAAGAAAAATGAGGGTGAGAAATATGTTAAAAAACGAAGACTGGATGGGAATAGCCCAAAATCTTCATAAAGGGCTGCTCAGGGGCCCTGACTAGAATGTCTTTTTATTTTTTAAAAATATGTTTTTATTGTTTTCAGAGAGGAAGGGAGAGGAGAGAGAGAGAAACATCAATGATGAGAGAGAATCATCTATCGGCTGCCTCCTGCACGCCCCCCACTGGGGATCGAGTCCACAACCCAGGCATGTGGCCTGGTCAGAATCGGACAGTGACCTCCTGGCTCATAGATCGTCGCTCTGTCCACGGAACCAAACCATCCAGGGCGACTGGGAGGGTTTTTTCAATCTTGTTCTGTGTGTCCCAGTTCTCTGCTGGCAACAGGCATTGCTATGACGTTGAACACGGGGGTCTTGAGCCCGCGGTTTGCAGGCAGCCGCGAGCCGGGCCCTGACGGTCGCCTCTGCTCTGTCTTCCAGGCGAGCAGGAGCCGGAGCCGCTGGAGCAGCAGAGGCCGCAGGCCACGCACGAGGCGGGCGCCGAGCTGCTCTCCTACCAAGGCAACGACGTGGAGTCCTTCGTGTCGGCCGGCGCCCCCGCCGGGCTGTACCGGCTGGAGCTGCTGTCCACGGAGAAGGACGCGCACTTCCGAGTCTACGCCACCACCACGCCCGCGTCCGACCAGCCCTACCCGGAGCTGCCCTACGACCCCCGGGTGGACGTCACGGCCCTGGGCCGCACCACGGCCACGCTGGCCTGGAAGCCGAGCCCCACGGCCTCGCGGCTGCAGCAGCCCGTGCAGTACTGTGTGGTCGTCAGCCGGGAGCACAACTTCAAGAGCCTGTGTGCCGTGGAGGCGAAGCTGAGCGCGGACGACGCCTTCATGACGGCCCCGAAGCCCGGCCTGGACTTCAGCCCCTTCGACTTCGCCCACTTCGGGTTCCCGCCGGGGAACCCCGGCAAGGAGCGCGGCCCCCGGGCCAGGCCGCCCCCCAGGCTGGGCCGGGCGGCGCACTCGCGGCCCCAGGCCGACCTCCAGAAGGTCTGCATCGGAAACAAGAACATCTTCACCGTCTCGGACCTGAAGCCCGGCACGCAGTACTACTTCGACGTGTTCGTGGCCAACAGCCGCAGCAACACGAGCACGGCCTACGTGGGCACCTTCGCCAGGACCAGGGAGGAGGCCGCGCAGAAGACGGTGGAGCTGAAGGACGGGAAGGTGACCGACGTGTTCGTGAAAAGGCGGGGGGCCAAGCTGCTGCGGTTCGCCCCCGTCTCCTCCCACCAGAAGGTGGCCTTCTTCGTCCACTCCTGCCTGGACGCCGTGCAGGTCCAGGTGCGCCGAGACGGGAAGCTGGTTCTGTCCCAGAGCGTGGAGGGCGTGCGGCAGTTCCTGCTCCGGGGCAGGCCCAAGGCCAAGTACCTCCTCCGGCTGAAGGGCAGCAGGAAGGGGGCGTCGGTGCTGAAGGTCCTGGCGAGCACGCGGCCCGGCAAGCACGCCTTCCCGTCCCTCCCCGAGGACACGCGGATCAAAGCCTTCGACAGGCTGCGCACCTGCTCGTCGGCCACCGTGGCCTGGCTGGGCACCCAGGAGAGGAGCAAGTTCTGCATCTACAAGAAGGAGGTGGGCGACACCTACAGCGACAGCCGGAGGAGGAGAGAGCAGAACCAGTGCCTGGGGCCGGACACGAGGGAGAAGTCGGAGAAGGTGCTGTGCAAGTACTTCCACAGCCGGAACCCACAGAGGGCGGTGACCACGGAGATCGTCCGCGGCCTCCAGCCGGGCAGAGCCTACCTGCTGGACGTGTACCTCGTGGGGCACGGCGGGCACTCCGTCAAGTACCAGAGCAAAGTCGTCAAAACCCGCAGGGTCTGCTAGTGACCTGGGTGCAGGTGCGTCACGTGGACCTGTCCCGGGGCCTCCGGGAGAGACGCGAGTGCCCGCCGCTGAGCGCGAGAGAGGGGGTCCCCTCGAGAGGGGAGACTGGTCCTCGCGTGCCCAGGGTGCCTGGTGTGTGACGTCACAGACGGACCCCCCGAAGGAGCCGCCATCCCCGCTCTGACCACTGCATGAACTGCTTCTAAATTATTTTATTACCTGAAAGTTTAAAAGATGCCACTCATTGCACACATCCCCAAAATGCAAGCCAGTCCTCTCGATAGATGCTAGGATATATCGATATAAATTATTTTATAAAGTCTTGTTTTAAATGTCGGTGTGTCTATGATCGTAAACTATTCAAGTCTCCTGTTAACGTGCAGATCGGATCTAAGTCTACGATGTGGACGGCGCCCCGGTCAGCTGTATTGTACATGCTTCTCTGTTGAGTGGGTTGTTGAAGTGCTGTATGTATCTCCTGTGCAGAGTTGACACATTATATCCATGTACATAAAATTAAAGATATTAGAGTATATTCTGCTCATTTTCCCAAGCAGCTACGTTGGTGTATTCAGTTAATGTCTGTCCCCCGAGCCGCGCCCTTATGCACTTTGCACCGGGCCTGACCCTTTTTGGATAAAGACATGGCGCGTCTCCCAGAAGTCGCCATGGCATTGGAGACGGGTATCACGGTTCGCGCTTGGACATTGAACAGCGCGCAGTGTGAGCACTGAGAGAGTCCGGAGGACTGGTTTTCACGGAACAGGACGAGCCAAGCACTGCGGCTCCGAGTGCCCAGCAGCTCGTCCTGAACAGCCCGGTACATCTCTGTTGAAAATAAGCTCCTCCTTTAAGTACAAACGTGGGTACTTCCACGTGTTTTCTGTGTGCGTGTAATGAGTAACGGGGGACGCCAGAAGCGGCTGTTCTCTAACATCAACAGTCCGCTACTTCTCCCTTTGGTTTCTCATGAACCTTTAAAAAGCAATTTAGATGTCAGACAAAGCTGAGGCACGAGTGACCGCGTCCGCGTGTCAGAGGCGCTGGAAGGCCAGTCCGAGGTGGTCTCGTTCTCCGCACGTGCTGTACGCGAGGCCGTGAGAACCAGGACTCGGACGGGGCGGGACCTGCAGGCGCCTGAGTTTTGTGGCTTTAGGAACACCTGTTCCTGCCCCATTAGGTGGGGCGGACTCAGGTCAGATGACATTACAAGCTCCCTTCCATCAGGAGACATTGTCCTGGGGGAACTGCGGTTCTCAGTTACAGAGTGTTTCTGGAGCTCCAGGTGGAGACAGGCATAACCCTTCGCGGCTCCTTGTCCCCCACGTGCCGGCTCCACCTTCCCCAGGGGTGAGCACAGGTGCGTTGCGTGCGGGGCAGGTGGCTCTGGCCCAGGGGGTGTGAGTGCTGGTCCTCACGACAGATGCCCTGCCCTCTTAGGAGCAAACGCCCCCTCTCCCCGCGCCCCCCCTCCCGGTCCCCTATCAGCGTGGACCATCCAACTCGTCCATGTTGAGACCAAATCAAAATGTGTCCCGTGTGTCTGCAAAACAGCAGTGACACCTGAAATCACCTTTTATAAGGACGTGTGTAACCAGCCTAGAAAAACTTGGTTGGTTGAAAGTAAGCATTCAAAATTGATAGTGTCCCAGCGATGTTCTCTCCTAAATTATGAGCATGGTGCCTTTGGAAGGGGGATCCATGGTCTCCCATGACTCACAAATACGTTCTGACCCAGCAGAGCGCTAAATCCACTCCAGTGAACCGCCTTACGGCAGCTTCCGAAGGTGGCAGGCTCCACGCTCAGCCGGCCCGGGAACCAGGCCAAGTCAATTTCACCGAGTTGGCGTCTCCAGCCGCTGCGATGGTGGTTGCTACATTCTCTGGATAAATCCAGGCATTCTTTCATGCCCCAGTGAAGTTTACTTTTTAAAAATGGTAGGAAAATTAGAGACACGTTGTGAAACTGCTGTCACTCATAAAGAAAGAGAGAAAACCTATTAACAATAAAGCTCCATTACTCACTAATGTGCTGAGGTTTTAGGAGCTCACAGGTGAACTGAGGACAAGAGGGAAAGATTGGTTCCTAATTAACGAAAGAACTAGAAAGTAGCTACTGCGAGAACACACCCCCTCGTGTTCACGGAGCTGAGGTGTGTGTGTGGAGAACAGGGTACGAGAGCCCTGTTGGGACGGGCGGAGCACAGTCTGAGCACACACTCAAGTGCACCCCTTCATTTTTTAAAAATATATTTTATTGATTTTTACAGAGAGGAAGGGAGAGGGATAGAGAGTTAGAAACATCAATGAGAGAGAAACATGGATCAGCTGCCTCCTGCACACCCCCTACTGGGGATGTGCCCGCAATCAAGGTACATGCCCTTGACCAGAATCGAACCTGGGACCTTTCAGTCCACAGGCCGACCCTCTATCCACTGAGCCAAACCAATTAGTTAGGGCTCCTTCATTTTTCAGGTGCAAAAAGAGACGACCAGAGAAGTACAAATAGAAATACTCATAGTCAAAACAGACAAGTGGTGGAATTGCCCAGGCTCCAAGATCCTTGCTGGAATATAAGTCAGTTCTTAGGGGGGAAAGTCACTTGATCGTTTTCCAAAAGGAAACAAACGTTTTGCCTTCTTGTTGATGTCAAAGCAACCGATCCTTAAAGCCCATTTCGGATTTCCTTAAGGGTGTGTGTACAGCCTATAACTGATAACTGCAAACTGGTAAGAAAAAAATCGAATGGTTTTTATTTTTATTTTTTATTATTGGTTTCAGAGAGGGAGAGAGAGAGAGACATCAATGATAAGAGAATCATTGATTGGCTGCCTCCTGCACGCCCCCCCCCTGGGGATCAAGCCCACAAACCGGGCATGTGCCCTGACTGAGAATCGAACCATGACCTCCTGGTTCAGAGGCTGATGCTCAACCACTGAGCCAGGCGGCCGAGCTCAAATGGTTGTTTTCAGAGACAGAGTCTTCTAATCTAGGTCTGCATGCACACAGACTTGAGGCTAGACGGTCATTAGTTGCTTAAATGATAGCCCTGTATCTTTTAAATCTAAACTATTCAGAATCAATAAAAATGATAGCAGATGACTTTCTTGGTTAAATTACTTTACCATCAATGTCTAGATGATTTTTTAAACATGCATTGAAGGGTTCGTGCTGGGAAGGACACAGCGTCCCTTATTTCTGCTATTCAGAGCACATTTGAAAAATCATGATTTTTGGAACGCTGAGAAGCCAAATGAAGTGACTGCAATAAAATCGTCGCTTAGATGAACTCCAGGGCTTGAAATCAGCCTAATGGCTCTTAATAACTTGGGAGGTTCAGACACCGTCAATGAAAACAGTTTCTTTCATGCACAACTCGTGGGATTTGATGGACCTGTAACCAATCAGAATCTCTTTCGTACCAACCAGCCCCTCGCAGGGACCACCGCGTCCACAGCCTCATTTTTTAAAAGTGTGTTTTTATTGATTTTAGAGAGAAAGGAAGGGAGAGGGAGAGAGCTAGAAACATCAATGAGAAACAGCCTCTGTTGACTGCCTCTCGCATGCCCCCTGCTGGGGATCAAGCTCAGCCACCTGGGCATGTGCCCTGACAGGGATGGACCCATCGGTCGGTGACTGATGCCTGGGATGACACTCAGTTCACGGAGCCACACCGGCAGGCATGGCCTTGTTTTCTACGTGAGGAAACAGGCCCAGTGCGAGCAGAACCCCGATTCCTGTGCCCCCAGGTTAACATTCCCTCCAAAAAGCCACAGCGGCTCACCTGGGTGCACCTCTGTCTCTGCTCACGGGCTGGCGTCAAAGCAGAACCAAATCCTAACCGGCATCGACCTTGAAGAACGAGATCCGTGGCACTTGCAAAGCCACTCCCTCGGTACAAAGCATGTACCGTGATTGCGGGCACATCCCCAGTAGGAGGGTGTGCAGGAGGCAGCTGATCGGTGTTTCTCTCTCATCGATGTTTTTAACTCTCTATCCCTCTCCCTTCTTCTCTGTAAAAATCAATAAAATATATTTTTAAAAAATGAAGGGGTGCACTTGAGTGTGTGCTCAGACTGTGCTCCCTCATGCCCCCCTTGACATGGTGGGATGCTGAGAAATCCGGCTGGGAGCTGGCCCTGGGGTGTCCCCTCATGAGGGCCCGAGGGAAGGGGCGCTGGCGGGCTCAGCCGCCTGCGTGTGCTGGTCCGTGGGACCTGGGCTCTGCACACTCACGCCGTGTTCTCCCCAGAGCTCCGGCCAGAAAAGCAAACTGGTTCATCCGGGCCTTTCCTGCTATGTTGAAGGGGGACAGTGGGAGGGGGCAGAGAGGAGATGAGAAGGGTATAGTCCTCACGCATTTCTTTCCCAGAGGGGCCTGTGAGGTCGAACGTAGCTCAACTGCATAAGGTTTGGGATTCTGCCCGACACCCAGCCTTCGCCGGGAAATTTGACCTTAACCACCATCTGCTCATCGCCGGTGGGGGGGCTCTGTTGGTTGGGGCAGCGTCCCCTACGCCCGAAAGGTTTTGGGTTCGGTCCCGGGTCAGTCTGGGCACGTAGGGGAGGCAACCGATCGATGCCTCTCTCTCTCTCTCTCCCTGCCTCTCTCTCTAAAGTAAATAAACATGTCCTCGGGTGAGGAGTTTTAAAAAATGAGTAATTATCATTGTCTCCCACTGATAGACACTCTCGTTTCCTGGGAACAGTGGGCCGTGTATCTGGGGAAGATTTCCTTCATTTCTGTTTGTTTACTTTGCTCCTCAATTTTGAGAAACAAACTTCATAATCAGTGTTCAAAGAGGAAGTTAATTAGAAGGGCTTTTCATATCCACCCCCAGAGCTCTTTCAAAGATATTTTTAAATATTCAAAGTGGAAAAGAGACAGAAGGCCTCCGGCGATAAACAGCGGGCTCCGAGACCGAAGCGTGGGGCGCAGGCACGGTCCCGGGGCGCGGGCATTGGTCGGACACTAATAAGATGGGGTGGCCCCGGCCGTCCCACGGTGAGAGAGGGAGGAACTTCGAGCAGAGGGGCCGTTGGGTCCTAGAAAAGACCCATTAGAAACAGAAATAAGAGTAAATGTTCTCAGCGTCCCCTCATGCCGCAGGGCCGCACTTCGGGAGAGCTGAGGATGTGCTGAAACTCGTTAGGAATGTGGTGTCCAGAGGCTCTGACCAGGGGCACGTCGAGCCTCCGCGGACACAGAGGTGCCCCAAGCCTGCAGAATGCGGAGCAAGTGGCTGAGGGGAGACTCGGCTGTAAAACAGAGACAGGGCCGGCGGGTGTTGCTATGGGCGATGAGATCCTGTCAGAACCGCCTACAAAAAATAACCATCTTACGACTAAGAGGTGGGATGAATGTGTTGCTTCGAGTCCAGAATTATTGTCAGAAACTGGTGAATTTTAAGCAGAAATTTAAAGACATCTGCCGTCTCTCTCTTCTTGGTAAGCAACCTGCCAAGATGAATATCCAAATAAGCAAATATCCATTTCTTGTCCGTAGTCAGTTCTTCACGTCGTCCTTCCAACTTCTGAAATAGGGAGGCACAGGGTGATAGACATAAGATATAGGTACTTGACAAGACCCCGCAATGTCCATAGTCAGTTATAACTGGGACAGGGCTTTGCTCGGAGAGAAATTGTTTGTAATCAACAGAACCAAGTATATTAATGCCCAGTGGGGGGGAGGACCTGTTCAGTCCCGTCCCTCCCTGTGGGATAACTCGGACCCGTGAGAGGAGGTGGTCTGTGCACGCCTCTCCCACAGGCTGGAGAGCTGTGCACGCCCGTCAAGGAGCGGCTTGCAGAGGCCGAGGGGACCCTGGACAGCCATAGCCACAGCCACCGTGGCCTCTGCCGGGGCCGAGCTGCGCTCTCCGCGGACCCCGGGGCTAACGGGAGTGGCTGTGGCTCAGCCCCTAGGACTTACAAGCAGCCCTGGTGACATTGAACACGTCTGGCTTTTTCCAGACGGAGCGAGAACTTTATTGAGGCAGGTGAGGAGGCAAGTGAGACAAACAAGCATACGTCTGTTTCGTAACTGACCAAATGCAACTCCACCGGTTTTGTTACAGTAAAACTTCAGTTTAAAAACATGTTTTTAAAGAAATCCCGGGCTCCTTTAGCCGGCTTTTTAAGTGGTAGGATTGAATACCCCCTCCCTGTTAAATAAAGCTTAACGCTTTTCCTCAACTGAAGAGGCCAACATCCAAATCAGAGGTTGTCGAATTTTGCCTTTTTCCATCACGCACACGGCCCCGGATTCCTGCGGGTGATCCACGCGTGATCTTCGGGTCTGGAAAAGGTGGCAAAGGTATGAAGCCAGGGTGAGGCCGCAGCATTAACATTTAAATTACCCCTGTTTTGTCACGTTCCCTTGACTCATGGGGGAGCTGTGTGCTGAGCAAACTTGACCGCCCCAAACCCTGTGCGCCAGGGCCCGGGCACGCGTCGCAGGAGCGGGGCTGAAGCTGCAGTAGATGCTCCGGTCCGAGTTCCCGGCGCCGAAGCACACGGGATGCTTATGCTCTGCTGTGGGAACACTGGCAGGACGGCGCTTCCGGTTCAATATCGCTGAGGACGCCGGCCAGTCATTACCTGTCATGGTGGCTGACCGAGGGCAGAAAGAGGAGAACGCTTCCACTGCGCTTTCTCCTCTCTGCTGCAGCAATGGGAGCCGGGACAGCGAGGCGAGTGGAGGAGCGGACTTGGGCGCCAGTGCTTTTAACTTCCGTGCCTTGAGCGATCTTATTGGAAATGAGGAGGGGATGACGGCTGAGATGCCTTTTGGAAAAGTGGGGAAACTGAGGACTTGAAGCCGACAGCCAGCCAGGCCTGCGGAGTACCGCTCTGGAGCCCCAATGACTCTGAGAGGAATTCATTGGTGTTATTCTCAGTGAACAGCCGCGGAACCAAAGCACCGAGGAGTCCGGCCTGGGCGCCAGGTCGCCGAGTGAGTGCCCGTGGGCGCCTCTGGCTCCGGGTGTCTCTCCGCCGCCACCTGCCTGGCCCTGGGCTCTCGTGCGTGTTAGTGAAGCGGAATTTCCCGCAAGGGAACCCAGGAGGGGCAGATAGACAAGAGGGGGAGGGAGATTAAATGTTTTCAGAGCTTGGTCTAGACACACCAATAGTGATCACTGGCGTGGGTAAGCGTGGAGGGCCAGAGACAGAAGAGAAATCATTCCGGAAGCTGGCTAAGTTCCTGCGACCACACCGAGTGTCCATTGTCCTGGTGTCCGTGCTCTACCACGACCTTGCTTGGTATTTGCTCATGATATAGAATTTGCTGTAATGCTTACATGTAATATAATGTGTCTGTAATAGGATGCCAATAAACCTTTATTTAATGCTTTTGTGTTTTCTGGTTTGGGTTCTGCTTTGCCATTGTTTTGCCTTCTTTTGTCATTTTTTTTTCTTTTAATCTTATGTGGAAAGTATTCCATAGGTCTCCCCCCAACACCCGCCCCCCCCTCATTAATCTCTTTGTCATGGTTTTTTAAAGGCAGGTAGTTACTGAGCCTCATGACGTCTGGCCCTGAGCTGCAGTTACATCCTAAACGGAGGCGTTGTGTTGCTAACCCCCTGACAACTTTGAGAGGTAGATGCTGTTATTGCCCACACGTCACCGACGAGGAAACCAAATGTCAGAGAGGTTAAGTCACGTCCCCAGCGTCACACAGCGAATGAGGGTGCAGCCCAGGGCCCAGCCCAGGGCTCCAGGGAGAGCCAGGGAATGCGATGAGTCTCAGTCCCTGCCTGGGGGGCGGGGCTCGGGCTGTGCTCCCGGAACCTGTGGGTGCAAGTTCACCTTTAAAATCTGCGGACTTGTGCTCACTGTTTTAAGCCCTTGCTTCTGGCATGGGAAGTACTTGCTGCCGATGGTTTCCCGGTTCCCTTCAGGACACCTTTGTTCCCTGCAAATGCTTCCTACGTCCTTGGCCTGAGGAAGCTCGCCCAGCCCTGCCCAGTTCCCGGCTGCAGGCTGGTGAACCCGCCTTGCCCGGGGCAGGTGTACAGGCAGCGGGGCCCAGGCCTCCCCTCAGAGGCCAGCGTCAGCGGCCGTGGCCGTGTGGCTGACCCTCTCCTGCTCTTCCTGGGACAGGGCGAAGGGGAGCAGGGCCCTGGTACCCCCTTTCCACTTCCACTTCAAAAATAGATTTTCCTAATTCCTACAGCAAGCACGTCAAACCAAAGGCTACCACGGGCCAAGTACACAAGGTGTGCATATATGTGGCTGCAAAAAAACAAACGTTTCAATGTTCATAGAAACGGAGGTTTATTTCAATAGAGACATGCTGAATACAAAGGGATAAATGAGTCATTGTTAAAATAATAGAACATTTTAATAAAATTTTATATTTTTTCTTGAACATTCACTTACCAGACACTGAATAACTGCACAAATTAATAAGCGTAACGCAAATAAATCTATTTTCTTGTTCTCCAAAAGTGAAGTATTTCCTGTTGCACACACCAAACAAGTCAGTCCAAGACTAATGACGTGGCCATCAGCTGCTGAAATATTCGCTGCCAGTATTTGTGGAGAGAAATGGTGCGCCTGCGTGTAAGTCGCGAAAGGGAAATGAATGCAACACGGTTATAGTAATGAGTCATTAGCGAACACTGTAGTTCGTTATTAACCCTTTGCACTCGCTTGCTTTTTTCTCAATTCCTTTATTCTAATGTTAACCGTGTCGAGTCACACTCGACATCCAAGTGCAAACGGTTAATAATTATGTATAACAGAATATTGTAAAAATTAAGTTACGAAATTTTTATTAAACCATTTCTTACGTCCGTTACATTGGCTGGGCTGCAAAAATATTTCATTGTGGGCTGCATTATTGAGAGTTTGACATGCAATAATGTTGTCCTACAGTAATGTTGTTTAAAAATGGTATCAGCAAACACAACACGAAATGTGAGCCTTCCTCTAATTCCATTCTCCAAAGAAAACGACAGCGATCTGCTTGCATTCCCTGCACATAAACCAATACTTACCATCATTCGTTGGGATCAAATGGAGAACGACAACAAACACAGTTTGCCTCTGGGTTTTCTCCTTGAACTTGCTGTTTGGCCCACGTTCCATGACGCCGGGCCTCATTTTCTTTTTTTAAACATTGGCTCTTCCTGGACGTTTGTTCTGATGTGCAACGTGCATGTCAGTGTGAGCACATGGTGAGAGCACATGTCGGTTACACGTGAAGCCGTCCTCAATCCCAGCAGACCGTCCCCTGCGTCCCCTGTGGTCACTGTTGCGCCTGAGCTTCCTCTCCGTGACCTGACACTCGCCAGGCCCTGGGGAACCATCGCAGGCCGATCGCCAGCGCCCTCCTGGCCGGGCCACAGTCCAGCTTAGGCAGGAATTCTGGGAGTCAGTTTAGCAGCACCCCGCCTTGGTAGCTGGTAACCCTCCATATCTGACTGAACCCCGCACCCCTCCCCCCGCAGGCACTTTCTGCTCCCCCTGCCTGCCTCCAGCAAGGAGCCTGCGAGGTCAGGTGCGCAGGGATGGCTAGACTCTCGGTCAGCTTCTGTCTGCGGACCCATCCCCACCCTGCTCGTGCCCAGAGATCCCCACGTGTTTTGTCCAGCCGACCTGTCTGCCCTCCCGCAGAGCCCACGGCAGCGCCCCAGCCTCCTGCGCCGTGGCCTCCCCGTGGAACAGGTGGCAGCACAGCCTCTCTGTCACGTAATCAAACGCGTCCAGACTTTGCTGCCTCCCCAGCACCCCTGGGAGGGATCCCCCGAAAGAGGGACTGTTGCTAAGGAACAATGCACACGGGTTCTAAGAACCAGATAACTAGATCCAAGGTGAATTCAGAGAACGTGACCGGGCCGGTGTGAGGGATTCTCTGTTAACTTCTGTCCTCAGCGCTGCGTGGGGTGGGGTGTGCTGCTAAGCAGGTCCACCTTCGGCAAGTACAGCTGGCGCTCCAGGTTGAAACTGACCCCAAGTCCATGTGACACAGAGGGGGGTTCCACGCAGGTCATCCGGCTTCTCTTTTCCCCTCCCCTCAAAACCCGTCCCCACCCCCTGAATCCAAGAGAGCCGGGACCAAGGCTTTCAGTGAGTGCTTCGTCCTTCCTGTGTGGGGACCGTGAGGAAGCAAAGGCCCATGCCCACCCAGGGCCCTCCAGGGATCCCGTCACTTCACGGGGAAGGTGACAGGTCACCACCTGCAGGGATCCTGTCACGTCACGGGGAAGGTGACAGGTCACCACCTCCAGGGATCCCGTCACGTCACGGGGAAGGTGACAGGTCACCACCTGCAGGGATCCCGTCACGTCACGGGGAAGGTGACAGGTCACCACCTGCAGGCCGAGCTCTGCCAGCTGCCTTAGGAGAGCTCAGGGGGCTGAGGTGGCGGCCACAGAGGGCGGGCCCTCCGGGGCTGGACTGTCTGAAGTGTCCCACACTCCTTCCTGAGGGCACTTGAGCACACACCTTTAAAACTACCATTTCGTGCTTGTTCCAAGTTCTGGTTAAACGAAATTAAAGATTAAAAAAAAAAAAAGACTCACAAGGGGTCTGTAGAGGACTAAAGAGTATGTGATAAAAATGGTTAGTGCATCTGCACTTTGGGTGAGATAAAAATGTACGGTAATACCAACATCTGGTTTGTTGTACAAGTCCTGATTTTATATGTATTTTCCAAAAATATATGTATTTTATATAAATACACAGAGAATATAAAGTTATTTACCAAAACTACCTATATATATAAAACCCTAAAAAGACTGAACTGCGGAACAACCGAACAACTGATCGCTATAACATGCCCTGACCACCAGGGGGTGCGCGTACCATGGCAGGCATTGGCTGCAGTGGCAGGATGGTGGAGCAGGTAAGCGGGGCGCCAGACCAAGGCAGGGTGCCAGTCGCTGTCATCGGGGCGAGCCTCTGGTGGTTATTAAAAATTCTTGGCTCCCACGCGCCATGGTCCTGCCTGGCACTCACACCTGCTGCCGGCACCAGCCCTGCTCACACTCGCTGCCAGTGCCGGCGCCAGGCCTGATTGCTTGGCACCGTCAGTGGGTGCAAGTGGTGGCTGCTGGCCCTGATTGCCCCTTAGGGCTTCTCCACCGCCCCCTGCTCCTGAGGGGCGATTGGGGCTGGCAGCTGCCTCTCTCACCCGCTGATGGTGCTGGAGACGCCGCTCACACCCACTGCAGGCACCAGCCCTGCTTTTGCCCGCAGCTGGCGCCAGAGCCGCTGCTTGTACCTGCTGCCGGCGCCCGGCACCAGCCTCAATCACTCCACACCAGTGCGTGGGAGCGGCGACAGCAGGAGTGGGTCTGCCAGCAGACAGGGGACTGGGGGCTGCGGCAGGAGGGACCAGGTGGGGGCACAGAGGATGGGCCAAGACCAGCCCCTGTGCCCACCGCAGCCTCACAGTCCACAGTTCCTTTCAAGGTGCACAAATTCATGCACTGATCCCCTAGTATATAGAATAAAACCATAAAATATTTGTCTTGGATTTATGTTCTCGTAGCCCAGAATAAGAACACGTTCTAATTTCTCTTTTCTTTCTTTTTTTTAAAGATTTTTTATTTATTTTTAGAGACAGAGGAAGGGAGAGGGAGAGAAATATATATAGAGAGAAACATCAATGTGAGAGTAAAACATCACTCGGCTGCCTCCTGCACCTTCCCCACCGGGGATTGAGCCTGAAACCCGGGCTTATACCCTGACCAGGAATCAAACCCCAAAACCTTTAAGTGAACGAATGACACCCAACCAGCAGTCCCTCCCCAGCCAGGGCCTAATTTTTCTCTCTCGTGCTGCCTTTGTCTGTTTCCTTATCATGGTTGTCTTTGCCTCACAAACTGGGTCCTTCCTTCTCTCACCTCAGGCATAACGTGTGTAATATTGTCCGTTTCCTGGATATTTGGTAAGAAGCGCCCGAGGACCACCTGGTTTATCATCCGCTGGAGCATGACGGCGACAGTCTATTTATTCACTGACTGTGTGCTACTCGGGCTCTCTATTTCTTCTTGAGTCAAAATATTAATTCACCTTTTTCTTTAAAATTTATCATTTCACGTAAATTTTCAAATGCACTGCTCCAAAGTTGTTCATAGTATTAGCTTATGGTCTGTAAATATCCTACATGTTTATAGTTTAATTCGCCCTATTATTTAAAAAAATATTTGTGTCTTCACTTTCTTAAAATCTTCCCAGGAACTTGGCTAATATTACACAGAGATTCTGGAAAAGAAAAAGTACATTAGGTAAAAGCTAAGGAAAAATCAGTTAAATGTGGGCTTTGATTAATGATAATGTATGAATTTTGGTTTATTTATTCTAACATATGATGCTAATAATAAGGGAAATTGGGTGTGAGGTGTATGGGAACCCTATACACTATCTTCACGATTTTTCTGTAAGTCTAAAGCTGTTCTGAAAAATAAAGTACATGAAAAGAAGTAGATGTTGCCCCGGCCGGGTAGCTTATTTGGTTAGAGTGTCATCCCAATATGCCAAGGTTGCAGGTTTGATCTCCAGTCAGGACACATACAAGAGTGAACCAATCTTACCTAATAATAGACAAACATGTAAATTGACCATACCTCCGCTACACCCACAGCCAATCAGAGTGATTATGCAAATTAGAAGGCAAAAGATGGTGGCCGCCCAGCTGCTCCAGGCATGGAGTGGCCAGGTGGGGCAGGATGCCAGCTATGAGAAGGAGAGCGAAGGGATCTACAGGAGCGGAATGCCGCAGTGAAGACAAGACTGCAGACTCCGTAGTCTGCAGCGAAGATGAAGATGGCAGACTCTGGCCAGAGCGAAGGCCTGGGTCCCAGGTGCCAGAGGAAAACTGGTGCTGGAAGCCAAGGGAAGGAAGGCCTATTGCATGAATCTCTTCATGCAACGGGCCTCTAGTGAATGCATAAATTAGTGGAACAACAAATCGCCATCTCTCTCTCTCTCTCTCTCAATCTCTCTCTCTCTCTCTCTCAAACCAATTTAAAAAAAAAATTAAAAAAACAGATGTTGCCTCAAGGCCTTAAGAAATCTCAAAAACAATGCTAATACATAGCCTAGTGTTAAAAAATATAGTTTTATAGACAGCAGGACGTTCTAGGTGTCTAAATGAATATGTCCACCATATGAGGTTACTGGGTATTTGCTGAATGAATGAAATGTGTCTATGAACCATTCTGAAACTCAAGTCACTGGTTCATTCATTCATTCAGCAAACCTGGACGGGATGTGGGCACTGCCTCCCCGAAGTCTAACTGTTCTTTCTGAGAAGCGAGTTGAGGCAAAGGCCTGCTGAGGCCCCCCGACGCCAGCCGCAGCCAGGACAGCGGCCGGGAGAGGCCCACACATTTTCTGAGTCTCGGGTGCTCCAGCTGGGGAGGAAAGGAAGAGAAGGCTCCAGTCCTTCAGCAGCAGTTGCGGCCATTAAGGCATAAATTAAGGTAAGAAGAGGAAGTAAAAAGAACTGACAGAGCCCAGCCCTGTGTTCCAGGACCAGAGGCCGTGACCCCACAGCGACACTGGCACAGCTGGCACAGAGGCTCCTGCTCTGCTCCTCGCGGGGCCGGGCAGGCAGGAGCCCGGGTCCTGGGAGCGGGTGGCAGCTGCAGACAGCCCAGCCCCGGGACCCAGTCACCGCCCAGGCCGCCCTTCTACAAAGCGAGTGCTGCCCAGTTCCACAAAGCGATCAGGAGGGAAGTGGAGCCTTCCAACGAACCCAGGTCCGTCTAAACCATTGCTCTCGACTGCGTGTGAGACGTGCTTCTTCACCAAGAAAAGGAAACCTGGGTGAGCCCCCCTGGTCAGGCAGGCGCAGGTCCCAGTGCGCTCCTCCCTAACAAGGTCACCTTGGGCAGTGCGAGGTGAAGCAAACCAAGGCCCAGAAAGGCATGCAAGCCGCCTGCACCGAGCCGCCGAGCCTGGAGCTCGAGTCTGGCTGCAACGCACAGGCCTGTCCACTTCCCAGCGCTGCCGCCCCGAGGACTGGGTGGTCTCCCCCTGTGGACGTGGCCTGCCCCAGACGGGAAGGCCCAGAGCGAGTGGCCAGGCCCCTCCTGGCCACACTCCTCACGAGTGAACTAGAGTTCTACTTCCTCCCCTCCACAGGAGCGGCTGCTCTCATTTTCTTTTTCTTTTCTTTTTTTTTTTTTAAATATTTTTATTGATTTCAGGAGGAAGAGAGGAGGGATAGAAACATCAATGACAAGAATCATTGATCTGCTGCCTCCTGCACACCCCCTACCGGGGATTGAGCTGGAAACCCAGGCATGTGCCCTTGACCAGAATCAAACCAGGGACCCTTCAGCCTTAGGCCAATGCTCTATCCACTGAGTCAAACTGGCTAAGGCTGTCTCTCATTTTCCATGTGTAACAGAACATTCACGCGGTGGTCAAGCCTATCACATCTTTCACGGGAACAATAGAAGTCACAGTGAAAGCTGGGGCCCTGCTAGTCCCAAAGCCGGGGCACAGCTTCTCTCCCTCTGGATTTTGCGTTGTGTTACCGTGTCGAACCCACTGAGAAAACCTGTGACATTCTCGGTTGACACAACAGTGTTTCCGGCACTCTGCAGCGGATCTGGACTTCCTGGGAGTGGGTTGATTAGTCGGGGCGCATGGTATGTGATTTCTCTAACGTTCTACCCTTCCTCTAGGAAGGAGGAGGAGAAAATGATATAAGCCCCTTACACTGAGAGAAAAATTGCATTTAAAATATTCTGCAGAAATGGAGCCGTAGAAAAAGGCAACAGCAGTAAAGAATACATTCCCACGGCGAGTCTCGGAGTTGAGACATGCACCGTCCTACGTGGGGAACGCAGACGAGAGCTTGCGAGACCCTCACTGGCCGCCACCTGCTTTCCGATGTGCGACAGGCGGTTTGTGTGAGCGATGATTTTCCATCGGATCAAGGGTCGCAGAGATAGGCACACTCCCCGGAATCGGAAGCTACGAGGTCTGGGGTCAGCGGTCAGCGCACTTGAAGTCACAGGCCGCGTTTCCCCTCGGGCGGGTTGTTGATTGCGTGGAAAGCCGGTATTTCCAGGCCATTGGCTCTACCTCCACGGCTCTCCGAGGTGTGAGTGTGCCACCTGGCATGGCTGCTGACGTCTCTGTCATTAAAATCCGCACAGGGGAGCTATGCCCGCCTCCCACATCGCTTCTCCCAGTTCGCTCTCACTCCTGTGGGGTCACTGTTTGGGTTTGTCGCAGGAGAGTTTCATTGGGGTCCTTTCACAAAGTGAGTGGAATTCAGAGCCCAACCCAACAGCTCTTCATCAGTGCTGACTGACAGTGAGGCCGCGGCACAGGGTGCCCTTTCTAAGGGTGTTACTTCAGCGAGATTTAATGTTCGATCTTCGCGTTTTCGTCAAGGTGATTTAAGAATGTTTCATTAATGTTAAGTCAACATTTCAGGGGAATCAGTCGAGTTTTCTGCTTGATTTAGAAAGCAAGTGCCAGGAACTGCAGCGCCTGGGAATGCCCGGCGCTGCCAATTGTCCTCCCGTGGTTGTGGCGCCAGCCTTGATTGCAGACCCAGAGGTCCACCTGGAAATTGCTGTTTGGGGCCAATGCAATCCTGTTTTATTTTTAATTTTTATTGATTACAGAGAGGAAGCGAGAGAGAGAAAGAGAGAGAGAGAGAGAGAGAAACATCAATGATGAGAGGGAATCATTGATTGGCTGCCTCCTGCACACCCCCAAATGGGGATCGAGACTGCAACCCAGTCCTGTGCCCTGACCAGGAATCGAACCCTTCAGTACTCAGACCAGTGCTCTATCCACGGAGCCAAGCCAGCTAGGCCTGCAATCCTGTTTGACCTCAGTCACGTCTGCCCAGCTGCGGCTCACCAGGCTATATCGGGACGCCTTCCGAGGTCTCCTTGTTCAGAGCTGTGAAATGCAGGTCCTGACAGCCACCGTCACCTCTTCCGGTGGGGAAGCCCCCTCAGGTCTCGGGCTGCGCGTGTCGTGGCCGGGTGTGGCTGGGTCACAGAGCAGGGGAGACATTGCCGCTTCCCTGGACGGCTGCTCGGGACCGACCTCTATCACCGCGGCGGCGAGGGAAGCCTGGTGCCCTTCACGGGCCTAGATGGTACCAGGAGCCAAGCCCAAGGTCGCCGACACCAGGGCAAACTCCGGATCCAAAGAGGAAATTGCATGGAGACAGACCTGACTTCAGAGGAGAAAACCTTCGCCGTCAAAGCGTCTCCTTTTTGTCGACGTGCGTTCACTGCCATTTCCTCTTCGCACACGTGTGCACCAGAACAGAGGTCCCCGGAACGCGGCTGACAGGGGCTTGGAAGGCGCGTGCTTTTAGAAACTGTAAAGACTCAGTGGCTTCCCCTGGCCGGTATCGGAAAGTGACCGTGGAGGATTTATCACCCGATGAAGGAGAAAAGCGTGTGCGTGATAACCTGCGCATGCGGGGCTGGCACACCCGCCGTGCAATGTTGCATCCAAATATCACACTCTGCCGACGAGCAGTGACTTTGCAATAGAGGGTCAGTGCCCGGCCTGGGGCCTGCTTCACGTCAGGCCTTGAGCTTCTGCGATCAGTTTCTGCAGCTCACGCCCGTTCTGAGAAGCGTATGTAATGGTCCTGCCGGTCCGGCCCCGACCTCCTCGTGTGCACTGTGGGCAGTTGGGTGCCGGCTGCGGCGGCCATCGGCGGTGTGAGGAAGCAGGTGGGCTCAGCCATGGGAAAGGGACACTGTGCGTGTCGGCAGTCAGGAACAGTCTCCCCCTCCACACTGAGCAGTTCCTAGCAGTCATGGAGCCTGCTCGGAGATAACTGATAGAGGCTGTGTGGATAATTAACCCGCAGGCGTCCCAGCTAAGCCAGCCACACACTCCGCCTAAGGGACACAGACCGTCCCCAGTGATGCCACAGGCTGCCCCGGGTGGGACCGCCTCAGAGCGATGCCCCGGGGTGCCCAGGCTGAGCCCGACTGGGGGCGATGCCCCGGGGTGCCCTGAGTGACCCAGCAAGTTGCACAGGCTGTTCCTTGATTTCTGCTCAAAAGCTCTTTTTCTACAGTATTTTCCTTAGTTAACAGGATTTGACCTGATAGTCACCAGCACTTTTCTGAAGTGTTTTCAAGGATCAAAACCCCATTCCAACACAAACTTCAGATTTACGTGGTAGAAGTGACACCAGCGGCATATACGTCGGTCCCCCCACATTTCCACCTCCCAGTAACCCTGGTCATGAACCCTCCCATGGAGCTTTGCTTCAGAAACACATTTGCCGATGGGCAATAAAAGCATTCACATGAGAGACGGGCCTGGAGGCCGGCTCTGGGCCGAGTGGCACTGTAAGGCGCCCCGGGCCACGCGGAGACCATTTCCTTTCAGTGAACAAGGCCGAGCGCTCGCTGCCCCGGGAGCCTCATTAAGGACACCCGCCTGAGGCTGACGAGGGGCCTGCCCTTTGCGAGGGAGGCTCCGGGGCAGGAACCACTGCCTGCGGAGCTGGAGGCAGGGCGGGCAGGAAACCGAGCTGGTGCCACCGAAACTCCCACAGTACAGAAAGAACAGCAAGCGGGGCTGGCCCTGTGGATAGGGAGGGGTGCTGGGCCCCGTCGCTGGGGACGGCGCAGAGGCCCTCCCGGGAGCCAGCCTCAGGGAGCCGGAGCAGGTGATGCCAGCCACCCCTTTGATGGTCAGCGGGGGCTGGGGCTGGGTGACATGGGGTGGGGACACAGGCAGCCCTGCTGGGGTACACGTCCTCGTTTCGGGTGCTCACTGGAATCCGTGCGTGGTCACAGGGCATAAAAGAGCATCGTTTACACTGTGTCGAATCCGTTTGAGGAAACCTGTGACGTTCTTGGCCGGCGCAGTCTCTCTGGGCTTCTTTCGCGTTGGGTGATTCCTCCGAGCGCCTTTTCAGGGATTTATCTACATTTCCCTGAAAGGATGACTGCACCCGCACCACTCAACGAGGGGAAACCGTGGAGGGGCTCCGAGACAATTACCAAAGCGAGGCCCTGGATTCCGAGAAAGCACGGGCGGGAGAGGGCACGCTGCCAGCAGACGGTGGCACGCCCACAGCACGCTGCCTGACGGACAGACAGCCCAGACAGACTGCCCTGTGGCTTCAGGAACAGCGCTTCGTCACTCTGCCACGACAGCACGCCCACGGGCCCTCAGACTGACCGCCCTTGGCTGGCGTTGTAAGAGGGTGTTCCCACAGTCCTGGCCAGACCGTCCCCACAGGACGGGGCGGGGATCAAAGCCTCAGGCTCCTTTGAATGCCTCCCCGGTCGCCCCACGTGGGCAGTGCGGTCTCCTGGGCCCCGCTTGCTTATTCTCAGGACGCGCTGAGGTGTCTTGCTGCTGGGGAGAGAGACTCTGGCGGAACTGAACATGTGCCCCGCATTTCCGTGGCTGCTGCGGGGAAGTTGAACCCGCCTCGCTAGTGACCGGCACACGCTCACCAGGATCCCGGCTAGCGAACTCTGCGACGCCTTGGCGTTTCCTACAAAACCGTCCTCCCCGTCCTCAGGAAATTAGAGCAAATAAAGGGGGGCTGGAACTGTGACCTGCAGGGCTTTCAGAGACGCTCACCTTGGCTGGGCTGCGGCACTTGCTTAGCGGTCATGACAATGAACTCAGCCGCTTGGGGACTCCTCAGCTCTCACCTTATACATTGAGAGGAGGCCACCCAGGGATTTAGGGTTTCCCCTTCAGTCCCTGCTGCAAACGCATGTGGTCAGGGAGCGCCATGCGCTCCGGCTCACACCCAGCCTTACCATCAGCAAGCAGCCCCCCACCCCAGGCGTCCTGCCAAGAGACTCTGACCATGGAAAACGGAGAGACTTGGTCTTCTGGAGCAGATTGCCCTCAAACTTTGATTTTAAAAGACCCTGTCAGCCTGGCCGGTGAGGCTCAAAGAACTGAGCCTCATTCTATGCACCAAGAGGTCACTGGTTCGATTCCCGGGCAGGCCACATGCCTGGGTTGCAGGCTTGATCCCCAGTAGGGGGCAGGCGAGAGGCAGCCGATAAATGTTTCTCTCTCTCTCTCCCTCTCCCTCTCTCTCTCAAATCAATAAAAAATATTAATCAAAAGGCCCTATGAGATAGTAGTAACAAGGGCACCATAGCAAGCACCTAGGCACTCATCCTTGAATTCATGTTTCCTAATTTAAAAAACACAGGTCACCTTCCCTGGACCATCGGACATCCGTTCCAGCAGGAGACATTAAGCCAAGGACTGAGGGATCCTCCAGAGCCAGAGGTGTTCAGAGCAAGGCTGTTCCCCAAGATCTCCAGGCCAAGCTGACGATGATGCAAAGTGGACAGCTCCGTCTCTGAGGAGGCAACCAGGAGTCCTATTTTGTTTTCTATCATTGCTATTCGACTTGTCCTTTCTTTATTAGTAATCTTAGCTGTTATTGTACTTTGGTAACCCCTAGGATTGCCCCCCAAAAAGGTGATCAATATGTGGTTACATACGTACATCATTTCTAGAAGCCTGACCGGTCCTGGCCCTTCTCCATCGCCCGAGAAGAGAGGATCTAATGGGTCACGGGATTTGTTCTCCTCTCCCCCACCTGACCCTGCGAACAAGGATTTAGTAGCTACTCAGTTAGACATCAGAAGGCAGATGCTGCCGAAACCGGTTTGGCTCAGTGGATAGAGCGTCGGCCTGCGGACTCAAGGGTCCCAGGTTCGATTCCGGTCAAGGGCATGTACCTTGGTTGCATGCACATCCCCAGTAGGGGGTGTGAAGGAGGCAGCTGATCGATGTTTCTCTCTCATGGATGTTTCTAACTCTCTATCCCTCTCTCTTCCTCTCTCTGTAAAAAATCAATAAAATATATTTAAAAAAAAAAAAGAAGGCAGATGCCTTTCACTGTTCCCTTCCGGTATTGGAATTCACTTCACATCATGAAGCCAGTCTTCAGCATCAGGAAATACTTCTGAAATCCATGCAGCCATGCCGTGGCATTGACCTCCTTAGAGGTGAGAAGGATGTTGGGTCTGTCAATCTGGCTGTAGTAGTTTGTTACTTGGGACCCAGGTTCGATTCTGGTCAAGGGCATGTGCTCAGGTTGCAGGCTTGATCCCCTGATTCTCTCTCATCATTGATATTTCTATCTCTCCCTTCCTCTCTGAAAGCAATAAAAATATATAAAAATAAATAAATAAATAATTTTAAAAAATTGACTCACTCCTACTAAGATATACTACTCTGTGGCCACCAGACTTGTAATTCCTTAACATATACACAAAGCTCTCTGTGTTTACAGCATGATAGCTAGAGGCTTTCAGAGCTACCTCTGAAATGGGTAATACAAGGACTCCTCAGGCCTGCAGGAGGGTGGGTGAGGGAGTTAGTGCAGGCACTGTTACTGCAGCAGTGGGCATAACTGAACTGGGGAAAATGAATGAAATGTGTTTTAACCCAGGAAGAAGTTATTAGTAGCAGTGCAAGTTCTCTTGAAGTCCCCCCAAAACTCATTTGAATTCATTAGCAAGGATGACTGTGGGCAATCACACGGCCTTGGTTTTTCTTGGCGAGGCCGGGGTGGAGTGTGTCATAACTAACACTCCTGTTGCACCTGCATAAATACCCCTGGCCAGGCCAGAGAGTCTGTGGCCAGAACCCAAGCACATTCCACCTGCTTTTCCAGAACAGACCCAGCTGTGTTCGGAGTCCTGTGTCCATGGCCTGCCTGGGTAAGGCAGTCTAGCTTCCTGGCTTCTCAGGCGTTTACAACGAGTAGGGGTCACTTTGGTTCTGGGAATCATCTGTATTTCAGTTGGTGGATGCACCCTGTCCTGAGTTGCATCCGGGGCACCATCTGGGCAACCTGCAGCATCAGATGACGCAAGAGCTCACCAAAGGAATGTACGACGGAAGGCCTTAGTCTGTCAAGAAACACATACAAAGGACTCTTCCTCACCCTTTTCTGATGAGTAGTTATCTCACGTTCCTTTAAGAGGAGTAACTCAAGTTGTATTTTGGAATCAACTGTCTATCCTTCAATATAAGGATGCTCACACATTGAAAGCTCTGGCCACCATAACCAATACATTTGGATTGCAGCCCAGGATGCATATGCATGTGTGCAACACTGAAAAGGAATTCTGTGAAATAATCCCCACCCTTACCATGCATGACGCAGAGAGCTGTTTTCTATTTTATTTTATTTTTAAATTATATTTTATTTATTTTGAAAAGGCTCGATGCAACATGCTAAATCCATGGCTCATTCGTGGGTTGCAACCCAACGTTTGAACTAGTATGTTATCCCATGTGACAGTTTGGTCATATATATTCAGTTGTACACAAATTTGCTTTTTAAACATTTTTCTACAAATTCTCTACCTCCTCCTACCATTCATCCCGATGGTAGAGTGTAGGGTCACGGAACCCCACTTCTCGGGCATTCAGGGTTCAGACTAAGTGGCTTCTCTCTTCCTGGAAAAAGCCCTGAGTTACGGGTAAATTTGCAAATCATCTTGGCATCGGAAGAGTCGCTTGTCTCCCATAATGAGCTCACCTCCGAGGGACCATGTCCTGTCTGTAGCGCAGGGGGCGTGGTCTCTCTTCATGGAATGGGGACCTGAAATATTGGTGACTCCGATCCCCTGTTTTTGTTTCATTTTTAGTCACAAAATGATCTTATGTCATGAGATAGTCTTTCAAAAAATAAAATACGTCTTTTCTATGATATTGGGATATTGTTGGCCTTTAAAATACAACTTCAGATGAGGAGTAGGAGTGAAAGGTGATTAAAGCGAGAGAGAGAGGAGCAAGTGTATGAAGGTCGTGATGTGAAAGAACTGTGCAGAAACAGGGAGTGGGATGGGGGAGTCTAAGGATTAGCAAGAAAAAGCTTTTTCTTGTTTGCTTGTTTTTGTAGTACATGGTAGACAGAAACATGTTGTTGTTGGAAGAAATAGAAACCGTAGAGAGGATATCATTGAAGAGACAAGCCAGATAGGAGGTCATTGATGGATGAACGGCTTAGAGAACTCAGAGGGGACGGGGTAATGAAGGTACGAGGTAGGATTAGCTATTTCCACAAAGTGCGCAATTTTCCCAGTGACTAGGTTAAAGAAATGTGTGCGTATAAAGAACAGAGGTGGAAGGAGAAGTAAATTGTATAGTTTTCTCTATGTAGAGTATTTTCACAGTTATCATCACCAGTAAATCCTGATTTGCAGCATAACGCTTGAGGTTTAATGATGTTAGGCGTGGCTGAAGTTCACATATGAGCAGTGACCTGCGCTGCATGGATTTCCACTCACCTAGGCGATGTGAGGGTCTGCAGGCCGTGAGCTCCTTGGTATCAGGAAATGTAGAAATGTTAGTCATCTTTACGACAGAGAGGAGGAAGGAGAAGGCGTATTCAGAAATATGAAACTTTCAGTGCATTTGTCAAGAACACTAAAACTTTCCTTAGACGTGACCCGCTGATAATAATTTCAACAAATGTAAAGAACATGAACAGTCAACATTGAGTGGACTGGAGAGGAGTGTGCAGGCTGCATTGTTGTTGTTTTTTAAATCCTCTTTACGGTTTTCTTTATGTTTTGTTTCCTCTTTTTGCTTTGTGGTCTTGAGAAATCCCCTTGTACCCTGAGATCAAGGTACTGATCTTACTATGAAATTTTTAACCCTTTGCACTCGCTTGCTTTTTTCTCAATTCCTTTATTCTAATGTTAACCGTGTCGAGTCACACTTGACATCCGAGTGCAAAAGGTTAAAGTTTTGCCTTTTATATTGTCATCTATAATAATAAAAGCGTAATATGCTAATTAGACTGGACATCCTTCTGGATGTCCTTCTGGACAAAGCCGGGGCTGTGAGAGCCCAGGCAAGCCACTGCGGCTGTGAGGGCTGAGCCCCTTGCACGAATTTCGTGCATTGGGCCTCTAGCAGTAATATAAAACTGAATAAATTAATATAAAGCTGGATAAAACCAGCAACCAAATATCATTTTGTTTTTATTAACTTCATTAAGGGATAATTAACATGTAATAAAATGCAGCCATTTATCAAGGGCATGTACCTGGGTTGCAGGTTCGATCCCCAAGCCCCATTGGGGCACGTGCAGGAGGCAACCGATCCATGTGTCTCTCTCACATCCACGTTGCTTGTTCTGTCTCCCCCTCCCTACCTCCCTTCCTCTCTCTCTAAAAAATTCAATGGAAATAATATCCTCAGGTGAAGATTAACAACAACAACAAAAATGCACCCGTTTAAAGCACTCACTTGTATGAGTTTAGGCAAAACTCTACACCCATGTGACCAGCACCACAATGAAGATACAGAACATCCCACTGGCCCAGACGTTCCCTCTCCCCTCCCCCAGGCCTGGCAGCCATGGCTGCTTTCTTCCCCTCCAGACTAGATTTCCCATTTCTCGGATTTTATGCAAATGCAGCCAGAGGGGATGCACGCTCAGGGCCAGCTTCCTTTGCTCGGGATCGCGGTTTGGAGACGCACCCACATTACCATCCGTCTCAGCACTGCTCCTCCTGCTCCTGCGTGGTAACCGTGGGTGACCGCACCGCTCGGCTCTTCACCCGCTGGTGGAAATGGGGGCAGTCTCCAGTTCACGGCTCCTGTGGATGACACTGCTACTCATTTCTATTTCAGATGTTTTGTGGACACCAGTGTTTATTCCTCTTGGCGAAGACCTCACAGGGGTCTGCAAGGTCGTGGATGAGTGTATGTTTAACTTTAGAAGGAACTTCCGAGAAGTTTTCCGAAATCGTTATTTTACACAAACACCAGCAACGGATGAGAGGGCCAGTTGCTATGCTCATTCTCATGCAAACTCACTAACCTTGGCATTGAGATCACTGAGATGTGGCAGTGTGTGTACAGACATGCGTGTGTGTGTGTGTGTGTGTGTGTGTGTGTGTGTGTGTGTGTGTGTGTATACAAACTGTATGTTTCTCTCTACCAGACAAGCCATAAAGCTGCCGGCTCTGACAGGCCACGGCACTCGGGAGGTCTTCGCAGCTGGTTTAATGTAAGTGTTTCACCCGTCAGGGGTCAGGGGTCAGGGTGCAGACCTCACTCTGGGAGCAATGCGTAAACAGAGAGCATGTGGAGCGGCCATTACTAGTTGAACCCCGGCCTTATTAGTACAGAAACCCCTTTTTCATTCCCCAAGACCAAAGGCCGGGTTGCAGGGGCACAGAATGGAAGCCCCACGTCTACGCATTTGGAGGGTTGGGGATGGCATTGCTGTCTGTATCGCCCAGAAAACCGATATCGCTTTGGGGAAGCCTTTGGATAGGGAAAGGTGGCCACACGCGCTTCCTCGGGGCACCATCACACGGTCTGCGTCACCGGGCAGCGAGCCGGCGGGTTACCCCCGTGCCGGGTCTTCCTGCATTCGAGTTGCTGTTCAGTGGGTAAGAGTCAGGGTTGCAGATGAGACGGTCCCGGAGGTGGGACATTCCCCACCAATGCGAATGTGCTAAGCACTACTGAGCTGCACGCTCCGAAACGGCAGGATGCTAAACTTTAGGTTGTGTGCGTTTTACCACGATCAGAGAATGAGAAAGCCCACTGCCTTGGCTGAGGCCCGGGGGTGGGGCCGTGACGCCTGACCCCCATCACGGAATCCTGCCGGCAAAGGAGGTGGCAGGACGCGGGTCTCCGGGGAAGACAGGTCCGGCTCAGGGCTGTGCCTGCGGAGGAGAAGCTGAGCCGCAGGCGAAGGCCTCGCCCGTCTCCCTCGCAACCTCGCCCGTCTCCCTCCCAACCTCGCCTGTCTCCCTCCCAACCTCGCCCGTCTCCCTCCCAACCTCGCCTGTCTCCCTCCCAACCTCGCCTGTCTCCCTCCCAACCTCACCTGTCTCCCTCCCAACCTCGCCTGTCTCCCTCCCAAGCCCATGCGGCTTCTGAGAGCAGAACGAAGGCAGAGCACTGCGGCCAGCAGAGGATTTAAGGTGCTTTCCTTGCTGGTGCCTTCGGCTTTGGCTGGACTCTTTGGCGATGCCGCACTTTGAACACGTCCGGCTGTGACTGCAAAGCTGCCGGGTCCTCGGTGCGCAGCCGCCAGCACCAGCTCTCCGTCCTGTAAGCCCCGGGCTCTTCCATGGCGCAGTCACGCGAGGGCCGGTTCCCTCTGAGATGAGGACGATGGAGAAGGTGTATGAATGTCCCCGTGCCGCCTGTCTGTTTAAACCCCTGTCTCTCAGAGCTGCCTTTGGGCAGGACCCTGGGCCAGTACTCAGCGGGCGTGCTGGTGGAAGCCTGCGCCCCCAGGGGCACCCAGGCGCCCAGGCTGCCCACTGTGCCGCTCACTGGGTAACCCGGAGAAGCTAAGAATGTTCTTTCCTGGGGGGTTGCGGGAGTCAAATCATGGGGTTTAATACTGGCCTGGAATTCGGGTCCCTGAAAATGTATCTGAATGTCAAAAATAGAAGTTCTGTGAATAATTTCCTGGAGAAATTCTAAGAATCTCTGGCTGTTTAATATGGGTTGCTCATGACTGATGAGGTGTTCCGTTGTGAACTTGGATCAGGTAGGCCCCAAGGGCACTTTTGTGCAATAAGGTGGGAAGGAGGCCATATCGCTCTGTGGCCTCAGACTTGGGACCTGAAATGGAATTACTCCCTGGGCGAGGATTTGTCTGTCATTTACAACTAAATAAGCTCAAAGGTCCGATTCTCTTCCTCTTGGTAAAACTAATGTAAAAGACAGAAGAAAATGAACTATTTTTTATTGAATTCAGAAAGTTCTAGAAATAATCCAGATACCCCAATGATTTCTTTGACGTGTGGCATGCATGTTGGTTCTCTTCACCAGTAAACTCATTGTCTTGGGGTCCAAAGCCTCCTCATTGTCCTCTGGCCACTCAGACCAACACACGGTACCTCCTCATGCGTGCCTGGGGGCCAGGGCAGCGGGGGCCTGCTCTGTGGGGCAGAGGCATTCATGTTGCTTCATCCCCATCTCAAAGGTCAAGAGCAGAGTGTCAATAAAAAGCATTTGCCATCACCTAGCTCAGATTTAAAGCCCTCATAAAAACGTTGAAAGTATTATCTATACTAATAAAAGGATAATATACTAATTAGACTGGACATCTTCCGGATGACCTTCCAGACAAAGCCACAGTGGCGGGGCTGAGGCAGAGGCAGTTAGGGGCGATCAGGCTGGCAGGGGAGAGCAGTTAGGGTGATCAGGCAGGCAGGCAGAGTGGTTAGGGGATCAGGCAGGTAGGAAGGTGAGCAGTTAGGAGCCAGCAGTCCTGGATTGCGAGAGGTATGTCCAATTCCACAGGGATTGGGCCTAAACTGGCAGTCAGACATCCCCTGAGGGGTCCCGGATTGGAAAGGGTGCAGGCAGGGCTGAGGGGCAACCCCCCCCCATACACAAATTTTGTGCACTGGGCCTCTAGTATGAAATAAAGGAAATGCTTCAAAACAATGTGTTTTAATTTCATGGGTTTCTTTAAGAGTAAGAGAGAGTGTTGGAATTTGGTTTCATGTTTAAGGGAAAATGCTCCAAAAGCAACTTCCCTTTCTTCAGCAGTGCCCGTAATGTAAAGAATCAGTGGCCACGTCCAAACAGTTCAAGGCTACGTACGCATGCTCTCCGGCCACAGTCGCAAATGTTTACTTGGTTTTAATTTTCTGGGCATAGTTACTGGGGAACTCTATTTCTTCCCTGAAGAAATGCATATTCAGATCCTTCCAAGTTTAGAGTGAAGCCACATCACCTCGTGTGAACAGTAAACTCCTGTTTGCTCCCAAGTCCTCCCAAGGTCTGAGCTGTTACAAAAGTGGATGGTGGTCTCAGGGAGGGTGGAAAGTTCTCCCTCCATGGAGAACGAAGAAGGAATGACCAAATCCAAGGCGCTAGGACCTGCCTGGACATATGTTGTTCTACTTCAATAATGACAGCGCAGGGATGCCGCCGATGACCACAGCGGCAGCAGCAGCAGGGCAGTGCCTCCGCGTCACCGAGCTGTCGGCACTCACCAGGCACAGTGCTGAGCACTCGGCTAGAGCGCCACCCTTAGCCGTCATCTCGCTCTGCGGGGCCCACAGAGGGGAATACTCACTCACGGAAACAGTTCTCCAAGCAGCCACGTGTGGGGGCCTGCAGACAGACTCCGGTGTGGCTCCCCAGGTGAACAAAAACCTCTAGAACCTCTTATTTCACCATAGACATGTAGGTGAACTTCACATTCCATTGCATAAGGCATTAAAACAATATTTCAAATAACTTAACAATATAAAATCTATATTTCCTATAACCAGTATTCTTTACCTGATGTTTGAACCTCAAACATCATTGAAACAGTCTTGTTGTAGGAAGTAAATGCAATCAGATAGTTAAAGAAAAAAATGTGTTAAATAAACTCAAAGAGCTAATCATGCCCTGGCCGGTGTTCCCCAGTGGTTAGAGCATTGCCCCATGCACCAAAGGGTTGCAGGTTTGATCCTCAGCACTGGTCAGGGCAGGTGCAGGAGGCAAACAATTGATGTGTCTCTTTCAACTCTCTCTCTCTCTCTCTCTCTCTCTCTCTCTCTCTCTCTCTCTCTCCTGCCCCCTCATTCCTTCCACTATCTCTAAAAATCAATGGAAAAAATAAATATTCTCAGGTAAGGATTTAAAAAAAAAGAGCTAACCATTAATTAATTCACCTTATTCAAGATTTTTGTCCTCTGTCTTTTCCTCTACCCCTAACATTTCCCCACGAGAGCGAACTCCATGGGCCAGCCCCTCCCGCAGCTCAGTGGTAGAGAGGGACCGAGGCTAGCCACGCTGGGAAAGCTTTTGAGGCCACAGCCCAGTGTCTTCCCCCGGCACAGTCCCTGAGGACATCCCCGGTAGGGATCTAAAGAACACTCTCGCAGTTCCCGTAATGGAGTCATCCTGGGCATGGGCCAATGCTTACCTTTATTGCCCTCAATTTTGTGAGTTTGTAAGATAAAGGCTGTGCACGCCCAATTTGAAGGATGAAGGTTTTCATTTTCATACTCACCAAGGCCAGCGTTCATGTCCACTCCACATAGCCCAGCAGAGGAAAGGTACAGACTTGCTTGTAGGAAACTTTCCTGGGAGGCTCTAACATCAAAACTCCTTTTCCTTCAGACCTGTGAATAAAAGGGACATGCTGGAGGGGTTGGGCATGTCCCATGGACGTCCTGGATTCCAGCATTTTACTGCAATACCTGGAAGGTTCTAATATGCAAATTAAGGAGTCAGGCCAAATTTAGTTGAGAAAATTGTCAATAACACCTGCTAAGCATTGGTCAATCGGTAGGTCAGAGAAAGTGGCATAAAATAATAGAGACACTTGAGGAGAATTCAGTGGAATTAAGCGCGTAGAGTATTGAGCTGCTGCTCTTAGGACTTGGACAAACCCAGGTGCATAACAAGATAAGGTTCTGAGGTGGCCAGGACTCCTTCCATCTTCTTGCCCCCGGTACACCACGAGTGACTATAGAGAGATATTATATGTTGTATTATTGTCATATGGGAATTCACTGCTTTCAGGGATTAGCTGGACAATTATTAGCATGATACAACAGCCTCTGAAATGATTTTGAAATCACTAGTAAAGAAGGGTGGAAGGTGCCTGGCCAGTGTTGCTCAGTGGTTGAGTGTTGTCCCATGCACCAGGAGGTTGCTGGTGTGATTCCTAGTCATGGCACAGGCCCGGGTTGTGGGCTCAATCCCCAGTAAGGGGCACGCAGGAGGCAGCCGATCAATGACTCTCTCTCATCATTTATGTTTCTATCTCTCTCTCCCTCTCCCTTCCTCTCTCTGAAATCAATAAAAACATATTAAAAATAATAAAGTGATTTAAAAAAGAAGGGTACAAGGAAAGCCAAACTGGGGTGACTCAGAGGAGGCCCCTCCATGTTCAGGGCAATGGCTCTCAGTCAGGTCCCAACAGAAGAGCCCCGGAAAATGAGAATGATCGCCATCCCACCGAGAGGACTCCCCCCTGTCCTGAGACTGCCCAGCATTCTTTGGAGTTAAAACTGGTCCCTTACCCTGGAAAGAGGGAGAAACAGGGACACCAAGGAAATAGAGGCAACGTGACCTAAGTCCCTCACCTTCGGTCATCTTGGCAAGCAAAACTGGAAGCAGCCTAAGTGCCCATCAGCAGAAGAGTGGATTAGAAAACTGTGGTGCATCTACACAGTGGAATACTACGCTGCTGTAAAAAGGAAGGAACTCCTACCATTTGCAACAGCATGGATGGAGCTGGAGAGCATTATGCTAAGCGAAATAAGCCAGTCAGAGAAAGATAAATATCACATGATCTCACTCATTTGTGGAATATAATGAACAACATAAACCGATGAACAAAAATAGATATAGAGACAGAGAAGCATCGATCAGATGCTCAAACCTCAGAGGGAAGGTAGGGGAGGTTGGGGGTAAGGGGAAGAGATCAACCAAAGGACTTGTATGCATGCATACAAGCCTAACCAATGGACACAGACACTGGAGGGTGAGGGCATGAGTGGGGGAATGGGGGGATAATGGGGGGATAAAGACACATTTGTAATACCTTAATCAATAAAGGAGAAAAAAAAAACTGGAGCAGGAAAATGCCTGCTCTCCATTTCTCCCCTCTTTCCCCTCCTCCCATGACTGACAGCTCCGAGGTCCACCTCCAAGCACCATGACTGACATCTCTGCCAGAGGACCCACTGAAAGAGTTCTGCTGCTTTGATGCAATGCCCCCTGTCACTGTGCTTTGTTCTGCCGCCTGTATAGCTTGAACTTGATTAGTATTGGAGAAAATGTTGCCAGATGGCTTAGAGACAAATAGCAGAACAGACGTGTGTAGTCAACGATTCAAAACCATACCATCCCACCCAACTGAAGACAGATATAACTTCTTCCGATATTCCCCATGGACCCAGAGCAATGGAAAGCTGTCCTTAACACAACACAACCAATAAGGTTGCTTTCCACGTCAATTCTTTGTAAAGGTATCCATGCCTCCAAGGTTGCCGTGGGGCCTGCACCGTATTTTCCGCGTGTTTCTTTCTGTCAGTCATCAGTGACTCTGCACATGGTCTGTCATCTGAGGAACTCCGGCTTGGGGTCAATGCTGCATGGTATTCTTCATCGTGAATGGAAGGGACCATCCAGCTTTGAGGAAAAATTTTCTTTAAACTTCAAGTACAAACTTTATTTCTATTACAAGGATGCTAATAATTGTAATAATAATAAAATAAAAAGAGGGATGAGGAAATTTTTTTACAGAAAATAAATCCTTGAAATATTTTTTCCAATGTCCTATTAGGTATGGAAACCCTCAGACTGTGTTCGTCCTTGTGCCAATAAGAATAGTATCTCTGGCAGTTACTGAATAAGCCTCTTAAGAATTGTGCCTGTCCTCTGCAGCTATCTATCAACTTCCAAATATAATTTAGTAAGTGATGGGGTGATTCAAATACGTACACTTCTCACTGAGCCTCGGTCCATTGGCATTTCTCTGTCAGGAAAGACTCAGGGCTGCAATAGACCCACTTCCCTGGGAAACTCCCAGCATGAAATGTAAATGTCCACAGGCTGCTCAACAGCCCTACAAAAACACTTACAACCATTCAAGTTCTTTTACGAGTTCATAATGAATTTATTGTCCATGTACTGCCAAATGCAACTAGAGACCAAATAGTCCCCAGATCTGATTTATAGAATTTTCCAGAAGGACAGTCCCTGTACTGGGAAACATAAGCCAAGGCAGCTCCTCAATCCCCTGGTTCACTCCAGGTCATGAGCTTCAAGGTCACATGCGCTTTTTGTGCCTTTCGTCCCATGCCTGCACTTGTGCTTGGCTGACAGAGCAGACGGCTCAATGCCAATCATTAAGGGCTCTGCAATTTGGGGTTCTCTTGCTTTCTTTTCTACTCAGTTTTGTTTGACCTCAGTGACCCAGATCCTGCGTCATACCGAGCTTATGTGCTTTAACCATCCTCAATATAAGTGAAAGGATAACCTCCCTCCGTTTGACACTCACAGACTAATTAAGAATTTGGATAATCTCTGATCATTGCTCATCATCCTCCAAGTCATTGAGCAGGGACTATTACAGCCTCTGGTAGAGCACTAGCTTTCAAATCTAGTTTTAAAATGCTATCCATCCATCCTTTCTTCCATCCACCCATTCACCTCTCCATCCTTCCTTCCTTCCTTCCTTCCTTCCTTCCTTCCTTCCTTCCTTCCTTCCATCCATCCATCTCTTCATCCATCCATCCATCCATCCTTCCATCCATCCATCCATCCACCCATCCATCCATTCATCTCTCCATCTCTCCATCTCTCCATCCATCCATCCATCCTTCCTTCCTTCCATTCACCCATTCATCTCTTCTTTCTTCCTTCCTTCCTTCCTTCCTACCTTCCTTCCTTCCTTCCTTCCATCAATTCATCTCTCCATCCATCCATCCACCATCCTTCCTTCCATCCATCCATCCATCCATCCATCCATCCATCCATCCACCCATCCATCCATCCATCCTTCCATCCATCCATTCATTTCTCCATCTCTCCATCCATCCATCCTTCCTTCCATCCACTCATTCATCTCTCCTTCCTTCCTTCCTTCCTTCCTTCCTTCCTTCCCTTCCTTCCTTCCTTCCATCAGTTCATCTCTCCATCCATCCTTCTTTCCATCCATCCATTCATCTTCCATCCATCCACCATCCATTCTTCCATCCATCCATCCATCCATCCATCCATCCATCCATCCACCCATCCATCCATCCATCCTTCCTTCCATCCACTCATTCATCTCTCCTTCCTTCCTTCCTTCCTTCCTTCCTTCCTTCCTTCCTTCCTTCCTTCCTTCCTTCCTTCCTTTTCCTTCCTTCCTTCCTTCCTTCCATCCATCATTTCATCTCTCCATCCATCCTTCCTTCCATTCATCCATTCATATCTCCATCCATCCATCCATCCATCCATCCATCCATCCATCCATCCATTCTACATTAGTTGGGCACCTCTCAGTGAAAAGGAACTATGTGTTAGGTGTTATGGGTTTTACCATAATATAGAAGATAGCTGAAGAGAGCATGATTCTTAGTTTATAAACTCAAGTAATTGAAATTAAAAATTGCATTCTTTATTTTCTTTAAAGCCCTCATCCTGTCAAGGTGAAAGATAGTTCAGCTTCAGTCATTACTGGCTACTACATAGAGGAAAATTTGGGGGAGAGTCTTAATGTGTTTCATTACATGGTTTAAGTCTTTTCATACCCAGACCTCATATCATTGTCTGGTACTCTGTGTGGAGGATGATTAAATGGCAATTTCAACTTTGGTGGCTGTCCTGCGGAGACAAATGAAATGCAGGAAACAGCAAACTCAGGAATCAAAGATTCGATGACTACCCATCCCATGACTGAACAGACACGTTGCATTTGTTTGCTGTTTGCTGGGCAACCAATATGTACCCAGTTCTGTGCTGGGCACAGAAAATACAACGGTAAAAGACACATCCCTTTCCTCCAAGAACCCCAGGCTGCATTCTTCTCATCGACAGCCTCATATTTAGCATAGCTATTAAAGTATAGCCTATGTAAGTCTGTGTGCCTCTCGCAATTGACACAATAAAAACGTTTATAAAGGGTAACAAACTTAAAGAGTAGGGAGATATGTAGAAGCTCGCATGGGCATTCCTAGTGTAGGCAAATGAATTCTCTAATCCCTTTATTCTCCACTCTAAAACCTGACGTGCTTACAACAGCTCTGACCACTCTAAGCTACGTAAGATAAACGTAAATTTATGCAACTACATACAATTGTACTGGGGGCTGTCTCTTTGCAATGTGTGGTTATTTCATTATATATTTCTGAATAAGTGTTCTACAATAAATACTTACTCAGCAGAAATTACTTAAAAAATTAAAATTGATCAGATATACCGTACTTTCCGGCGCATAAGACGACTGGGCGTATAAGATTTTCCTGGGTTAAAAAGTCATTTTATAAGCCGGAAAATACGGTATATTGGACTATATTGATGGGATTAGATATAATGGATTAGATATATTGGACTACCATATTTTCTGGCGTATAAGACGACGTTTTAACCCAGGAAAATCTTATATGCCCAGTTGTCTTATGCACCGGAAAATACGGTACTTATGGAGTTATTTTTAAGAAGGAGAAAGCACCTGGACTGAAATGTGCCCTCACTCAGACTGCTCAGTGGCCATTCGTAAGGAGTGGTATTAATTGGAGCCTAAAGGCTGGAAGCTGGCAACCCTGTGACTTACTCCCAGGAGTGGTGTTTTCCAAGTCAGTAGCCCTAACCTCCTCACTTAAGCTTTCCGCTCCCCTTTGTGAAGAGAGGATAATAGCCATTCTTGGGGAATTAGATGGCAAATTAGCTTAGGTTTGTAAAGTGTTTTAGAGATGAGTTCTCATAGTAAATTGCTTTGTACTTTTTGGTATGATTTAAGGACATAATGAGGATAGTAATTAATTATCTTAAGTGTTGCTATTCTCCTGGTAAAAGAAAGCCGAACTTAATGTGTTGAGTAAAATGCTTGGCTAAGGCAAAATGGCTTGGTGAATGAGCAGGCATGTTTGAAAAGAAAACATTAGAGCATGTAGCCTGTATACACACAGTGGGTTTCTTTAAAAAAATTTACTTTTTATGTGTTTTTGAGGCTTAGCAGGAGTTGGGGAATCTTGGATGAAAGACAATATTCTTTGCAATATAATTAAAATATGAATGAGATGGAGGAAAAGTCCTAGAAAATTGAGAAACGATTTTAGCAAAAGCCTCTTTCATCTGAGATAGCAAGCAGACAGCATGCTGTCTGTTAAGTAAGCATCTCTCTGCAGATCAAAAATGAAATTCTCCGAAACTGACTCAACTGAAATCTAACTTAGTGCGGGGCAATGGTGCCCTGGTAATTTCTTAGGCTTAAAAAAATTAATGGACTAGATTGAAATATTGATTAAAGTCAAACAGTTTTGAAATAACTTCTAGAAGCAAACGCTGCCACTTTTTATCTTTAAAAGTCATTTGCTTATAGCAAATCAAAATATATGAGAGGGGAAAACATGTAAAAAACATCATCAAAAGTTTAGGCAAACAAAACCTTATGGAGTGGGGGAGGGGAGCCTTCCCCTGAGGCGGAAGGACCTTCTGAAACGCTGACAAAGGCCTGCTTAATTGTCTATGACAGTAGATTATGTCTTTGATTTTTTTTTTTTTTTTTTGGAGGAACCCAAGTTTGAAATCAGAAGTGAACATGTGGTTCATGTTGCGTTCCCGTCAGTGCGATTCGTTCCAGGTCCTGCATCTCCAGCTGCCCTGTTGCTGTCAGCCCCCGACTCGGATGGAGAGAAGTCTCCCAGCTCCATCCCTCAGGGCAGAAGGTGGTGCTGGGACCTCTGTGGCCTTGGTCTGTGCCGCGTGGTGGTACCGCATCCCCACACCAATCCTCACGCCTCCTGAGGTCGAGGGGCTGTGGCCTTGTCTGCGAGGAGCGAGGAGCGAGGAGCGACAGCGGTGGAGTACAGCGCTGTGCAGGCAACTCTTGTGAAGTAGGCATCACCTTCCAGACCAAGCCTGAGGCTCAGCAAAGCCCCAGGATTTTCACTCTCACCTGCGCCCGCCCGAGGACACTGGCCGCCCTACCGGGTTAGTGCGGGTCTGTCTCCCAACGACCTTCTGGCCCCGATTTTGTTCTTATGAACATTAGCTTCAGCCTTCCAGGTGCCTCCCAGGTTTCCAGTGTTCTTGACCTTGCTCTGCCCTTCTAATGAAGGGGAGTGGAAACATGGCCCAGGGTTAGGGAGTGTGACTCACATGTCCGATGAAGGGATGCTTACATGGCTCTTTCAGCTCCGTCAGGAAAGAACACGGCTGTGACAGGCCGAGGACCTGTGGCTTTCATTCTGTTGTGAAAGAAACACGCACAGTGGAGGCCTGTGCCTCGTTTCAGGATCATGAACTCCGTGTCCGATGTTTGCTATCAAAAATGTCCCAATCACAGAAATAAAAGGAAAATGTAAGCCTGGGAGAAAAGGTTGACTCCAGTGTTGTGGCAGAATGCATGGGAGAAGGATCAGCCAGCACTCACAGGGAGGAAAGTTTAACCTTTATTTCGCAGATCTGCTAGCCCAGGGGATTCCTGATCCAAAGCCTGAACTGAACTCGTAAGGAGGCCCTGACCTCTGTATCTGCTCCAGTGGTGGCCCTGAGGGTCTCCCCAGCTCCACCCAAGTCAGCTGTGGTGGGGGCCCTGGGGTCAGGCTCTGCAGCTCCGCCCAAGTCAGTCAGAGTGGGGAAGTGAGACTACAGTTTTAACCAGACACTGAACTAGGTTGCAAGCCCCTCCCCCCATTTTCCTTTTCACCAGTATTTCTTATGGTTCTTGTTACTGAACGCCTTGTCTCTGGGGTATAGCCTTTTGGCCAGTTGGTCATTAAAGAGAGAGTCATCTTACCTAATAATAGAGAAACATGTAAATTGACTGTACCTCTGCTACACCCACAGCCAATCAAAGTGAGTATGAAAATTAACCCAACAAAGATGGTGGTTAATTTGCATACATACCTGGGTCCCGGGAACCTCCTTGGCACCCAGGTCACTCCCAGCCGGCCATCGGAGGGGCGGGGGTCCCCCTTCCCAAGCCTAAAGCCTGGGGCGGAGGCTTTAGGCTTGGGAAGGGGCCAAGCCTGCCATCAGAGGGGCAGGGAAAAAGTCAATGGAAACATATCCTCAGGTGAGGATAAAAAGAAAAATAAAGAAAGAAATGTCATGTCCTATGAAAGACACATCTTGAAAATGCCTAAAGAAAGTTGTCATTTTTTCATCGTGAAGGGCCTGGAGTCCGTGTTGATGAAAATACCTTGGCGGCTGCAGTGACTGGCAGTGGCTGCAGCAGCGGGGTGATGGGGCTGGCACCTTCCCCTGATCAGCCCGGTGGCCTTCCACAAAGGGAGGCCAGACTGTGGCTTAGGTCTTCTCCCAATGGGGAGCGGGCCTAAGCCATCAGTAGGACATTCCCTGAGGTCTCCCAGTATGTGAGAGGGGGCAGGCTGGGCTAAGGGACCCCTCCCCAATGCACAAATTTCGTGCACTGGGCCCCTAGTTAATATATAATGAATATGAATAATAGCAAAAGTTTAAGTATTGAGATAGCATTAGGGCACAGTATGATGTGTCTTTTAACAATCTAACATCTTTCACAGTTTGGCTTTTATACTCTTTAGAGCTTGGCCCTCTGAGACTTGTCTTTCTCAGAATATTTTTATGAATTTTACATAAGCAAATAAATTTGAATAGCCAGTTAAAATTGAATTCAACTCTGGGCATTTTTCACACCTTTGTTATCACTAACTCTGAGTCAGTAGTAGACTCCCTGAGAAGTTGGTTGGGAAGTTAAGGAGGGTATGGCCTCACTGCAAGAATGAGGTGCAGAGAGCAAGGGTGGGAGGGGCCCACAGTCTCAACATTAGCTTGCTTTCATTGGCTCCCTGCTCAAAGATGCAGCCTTAGAGTATTTTCTTTGCCTTATTAATTCCTTTAGCGTCATTATCACATAGTCCTGTAAACGTAGTCATTGGCTGTTGATTGCAAAAGAGTTGAAACTCTGGGGCTCCCACTTAATTCAGCTTTAAGAAACATCATTTATTTATTTATTTATTTATTTATTTTTTAATCCTCAGCCAAGGATATATTTTTATATTGATTTTAGAGAGAGAGGAAGGGAGATAGAGAGAGAGAAAAAAACATCAACCTGAGAGAGAAACATTGATCAGTTGTCTCTCATACGTGCCCAGATGGGGAAATCGAACCCAAAACCTAAGTATGTGCCTTGAAGCAATAGCTTTTAATGCCAAACTTTAAGCATTGAGCCTGCCTGTCCCTGCACACACGTCTCAGTGCTGCCCCTGAGTGTGGAGGCCACATGATTTAGGGATTAGCATCCGCTCATCACACTTAGGCAAGGACTAAGCACAGCTGACTTTTCCAAGGGGAACTGCACGGCATCTGACATTTTCCATGTTCCTTTCAGACTTACTTCTGCATGTTATTGTGGGTCACTAACACTTGCCTGTGTCTGCATTGAGCTCCAGCCAGTCCTGCTCCTGCCCCTCCCCTGGTCATCTGCAGTGGACCAACAGTGAGTAAATGCTCATGAGTAGAGTCCTTGAAATTTTTCTCAAGTAAATAGTATGACTCTCTTTTGAAGAGAGTATTATCACACTCATGTAATTTGAAAGAATATATGCACCCCTCTGTTCATTGCAGCATTGTTTATAAGAGCAACCTAGGTATCCATCACCAGGTCAATGGATAAAGAAGTGCTACCTGGTCACGATGGAATATCATGCAGCCATAAACATAATGAAAGCTTGCCTTTTCTGACAACATGGATGAATCTGGAGAGTGTTATGCTCAGTGAAATAAATCAAAGACAAGTACCGTATAATTTCACTTACATGTGGGTTCTAAAAAAATACAAATGAACAAACAAAACAAAACCGAAACATGCCCATGGAACTAGCTCACACACTGGTGTTGCCAGGGGAGGAGGGGACATGTTCTACTAGAAAGAGTGCCAGCTGGTGACCGCCGCCTTGGGGCACCGTGAGGAAAGGAGGCTGTGGCTCAGGTTAAATGAAGAAGCAAACAAAGATGTGGGGTGCAAGCAGCTGGAATAGGACAGGACACCAGCATGAAAAAGAAAAGGTTCAAAAATTGGAACCAAATCTCAGGAGAGAGAGAGCCGTTCCTCAGAGCTGTCTCTATTTATTTGTGAGAGGTTGTGCGCCATGCACATAGATTCAGCTCTTACCATGAGAATGTCACTTGCTCGTGGAACGTGGAATATACAGTGGAGCTCAAGGCAGGGCACTCGCTTCTTTCTCCACAGCGGCCTTGGCACTGAACCCACCTGTGCATGAAGGAGACCTGGGCTGATGAATCAAGGACTTCAGGGCTCCAATTGGAAAAAAAGACCCGAGTGTTCCAGACTGAGGGCTGTAGATGAGCAAAGGCAGGAATGAGGGTGCACAGACTGAGAAGATGCCTCTAAGGAAACAGAAGTGGAGAGAGGGGTGTTCAGAACCAATGGGAGAGGCTGTGCCTCCAATGCTAGTCATGAGGAGCCCTTTAAGGGTCATCATGCGGTGTGTACAGTGATGTGATTGAAGAAGAAGGGACTCAGTACCTATGTGCCATCCTATCTAATAAAAGAGTAATATGCAAATTGACCATCACTACAGCACACAAGATGGCTGCCCCCATGTGGTCAAAGATGGCTGACCCCATGTGGACACAAGATGGCTGCCACAAGATGGCTGGCAGGGGAGGGCAGTTGGGAGGGATCAGGCCTGCAAGGGAAGGCAGTTGGGAGGGACCAGGCGGGCAGGGGAGGGCAGTTAGGGGTGACCAGGCTGGCAGCAGAGGGTAGTTAGGGGCAATCGGGCCAGCAGGGGAGCAGTTAAGCATTGATTAGGCTGGCAGGGGAGTGGTTAGGGGTGATCAAGCTGGCAGGCAGAAGCGGTTAAGGGCAATCAGGCAGGCAGGCAGGTGAACAGTTGTGAGCCAGCAGTCCTGGATTGGAGAGGGTGCAGGCTGGGCTAAGGGACACACACCTCACCCTCGTGCACGAATTTCATGCACCAGGCCTCTAGTTATTGGATAAAAAGGTGATAGACATGCTTTCTCCTTGGCTCTTCATTTTCCCAATGTTCTAACCCCGCACGTGTGGAAGCGGTGCTTTCCGGGGTCCTGGGAACTGGGAGACTATTGAAGTGAACTCAGTGCAGCTTCTAGAAGGCTTTGCAGGGAAACACCCTGGCTGGCGCACCAGCCCTGTGAGCAGCAGGAAGAAGCCTTGGGGGGATGTTCTGATGCAAACCCATTACCTTAAGTGCTGTATTTACTGAAACTGCTTCCAATCGCCTGGAGGGAGCAGGAGGGAGAATTTAACTTTAGTGATAAAACCTTGCCTAAGTCTGGTTTAATGACCTAATCTAATGAGTGATTTACTCTGAAAGAAAACCATTCACACTCACATAACAAAAAAGTAATCACTGCTTTTTTTTTAAATCCTGCATTAAAAAAATGAACAGGGACACCAGACTCTAGAGAGAGTGGAAGGGATGGAGAAGGGGGGGGGGGAGAGAGAAACTTTGATCTATTGGTTGCCTCCAGCAGGAGCCCCTACCTGGCTGGGAACTTGTAACCCAGGTACGTGCCCTTGACTGGGAGTCGAACCAAGATCCTTTGGTCCACATGCCGACACTCTAACCACTGAGCAACCGGCCATGGCGAGTCACTGCTTTTTTAAATGACCAACCAATGTTTATTTTATTAAAGTAAGTATAGAACAACACACAGCTATAAAAAAAATTCTCTATGATATATCACTTCTAAAGATGAGCAATTTCTTGCCTGGCCCGAGTGGCTCAGTGGTTGAGCATCGACTTCACACCAGGGGGTCGCTGGTTTGATTCCCAGTCAGGGCACATGCCCCGGTTTTGGGCTCAGTCCCTAACAGGGGGCATGCAGGAGGCAGCTGATTCATGCTGATGTTTCTCTCTCATCTATGTGTCTATCTCTCTTAAAAAAAAAAAAAAGAATCAATAAAAACATTTTTAAAAAAGAGCAATTTCTCTAGTTGAATAATTAAGTAATAATAAGTAAGAAACAGTTGACTATTGTGTTTTTCCAAAAGGGGTTGCAATTTTGTATTTTAACGCTTTTAGGAGCAAAAAATGTTTGAAGATGAGAAGGGAACGCAAGGACAAGTGTGACAGCTTCCCATGTCCTGGCAGGACGGCCATCACCTCCCGGTCATCTCTTTACTGATGCAGAAGGAAAGGGACATTTAAAATCGTTGCACATTTTACGAATTGAAAGGTTTTAATCAGCAAAGAAAATCAGCCTCAAAGCTTTCCTCAGCAGGTAGTCCCTGAAGGGTGGGCTGGGAAACAGGCGGGCACGTGGTTTTAAATGCCTGGTGATGTCTTGCAGGGGGCTATGGTTTGTCTGATTTCCTACTGAAATAGAAACACATTTATTGGCGATGAAGCTCTTTGGGTGAGTGACTTTGCACTTTTACCCTTTAGTCCTTCAAAGAACGGGTGACTTTTAGACCATTCACAAAAATTCAATAGGCACGGACTTGGTTGGTCTAAGTGAACGCTGTGTTATGTACTTGTGCCTGTGAGAGTCTGTATTTCACTGTTTATGAGCTTCTTTGCATCCAGGGCGATGACTTAATAAAGTCAGACGAGGGAACACTGGCACCTTGACCCGCTGGCCGGAGAGAGGACAGACCCTCTGTGTGTGGTTGGCTAGGAAGCGCCTGTCCGTTTTCCTAGGACAGTAAAGGGCCGGCGTGGGGAGAGGGCTGGGCTGTGTGATGGGGGCAGGACTCCAGGGAGGAGCGACCTGGGACACACGTGAGACCATGGGGTCTGGACCCCACTCCCTCGCCATGGGCTTCCTACCTGTTGCATCTCGTCCATCTGGCACCTTCGAATATGGGGACATTAATTTTCAGAATCTGACTCAGAATGCAGGATTATTTCCCTTAAGAAAACACTGACCATCTGTCTCGGCTTCAGTAAGCGTTGCACAGGACCGGACAAACGTGTGCCAACGTATGCACGAAGGTGGCCGTGGGAACACCAGCAGGCTCCCTGGGTCAGAGCCTGATGTGGATTCGTTCAACCCACAGTTCAGAGACGGGCTCCGGTGAGTTAGAACAGAGACGAAAGACAGAAATTACGTCTTCTGACAATAACTTTATTAAACATCCATCAATGTTTCACTTATTACACAGAAATATACTTGATACAGTGTATCTGGTTTAAATCCTTTCTCAAATCTTCATCAGCAGATTAGCGCCACGAAGATATTGCATTTTACAAATTCCAAGAGATTAAAAGGAGGCATGGGGCTGGAGAAGGAAATGCGATATGACTTGCTTTTCAGAGGATCAGATATTTCCAGGGGGGTCTTTTGGTTGAGTGTCATTAGGGTTAGGCTTAATACTGGGATCCATATTAGTAGCCATATTACTGTGGCCTGAAAGAGTTAATATCTCTTTGAAATGCAAATTGTTGTGTCTGCTTATTGGCAGGTCCTGATAAATGGCCCCCAATGTGCTTTAAAACCTTTCTGTGACGTTGTTCTCGCTGCGTTCTTTTGAGACAGGTGATTATGGCTGACTGTCAGTTACACTTCAGTGACGGAAGGAAGGCAGTTCGGAGAGCGTGGCACTTTGGGATACAGCAAGCCCTAGCAAACCAATGCGATGAGTAAAAAGAAGAAATGAAAACGAGAAATAAAAAATTACTGATTCCAGGAACAGGCTAGAGTGATTGATTTTGGAATTCAGAGGTGTCTTAGCGATGAACTGTTCAATCTTTCCGTCTGCAGTCGAGGAAGCTGATACCAGAGGGCACTTGGCAGCACGTCCGAGGCAGGCGTGTGGGGTCAGACAGGCCCAGCCATCCCGTCAGACTCCCATTCCTGGGCCGCTTCTCTCAGCCGCTACCCATGTTTGGAGAGAAAGCCCCTATAACCAAGGTCCAGAAAAGCTCTAGATAAAGTAGACGATATAGTGCGTGTGCCTGGTATTCAGAGGAGACAAGGATTATTTTTCCGGGGAGATCAAGGAGGGCATCAAAGAGGAAGTAAGGTGTGGTGTGTGTGTGTGTGTGTGGGGGGGGGGCTCTTGTCTGTATTTTGCATCAGTTTCTAGGTGTGAGGCATAAGCAACCTTGGCAGGCAGGGTGGTGAGGTGAAGGGGGCAGGTTTCAGGGGAAGGCGGCAGGAGCCCCCGGGGGCGGGCCTGAAAGCAGAGTGGAAATCTGGAAAAGGGGAGGGGTCCATCTGATGGACGGAGCGGGCTCCTCTGGGGTTTCCTAGTGGGTAAAACTGCAGGGGCAGAGGCCACGCTGCCGAGACGGGGCGGGGCACAGGGAGGGAGGGCCGTGCTGCGTGGACAGGGACACCAGACCTCGCTGGGGAGGGACTGGCTCGAATGCTGGGCCCAGGGGTCCCTCCTGTCGGAGTCCATTCCCTCTCTCCCTGGCAGGAGCTACTTGCCAATGGGAGATTCAGATTTGATTATAACGGCATCTGGGAAGGAGGCTAATTGTCTGCCTGCTTTTGATTCCTCAAACCTGGCTGTGTAAGTGAATGCATGTGTGCTCACCTGTGCGTGTGCACAAGAGGGACCTCGGAGTGAAGCCCCCAAACATGACACACTTGTTCGGAAAGGGTCAATCCAGCTCTGGCCAGTGTGGCTCAGTTGGTTGACCATCATCCCATGCACCAAAGAGGTCACCGGTTGATTCCCCATCAGGGCAGGACCCTGGGGTTTGGGGCTTGATCCCCAGCAGGGGGCATGCAGGAGGCAGCCTATAGAGGTCTCATGGAGGTTCTCTCTCCCTCTCCCTTCTCTCTCTCTCTCTCAAATCAATAATAATAATTTTTTAAAAACCAACATATTTTTTATAAAAGTGTCAATCTATTCTAGCTGATCTCATGCCTTTCTGGGCATTAGAATGTTGTAAAAACACCACGAAAAAGTGAACCACAGTTCTTAAGGGAATTGTGTCTGTTTACCCCCGCACATCTCCAAGGGGGAAAACATTTTTAAAGTTTACCCTGTGCGAATACTCAGCAGCCGCCATTTTTACTGCGGCACTAAGAGTTCTTGCGAGGTCCATAGCACAGATTTGATGTTTGCTGAGCTGCCTTCGCAAGCGTTCCTTACAGCACCTGGGCCAGGGGCCGGCCCTGGAAAGCGATGGCGCCGCGTTTTCGCATGTCTGTGCGGGTCATCACAGGTGAGGTGTTAATGACTCGTGATTCTGTAAGTTGTTGTGTGAGGAAAATGACTAATTTTGGAATCAAGGCCTAATTGAACTCAAGGGAAAGCAATAATACTCACTCTTTATCAATAACCACTTGTCCTGCCTCCTACCTCCGCCCCCCCTCATTGTCAAAGATTTCACAAATATTAATGTTTCCTCATTTTTTCAGACTATTATCTTTGTTTTTTTAAAGAAACTGTATGGGTCAAAATAAACCAAAAATGTTTATCTTGCATCAATAATTGCATGTAGGTGTGTAGTTTTCAGGCCCAACAGTTTGCTGGACATCGTATGCCCACTGTGCCTTGTACACATATGTGCGTGGTGTTTTCAGGAAGATATTATTGCTCTGTGGAATTATGTGCCCCAAATACTTGCATTAAGTCAAATTAAAAATGCTCACAAATAACCAAGAATCGATTTAGTCCCCAGTGTTTATCTCTTAGTGACAGATGTTTTCTTTCTTCCTTTCTGCCTTAGAATATGCACAATCGGAGTTAAATAAATCAGAGTTTCCTTAGGGGAGATTGCGGACTTTCCGCAGCTGCCAGCTTCCCTGCAACTGTAAACTGATGTTTATTCTGGAGTAAGACAAGAATCGGGGCCCTGGCCCGAACTCTCTCGGGTGAAAGGTGGTCTGTTTAATCGGGCGAGGTCAGCCCGAGGCCTGTCCTTCGTAAAACTGCACCCCGCTTTACGATCCCAGCAGCCTCCCAGAGTGAGGGGCGTGGAGGTCCAACCTGGGAGCAGCCACAGGATGACTCAGAAACTGACCCCCGACTGCGGCTGCTTTCCCTTTTACAATGGCGTAGTTAACTGTACGGGCCGAGCAATATTTGTCAAAGAGGCAAAAAGTGTTTTTTCAAAGACCTTTGCTCCCGTTTCCCCAGGTAACTAGTATAATAATAATGTTTCAGTTCCTTCAGCTGGAAAACAAGTGTTTTAAACCCGTCAGAGGCGGTGTAAAGAGGCCTCGGCTCTGGCCAGGTGAAGGAAAGTGTTTGGACTTAGGGCGTGGTTCTCTCCCATCCTCCTGGTCAAGTGCTTCTCAGGTGCAGCGGACGTGGGTGTGAAGCACACCCTCTGGCAAAGGCTGAGCACGCACTGTGCTGGTGGCGTTCTCATTCAATGGAAAGAGAAGGAAACGGGCATTTTTTTGAGCATCAACTGCAGACACAGTACTTACTCTGTGTTACAAATATTAACTCACTCAATACTCTCTATCTCTGTATATGATATCATAGATCTTTTACATATAACATGAGATATGATTATATGACATACAATATGATATGTAATTATAGATATATAATTATATTCCACTAGTGGCCCGATGCACGAAGATTCGTGCAAGAATAGGCCTTCCTTCCCCTGGCTGCCGGCACCGCCTTCACTCCAGCAGGGAGCCACCTTTCCACTTTCGCTCTGGCCAGAGCCGCCTTCTGCATCTTGCCTTGTCACGTCAATTTGCATATTCCCTCCTTATTGGCTGTGGGTGCCGCCATCTTTGTTGAGGAGTTATAGTCAATTTGCATATTCCATCTTTATTAGATAGGATTATACTCCTGATTGGCTGGTGGGCATCACGAAGGTACAGTCAATTTGCATCTTACTCTTCTATTGGTGTAGATATCCTAAATTATATTGTCATACTGTGTAATGCTGTATATATTATTCACTCTATATTAAATATAGTTATATTTTAGATTAAAGTTTGTATATTAATACCCTATTTAGTAAAAGAGGAAACTGATGTCAGACCTCAAATAATTTTTCCATATGAAACTGGAATTTTCCAATGATCTCTGTGATTCCTTCATTTTCACTTTTTGAAATTACATATGTTATTAAAAATCTGTTCTTCTTGGGAAAATCTAGAATATTATGGCTAAATTAAAGTTCCCTTTAAAACCAGCTCTATTCCTGGTCTCCTTCCCTCAGCAGAGATATTAGTAAACAATTTTATATACTTAACTAGAGGCTTGGTGCATGAAATTCGTGCATGGGAGGGGGCTCTCCTCAACCCAGCCTGCACCCTCCCCAATCCGGGACCCCTCGGGGGACATCCCTCTCACAATCTGGGACTGCTGGCTCCTAACTGCTTACCTGCCTGCCGGCCTGATTGCCCCGAACTGCCCCCCCCCTGCCGGCCTAGTCGCCCCCAACTTCCCCCCACCCCCCACCAGCCTGGTTGCCCCATGCAGTCTGCTGTTCAGTCGTTTGGTTGTCCCTCACTAACCCCCCTGCTGGCCTGGTCACCCCACACAGCCTGCTGTTCAGTCATTACTGTGACGGTGTCCTGGACAATTTTCATATTCCTCTATTATTAGTATAGATGTGTATTTTTCAGACCTTTACTTACATATATGTACCTGTAAAAATGTGTTGCATGGTTGGGTGTGTTTTGTTATTTTTCAGGTAAGTAATGTGCTACCCACATAATTGTTCAGGTCACTTTTCTCACTCAGCATCGTGCCTGGGAGACACTTGGACCTCCCTGATCCATTCTGCCTGCTTCATCCCTCTGCACTTCTTCCTATTTGAAGGTGTAGCTGCAGCACATTCTCCCCAAGCTGAGGTGCTGGCATGTCTGGCAGGGCGGGAACCTATAAGCAGAACTGCTGTGTTAAAGAGTATGTGCACCTTTAAGGTTACTAGATACTGTTCCATTTCTCCCCAAACGGCATCTCCCAGTTCATCCTTGCAAAACGGTGGGTGAGAGCACCCATCACCCCAACATCACCAACACTGGGGCCTGTGCTCAGCTCGTACATTTTTGCCGAACTGATGGGATTAAAGCTTGATGTCACGTTGCTATGATTTGTCTTTCCCTGGTTACCATGGAGTTAATCATCTTTTGAATGGCCATTTATATTTCCACTCCCAGTTATTACTTTTTCCTTCTTGTCCATTTTTCTATCAGGTATTTGTCATTTTCTTACTGACATGTTGTCTGTTACTTATATTGCAAATAATTTTCTTAGTCCATAGTTTGTCTTTTAATATTGTAGTGATTGCTTAAATTATTCAAAAGTCTTAAAATTTGTATGTACTCCATTGTATTGTCATTTTACATTAATTTTAAGAAGGGGTTCTCCAATCCAAACTCATGGAGATACCTTCTATATTTTTTTCTGTAGTAATTTTAAAGTTTTCCTTTTTATACATGGCAATGTTAGATGATGGTGTGATATAGCAATTGAAATCTTTCCTGTCTCTTGAGGCTACAGTGGAGACAGATCCCTGTTGACAACAGAATTACTAATTTCTCCAAGGTTGAGTTCAAAGAGGGCCTGGTCTTTGGCATAAGATTCCTAGTCTGGTCCCAGATGCCAGTAAAACAAAGTGCTCTGTTTCCCTGAAGTACAGCATTTTGTTCTTATCCCTGTAGATTGGAGCACTGGAAGAGATGCATGTCGATTAACATTTAAGGGCATGCTTAAGCATAAAGATACGAGTCAGTTTCTTGTCCACACACACACACACACCCTACCACTTGCCATGCTGATAAATGTCTAGAATTATAGGTCTAGATTGATATTTTAAATAATTTTTTAAGTTTTACTATCCTAATGATATAAATTAACTTATTTTTTTCATCATTTATTATATCTTGCCTCAACCGAGTTTTATTTTTCCTCTTGCTAGATTAGATCTTTCAGAATCTTTTAGCCTTTTGGGATAATAAATGTTGAGATTCCATGTATATTTGAAAATGTCATTATTTGCTTTTAGGTTTGAATGATAGTTTGGCTGGATATAAAATTCTAGGTTCAGATCTCTTTTCCTTTACCAGTTATCAGTTTTAAGATTTTGCTTCATTGCCTTTCTGTGTCCAGTATTACTAATGCGAGGACTCATGAGAATCCAATTCTCATTCCTTTTGAGCTCTGTGTCCCGTTCCTCTCTTAGTGTCATTTCTTTGCTCAGATTTTTTCCTGACTTTAACTCTGATATGTGTAGATACTCGGTGGACCTTTCTAGTCTGAGATTTTATAGCATTCACATGATTATCTTGTTAGCTACTGACAAAATCAGCTCTCTTGACTCAGCCTCCATCTCTTTATATTGGTTATAGAGGTAAGGAGATCTTATAAGTTTCATTTAAACATTTTAGTCTTGAGACAGGTACAATAAAAGAAAACTCACTAGTTTATAAATAAAGAATAATTGAATCCAAATTGTGTTCCTGGCATATGGAGTAATTATGATTACCTGCTTAGAAGGTGAGAGCTTTTTAATAATATATGTGTGGACTTTTTTATTTTTCAAACAGCTCCCTTTTCCCTCTCTTCTGATGAGAATCATCTCCCTAAAGTCTGCATTTCCAAGAGCCATCTCTCAGGTCCTACAGAAGAAATGGTAGAAAATGTATCTCAAAGGCACAGAGAAAGAGTACATTTTTTCCATGAAGAATTTTGGGGCATAGTTTCCTATTATCAGAAGTCTAGGATAATTACTATGTACACTTTCCTTCTCTTTCTTAAGTTTATGACAGCTGCTTTCTTTTTTTTTTTTTTTTTTTTTTTTTTTTTAATATTTTTTATTGAGGTATTATATGTGTACATATCTTACCATTACCCACCCCACCCTACACCCACATATGCCCTCCCCCCCCAGAGTTTTGCATCCATTGTTTATGCTTATATGCATGCATACAAGTCCTTCGTTTGATTTCATAGCTGCTTTCAATGTCTTGATATTTTACAATGTATGAAGTTTGCATGCCACCAAGGGACTGACTTGTATACCCCCTACATTTGCTTCAGTTTGCTTCATCATATCATGGAGAAGATTTCCAAATAAGATGGCAATCAAAAGGTTCCTATGTCCTATATTTAGAGCTGTGTGTCTTTGGAATGTTTTAAGGAATCACTCTACAAAGGATTCAGAATGTTTTCTTTCCTTCTGGCTACGTGGCTCCACTGTAGCTCTGGAGAGAAGTCCCTTCCTCCCCACGCTTCTGTAAGGTTCTGAATATCAACATCTAATCAGGCCCACTTCTGACCATAGGGCTCCTTATTAAAAAAATCCTTTCAACTATCTATTACCAGGTTTCAGCCAGGACAAACAGTAAATATTCCTGGCAGTTCTGAACATTTAAAAAATTAAATGGTCTTTTTCCTTTTTCTTTTGAACCAAAGGTATACTTATCAAGTGACTTGAAGCCAAACCAACAATCCTTTTATTACAACCGTGGATGCAAGAGGCGTCCCCAAAGAAGGTGTAAGAATGCAGTCCTCTCGGAACCCATCGATCTATTCCCAAGGCTACAAAGAAGAGACAGACAATTCCATGGAGAGCTGTAACAGCCGGTGAGATGCTGCCTCAAATAGGGTGCAATTCATATTTCTGTCCAGCTATATTTTCAGGCCCCCAACCTGAATGTTGAGTTACCTGCAAAAACCGACAACCTGCGTGCCCTGGGCAGGCGGAAAACCAAGCCAAGTGCCCAGGACATAATCTAGACCAGTGGTCTTCAAACTCATTAGTCAACAGAGCCAAATATCAACAGTACGATTGAAATTTCTTTTGAGAGCCAAATTTTTTAAACTTAAACTTCTTCTAACGCCACTTCTTCAAAATAGACTCGCCCAGGCCGTGGTATTTTGTGGAAGAGCCACACTCAAGGGGCCAAAGAGCCACATGTGGCTCGCGAGCCGCAGTTTGCCGACCACAGATCTAGACAAACAGGAGGCAAAGGCTGTCCTGGAAGGGAAAGGATCAATAACCAATGGGCCCCCCAAATCCAAACTCACAAGAGTCACAATTCAATGAACGGATTCTTACATTTCCCAGCTCACCTGAACTTGGAAACGTCAAAGTGTAACCTTACCTTCCTGCCCCAGCTGGGCACCAGCCAGTGAGCCAGGAGAGCTGGCTTTGGGAAGAGCTCTTACCTCCACTGGCTGCTGCTGGTGTCCCAGGGTCTCGAGGTTTAATTAATTAAACAAGGAACCATTAGACTGAGCTGGCTCTGATGCTGGCAGCTCGTAAGAAGACCCAAGTCTAAGCCTGTAAATGCCTCCAGGTTATGAAACCAAAACGCCAAGGACAAGTAATCACAAAAGCCAAGTAGCTCTAACGGAAGCCCTCGCTGATGCCCTTACTCTGCTGCTGCAGCTTCCATCCAAGTCCCCTTGGCTCCTATCAGGGCGCGCTCCTAACCACGCGCGGTGTGCTGCTGCCCAAGGGGAATCCGTTTTTGCTCAAACTATTTTAAGAAAAGTTTAATATGCCCCACGTTATCTTCTAGCACCACCTGCAGGCTCCAGAGCAAGAAAAGATCACTTCCTTGTCCCCAAAACTAGAGGGAAGGAAAAATAATGTCCTCTCTCCCCTCTGAGTTCTTGACTGGTGGAGGGAATGGGCCTCTGTGATCCATCTCCAGCATGGTCAGCTTCTGATGGAATTTGCTGAATTTCCCCAGGGCGAACAGAATGTGGGGAGGAGGGAAGAGGATGTAGGAGCAAGGAGCTGTGCACAGGGGCCAGCATCATGGTGGAAACACCCGAGGTGCCTGCCTGAACTAGACGGGGGAGGTGGAGGCAACTAAAAAGGTGTCAGTCCAATTTTTTAAATGGACCAATGGGAGACAGCAAGACCTAGGCGACGTATGAGGACCCGGGTGACCCCATGGTGCTCAGCCAATGAGGAACCAGAGGAGGGACTGGATAAATAGGCTGTGTTCATTACCCCAGGTGTGCCTGTTCCATGGGGTGGGTGCCCTCTCTCAAGAGCGTATTAAAAGTCTCGTTTTCGCCATGTTTCTGTCTCCGAGTTCGTTATTTGAATTCGGGCAGGTGATCATTTTCTCACAATTTGGGGGTGCGTCCGGGACTTTTGTGTATGTGGAGAGGGAGGGGCGGGTTTAATGGGAGATGCATCCCACCTGATTTGGGGTGGTCTCTTTGCCTGAGCCCCATCTCTTCGCAGATGCCATAGAATAGGCCCGAGACTGTTTTTCTTTGGAAGATGACAAAAATGACACAAGAGGAGTGCACGTGCTGCAACCAGGCAAGCCTCATGCATGGGCCACGGTGGAAACTGGACTATCAGCACTAACTTGGGGGTTGCGTATCCTCAGAGGTCAGGTGTATGTGGCTGGGATGTGTCTGGGACAAAAAGTGAGTGTGAAGTTCTGATTTGTGGTTCCGTTCTCCTGCGAGGAAAATGTCCAGAGAGGGATGAAGCAGATCTTGGGGAGAGGGAGAAATCTCCAGTATGGGGGGTTGAGCACATAGTCACAAGGGACTTTCTGAGGATGGGAAACAAAAATCCTAGGCCTGGGGAATACATTCCCCTGAACGTCCATTGGGGGGAACGTTGAGGTTCTGGGTGGGGACAGCCCCCAAGCCAGGGACAGGAGACACTGCTCTGCTTTGGTGTTTTTTTATGCCGGGCATTCGGTGGTGTCTGCGGGACAGACAAGGAGCATGGCGCGAAGCTTTCATCTGTGGGTTGTGCGCGCCTGTAAATATTGTCTGTAAGCGTGTTCCTGTTGATGTTTTGTGTCACTTTGTTGTTTGGTCTACTTTGTTTAAAGATGGTGCGCATCCCACTTTGGGGGGCCAGCTATTTGTGGCGAGGCTGAACACATGGCAGGGATTGCCGGAGCTTCCCAGCAGCTGCCGAGAATTCGTACTCTTGGGGACGCTTCCTGCTCTCCCTCTCAGGGTGTCAGCCGCCAGAAACTCTTAGCCAGTGAGAGCTCTTGTCTGTGTGTCTGCAATGTAGCTTTGATTACTCCTGTACTTTGCTTGCCTCCTATCTATTGGGGAATTAGTTTGCTCTTCGCTGCTTTATGGACATGGAGAATCCTCTGTCTCTGCTGTTTGGGCATGGCACCACTCAGAACCAAAGGCCATTTGCTGTGCTGGGTTAGTGTGAGATAAGATCCATTGTTTGGGGGGCAAGGTTAATGGGTTCATGCTGCCTGTCACTACTTGAGCCAGTTAAGCAGAAACAGGTTGAACCAATATGAACATTTATTCCAATACTGCTAGCATTATGGGAGAGCAACAGTCATCCACAGAAATCTGCTCTGCAGCCTCCCCTCAATCAGGCTGGCAGGGGAGTGGTTAGGGGGTGATCAGGCTGGCAGGCAGAAGCAGTTAGGGGCAATCAGGAAGGCAGGCAGGTGAGCAGTTGGGAGTCAGCAGTCCTGGATTGTGAGGGGGATGTCCGACTGCCCGTTTAGGCCAGATCCCGGATCTGGCCTAAATGGGCAGTCGGACATCACTCGAAGGTTCCCAGATTGGAGAGGGTGCAGACTGGGCTGAGGGACACTGCCCCCCCCCGTGCACAAATTTCATGCACCGGGCCTCTAGTTTATATATATAAAAGGCTAATATGCAAAGTGTCCCTGCGGGAGTTCGACCGGGAGACTGAGTTCTATTGCTTGCTATGATGTGCACTGACCACCAGGGGGTGGCACGAAACGAAGAAAGGCCCCAGCCAGCAGCCAGAAGACCCCAATCGGCCCTGATCGCCAGCCAGACCTAAGGACCCTACCTGTGCATGAATTTCATGCACCGGGCCTCTAGTTTTGAAATAACAGTATATTGAAATATTAATCTGAGTTTGCCTTGTGTGGAGAATCTAGGGGATGAATTTGAATCTGTTAATAAATAAGTCTTGTATTTTATCTTAAACTAGAGGCCCGGTGCACAGGGAGGGGTGTCCCTCAGCCCAGCCTGCACCCTCTCCAATCTGGGACCCCTCAGGGGATGTCCGACTGCCCGTTTAGACCCGATCCAGTGGGATCGGGTCTAAACGGGCAGTCGGACATCCCCCTTACAATCCAGGACTGCTGGCTCCCAACTGCTCACCTGCCTGCCTTCCTGATTGCCCCTAACTGCTTCTGCCTGCCAGCCTGATCACCCCCTAACCACTCCTCTGCCAGCCTGATTGATGCCTAACTGCTCCCCTGCCAGCTTGTTTGCCCCCAACTTCCCTCCTCTGCTGGCCTGGTCACCCCTAACTGCCCTCCCTTGCAGGCCTGGTCCCTCCCAACTGCCCTCCCCTGCTGGCCATCTTGTGGTGGCCGTCTTGTGTCCACATGAAGGCAGGATCTTTGACCACATGGGGGCAGCCATCTTGTGTGTTGGAGTGATGGTCAATCTGCATATTACTCTTTTATTAGATAGGATAGAGGCCTGGTGCATGGGTGAGGGTCAGCTGGTTTGCCCTGAAGGGTGTCCCAGATCAGGGTGGGGGTTCCCTTGGGGCATGGGGCAGCCTGGGAGAGAGGCCTGTGGTGGTTTGCAGGCCAGCCATGCCCCCCGGTGACCCAAGCGGAGGCCCTGGTATCTGGGGTTTATTTATCTTCTACAATTGAAACTTTGTAGCCTGGAGTGGAGCCAAGCCTTCTGCTCGCTCTGTGGCGGCAGCCACTTCTGTTGGGATTTATTTATCTTCTATAATTGAAACTTTGTAGCCTTAAGCAGAGGCCAAAGCAGGCCAGGGCTGCAGAAGCTTGGCTTCCAGCATTGCCAGGGGCAACCCTAGCCTCCTGCTCTCTCCAGCTCCGTGGCTGCTGCCATTTCTGTTGGGATTTATTTATCTTCTATAATTGAAACTTTGTAGCCTTAAGCCGAGGCCTGGGCTGGCCAGGGTGTGTGAAAAGCTTGGCTTCCTCCATTGCCTGGGAATCCCAAGCCTCCCTCCTGCTTTCTCTGTGGCTGCAGCCATCTTGGTTGTGTTAATTTGCATACCCACTCCTGATTGGCTTGTGGGCATGGCTTGTGGATGTAGTGGAGTGATGGTTAATTTGCATAATACTCTTTTATTAGATAGGATATCTTTTAAAAATGTAAATATATTGCTAATCTGAGAAATGTTACTTACATATCACCTAAAATCTAAGGTTTCTAAAGATTAAGAATTCTAACTAATTGGAAAGAAATCATGGTTTTGGTGTAATAGAAGTCATGAGGCATAGAAAGGTTTGTGAAAGTTATAGAATGTTTGTAAATAATGTTAAAAGGAAGTTATAGGGCAGGAGTCAGGAAACTAAGATGGGTAAACAGCAATTTGGAGCCATCTAGTAAATCCTATCTTCCTTAAATTTTAAGAATAATTTGCATTTTCTCAGAAGGAAGTGGCTTATGGAAGCCTACTCAGGGAGAAGTACTGGCAGGGAAAATCAGGAGAAGGTCTTAAAGCAATTTATTTTTCTCCCCACTTTATCCCTCCAGAATTTGGCAATTCTTAATGTGTGAATCATGGCAATACATTTCTTTGCATAAATTCAATAAGACCAGTTTTCAATGGTGGTTTTATTAACTGAAGACTTCAATTGGAATGTCATGTTTAACAGAGTCATCTCTGACTCTGGAGACTTGAAACCAATAAGAGTGCCTTGGAGAAAACCTGGTATCTTGCTTGATCATGTGATAGCCCTGAAAATGGATGGCTCTGGAGCATTGGGCCCATACTGGGCCATTACTGGCAGTTGGTTAATCAGAGTGGGAGGGGAGCAGCGGGGGTACCTCTGTGTCCCCTCTCAACCCCACCTCCCACCCCCGCACATGACACTGTGATGAGTAGGAGGGCTGCTGCAGTGGGCCTTGAAGCCTAGGGCGCAGCCTCAGTGGAGTTGTGGCAGGTACAAATCTTGGTCAGGAATTCACCTAACCCAGCAGATATTGCTGGCAGGCCTGAAGGCAGCTGGATGGCTTGGCTTCTCTGCCCTAAGGGGCACATTGAGATTCAATCATGAAATTCCAGCAAAGGCAGTCCATTGCTATTCTTATTGTATTTATGCAAATGATCAGGCCAAATTGAAACTAGACTTAATGCAATAGATAAATTGGTCTTAATTTAGCTCTTTAATAAAAATAAGAGTGATTTTATAGAGAGAAATTATATTTCAATAGGGTATTATTAGAATTGAAATGTGTGTTTTTTTTCCTTCCACTGGACCATTTGCCATAATTCTTTGCTGTTCTAACTTTTGAAATTTTATAACATAATTTGTCTACACCAGGTTACAAGTCCTACTCATACTCAGGGAATACCACCTCTAGACATCTCCTTCCATGTCCAGGCATCGTCCCTCTGACAGAGAACCTCCCGGCTCCTCAGCATGGAAGTAGCTTCAGAAGTGACATTACAGGCCTTTTCCCTGAAAGAATTCAGAGTCAAGATCCTTGAGGGGATGAGGTAGGCAGTTAGACATTCATGAGCAGAGCAAAGACAATGGGACAACTGGAGGAGAAATGGAAGAGAGCCTGAGACATGCTTCCCACCACTCCAAAGTCTCTGAAGCTGGCAATGGAGGAACCTGTGTAGACTCTCTCTCCCTCTCCCTTCCTCTAAGAAAGCCAACAGGTTTAGAACAGCTAATGGAGATAGGATCAATTTGTATAAAAAGAAGAGGGGGAATTTGTAAGGAATGGACCTCTGTGGTCAGTTTCTGATGGAATTTGCTGAATTTCCCCAGGGCAAACAGATGTAGGGAGGAGGGAAGAGGATAGAGGAACAAAGAACTGTGCAGGGGGGAGGGGTGGGGGAAACCCCCCAGGTGCCTGCCTCAGTCAGACACGGGGAGGTAAAGACAGCTAGAAAGGTGTCAGCCCAATTGTTTAAATGGACCAATGGGAGACAGCAAGACCTAGGCGATGTATGAGGACACAGGTGACCCCATGGTACTCAGCCAATGAGGAACCGGGGGAGGGACTAAATAATTAGGCTGTGTTTGCTACCCCAGGTGCCCCTGTTCAATGGGTGGGCACCCTCTCTTGAGAGTGTATTAAAAGTCTCCTTTTGACCATACTTCTGTCTCCGAGTCCATTATTTGAATCCGGGCAGGTGAGTATTTCTCACAACTGAGACATTAACAAGAGAAAAACAAACAGAAGTTTATTAATGTGTCTGCCTCATGCACACAGGGGAGATGCCCAGGAAGACTGAATAACTCCCCCCATGGCCCAAGCCTCCACCTTAAACACTCTCTTCAGTTGAATACCAAAGGGAGAAGGGGGGCAGCCAGTTATGGGAGGTGACCCGGAACAGCATGGTAAAGAGTAGGTTTGTTATGCAGATTCGAGTTTCTGCCTTCTCCCTAAGAAGTGTCTTGGGATTAAGAGTCCCCCTTCTCTTCCTGGCACCAAGAGGGAGGCCCCTTACAAAAGAAGATCTCCTTTGTAAATGTAAATTTCCCTACAGAGGGTCACTTCTGCTACATTTTCAGAGCTTCTCCTGTGTTGTGGTTTCTCAGAAGAATCAGCTCAGAATCATCCTTTATGCTCAAAAGGCATATTTTGGGGTGGTATATTCTGCTACCCTTCACTGGTCAAAAGTCAGAGGCGGCTGTGAACTATTGAGAGACATTGTTGTTATAAAACATTAGAGAAATGGCACCAGAAAGGTAGAAATCATGCTTTAGTGGTAAATCCATGCTGTGTGCAAGCAGGTGGCCATTGGAGCATTGCACAGCTCCATGGGGAGCCGCTCACTACAGTGACCGGGACAGGACTGGGGTCCCTGGAGCTGAGCCGGGCATGACTTGCTTCGCTCTGAACTGTGCCACTATCTTTAAAGTGGGTTCTACATAAATAAGGATATAAAATCAAGACAGAGCATCTGCCTTCAAAGACCTTAAAATATAATTAGATAGAGACGAGAACTACCCCCCCTCCCCCCCCACACACACACCCCTAGCCATGTAAGCTAGTGGTTAACTGCTAACTGAACAGAAAACAGAATCGGGGAAGCAGGAGAAGTTGCTTCCAATTGTGGTGATCAGAGATGGTCTTGCGGAAAAGATGACCCATGGGTTGGACTGTGAAGGATGGTCAAAGTTAAATAAGGATAAATATGGAGAGGACATTTCAAGCATTGGGGGAACACGTATGTACAACATTGAGCCAGGTGTGATAAAGTGTGAGGGAAGAGAGAGTAAGTGGATTTGATTGAATGGGGGATTGATTCTAAGAGAATGGTGGAAGGTAAGGTTGAAGGGTAGGATTGAACCAGATCGGGACAGCTTTTGACTTTAGGATAAGGATTTTGGAATATCCACCTGGTCTGTGGATTTGTTCAAGTTCTTGGAGAAAGGGTGTGTCAGATAATATTTAAGGATCATATCTACCTGTATTGCCTGCAATGAATTCAAGTAGAGAGAAAGTAGAGTAAGGACAGTATATACATACTACACAAAATTCTTGCATGGGTGGGGTCCGTGGGCCTGGCCAGTGATCAGGGGCCGATCAGGTTCCCCGCCTCCCTGCCTCTCTACCTCCCCGCCTCTCCGCCTCCCCCCACCTCCTTCCCTTGCCACTCACATCTGCCACCACCCACCCCTGGTTCCCAGTCCCAGCCTGGGGGCCCAGCCCCAATTGGGGGATCGGGACCTGCCGGCTGGGGGGAGGGACCAGGAGGTTGGCAGTGGGTAGGCGACAGGCCAATTGGGGCCTGCCAGCTGGGGGGAAGGATGGGGGGAGGGACCCACGAGGTTGGCCACCAGCCCAGGAGGGAGCCAGCCCTTGGCCCCTCTGGGAGAGGGGCTGCGTCTGCTGCCACCCACCCCCAGTTCTCCATCCCAGCCTGGGGGCCTGGCCATGATCATGCAATTGGGGTATTCTGTGTTGAGCGTCTGCCCCCTGGTGGTCAGTGCGTCATAGCGACCAGTCGTTCTGGTTGTTCAGGTCATTCCATCATAATGGTCACTTAGGCTTCCTATATAATAAAAAGCTAATATGCAAATTGTCCCCTTAATAGTTTGACCGACTGGGAGTTCAACCACTTGCTATGATGTGTGCTGACCACCAGGGGGTGGTGCAAAAGGAAGGAAGGCCCTGGCCAGCAGCCAGAAGGCCCTGATTGGCCCTGATCGCGGGCCAGGCCTAGGGACCCTACCCATGCATTAATTTTGTGCACTGGGCCTCTAGTTTATATATATATATATATATATATATATATATATATATATATATATACACACATATACACACACATACATACAGACTAGAGGCCCGGTGCACGAAATTCGTTCATGGGGGGGGGGGTGTCCCTCAGCGCAGCCTGTACCCTCTCCAATCTGGGACTCCTCAGGGGATGTCCGACTGCCCGTTGGCCTAAATGGGCAGTCGGACATCCCCCTCAAAATCCAGGACTGCTGGCTCCCAACTGCTCGCCTGCCTGCCTTTCTGATTGCCCCTAACCGCTTCTGCCTGCCAGGCTGATCACCCCCTAACCACTCCCCTGCAAGCCTGATTGATTTCTAACTGCTCCCCTGCCAGCCTGTTTGCCCTTAACTGCCCTCCCCTGCAGGCCTGGTTCCCCCCCCCAACTGCTCTCCCCTGCAGGCCTGGGTTCCCCCAACTGCGCTTCCCTGCAGGCCTGGTCACCCCCAACTTCCCTCCTCTGCCAGCCTGGTCACCCCTAACTGCCCTCCCCTGCAGGCTTGATTGCCCCCAACTGCCCTCCCTTGCAGGCCTGGTCCCTCCCAACTGCCCTCTCCTGCTGGCCATCTTGTGGTGGCCATCTTGTGTCCACATGGGGGCAGGATCTTTGACCACATGGGGGCAGCCATCTTGTGTGTTGGAGTGATGGGCAATCTGCATATTACTCTTTTATTAGATAGGATAGAGGCCTGGTGCATGGGTGGGGGCCAGCTGGTTTGCCCTGAAGGGTGTCCTGGATCAGGGTGGGGGTCCCCTTGGGGTGTGGGGCAGCCTGGGTGAGGGGCCTGTGGTGGTTTGCAGGCCGGCCACACACCCCCACGACCCAAAAAGAGGCCCTGGTATCTGGGGTTTATTTATCTTCTACAATTGAAACTTTGTAGCCTAGAATGGAGCCAAGCCTCCTGCTTGCTCCATGGTGGCAGTCATTTCTGTTGGGATTTATTTATCTTCTATAATTGAAACTTTGTAACCTTAAGCAGAGGCCAAGGCAGGCCAGGGCTGTGGAAAGCTTGGCTTCCTCCATCGCCGAGGGCAACCCTAGCCTCCTGCTCGCTCCAGCTCTGTGGCTGCCACCATTTTTGTTGGGATTTATTTATCTTCTGTAATTGAAACTTTGTAGCAATGAGTGGAGGCCTGGGCTGGCCAGGGTGTGAGGAAAGCTTGGCTTCCTCCATTGCCTGGGAAACCCAAGCCTCCCTCCTGCTCTCTCTGTGGCTGCATCCATCTTGGTTGGGGTTAATTTGCATACTTGTTCCTGATTGGCTTATGGGCGTGGCTTGTTGGTATAGTGGAGGTACGGTAATTTGCATATTACTCTTTTATTAGATAAGATTGTAATAGTCCGTGGGGCTTTGAGGGTCTAAACTCTGGGTAGTGCCAGTGATATGGGATGGAGCAAGACCAGAATGAAAGAAATCTCAATCTAAGCCACCTGGGAGGAAGGGAGGCGAGTGTTGGCAGAAGTGCTTCTAGAGTTGGAAAACCAAAGTGATTGAGCAGAGTGGGGTTGTGTGACTAAAGGTCTAAAACAAACTTTGGGCTCATGAATTCAGGGGAAAAAAATAATTAAAGTCAGTTTTTATTTTACTTGTTTCATTTAGTTATTTACTATTTGTCTCTGTCTATTCTTCTTAGAACCAGTCGTAGAACTCATCTGATTGCAACTAAATATATTAGGCAGATCAAAATGCTTCAGATTCCACATATGGCCGGGTGTTGGAGGGAGCATTACGGGGCTAGGAAACATTTGTCCTTTGAAAAAAGCGATGTTGGTATGAATAAATATTTTTGAATGAATAAAGCACTCTTTATTAGATGTGTTCTTTAAAAACAAGTTAAAGCTCTTCAAAGGCAGTTAAATTAGCGACTTCTTTTTAATTGAATTTTGCTATGTTATGGGGTTTTAATGTCTTCCTTTTGAAAGTTCTACAGCTGCTATATAGTCAAAAGTGTAAGAAATATTTTACTTACCCTGCAGTAATTTTAAATTTCATGGGCTAAATTTTCTCCCTCAGATGTACTTTGCATAACTCCCACTGAAGGGAGTGGAAATGTGGTTAAACTATCTGAGGGCAAAAATTGGAATTGCATTTGCAAAGAGATTGACTTTTCCTGATTGATGTTTATTGAGAAATTGGACATTTAAATTGGCTGGGATCATCTGTAATAAAGTATTTGAACATGATGCCATTTAGACATACTGGGAAAAGAAGAAAAATAATGTTGTACTGCAAGTTGCTACTTTTCAGATTTTGACTTTCATTTCCCATGAAAAAATGTAAAACCGGAGAATTAAACACCTCCACATCTCCCCCCACTGAGCTGGAAAGTTAAAAGCATTGCACTTGCATGAGTAAAATATTTTTTATGGTATATAATAACACGGAGCGGCAGGAGACTGGCAGGAAAAGGGGACGGAGACAGAGGTGAATGTGTGTGAAATATGGGGCCCGGGAATCCAAAATAAATGAACCAAATAGTTTTAAGATTAACTCAGATTTTTTCGTTTCTACATTCTCATTGTGTGAAAACTATTACGAAGATTTCAAGCACTTCTCTTTCTTCGGCGTTGACTCTGACTATCTTTTCTAAATATTAGCGCAATGGAGTGTGTGTACCCAGGCCAGACGCAGCCCTGGCAGACGGAGCTCTGCAAGGGGGACGCTTGGCGGGCGCTGTCCCCTCCGGGCACCAGGCGTTTGATGACCAAGCCCAGGTGGAGGCCATCCAGTTCTGCGGCTGACATTGAATTGATTTTGGAGGAATTTTTTGTACCTAATGAAGGATTTGTTCACGGCGATGGTGCCCATCCCCTCATGAGAAAATCTTCAGTTTACCCCTCATACCAATTGGCCATGTGTCCGATGGCTAGTTATCCTCTCCGTGTTGGGTCCCCGTGCTTGTCCCTGTCTCCTGTGCTGACCTTCTGTGTTGGGAACACGTGCATCTCCCGTGTCGGTCAGGTCTCCTGTGTCCTCACAGCTGGCCTCCCCGCACCTTGCCGCCCAGCCTCGCCTTCCCTGTGCCCTTGGCTGACACTGTTCGCGCGGGTGTTCGAGCTGACGCGTAGCAGAGGCTCCGGGCCTTCCCGGGAGCCCCCAAGCCGTCTATGTGTCTGCGAGGCCGCTGTGCGGTCACTGATGTGCCTGCTGTGTCTGTGTCCCCTGCCTATCAGTGAACAATGGCTCCAGGGACAGAGGCCGGGAGAGCTTCCTCCATCAGGAAGGCCTTTCCCCACAGACCCACTCTGCCTCCAAGCTAATTCCCCGCGCTTGACACATTGCGAGTTCTCTGCGTACTGTTGCAGGAATAGATGATATATTTTAAAAATATATATATTTTCTTCATTTCAGAGAGGAAGGGGAGAGAGAGAGAGAGATAGAAATGATGAGAATCATTGATCAGCTGCATCCTGCACGCCCCACACTGGGGATCGAGCCTGCAACCTGAGCATGTGCCCTGACTGGGAATAGAACCGTGATCTCCCGGTTCATAGGTTGACGTTCAACCTCTGAGTCACGCTGGCCGGGCAGGTATATGAGGCCTTAAAGATTGAGGGCCTGAAAGGCTTATTTTCTAAGTGGACACCACATACTTCTTTGAGTTAAAAATTGAAGAACTCCCTACAAAGTGTTAAATTAGTTGCTAGTATCGTCATGGACTGCCCTGGGACAAAACAGTTCAGTGCCACTTCAGGGCTGTCGGTGTGTTCCCTCCTGTGGGAGACACAGGTGACGGGGAGGCCGCAACCCAGCGCCTCAGCTCTCAGGGCGCTGTCAGGACCCGCTGTCTCTGGGGCAGCCTCCCCGTCTCACATCAGCACTGGGCAGATGTTCAAAGGCACGCTTGGCGGGGAGGACGGCGGGGGGCCTCGGGCCACAGCGCGAGTTCACAGACACGCTTCTGACGGCAGAACCAGACGGCCGGGAGGGCACGGAAGTGTGGCTGTGAAGCAGTCCGGCCCCTGGTCAGAGCAACAACACCTGCGTTTCCTGGAAGCTGTCTGTGCCTGGCTCTGCCACGTGGGCATTGCGATCCCCTATATACAGACACGAGCGTCACCCTTTCTAAGCTCTCACGCCAATACCTCTCAGGTCTGTGGTTCCAACGCCAGGTTCCTGGCCTCCCAGATCCTGGCTGTCTCATGGCTCCTTCCCCGCACCGCCCCTCCCCCCCCCCCCCCCCCCGCCCCCAGCAGCAGCCAGGGAGCACCGACCGATGGCTCCCCCGGCAGGAACGGGGAGTGGCTGTTCTGGCAGTGGTGCCTGGAGGAAGAGGTTTCCAGAAGTTTTTTGCGGGTAGCCTGTATAATTTAGCACAGACTCTGGCATGGTCTGTGTGCTTTTTATAAAAGTCTTTTGCTTCCTTCTGGTCTAAGGTTCTTTTTTTTTAATTTTCTTTTTTTATCCTCACCCAAGGATATTTTTTCTATTGATTTTTAGAGAGAGTGGAAGGGAGGGAGAGACAGAGAGAAACACCGATGTGAGAGACACATCGATTGGTTGCCTCCTGTATGCCCTCGACCAGGGCCAGAAGCCTGTGACCGAGATACGAGCTCTTGACCGGAATCGAACCTGGGACCCTTCAGTCCGCAGGCCGACGCTCTATCCACTGAGCCACACCGGCCAGGGCTGGTCTAAGGTTCTTTATGGTAAACTTCTGCAGAAAGTTCAGAATTGATGACGCAGGGAACCAGCATGATGCCGACGTTTTCCTCACAGCTGCCCAGTGGGCTTCACGAAGAGAGACTCACAGGAACCGACCTCCTGGAAGGGGGCAGCGAGCCAAGGCCGGCTGGCGGGACTGCGATCCGCGGAGGGACCCCCTGGCCCACGCCAGGACAGAGGCTGCTGTTTCTGCCATATTTGATCAGTTAATTTTTTTTGGTGTCTTTATCCAGAGAATCCACCCATCACACAGCCCACGTCTCCCACTTCGGCTTTCCGTGCGTGAGCTGACTAGTCTCCTGTAACGAAGGACCGAAGTTACCTGCAGGGCGCACAGTTCAGTCCCTGTCAGCGTAATTCACTACTTCTTATTGGGGTCACGTATGTGATTTAAATGCTACGGTTCACAGGGTAGGTGTGGATATAAACACTTAAGGTCTACAGGCCTATTTCAGTGACAGGAAATTTTGCTGGTGTGTTAGAAATAAATGGCTCGCATACACTGCTACCTAATTACAAAGACTTTACAACAGAGTAAACTGATGTTCACGCACAGAATGTTCTTGGACTCACCTAAGTGGCCAAGTAAAAAAGAATATTCTTCATTCATATGTAAAAATATGTTAATATAGTACTTGCTTACAATGGGAAAAACTGAGACAAATTCTAAAATTAATGATCGTCCCACGATGTTACTTTGCTGATTGCACACTCAGCAGAATAGGACGGAGTTAGAAGCTTCTCTGTCTGAGGAGGAAATACTATGTGAAACTCCGAACTGCCAGACGTAAGAAGAGAGCAACGGCTGATAGAGAGGAAGCCTTAGGGAGACCCCAGTTCAATGGGGAATGACGTCATTGGTTGTGCACGTGCCCTTTTTATTGGGAGATCATAACGACATCAACACTCCATGTCATATTTATTTGAAATAACATCTTCTATGGAGAAAATTGGTCTTTGTTTCTGTGCTAAATAATTTGTAAGACTGCTATAATCCTACCTAATAAAACAGTAATATGCTAATTGACCGTACCTTCGCTATGCCCACAGCCAATCAGGGCGCTATGCAAATTAACCCAGGAAAGATGGCGGCCCCCAGGCGCTGCCCCGCCCCCCATCGCGATGGGAACTGGGGCCTGCGGGAGGTGCGGGGCCTCCGCCTCCCGCCGCTCCCATCGCTGCTGGCCCGGGGCGGAAAACTGGTGCAGGCAGCCAGGTGAATGAAGGTCTATTGCACAAATCTTCGTGCAATGGGCTTCTAGTAATAATAATAATAATAATAATAATTTTTACTCTCTACATAGCTTCAGAGTTTATAGAAAATGATCACTAAACTAAGATTCTTCCTTACTCATTTGAAAGGGTGTGTTATGAAGGTGACTTTTTAAAACAAATACTAGTTGAGCTCTGTAGTCACCATTTTATTTTAATAAGGGAAAAGAGAAACTAGTAAAATAAATTGTGAGGTTTGGCAAACATCAGACCATCGTATTGCTTTTTTGATTAATTACTGATTCTTTTTAATATTATTTCTGTAGATTAAAGTGTGTGGATGAGCTGCACTGTGGTTATACATAGGCCAAGCCACAGAGTATCGGCCAGATTCAGAGAAACCTCTGCAAAGACAGGGGCCTATCTACAACCCCTCTCTGCAGAGGAGCTAGAGGTGGTAGAGGAGACAGCCTTGAAGGATCACATGACTCAGTCCTTTCTTAGACACTGCTGATTGGACCAAACTGGAGCATGTGACCATGACCTTGGCCAATCATATTGTCTTTTCCGTTTTAGGGAGGAGTTGTAGGAAAGTTGGTTGATGAAAGAAATGGGGGCAGGCACGGGGGGCGGGTAGGGTGGGGGGGAGGAGAGAGAGAGAGAGAGAACGAACTGGAGAATTCCGTCTGCCTGGAGCCTCTGCTAAGCCTGGAGGGTGGCTATTGAAGCATAGTAACCTCCATCTTGGGTAAAAACTGCTGTTTAAAATTTAACCCTGCTATTCTGGCTTCTGTAAACGCTTGCTTGCTTAAATAATAGGGAAAATAAGACTACTCCCATTCCAGAGAGGCCATAAACTATGCCCCAGACAGAGTTGTCAGTGCTGGCACCAGGCCAGGCCTTGAGATATGGTCTCACGGCCCTGTCCCAGCACACAGGACTTTCTCAGAAGGTCCGGAAGTCTCGTTCCAAATTTGGAAAACAAAGAGCTGAAAAACATATAAATAAGGGAGACTTCCACCATATTGGGCCCCAGAATTTGAGAAGCAATATTTCCTCTGGGCCCACTAGTGCTAGCGAAATGAAAAGGACTCCAAATAAAGTTGGCTTATTGATTACGGCGTCTTCTGATTTACAATGTAACACTATGTGTCCGTTGGATCTAGAATCAGGGACACTACAATCAGCCAGTCCTCAGTCTGAGGCACCCCACCACATCATGGATGTATGAAACCGCCTAAGACCAATCGCTTCTCTGGGGTTGTTTCCTCGTGTATAAAATGGGGCTGGGAAAATTTCCTTTGCGGGGCTGTTATGGGAGGGTCATTAAGGCTTTAAGATAATGGATCCAAAGAACCCTGACCAGTTTCTGAAATATACGAGGCTCAGTACATGGAAACTATTATCCTTGTTGGTTTCCTCCCTCACTTCCCTCCAGTTACCTGCACCCTCACCCTGACCCTCCACACTCTCTCCAGGATCAGTGTTGGCATTTGAGGTGGGATGGCCCCCGATTTATTCTTCGGCTTCTCTTTTTATAACATTACTCACTCTGGTCCCAACAACTTCTACGTTTCCTCTAGTGAAAGGAAGCTATGCTTCTCGCCTGGTTCTGCGTCCGAGCCACTGGTGTCATCTCCTAAACCAAGAGGTCAGGAGGCACTGTGCGGGCTGGAGCAGGTGTGGGGCCCCGGCGCTCGCTCGGGCATCTTCGCTCGCTGCTCAGGCTGCTGTGGAATCCGCAAGGCGGAGACCCAGCAACCAACTTGGGGTTCTCCTTTCAAGGATTTTTCTTCTTCCTGTGAGTCACACCAAATAAATCTTTATTCTCTTCTGCTCAGGGAAGTTGGTTTTATATTCTTTCACTACAAAACCCTTCTCACTCTCAGGACTCTAAAGACAGTAAGTTTCTTTCTCCCAGGCTTTTATTCTCCCAGGGCATTGGAAAGAGTCATTGATAACCGAGACACAATCAAAACAATGGGGCAGTCTGTGGGGTGAAGTAATTAATTAATATAGAATTTTAAGTCTTTCCTGCAAAGACAAGGCACAGGCTTGAATTCATCAGTAGAGCCTGCGTTAGGCGGACCCATAAAAACATTTCTGCCACAAGCAAACCTAAAAGGCAGGAGAAATGTGCTTGGGGTCATTTCTCGTGAGCCTGGGTAGTGCAGTAGTTTCTAGAATAAATAAATCAGGAGCATGGTAGAAATTTAATATCAATATTTTGATTTCCTTATTTTTTTAAGCCTGGATTTAAACGCTTGCTATAAAGCAGACTTTTAATTTCCCATTTTTCAAAGACAATATTGAAAGGTCACTTTTGAGCTTTTAAAGTTCTAAGAGATGACTCATGGCACCACCACTGTCTCCCAGGCTTCAAAATCAAATTTCCGGCCACGGTTGTGCCTTTTGGTTTGGCAAACACGTACCCTTTCTGTGTGTTGTAATAGAGATTATTTTTATTGCTGGTTTCCACGTTTGAGGTAGGAGATCTTCAGAACATTCCGCCAAATACAGAAAAAGAACATCGCATGCTTTAATGAAATACACTGTTTGCTTCGTAACAAAATGCCTGATGCAGATTCATGAAGGATCTGGAAGGGTTCTCAGCTTCGCACTCTCAGATTTACCTTTACCAAGGTATTCTTTATCTTTTTACCGTGTCCTTATTAGTAAAGATGACTGCATTCAGCGTTCTCGAGCTGGTAGCTTTGTTCCCAGAAACAGCCCATAACCAACAGGGAGCCAGGCCAAGGCCAGGGCCACCAGTGACTGAGGCCTGTCAGACTAGACCTTGCTCTCTCCTGATCCAAAGCTGCGGCCACGTCTGTGCCAAGGACATGGCTGAGCACTGGGCTGAGGAGCCAGTGTGGTGTCAGGGCCGGAGCTGAAAGACGGCCCCTGACAGAGGACGCTTCCCGGGGAAATGCCAGGGCTGCCCTTCGGTCTGGTTCCAGCTGGCCCAGCGGACCTGGCCTGGCCTGGGTTTAGCGCTGGGGTAAAGGGTCCGGGGATGAGCTACTTAGTCCAGAATCTTTGAGGCATGACAGTGAATTCTACGTTTAGCATCAACTAGTCTGAAAATCTCAGCTTAGTCTCAGAATTCACTTTTAATGACTAAATATTTAGTGAAACTCATGTGTTTCAGGGCCATCTAACTTCAAATTTACCCCAAACAAACACTGTGCTTACGCACGCACTCATTTCCTCGGGCAGAAAGGTAAATGTCTTCAATGGTGGGTCAAAAAGTCAAAACTCAGAAGGAGGACGAAGGCGTTGCTCCTCTCACCCCTGGCAAAGCTTCCCTGAACACCCCACCCCCCACCCCACGGGTCATTTGTTCTATTCTTTAAAATCTCCAAATATTGCCACTATTGGTTTTCTTCATAATGCTTCAAAAAAACCTACTTTTCCTAAACTGTAATAAAATTCTTCTACTTAGGAAATTAGGGACTATTTGTGTTCCATGGCTTTCCTTAGTCCTGAAGAAAGGAATAATTTCCAGGGTGTGTGCTGTGAACACATGAGGACACGCCCACAATGGATGGAGTCACTTAGGCCAAGCCCTGCAACCAAGCTGAGACCTTAGGGCCGGGTCTCCTAGAACTGGATTTACACCAGGGAATCGCGACTCCTCTGACCAGCGCTAGTGACGTCATCTGCCTGCGGGAGCTCTGCGCTTCCCTAGAGGAAAGCGACCTTGCAGTGGCCAAGCTGCCTTGTTGCCTGACCGTCCTGGTCCCAGCTCCCTTCTGCCTAGGCAAGCCTTTCATTTTGTAAAGATCCGCTGAGGTCCTACCTGTCAAAGGGGTGCTGCCCGATCCATGGATTGTTAAATAAAGTCCGTGAGATCTGGAAGATGTATTCAGTTGAATTTTGTTTTTTAAGAGTGTGGTCATTAATTTTGCCTAAGTTATTATTTTATTGGTTTATAAGGAACACCACTGTTTATGGGAACATCAATGGTTTCCAAGAAAAGACCCCGGATAGAAAATTATCAAGAACATCAGGAGAAAAGACTAGAAAGCTCCTGGCTTGCCCTACGACACCTACTAACTTGACTAAAAACACCGAAACCAGACTTGTGGCTGAGTGCACTGCTGTGACTGAGGGTCTCATTGTTTGGGCCTCCGGGCTGCAGCCCCCACCGCCAGGGAGGTCGGGAAGAAAAGCCATGAGATCAGGTGATTTGGAAGCAAGAGCCTCAGGAACAGTGTATCCTGGGAAGTGGAAGAACTAACCAGGGACTGGAACCATCTAAAAAAGTAGTTTCTACTCCATTTAAATATTACTTAAATAGTTCGTGATCAAGTGTGAATGAACTTGAAATGGATTGATTGCAGGGGGTGCACACTCTTGTCCTCTGCACATTAAACAACATACTCATTGGACCCCACGACTTCAACCCCTCAGACAAGCAGGAGCAAACAAAGCTGCATCCCTGGGCTGCGGGAGGACCGTGTGTCCCGGACCCAGGAGCCTGGAACTGGTGGAGCTGGTTTGGGGGATGCCTGGCTGTGGCTGTGGCTGTGGCTGTGGCTGTGGCTGTGGCTGTGGCTGTGGCAGCCCCACTTGGTTCTGCATCCAGGAGTAAAACCCCGCCTGGCATTTGGTGTTTCCGGAGGGGCAGACCCCGGGCTGGACTGGGCGGCGGCGCTGGGCGGCCGGCGGGGGTGGAGGCCCCGGTCAGCCCTGCAGTGGGCAGCGCGCCCGGGCGCGGGTCCGAGCCGCCGCCTCGGGGCCAATCAGCGCGCGGCGCCCCTGCCCTGGCCCGCGCCCCCGCCCCCGCCCCGCCGGGCAGCAGAGCCGCGGAGGCTGGGGCCGCGCCAGCCGGCGAGGAGGGGCCGAGCCGCGGGGGATCCTGGAATCGGCGGGGAGGTGGGGATTCTGGGAGGAAGGCTCCATTTCCTCCTTCCCGCCGCGCCCCTCGCCGGCACCCCAAGTTCCCATGCGCCGCCCCCCGCGGAGGGAGGATGCTGGGCATGTACGTGCCGGACAGGTTCTCCCTGAAGTCGTCCCGCGTGCAGGACGGGATGGGGCTCTACACGGCCCGCAGGGTCGCCAAGGTGGGTGCCCGGCCCGCGCCCCGCCTCCCCGCGCCCTCCGCGGGCCGAGCGCGCCGGCTTCTCGCCCGGGGTCGCCGGGGCCGGGGTCCCGGGACGGAGGCCAGGTTCCGCGGGGCGGCCCGGCCCGCCGGCCTGGGCTGCAGCGCCACGTCAGTGCCGGCCGCGCCCGCTGCCCGGTCGGGGGGCGGCACTGCCCGGCCCGCGGCAGGATGTCTGGCCTCCCCCGCAGGAAGTGTCCGGTGCAGCCTCCTCTCCGGCTCCGCGTCTCCGCGCTGGCTTCGCCCGCGGGCGGGGGTCCCCACGCGCGCACGCGGCCCGCCCCCCTCCTCGCTTCCGTTCGGAGGAACCCGCCCCGCGCGCAGCCCACGCGGCTCGGTCTCGCTCAGACCCCAGGAGCGAGGGGCCGGAGGTGCCCACTGCAGGAGCTGTTTTCTCCGCCTCCGGGTGTCCCTCGGGCTAGGTCTCTCCTTGCGGAGCAGAGGCAAGTGCGCAGGGAGCACATTGCGCTGTGCCCAGGGGACCAGCCTGGGGGCGCCGATGCTGAAAGCGAAGGCCTAGGAGAGAGGACTGGAAAATTCCAAACCTTTGCATTTGCCACAGTTGGGTCCTAGCGGTTTCTCGGGATCTGTAAAGTCTGGGACCACAGAGGCAGCAGGGGTGAGGTGCCCGGGGTAATGCGGGCCGCCGGGTACGGAGCAGGCACTTTGTGCAGGTACCTGGTACCCACCCACGGGAGAAACTTCCCCCGCGCCACTCCGTGAGAGCAGCCTTCATCCCGGAGTGAGAAGTGCAGGAGCAGCACTGCAGGGCCTGCCTCCTGCCTCCTGCCGGCTACTCAGGCTTCCAACCCATGGCTGCCGAGTCCAGAGCTCTGGGTCCTTCCAGATGGTTCCCTGCCAGCTTCCTAGCACCCCCACTCCACCCTCGACCCCCAATCCCTCCCCCTTAACAGACATGTTTAAAAATGGTGGTGTGGGCAGGAGCAGGCTTGTGCGGGTAAGGGATGCTATCAAGGAGGTCACAGGACTCGGCAGACACCAGGAGGCTTTCTCAGGGCATAGATCTCCCCTCCCTCACCGAGGAGCAGGTGAAGGAGGGTGACCCGCCCCCAGAAGGCGCCCCTGACGTGCCCTGTGCTGCCTCCAGGGCATGGTTGGATCGGAGGAGCCGTGTTCACTCCCTCAGATGGGAGTTTGAGGACTGCTCAGAGGCGCCCCGGGAGCAGAGCCTAACCTGGGTGGGAGGGCTGCTGCATGGATGCTTTTGCCCAATGGATGAATGTGAAATCAGCATTCTCTCAAAGCAGAGGTTGAAATTCTGCCTTAATTCTTTCTCACAAGACATAAAAATTCCCATATGGATTTTTGTTGAAGATCTCAGGCCCAAATGTGAATATTCATACATTATTTTGTTTAATGTTACTAAAAGTGATATACTAAAAAGTTGCACAAATATTAGAATTATTACATAATTCCTTTTTTTTGGCCTTATATTATTTAGGTTTTTAGAAATAGCTGGCCCTGGCCGCTTTGGCTCAGTGGATAGAGCATCAGGCCTGTGGACTGAAGGGTCCCGGGTCAAGGGCGTGTACCTCCCTTGCAAGCTTCATTCCCAGGGCGTGTGGGAGGCAACCCAACACATCACTGTTTCTCTCTGTCTTTCTCTCTGTGCCGCCCGCTCCCTTCTACTCTCTGAAAATCAATGGAAAATATCCTGGGAGAGGATTAACAACAACAAAAGAAATAGCTGGTAAAAAAAAAAAAAAGAAAGAAAGAAATAGCTGGTCAATGTATTTTATTTTGATATGTTTAATAATTCCAACTTATTTTTCCACGTAGTTGATTATTTGGATGTTTTTATTGTTTGGGGTGATAGCATGGAAAGCTTCCAAAATCATCAGGTCACCGCATTTGACTCTTGCAGTACTAACGACACACTTCTGTTTTCCTGGTTCCTGTAACTTCAACATGTGAAACAGATCCCCATCCAGTCACACCTAGAATGCTTACCTGTATTTCAGGTGAATGTGCAGGTGTTTTCAGTAAATCCAAACGACATCCTGGGAGTGGCATAGATTCATAACGATCATGAGATACTGAACCATGAGGCTGCTGAGCATAGACAGGGTCATGATGCCAGGGGTGACGGAGGAGCGGCCCCCGCCCCCTTGCCTTCCGCAGGCTGAGGAGGGCATTGAAGCTGGCATCAGATTTGAGGTGAGCAGTAAGGCCCACGCTGAGTGCCCACGCATCTTCTCCCTGTTTGCATGTAGGTTCTGGATTCCCCGGTGTTTCCCAAGTACAGGCCTAACTCTGGCTATAAAACCAGGGGTCTGAGAAGAGAGTATCCCAGCAGTTAAATTAAGGGCCTTAATTTAAAGTTTTCCTATTCTCTAACCAGGTTTTGGAATAGCTCACTTTGATATGTATGTTTCGTAGAATACCTCTGTTGTAGGAAATGATCGCAGTCAAGCCATCTGCTGATTTCACACTCAGAGAATCTAACCCAGTCCTGTTCTGAGATTCTGAGGTTCGGGGATCTTGCTGGAGACTTGGGATTCCCTTACCAAGGGGACCCCGGAATCCTGCTCTACACCCACCTTTCTGTGCAGCGTGTCCTAGAATGGGGTTCCTGCAGAGAATCCAAATGCAAGGCTCCCCCCCAGTCCGAGGTGTTTCCTTGGTGATGATCTATTTTGCAGGCCTGCCGCCTCTCCTTGGGGTGTAGGAGGGATGAAATTTACACAGTGAGGAGGAGGGCTCTCTTTCCTTTTGTTGCCTTACTGGGAATTGCATGAGGAGGGTCTTCTGTAGCCATTTCCCTGTAAGCCATGGTTGTTCTTGGAGAAGCAAACAGTGGGTGAGAGGCTGTTGGGAAGCCCTTGGTTGGAGCCAGGCGGAGTCTGCACACTGCAGTTTGCTGGGGCTAACAGTGACAGAATGGCGCTTTCCACGCCCTGTGCCCCGGTGCCGAGTGTCATCTCAGGAGCACAGTTGAGGGCTTCGATGAGGATAAGGTATTCTAGGTCACAAAGTGTTATTACGCAGATGAAAACGAATGTTAGTTATGCAAAGCTAATGCATTAAGTGTACATGCAATCAAGTTAAGCAACACACCCCACCTTACATTTTTTTAATATCATGACCATTTTTCCCCTTGCTGGCTTATGCAGTAGTCCCCCCTTATCTTTGGGGGACACGGCCCAAGACCCCGAGTGGAACCGGGGATAGTACGGAGCCCTATATACACTATGTCTTTTCCTACACATCCACACCTGTGATAAAGTGCAGTGGTAAATTAGGCACAGGGAGAGATGAACAAGGACTACTAATAAAATCGAGCAATTCTAACAATGTACTTAATAAACTTATGCGAATGTGCTGGCCGCCCCCCCCCCCCCCCCCCCCCCCCCCCCCCCCCCGTGATGCCCACTGGGAGAGGAAGGCCTGGGCCCTGTGACCCTGCGTCAGGCTCTTTGACCGCCATGTCTGTAACGAGCACTCACGGCTTCTCTGTGGTCTCCGAATCCCAGATCACTGCTCTTAGGATGGGGGAGTCACTGCTCAGTAAAGTCGGGGTGACTTGGACACAAGCACTGATACCTCACAGTCCACCAGAGAGCCACGATGGCTGCTGAGTGACCTCCGGGAGGGTGGTGGGGCGTCTACAGGCGGAGGCGCTGGACGAAGGGATGAACCTGTCTCACCCACGGAGCAGGACTCGTGAGATCTCATCACACCCCTCAGAAGGGCCCCCGATTTAGAACGAGGGAATTGTTTATTTCTGGAATTTTCCATCGCATTATTTGGGACAGAGGTTGGCCTCAGGTAACCCAAACCGAGGAGGGTGAACCCGAGGGAAGGGAGCCATGTGTCGTTAGTCAGTGCGCAGTGCTGTTGACATTATGCTTGAACCCAGAAAGTGGAAAACCGTAGGTTCCTTCGAGCTCCCGGAGCTGTGACTCTGTGGAAAGGTTGAAGGTGGGGAATCCGCCACTGCGGGCCTCGCTGCCCTCCCTGCCCTCCCTGCCCTCCCTCCCCTCCCTTCCCTCCCTCCCCTCCCTGCCCTCCCTGCCCTCCCTCCCCTCCCTGCCCTCGCTGCCCTCGCTGCCCTCCCTGCCCTCCCTCCCCTCCCTGCCCTCCCTGCCCTCCCTGCCCTCCCTCCCCTCCCTGCCCTCCCTGCCCTCCCTGCCCTCCCTGCCCTCCCTGCCCTCCCTGCCCTCCCTGCCCTCCCTGACCTCCCTGCCCTCCCTGCCCTCCCTTCCCTCCCTCCCCTCCTGCCCTCTCTGCCCTCCCTGCCCTCTCTGCCCTCCCTGCCCTCCCTCCCCTCCCTGCCCTCCCTCCCCTCCCTCCCCTCCCTGCCCTCCCTGCCCTCCCTCCCCTCCCTGCCCTCCCTGCCCTCCCTCCCCTCCCTGCCCTCCCTCCCCTCCCTGCCCTCCCTGCCCTCCCTGCCCTCGCTGCCCTCCCTGCCCTCCCTGCCCTCCCTCCCCTCTCTGTCCTCCCTGCCCTCCCTGCCCTCCCTGCCCTCCCTGCCCTCCCTGCCCTCGCTGCCCTCCCTGCCCTCCCTCCCCTCCCTGCCCTCCCTGCCCTCCCTGCCCTCGCTGCCCTCCCTCCCCTCCCTGCCCTCCCTGCCCTCCCTGCCCTCCCTCCCCTCCCTGTCCTCCCTGACCTCCCTGCCCTCCCTGCCCTCCCTTCCCTCCCTGCCCTCCCTGCCCTCCCTCCCCTCCCTGCCCTCCCTGTCCTCCCTGCCCTCCCTGCCCTCCCTCCCCTCCCTGCCCTCCCTGCCCTCCCTGTCCTCCCTGCCCTCCCTGCCCTCCCTCCCCTCCCTGCCCTCCCTGCCCTCCCTCCCTCCCCTCCCTGCCCTCGCTGCCCTCCCTCCCCTCCCTGCCCTCCCTGCCCTCCCTGCCCTCCCTGCCCTCGCTGCCCTCCCTCCCCTCCCTGCCCTCCCTACCCTCCCTGCCCTCCCTGCCCTCCCTCCCCTCCCTGCCCTCCCTGCCCTCCCTGCCCTCCCTGCCCTCCCTCCCCTCCCTGCCCTCCCTGCCCTCCCTGCCCTCCCTCCCCTCCCTGCCCTCCCTGCCCTCCCTGCCCTCCCTGTCCTCCCTGCCCTCCCTGCCCTCCCTCCCCTCCCTGCCCTCCCTGCCCTCCCTCCCCTCCCTCCCCTCCCTGCCCTCCCTGCCCTCTCTGCCCTCCCTGCCCTCCCTGCCCTCCCTCCCCTCCCTGCCCTCCCTGCCCTCTCTGCCCTCTCTGCCCTCCCTGCCCTCCCTCCCCTCCCTCCCCTCCCTGCCCTCCCTGCCCTCTCTGCCCTCCCTGCCCTCCCTGCCCTCCCTCCCCTCCCTGCCCTCCCTGCCCTCTCTGCCCTCTCTGCCCTCCCTGCCCTCCCTCCCTCCCTCCCCTCCTGCCCTCTCTGCCCTCCCTGCCCTCTCTGCCCTCCCTCCCCTCCCTGCCCTCCCTGCCCTCCCTGCCCTCCCTGCCCTCCCTGCCCTCGGGGCCATTGCCGGCCGCTGGTTGTCCTCCCTCTGACTGTCAGCCACGCGGGCCCTGTGCCAGGCTCTGGGACGCAGGTGAGCAGAGACCAGGTCTGTCCACAGGAGCTTGTTGTCCTGTGTGTGGGGAGATAAACAAGTAAGCAAGTAGCAGAGGGAAGCTCACAGAGGATGGATGTGTCCGTGTGGGTGACTTTGCCGGGCACCGTGAGGCTTTGCTGCGCAGGGAGATGCGATGGAAGCAGTTCCCATACAGTCCGACTAGTACGGCGACGGAACCGGGTTGTGAGGGTGTGTGAGGTGAGAAGGCCATAGGACGTCACCAGAAAATGCTGGGGGCTCCTGGAGGCTCTCTGGGGGAGCGGAATTTCATGGGGTCACATTATTATTATTAACACTGCCTTCATTCTTATTATTCTTTATTTTTACATTTATTATTTAAAAAATGATTTTAGAGAGAGAGGAAGGGAGAAGGGAGAGTGATAGAGAGAAACATCAATTAGAGAGAAGCATTGATTGGCCGCCTTCTGCACGCCCCCTACTGGGGATAGAGCCTGCAACCCAGGCCTGTGCCCTGACAGGCAATCAAACCTGTGACCTCTGGGTTCATGAGTTGATGCTCAACCACTGAGCCACACTGTCCAGGCAGTACTTGCCGTGTTGAGCACTTGAACTTGACTCTTCCATTAACACTGTGAAGTAGGTACTATTATTATATCCCTTCTCAGTTGAGGAAATGGAGGCAGAGAGCTTGGCAGGGTGACACATTCAGTGTGGCCTCGGCGGCACGGTAAGGGTGGCCTGTGATGCTGATTTCAGGGAGTCGCCTGGCTTCTGTGCTCTCAGTCAGTTTGGATGGAGTTGCACGGTTTGCAGGTACAATTGTTGGGAATCGTGGGCAGCCTGAGGCTGTCACGCAGTCGCGTGTTTGGGAGTATGGGCTCTCTGCCTGCCATGCCCTTGCACAGATGACCTCATTTTATTGCCCGGCAGCCCCTGAGGCTGGTTACTGCCCTCAGTGTGCAGGTTACACACTTGCTCCATCACTAGTTCTTGTCAAAGAATTTGCAACGGTCCCGGGTTCACCTTTACTTTTGTTTCTGCTTTCCAGTTCGTTCTTCGTTCTTCACCCCTTTCCGGGGCTTCAGATGCCCAGTTACTTCCCTGGGTGTTTAGAAGCCCTTTAGGCCGTCCTCCCAGGTTGCTGGTGGCTTACTCTGCTGGAGGCCGGAGAGGGCATTGCTGAGGCCCGGGGCCTTAGCCGCTGAGTGCACAGCAGGTGCAGGGCCTGCCGGCTGGGGTCCCTCGGCTCCGCTCCCTTCCCTCGCACCCCCTGCTTTTCTGCCTCGGGGGCTGCTGTGCCCATGAACCCCCCGCTGTCTCCCGCCACCCTGGGCCCTTCTCAGGGGCAGATGCAGGTTCCGCGTTCAAACTTGAGACAGCCCCTGGTGTCTCAAGGGCAAAACATATTGACAGCACCGCGTGTTGTTTTCCTGTTATCGCCGTAACAGATTCTTACACGCTTAGGGGCTTAACACAACCCGGTTTATCGTGTTATGGTTCCCGAGAACATACATGTAAAACGGGTGGGCAGGCTGATTCCTTCTCCATGTTCTGAAGAGAGCCCGCCCCCCCCCCCCCCCCCCCCCCCTTACCATTGTCAGTTTCCTGGAGGCTGCCCCCTCCTTTGCTGGGTCCCACATCCTCCAGCCTCTAGTATGGCTTCTGACCCCCCTGCCTCCTCTGTGAGGATCCCTGTGATTGGGTTGGGCCACACAGACAGACTGGGTAGTCTCCCGTCTCAGGACCCTAACTAGTCACATTCCACGGGAGGTAACACTCTCCCAGGCTCTCAGGATTAGGATGTGGACATTCCGGGGCTGTTAGGCATCCTGCCACAGCTCCCAAGCACAGCGCTTCCTTGCCTAGGTTACGGGGAACATTTTACCATGACTAGCTGGGGTGAGTCCCCACGTGCCGGTCCCGATCAAATGTACCCACCACAGGCCTGCCGAATGCAGGAGTATCCCGCCTTATCTTCAGAATGGTCCTGGCTGAGGGGGGCCGCGTTGGGGTTCACGCAGTGAAGCCTGGGTGCGCGGGCCTCTTGTAAAGAGGGAGACAGGTCTGGACTGAGGAGAAGGAGGAGGAGATGCTGATGGTGTTCTCAGCCATGGTGAGCAGAATACCTTCCGGAGCAAACTCAAGTGCACGATCTCATGTTACAGATGAAGACACAGGAGCCAGAGCAGCCCTGCGCGGTCTGGCTGAGGACAGCTGCCCCTCCGCACCCACAGTCCCCCAATACCTGCGCCCTGTCCTTCAAACCAAGGCCACGCCTCCCACAATGCATCCTGTCTTTCAAACAAAGGCCACGCCTCCCACAATACCTGTGCTCTGTCTTTCAAACTTCATATTTTGTTTGTTTGTGATAAATAACAGTTACAGTTAATTCTATCAACAAATTCTTTTTTTTTATATATATATATTTTTTATTGATTTTTTACAGAGAGGAAGAGAGAGGGATAGAGAGCTAGAAACATCGATGAGAGAGAAACATCGATCAGCTGCCTCCTGCACACCCCCTACTGGGGATGGGCCCGCAACCAAGGTACATGCCCTTGACCGGAATCGAACCCGGGACCCTTGAGTCCGTAGGCCGATGCTCTATCCACTGAGCCAAACCGGTTTCGGCTCAACAAATTCTTATGGAGCCACTGGACTTGCTAGGCACTGGGCTGGTTGCCAGTGACTGGGCTCCCCCAATACCTGCGCCCTGTCTTTCAAACCAAGGCCACGCCTCCCGCAATACTGCGCCCTGTCTTTCAAACTTGATAAGGCCTTTGTGGTAGGGACCTGTGGTGGGGTAACATCTCAAGTAACATACCTGACATAAAGGTTTACATTTGCGTCTTGGAAGAGACAATAAGCTAAAAAGGCAAGTTGGATAGGGTTTGAAACATGGGAAGGAGGAAACCTAAAGGAAAAGTGAGTGGAAGCACAGAGGGAAAAGCCACCATATGCATACATGTTGACACAGGAAGAGGAGGTGAGCTGTGAAGGTGACTGCAGAGACGGTGGATTGCAGGCGCCCTTCCCCGCCCCCGCCCCCCCGAAGTGTTTGTTGTACTAACTGGGGCTGATGGCCAGTGTGGACACAGCGGGAGCGCGGTCACCGCCCACGCCCGCACACGTGTGTCTCTTCTGTGCTCACAGGTGGCGGCTCCATCCAGCTTTGCATGTCCTGGGTTATTACAGCTTGAAAAAAAGTGTAACCCACTTATACGAATGTTCCCTGAGAAACTTCATATTTTACTTGTGATAACAGCTACAGTTAACTCAACAAATTCTTATGGAGCCACTGGACTTGCTAGGCACTGGGCTGGTTGCTAGTGACGAGGGTGAGTGACAGATGACATCACTGTTACTCAGCTTGTGTCTGAGCCCTGCAGCCAGCCTGCAAGGGGCTGGCCCTTATCCTGGTTTTATAGATGAGGGAGCGGATCTTGAGGAAGGTTATGTCAGTAATAAGTGAGTTAGTCAGAATTGGAACTCAGATCATCCCCTATATCCTCCTCACTAAAACAAAACCCAACACTCTTCTCTACGCTGATAAAGTGCTGTTTCTGTGCTCATATACCAAATACCTGCTCCAACACTTAAAACATGACTTTCCCCAAATGAGACAAGAGTAAACCCATCACATCGTCTGGCATTTCTCACTTCACAGTATCTGGTGGCAATCCCTCAAGTAATCTTTTTTGTCCTGCAGTCACATTCTGAATATATGGCTGTGGCTGTGGCTGTGCCACACTTTGCATTTGCTCAGGCCTTGTACACCTTTGCCCCCAGGATCTGCACCGACCGCTGGGAACACGCCAGTGAACAGATAGAAATGGGCGGCGGGGAGCCTGCGTTCCGGGGAGGCAGACAGAGGCAGCCTCAGGTGGATTCGTGCTGCATCAGGATGTGATCGGTGCCACGGGGGAAAGGCACAGCGGAGCTGGGTGTGGGTGACTTGGCAGAGGGTGTGGGTGTCTAGGGTGGGTGTCCTATAAACGGGGTCCAGCCAGTGCTCCCCAAGGAGGTGAGACCTGAGCAGTGACTCCACGGACGGAGCAGCCAGACCTGTTTCTAGGGGCGGCGCCCTCTAGGCAGCAGCCAGAGCGAGGGCCCTGGGACGGGGTTTGCCTGTTGTGTCCAGACAAGGAGGCCGGTGAGGCCGTGATGGGTGAGCCCGGGGCCGCGTCCGGGGCAGGAGGCCAGAGGGTCAGTGAGGGGAGGTGTGTGAGCCCAGGAGCCACATCTCAGCCCTGCCAGGCCCTGGGACAGACACTGGCTTTGCTGGGAGTGACATGGGGGCGGCTGCAGGCTCTGAGCGAGGAGTGACTGACAGGCTCTGGGTTTATCAAGGGTCACTCGTCTGCTGTTGGGAATACTGGGGCCGGGCAAGCGTGTCGCCGGGGAGACTGGCCAGGGTTCCTGCAGCCGTCCACGTGAGAGGCGGTGGCTGAGACGGTGGCTGAGACGGCGGCCATGCTGGAGACGGCGGAGACGGAATATGCTGCTGGGATATGGGTGAAGGAAAGGGAAGGTCATGGGCATCCAAGGACTTTAGCTGGAGAAATGGGAAGGGATGGAGTTTCCAGTGCATTACTCGGGCCCCGGGAGAGAGAGCCTCGCACCAGTTCTGGGCCGGAACCGAGGCTTCCCCTCCCCCAGCTGCCCGTCTGTGACAGGCGCGGTTGTCTCAGGAGAAGCAGGTGGTTTGGGTTGGGTTAGGGAAACGGAGCTGCATGCGGGTCCCCATATTCGCAGAATCTCTCCTTCCTCACGTCTCCTGCGCCGCCCATGTCATACTCATTTCATACGTGTTGCATTTCTTGAACAATTCTGCTGCGTCCTGGGCACGCTGCTGCTGTGCTCTGACTCCCGCCGGATCCGCGCAGAGTGATGGAGACCACTGCAGGGCCTCCGCCTTGCGGATCTTCTCCCCATAACGAGAAGGCGGCAGGGCCTTTGCTGTCGCTCAGTGGCTCAGAATGCCGGGGTGGGAGACTGCGACTCTCCTGGCCCCGGGCGCTGCTGCAGCCCAGCTCCAGGCCTCTGCCAGGTGCAGGGAACGCAGGGCCCGGCTTCCCCTCTGGCCCAGCTCTCGCTGAAGGGCTTCCGTGGTTTCGCTTGCAGGTTGTTAGCTCTCCTCCTTGGAAACGGGAAGCTAGTAGGGGTAGTTTTTCTACCTGAATGCATCGGTGCCCTGCACCCGCTCAGCGTCCGGCACCAAGGACAATGGGTGGGTGCAGGGCGGCAGTCACAGCAGGGGAGGGAGATGGCTATTTCAGAATTGCGCTTTTCAGAACCGCACTGAGGGGAAGGCTGATGGTGTTGCCAGGGAGAGGTGGGCCCAGGACCTTAACGTTGGAATACACTTACGTCCCAAGGGGCGACTCGGCTCCTCTGAGAGCATCATCTCACACACAGGTGGTTCAGCTGCAGGCGGTCCACCGATGCGTTTCAGCTGCACGGACGTGTTTCTTATCTGCCGAGCCATTTCAGAGCAAATCACAGGCTTGGTGACAGTTTACTCCTCAGTATTTCAGCACCAGGGCATTCTTCTGAATAGCCCTAATAGCCCAACAAAAAAAATAGCAATTTCTTCGTGTTCTCTAACTCCAGCCCCTACGCAGATGACTCCAATTACGTCCAGACTGTTTACACCAGGACCCCTCACGGACCTCCCAGCCCACGTGGCTATGTCTGTCACTCTCTTCACAGCCTCCCCGTCGCCCCTCTGTGCTCGGTCGCAGGGACTTAGCCAGGAGACCGGCTTGCTCACTGTCTGGTTCTCGCCCCGGGCTTCCTTTACACGCTCTCCATCTCCGCATTTCTCCTCACTGGGGGCCAGACGGACGTCTCACCTTGCTGCTTGTTCACACACTGACGTCGTGTATCGAATGCCTCTCCCAGCCGGAGGTCGCTTTCTTTCCTTTTCTTTCGTCCTTTTTTGTTAATCCTCACCCGATGGTATTTCCCCAGTGATTTTTAGAGCGAGTGGCAGAGAGAGGGAAAGGCAGAGAGAAACCACTGGTTGCCTCCTACATGAGCCCTGACCAGGGCCAGGGCCGGGGAGGAGCCTGCAACCGAGGTACGTGTCCTTGACCGAATAGAACCCGAGACCCTTCAGTCCGCAGGTCGATGCTCTATCCACTGAGCCAAATTGACGAGAGCCAGAGGTGGCTTCCTTCATTGCAATAAGTGGTGCAGCGTTAGCAGTGGGACGGGAGAGACGGAGGAAGCAAACGCCCCCCTCTCACGTGTTTTATCCACGCGTGTTATTCACGTGCTCATTCTAGGCAGCGTGGTCCCCGGGTGCGGGGTGAGAGACAGGTACGGGATGAGGGCTGCGCATGCTTGCTCGCCCTTCGCCCCTGGAGGAGCCTGGAGAGTCAGCCAGCACCCAGCACGGGCGTGGCAGACCGGGGGCGAGGAGGGCAGGAAGGGCTGGCGTCCAACTCCCCTGCAGCAGGGGTGCGTCCTCTCGTCCTCTCGCACGGCTAGTACCGCAGCGCCGCGTCACGTGACTTTCCTATTATAAAGGCACTTCGTGCTTAGCCAGTCGTCTGTGAGCTGACACTACGGGTGGATATCTGTTCCACGGTCCACCTTTGCCCAGTGGTTGTAGCATCCATTGAAAATCCTCCCTCGGTTGTATGATTAGGAATTTCAAAATGGTGATTTCACTCCAGTGCCCCCCGCACCCCGTCCTGTAAGCTGGCGTCCTCCATAGCGAAGAGCTCCCCTTTGTCATTGCTGCCGGCTGGTCCCCTGCCCTGGGGTTATTACGGAGAAACTAGGACAAACGCCTCGTTCTTTCATCATGTTCGTAAGTTGCTATCCTTAATGATGTCAAAGGAGGTTCTTTTAAAAACAAAATTTTCTTCTTTCTCTGACAATCATTATGGACGTAGGAGCTTGCTAATGTGTTTCAACCCATTACCCTCTTGGTCTCTGATTCCCAAACTGCTGTCCATTTGGCCTGCGGGAGCTCGTTCTAGTGGGATTTAAGAGCTAGAAGAGATCTTAGGTCCCCAAGTGTGACAGCTGAGGAAACGGAAGCTCAGAAGTGTGTGATGTGTCACAGCTGGTTAATGCAGACGGGTTGGGGTTCGGGCCTCCTGAAGCCTCGGCTGGTGGGGCCCCACCAGGCTAAGAGAGTAAATCTGCAGTAAGGCTTGCTTTCAACTTCTTACTAATTGTATTAAGCTAATTAACAGAAGATGGCCCACATGTTTGCAATCATACGTTTCTTGTTTATTAAAAGTTATTGTCCAGCCCGGTGGGTGGCGAATGGAATGGATTCCTGATTTGCTTTGTTCAGCCACCGCAGAGCAGCACCGTGGAGCTGGGCACTGGGCGGGGCACCGGGCGGGGCCAAGGGCCACTTTGACTGGGTCAGTTTGGTGTCTGTAGGTGGGATTTGTCCTGCAGTCACATTGTGCTGGACCTGCACACAGTTCTGAAAAGCTGAAATTCATTTCCAAGATAGAGAAGTAGGGATTTCCCGTGCGCACGCGAGTCGTCAGCTTCCCTGAACTGTTTGGGCTCTCGGCAGCATTGGGCCCCACGGGGACGTGGCCACATTGGACCAGATGGAAACACTGTGCCAGCGGGCGTGCCCTGCCCGCGCCTCCTGGCCACTCGCGACCTGGCCTTGCTATTTGTTGTTGGATGTCTGATGTCGCTTCCTGCCCAACCTTGTAAGCATTTGAGACCGTGGCCCTTGAGATGGTTAGAAGCGGAGAATTCTGGGAGGGCTCTTCCCGTGACATCACAGGCCGAAGGCTGTGTCAGTAACGCAGGCCCACGGGAAGGGGTAGGGCCGGCGTCCTCCTGCGGCTCCTGGGACTCTTCCCCCGCTTAGTCACGGAAGGTGAACTGACCATGACCAGCCAGCTGGGAAAGTTTGAAATTTTCAGAAAACTAGTTTGAGACATTGGTTTCCTGCCTGTCATTAATTATGGACCTTACATTAGGTGTTTAATGTGCTAAGGCATATATATACATATGTATACATAAATATATGTATACACACACACACACCTTGGTAGAACAGACTAATTTGGGTGAGGGAGTGTCTGTTAAAGCTGAAAATCCATTCTATAATAAAGTAGGTTTTCCGAATATGTGTGTAAAAAAATTGACAAATTTGTTATTTACCCGTTTATACGTATGTAGGCATGTTAGTGTAATTAAAATTAAGTGTGTATGAAAAGTTTAATTTCATAGAAAATTTGACAATTTCATGTTTCAACTAAAAGAAAAATAATTACATATAATATACGTATAGTATGTGGCCCAAATCTTCCTCTCACAGGTGTGCCGCCCACATTGGTGTGAAGCCCCGGGATGGAGGGGCTTCCTCTGAGGTAGACTTTCCATGGGAAGAGGCGAGTGACTACGCAGGTGTGCACCGACATCGTGATGACACAGAGCCGCCCGTGCAGCGGGAGCCACAGTGAACAGGGTCGGGCTGGTTAGGGGGAGCGTCAGCGTGAGAGTGGGTGCAGTGAGGATAAATCCCCCCCTGAAGCCAGCCATCGTTGTCCTTTTTATCTGCCGGGTTTCTCACCGCCAGAGCTGCGGAGGGTTACCAGTTGGCTCGTCACAGGTTGTAACCTTGCAGCCACAGATACTCCAGTGCCTTTGATCAGATTATCCTCATGCCCTCACACGTGTGCTTCGAAGGCCATCGCATCACATCCAGAGAGCTCAGGTTCCCATACATTTGCTTCCTCCATGTATGTTTTTATGTCGGTGTCTTTTCAAACTGTGGTGGCGGCCTACTGGTGAGTTGTGAAGTTAAGTTATTGGGTCAAAACTAGTATTTTAACACAAGTGATTAAAATAGAGGAGACAGTATGAGCGTGCTTTGTGACAAGCAAGGGTAGTGTTGTGTCACGAAATTCCCATTTTACTTTTACATGTGTGTGTTTCCGTGTGTATATGCGCATTTGCCTGGCTGACATGCAAAGTGTATTTCTTATTCTGGTGTGAGGAAAACCGTGGAGAGCTGCATCTCTGGTGTTCGGGTTAAGGCAGAGTGACTGCTCGCTACGAACAGCGAGGCCCTCACGTCAGAGTTCTGCTTCCTGTTCGCAATATCCAAAGCTGTCAGTCCTTCCAGGCCTGTGTCAGCAGAGCAGAGCCCTGCCCGGCTCTGGTGCTCTGACTGGCTGTGAGCCCAGGTATTCTTCTAAATCCTCCCATTCGACAAAGCCAAGCCCAGGGCAGGTTCCTTCTCGAACCGGTTCCTTACAGCAAACTCCACGCAGGCAGGCAGTCGGACACCAGCTGGTGAGGACATAGCTTTCTCACATAGCAGCATCTCTGTACCCATAGCTGTTTGCCCCCTAAACAGACCGCCTTACACTGTAGCGGTACCTGAGCTCTCCGGCTCAGCAGCTTCTCCCGTCTCCCTGCCCAGCACGCTGGCGGGGCAACCTGGCAGCTGCACCTGAGCTCTCTGGGAGCTCTTAGCCTCCCATCATAGCAGTCCCAGCTCTCCTGTCCCCTGCACACATGGGAGCTACATGCTCTGTGCCTGCCGCCTCTCCCCCTCTGAGCGTTTGCTAGCTCTGCTCAGCTGCTCTCTCTAGCAGACTTCTTCACACACCTGGCCAGTGTCCTGAATATTATTTCAGAGGTCAAGCAGGCTGGCTGCCAACAGTGCCATCAAGCGTTTGGGCTGCAGAAGGGCACAGTGTACCGTGTGTCCTTGCGCCCGCTCATGGGGTCTAGGCCTGATTGGGATTCCCATTCTCAGAGGCTGGTAAGGGTCCCGGGCTCAAGGCGGCCTTGACCATCTGGTGCACTCCAAACAGTGTCCCCACTGCATGTATCTGGGTTTCCTTCCTCCTCAGTCTTTTGTGGAACTGATGGATTCCTTGTTTTTCCTCCAAATTCGCACTCACTGTCCTGGGTAGACTGAGGTGACCAGATTTTAACATTGGTAAAGCGGGACACCATTGACCGGGGGGGGGGGGGAGGGGTTCTTGATTAAAAATTTGGTCTATATTGTAATCGCTTTTGGTTTTTTAATAAAAGGAAATTCACTTCTTAGATCATCGTTGAATTTGCATCCTCTTTTCTTACTCATGTTAAAAATCTAAAAAAAATAATTTAAAATTATAAATTATTATATACATATTGCTTAAAAACACAGTAAGTAGGTACATAATTACATGAACATATTTTATTGTTAGTTATAAATTAATAATTGATTGTTATAAAGTAACTATATTTTAAAAATTATTTTAATTTTAATCCTATATTTCTTTCTAAATAATAACAATACTAACTTGTATTATTTTTCCTCTGAATTTGCTGAAACGTAAGTCGTAAGTGTCATTTTCAAGGCCGGCGCTAGACTTTTTGCCGCCACTATAAAATATAAATAATACGAGTACTGTCTGCTAAATTCAAGAAAATTTATGTATTTATGAAATAAATAAATAAATTACTTACCTAAATTATCTGAATAGCTGATTTGTGATGACATCACTTGTTTAACTAGCTTACTAGCACGCAGTACGATGTGTATCGTCTGAGAGACAGTTACAAAATGTTTTCGTCGTTGCCAATCCCCAAAAAATGCCATTGTTCATTAAGTCCAATCAGTGGTGGTCGAATTCTAACAACTGATCAACAATGCTAACTTTGATAAGCAGTTCTCAATAATCAGTTCTCAACAATTATTTGTTATTATTAAAGTTTAACATTATAAAATTAACAAAAATAATATAAAACTCATATCCTGGCTAAATAGCCACATGGCCGCCGAAAACCGTATATTCCCTTCCCGTTCTCCCGCCGTTCCCTAGCTTGTCGTGCATTCTTTCCAAAAATCGGGACTTTTTTAAAACGCCGCGGGACGCAGGACAAATTGTTAAAAATCGGGACTGTCCCGCCAAAAGCGGGACGTCTGGTCACCTTAGGGTAGACCGGTCGCCTTGGAGAGTGTGTACACCTATGGCCACCCGCCGTGCTGGTAAAGGCTGAGCACGTGACCAAGGGGAGGGAACAGTTGCACCACGTGGGTGAATACCAAATCCTCACACTTACTACCAACACACTCCTGTATTTCAGTCTGTCGTCCTGAGTGGCTTCATCCTCAGTGGCGCCATTCAGGGCCACAGTCACTGCTGAGTGACCGCCGGGAGCAGGTGCCGGGCGGTGGTGAGGAAACTCCTCCCCTGGGCCTGCGGCGTCTGCCCGCGTCTGAGAGGCCTGGGGCGGGCCCAGCGCCTGAGCCCTCCACTGGGCCAGGCCACGGGCTCTGACCTCTGCTAGGTGACGGACCATCGCAAGCGATGGAAGCCCTGGCGTCCGGTTTCCTTCCTTGTTGCCTGGGGCATTCTCACAGCGGCCTGGCTGGCTTGCGGCACCTGCTGTTCAGTGAACGCTCGCTTCCCTCCCGTCCTTGCATTTCTCGTACAGCTTTTCCTACCGCCACTCCGGCCTGGTGAGGCCCGGGCAGGCGGGAATGATTCCCTTTTACAGAAGCGTCTTTGGGCCGTGCCTGCCCGAGGGGTGAGGCTGCGTGTCCAGCGTCCGCGTGGGGCGGCCCGTGACGCACGGAGGCTCCCAGCCTCTCTGATGCTGCTCCTCGCACCCTGGACCAGGCCCGCGTGCTGCTCTCAAGAGCAGTTACCCTGGTTGGCTGTCGGGGCCCCTTGAAGCTGCAGCAGTTTTCTCCCCGCAGGGCTGGCTTTGCTGCTGCTCAGGAAGCAATTGGTCGTCCTGGGAACATTGCTTTGGTGGTTATTCCCCCCGACTCTGCCCCTCACAAGTCCCCTGGAGAGATTGGTGGCTGCTTCCTCCTCCAGCTCCGCGGGGAGGGAAGGTCCTGCCCAAGACCAGGCGCAGGCGGGCGGGAGGGCATGGCTGTTTCTGCCCGCACACATCTCTACCGAACATCTGGCAGCAGATTCCCCTGCCCCCGCCCCCGTCGCCAGTCCCTGCTTCTTCCCTTTGCGAGAAAAGGGCCACTACCTATTGGCCTGCCTCACAGGTCCCCCACGGCCCTCTGCATCCACTCCTGCTGCCCAGGCTCTCACCTGGCGCTGGCCACAGTGCAGCCCGGTCCCCCTCCCAGAGCCTGCGATTAAGGAGCCCAGGACCCTGATGCTGAGATCCTCACGCAGAGGGGCTGCAGGCAGGACCCTCACCCAGGGGGGCTGCGGGCGGGACCCTCACCCAGGGGGGCTGCGGGCGGGACCCTCACCCAGGGGGGCTGCGGGCGGGACCCTCACCCAGGGGGGCTGTGGGCGGGACCCTCACCCAGGGGGGCTGCGGGCGGGACCCTCACCCAGGGGGGCTGCGGGCGGGACCCTCAGCGGGCACCAGGGTCTCTGGTTTCGCTGTGCCCTTGGCTGTTGGAATGTTGGCAGGAGGATTTAAACTTTATTTGTGAAGTCTTCCTCCGAGCATGGGAAGCCTGCTTCTTCCTTCGTCATTGTTGGGCTGGCTGTGTGATTTTTATGGGAACCAGGTGATTTCGGCCTGGTGGGCTTGTCTCTCACGCCAGGCGGAACCCAGGGCTCCTCATTCCGTGACCACTTGCCAGAGGCAGGGCCTCAGTCTCCTGGGAATTTGAATGTTAGCAGTTTAACCCTTTGAGCTTGGCTCCTGTATCTTGGATTCAGGATCTGAGGCTAGAAACAGATTAAGTTGGATTTTTAATGTTTTGTGTTGTATAAATCGGTTAATATTTTAAATGTATCTCAATCCTGGGGCATGAAGATGCAGAGAAAAGCATCTCTTCCCGAAGAGGAATGATAGCTTACTGGAAGTCACTGGCTGTGACCTAATGCCTGTCCTGTGTCCCCCCTGCAGGGCGAGAAGTTCGGGCCGTTCGCCGGGGAGAAGAGGAGGCCCGAGGAGCTGGACGAGCACATGGACTACAGGCTCATGTGGGAGGTGAGCGCGGGACGCCGCTTCAGGCCTTTAAAGCATGTGTCTCTGTACACTCCGAGCGCGTTTACCAGGCGGGTTAATGGGTGTTGACTCCAGGTGGCTCACAGCAATGCAATGTTGCCATTTTAAGGAAGCCGAGTAACTTGAAAGTTTAGCATTTGAAGAAGAGCACGGTTGACATGCCTTCCTAGATGATTCTAGAACTCTGAAGTTTATGTAGTTCTACCCCAGGAAAGGAATTTCCCAGCATAAGGGTGTTTGGGTGTCAAAATAAGCATGTGCTAGGAGCGGATTTGGATTTTAGATTCGCTTTCTGTTGTGGAATTACATTCCTTTACCTTTACCTCCTGGCTACAGACCTAGTGGCTTAGAGACCAACTCTGAGCTCCATGTTGGAATGAAAATCCCACCTTAAAACGTACCGTCCTTTAACCACATGATACTTGCATCTGTCTCAACACGAGGACATCAGGAAAGAGCAACAGGATGAAACGGCGCTCTCACCAGGTCCCGCTCTGTCCACCTCTTCAGAGGTGTGGTCCCGCGAGGGCCCGGCAGGCACGCTGTGGGCATGTTAGAAGCTTTGCATCTGTTGATTTTTCTAGATCTCCCCCCTTGAGGGTTGCTGAGGGAAGCTGTGTTTGACACCTGGGGCCGTGGAGTTAGCAGGGCAGCCGGTCATTACCGCCTACCAGGCAGCAGCATAGTATGAAATGCAGAATTTCCAAGCATCAGGTCTTTACTTATGTTTGTCAGCGGAAAAGATTTTGTGTCTCTGGCTAAATAACATATTTTCAAAAATATAGCTACCAAAATACATGATTACAAGCTTTGCAGGTGTTTTTATAAGAACTGTTAACCTCCTTGCATTATAGTAAATTATTATCTACACTAGTAAAAGAGAAATATGCGAATTGACCATCACTTCGTGACACCCATCAGCCAATCAGGAGTGAGTATGAAAATTAACCCGACAAAGATGGTGGCAGCCTCGCCCCCCAGCCGCTCTGGGCCTCTGGGCAGAATGCAGGCGTGGAGCAGCTGGGTGGGGCGGGATGCCTGCTGTGAGGGGAAGGGCGGGGTGGGCGGAGGGAGCTACAGGAGTGACGCTCTGGCCAGAGCAAAGACTGAAGGCTCTGGCCAGAACAAAGACTCCGGCTGGAGCGAAGACGGAAGGCGGCGGCCAGAGCAAAGGCCTGGGTCCCGGGTGCCAGAGGAAAACCGGTGCCGGCAGCCAGGGGAAGGAAGGCCTATTGCACGAATCTTCGTGCAACAGGCCTCTAGTTTTAAAATAAATGGATATACCAGACGCACTGGGACCTCTCATGTAGTTGGGCTTTCAAAACAATAAATATGGATTTTGGGGGGAAATTTCTTCTCAACCCCCCATCTCCACTTCACTTACACACGGGGTGTCTTCTAATTAAGAACTCCCCTTTCCCTGCTTCGAACCAAGGAAGACCAGGTGGGAGCCGGGGAAAGCCTGAAGTATCTGCCTCATTAACAGATGGGCAGGAACCCTTCGTTCATGGCCCCAGAAAAGCCTGGAGACAGTGACGGGGATCCCAGGCCTGATGTGGACTTTATACTCTGCTTCCTAAATCTCCGTCTTTGTACCGCGTGTGGCAAGAGTTGGGCCTGTGAGGTAGAATCTGAACGTATTTGTCCATCAGCTGCACGGACACTGGTGGCCAGACTCGCCTGGAGGGCACCAGCGAGCCTGGGAGGGGCAGGGCCCAGCCCTCGGAGAGGCTCACGGGAGAGGTGGCAGGGAGGCGGGCACAGGGCAGTGACTGGCAGGGTCTCAACACCCAGCGGAAGAGAAGGAGCCGGGAAGGGGTGGGACCCAAAGGACATCCCTCTAATTCCTCGCTCCCGAAGGAGAAAGTGAGGACACAGAGAGCGGCGGGAGTTCTTGACCGCGAACACAGACCTGGAGAATCTGCGTTGCTTTGCTCATCCTGAAAACTAAGGCTGCTGCTCGGGATTCTCTCCAAAGCAAACCAGGCCTGGGAAGGGAGGCGTGGATGCAGACAGGGCATTAGCAGTTGTGCTTTGGGTGGATTCCAGAATGCACGTGAAAAGCCCAAGGGCCTGGAACGACCAAGGCGGCTTAGAAGCAGACGAGAGGACCGAGGGCTTATCCTGTCAGATATCAGGGCTCATTGTAAACGGATTCTAGCTTAACCCTGCGATAGCACGGTGTTGGGGTGTGAGCAGGGAGAGGCAGGCAGCACTGCCTTCAGCAAAGGTGTCCTTAGCACTGCGGTGGGGAAAGGCGGGTTGACAGTGACAGTGTTGGGTGAGGATGACACCCCATGGATGAAAAGCATCCTGGCCCCTGACTCACAGCATGTATGACAAATCCATGTAAGGTCATGAGGGAAGCATGTCAGGTAAAAACAATACACTGTTAGAAGAAAGTCAGGACTCTTCATGATCTAGAGTAGGTGGAGGCTCTTAAGTCGTAAGCAGTAGCCGTGTGAAGGGGAAAAGGTAACTTGGAGGCTAATCAGATGAAGAGCTGTTGGTGAGAGGGCATAATGAAGAGAAGGAAAAAGCAGGGAAAGGGACGGGGGGAGAAGATCCCCCTAAGGCATTTGTCTGCAAAAGTATTTGTGTCCAAAATATATTAAGAAACTACAAACTGATTTCAAGATAAAAAAATGGGCAAAACACTTGAACAGGCATATCACACAAGAAGATACCCAAATGGCCAGTGCACCCGAGAGATGGCCAAGTTCAGTGCCGCCTGGGAAACCCCAACCAGCAGCAGGAGGAGTCACTGAGCGCATTTCATCTGGAGCCGGAGGTGGTCGTGCGTGCCTGGAGGAGAGCCCTGTGTCGCGGTGCGTGGTGCTTGGCGCGGAGAGAGGCCGAGGAGGCGGGCGTCGGCAGGGCGCCGGGCAGGGAGGGCTGTTCTGTGGTCCAGGAGTGATTGGCTGGTGGCTGACTCGGCCTTCGCAGGGGGATGGTGAGAAGTGGCTGGCTTCCAGTTGGAAGTTGGTGGAGGTAACTCACACCCATGGGGCTTGCTGATACGTTGTGTTTTGAAAGAGAAAAGTCTAGAATGACTGAAATGTTTGGCCTGAGCCACCTGGGTGGCAGGTGGTGACATACCTGAGGTAGGGCATTTTCGGGAGAGAGGGAAGGGGTAGGATGATGGGGTGGATCCTGGGAACTTGTGAAGAGAGGGCATGATGCTAACTTCACTGCCAGGTGTCTACAGCATAAACTTAATTGGACAAAAGTACAGTTTGCGTCATAGTCATTAGTTAAAAACTCCATATTCAAGAAACATAATCGTTACATGTATGTTATTGTCAACACGGGCGTGCTTAGAGAATGTAAAATGCAAAGGTTGCAAAAGGAAACGGCTTATGGATCCCCGAGCTCCTCCCCCGGGGTTCCCTGCTTTGCCCTCGTTTCTTTGCCCTGCAGACGGTGACGGCCTGAAGCTGGTTTTCCGAGGGGCCGGTGGGTTGGATATTGAATCGGACGTTTTGTTTAGATGTTTTCTCTCTCTTTGCAGTGGTTCTGTGATCGCAGCTGGTCTGCTGCTTGGGAACTTGATTCAGCACCAGGTTTCCAATGTGTTTTAGTTTTGGGGGAAAATGTTTTCAATTGTTTAAAATCTTTTATTTTCCTTGATTGTTTATGGAAGTCTTTTTAGGTGTTTGGAACAAAGAATTGTCTTCACCAAATGTTTTCCTTTTGCAGACGATAGCGTTTTGTTTTAGGTTCCAAATGGAACCACTTAGACGTCCGTGGGCAGATGCCACCCAGGAAGCCCGGTGGAATGCTGGGAACCCCAAACCAGCGCCGTGGCCCGTTCCTCCCGACCCGGGCCCGCTCCTCGGGGGCGAGGCAGAGCAGTGGGTGGGGCGTGTCCTCGGGGGGTTCGGCGTGGGTTTTGTGCTGCCTTTTTGCTTTGCACAGGGAGGCTCCGCCCTAAGGACGCCAGCCCGCTTCTGGCCCTTCCCCCAAACCCGGCCTCCGACTAGGAGAGTCCTGGGCATCCAGGCCACAAAGTTGGTTAAAAAAGCAAGAAACAGCGATGTCTGCATTGTTGGAAAACTCGCCGTAATTGTGGTTCTGATCACAACCGACAGCGCGATCGGGGTTTTATCAGTAGATGCATTTGGCTGGAACACAACTGCATCTCATTTCAAAAAGCGAGGAACGTGTCAAATGGAGGACTCACCCGCGAGGCAGGCTCAGGCTGGGTGACTAATAGTGTGAGGGTGTTCCCCGCGTTCCTTCCACCCCTTCGCTTTGCTGGGGGGGTGGCGGCGTCTTCCTCCAGCCTGTGGGGGGCGGCGGGCGGGGTGCAGGCGAGGTCGTGTTCATAGGGGTGAGGACAAGGCGTCCTCTCGCACATCTCCCCGGGGGTGGAGACACAGGTAGGGTCCCGGTTGTTCGTGTGGGAAGTAATAGAGTAACGAACAGAAGGAAGACGAGCAGAGACCGTCTCGCACGCTCACCCTGCACGCCCGCTCTGCCCCCCTGCGCCTCAGCTCGTCCCCCAGAACTGGCAGCGGAGGCTGCTCTCACCGCCGGGCACGGCCGGGAGCTGGGGGTCAGCTCTGAGGGGAGCGTGGCCGTGGGAACACGTTTGTTCTCGAGGAAGGAGGAGGGGCGTCTGCTCCCCGCAGTGTCCCCCTGAGGATGACACCCACGTTCCGTGTTCCGTCAGCAACCCCTGTGCCTGGGATGCTCGCCGTCCTGATGCTGCGTGAGGTGCGGGTTCACCGGAGAGACACCCCGCCTGCAGGGAAGGCGGAGCTCGGGGTCTGGGGGGCCGGCATTGGTGTCTGTGTTTCCATGTCCCCGGTGTTCCCATCGGGAGCGTGGAGAGCACCCGGGGCCCAAGTCTGTTTGCTGGTGGAACCTCCTAGAAGGGCAGCGCTGGGCGAGGGTCTTCCCAGGGCGGGGCAGGCGCTGCAGGGGGGTCAGCGGAGGGAGGGAGGGGGCGCAGGTGCAGGGGACGCGGGCCTCAGCCGCGCCGTTGTTTCAGACCCTCATCTTTCATTACACATCACGCGTGACGACGTGTGATGGGAACAATGGGAGCAGCAGGCGTGGGGCTGCAGGCCCACATGCTCTGAATGGCCGGTCCCTGTGCGTCGCCCTGCGTCCTGAAGGCGGCAGGAAGGACACGCTTTATGTTTATCGTATTTCAGCATAAGCGAGATGGACGTTGCTTATCTGGCTGGGGTCACGGAGAGCCTTCGCTTGCTCTCTGAGTTTACACGTGAGCGGCGCCTGTGTGAGCTTTTATAGCGCCTTCCTGAGCTGCCGGCCCCGCCCCGTGCGGAGCGGCTACGTGCATAAGCGGCAGTGCTCAGCCTGCTCCTGGAACGTGAGGTCATCGCCACTCGTTTCAGTCTTTTAATCCCTCAAGATAGAAACCCTGTCCCTACCAGCACTTGCTTTTGAATACTTTATGTAAATATTACACTTCCATAAAATAGCTCATGCAGAATTACTTTGTAAAGAGCCGTGTTTCTCTGAGTAATTGTGAACACCGCATTCCCGTCGTTTCCTGTGAGCCCTAGCTTTGGCTCTGTCTTCTCTGGGGTGGGCCCCTGCTCCCCTGACCTGGCCCGGGACCTCGCCAGCCCTCCCCGCTGCTCAGCCGGGCGCCCAGGCCTGCAACTCACCATCTTTCCCATCTTTGTTCCATCTGCTGTCTGTGTTTGCGTGGTTTAGGCCTTGGCTTCCAGGGTGGCCCGAGCCGGGCCCTGGGTGGGCTGGCAGGAGAAGACTGACCACATGCCTTAGGTCAGCACATTTGGCCAGCAGAACACGCCAGATAGTCCTGCCAGTTCATCAGGGGCCAGGCCCTTCCTGGTCGGTGTTTTCACCAAAGACTCGGTCCCTCTGGACACCACCGCCCGTCGCTGCCCAGGAGACAAGGGAGCTCGTCCACAGCCCTGCCGTGGGGCCTCCACAGGCCACTCAGCACAGGAGCCTCCGCCTCCCTCCTCCCTCCTCCCTCCTCCCTCCTCCTTCTCCCCACTTTCTTCCTCCCTCCTCCCTCCTCCCTCTCCCCTCCCCCCTCCCCTTTCCCCCCTCCTTCCTCTCTCTTCCCTCCTCCCTCCTCTCTCCTCTCTCTCCCTCCTCCCTCCTCTCCCCTCCCCTCTCCCCTTTCCCCCCTCCTTCTTCTCTCTTCCCTCCTCCCTCCTTCCTCTCTCTCCCTCCTCCCTCCTCTCTCCTCCCTCCTCTCTCCTCTCTCCTCCCTCCTCCCTCCTCTCTCCACCCTCCTCCCTCCTCCCTCCTCTCTCCTCTCTCCTCCCTCCTTCCTCCTCCCTCTCCCCTCCCCCTCCCCTTTCCCCCCTCCTTCCTCTCTCCTCTCTCCTCTCTCCTCCCTCCTCCCTCCTCCCTCCTCCCTCCTCCCTCCTCCCTCCTCCCTCCTCCCTCCTCTCTCCTCTCTTCTCCCTCCTCCCTCCTCTCTCCTCTGTCCTCCCTCATCCCTCCTCCCTCCTCCCTCCTCCCTCCTCTCTCCTCCCTCCTCCCTCCCCCCTCCTCCCTCCTCTGTCCTCCCTCCTCCCTCCTCCCTCTCTCCTCCCCCCTCCCCTTTCCCCCCTCCTTCCTCTCTCCTCCCTCCTCCCTCCTCCCTCCTCTCTCTCCCTCCTCCCTCCTCTCTCCTCCCTCCTCCCTCCTCCCTCCTCTCTCCTCTCTCCTCTCTCCTCCCTCCTCCCTCCTCCCTCCTCCCTCTCCCCTCCCCCCTTCCCTTTCCCCCCTCCTTCTTCTCTCTTCCCTCCTCCCTCCTTCCTCTCTCCTCCCTCCTCTCTCCTCTCTCCTCCCTCCTCCCTCCTCTCTCCTCTCTCCTCCCTCCTCCCTCCTCCCTCCTCTCTTCTCCCTCCTCCCAGAGTCCCTGCGTGGTGGCTGTCTTCTCAGGCCCTTGGAGGGACGTTCCCTCCTGTCAGGGCCAGAGGCTCCGTGCTTCTGAGACAGTCGCCTGCAGGCAGGGACCGGTGTCCTCGGGGCACCTTGGTCTGGGCCAGGGAAGGCCCTCCGCCTCGGTTGTTTCCGCATTGGCTAGGCCAGTGGTCGGCAAACTCATTAGTCAACAGAGCGGCAAACCGCGCTCGAGAGCCGCAGTTTGCCAACCACTGGGCTAGGCTTTTCAGAACAGCGAAGTGAAGCGGCTGTAACGAGCCATCTTGTCTTGCTCCTGGTTTTGACGTTAGTGCTGTGTGCCTCACCCTCCAGTGCATTGGCTCTGATTGAACGTGCTACGGTTTTCATATGAAACGAATATCTCTTATTCCTAGTGACCTGAGGCTTCTTATTGGGATGTGAAGCGCAGCCAGTCACGTGGAGCTAATGCAGATGCCGTTTCATTGGCTGCGACCTGCTCTCGTGATGCGGAGGCAGAAACCCCATTGTTAATGATACACATCCAACCTCGATTTCATCGACTAAGTGCAGACAGAAAGGAGAGAGAGCATTTCACCTCCCCGCCTCCTGCTCCACTTCCCCGGCTCCGCTGAGCGGGGCTCAAGTCACTGTCATCGACCTCGCAGACGAGTCTGCTTCAGTCACAGAACTGCTGGCTGTTGGGATTGTTAGTTCCTGGTTTTGATTACGTGGTCAATTGATTGGGCAAGTCTTCATTAATGAAAGCGACTTATGTCTGGATAAACCTCTTATAAAGTGTACTAGGGGCCCAGTGCACGAATTCATGCACCTTGAAAGGAACTGTGGGCTGCCAGGCTGCGGTGGGCACAGGGGTGGGTCTTGGCCCATCCTGCACGCCCTCGCCTGGCTCCTCCCACCACAGCCGCCAGTCCCCTGTCTGCAGGCAGCCCGGCTCCCGCTGCTGCTGCTCCCATGCACTGATGGCGCTGGCCCCGCTCGCACCTGCTGATGGCGTGGAGCAGTTGGGGCCGGTGCCAGCAGCGGGTGCGAGTGGCAGCTGCTGCCCCATCGCCCCTCAGGAGCAGGAGGAGGTGGAGAATCGCTGAGGGGAGATCGGGGCTGGCAGCTGCAGCTCGCACCCGCTGATGGTGCCGAGCGATTGGGGCTCGCCCAGGGGGCCGGCAGCAGGTGCAAGCACCTGGCGGGACCGTGGTGCATGGAAGCAAGGAATTTTCAGTAACCACCAGAGGCTCGCCCTGATGACAGTGACCGGCGCCCGCCTTGGTCTGGTCCCCTGCTCACCTGCTCCACCATCCCGCCACGGCCTATGCCTGCCATGTTCCACGCTCTGCCGCCTTCTGCTGAAACCTGCCATGTTCTGCGTGCGCCCTCTGGTGGTCAGCGCACATCATAGCGACCGGTTGTTGGGTTGTTCCGCCGTTCGGTCTATTTGCATATTAGGGTTTTATATACATAGATAACATCTTAGAAGGTGTTAGCCCGGGATGCCCGAGGAGCTAATCAAGCACCCATTGCATGAGATCATGTGTTCAGTCCATGGAAACGTATATACTTGGGTGCTGGGAACCAAAGCCGTTCTTGCAGAAACTGTTGTTTTTGAGACGTCATGGGGACGAGAGCATCTGAAGGGCGGTTTTGGAAACTACCAGGTTCTTCAGCTACAAAATTGTTCAGTGAAATACAGCCCCAATGAGTGCGGTTTGGGGAGAGACGGCCACCAGGAGCCCATGGGCTGTGACAGGGTTTGAGTTAGATCCATGGCAGGCTTCAGCCTAGAGGGTCCCGGACACATGGACACTGTTGCTCTGAGTGACCACTGGACAGTGCTGTCCCCTGGACTCCTGCAGTGGATGGTGACGGTGTAGCTGGAAGGGTGGACGAGGGTGCCCGCCGCCCGCCCCCGCCCCCCGCCCCCCACCGAGGGCGGCTGGGCTTTCTCGGAGTCGGCTCTGTCTTTTCTTTTCCCGCTCACTGATTTCCTCAGACTCAGGACATCGAGTACACGCTCAGTCAAACCCAAGGGATGTGTGCGTGGGGACAGGCCATGTTTTTTCCCTTTTTTCTTGTGGCCCCCCTTTCTCGCCCAGACCCACCCTGTTCCTGCCCGGCCCACGTGGCCCTTCTCACTGCTCCCACACCGGAGGCAGGTGTGGCACTGTGGTCACCACGCACTGGGCCTCTGTCCCCGCCCCTGGGCTGGGAGCTCCTCCATAGTGACTGAATGTTGACCTTTGACTTCTCGGTACAAAAGAAACATGTTCGTTGAATTGAGTGAGAAGGGATGAGCCTTTATCTGTGTGCCCAGTGCTTGACGCACTGTAGTAGCGTAGGACTTGGGAATGCAAGAGGAGTGGAATTTAGGGTTCTGTTTCAGATTCTGTCATAGCATTGCAGACGGTTCTAGAGACCTGAATGTGGTGGGTGTGCAGCTGAGTCTCAGGGGGGAGGCTAGCAGGCCCCCTCCCTCCTCCCTCCTGCTTCTTCCCTCTTTCTTCCTTCCCTCTCTCCCTCTCCTCATCCTCCTCCTCCTCTCTGCCTCCTCCTCCTCCTCTCTGCCTCTCCTCCTCCTCCTCCTCCTCTTCCTCCTCTCTCTCTCCTCCTCCTCCTCCTCTCCATCCTCCTCCTCCTCCTCCTCCGCCTCTCCTCCTCCTCCGCCTCCTCCTCCTCCTCTTTTCCTCCTCCTCCTCCTCTATGCCTCTCCTCCTCCTCTTCTCTGCCTCTCCTTCTCCTCCTCCTCTATTCCTCCTCCTCCTCTCTGCCTCTCCTCCTCCTCCTCCTCCTCCTCTATTCCTCCTCCTCCTCTCTGTCTCTCCTCCTCCTCCTCTCTGCCTCCTCCTCCTCCTCCTCCTCTCTGCCTCCTCCTCCTCCTCCTCTATTCCTCCTCCTCTCCTCCTCCTCTTCTCCTCCTCTTCCTCTCTGCCTCTTCCCCTTCCTCCTCTCTGCCTCTCCTCCTCCTCCTCCTCCTCTCTGCCTCTCCTCCTCCTCTATTCCTCCTCCTCCTCCTCCTCCTCCTCTCTGCCTCTCCTCCTCCTCCTCCTCCTCTCTGCCTCTTCTCCTCCTCCTCCTCCTCTATTCCTCCTCCTCCTCTCTGCCTCTCCTCCTCCTCCTCTATTCCTCCTCCTCCTTCTCATCTTCCTCCTCCTCCTCATCTTCCTCCTCCTCTCCTCCTCCTCTCCTTCATCCTCCCCCTCCTCCTCCTCTCCCTCCTCCCGCCCTCTCTGAATGGGTGCCATCTGTTTGCACAGTGCTCTCCTGCAGAGCCTGGCAGGCTTCTCTGCTGTAGCGCGGGCATCGGTTCCCTGGACCCGAGTTCCCTGGGCCTCAGGTGCACGGGCCCTGCCGGAAGCCCAGCTCTCCTGGGTGTTGGCATGAGGTGTATTTTGCAAACACGGCAGATGCGGTTCCAACAGACCTCGTGCAGCCTCCACATTGGCCCTTTTATTTACTTGTCTTTCCAGTTTCTTACTTAGGTGTGTGTGCCAGTCTCCCGATGGAGTCGCGAATAGTGCAGCAGCCCCGGCGCGTTTGCTTAGGCGTCGGTTACATCCTCGCTTGCCTAGCCCTTTGCTGTTAGGCCGGGAATTAAACGTGGGGGCCCAGGCAGGCTGAGCCCTCCGAGCTGCTTGCCTTGTTTATAGCTGAGCATAAGCCGCTGCTGGTTTCTTAGTGTTTGGTCTGTTCCGGTAACAAATTCTCGCGCTATTTTAATGGCGTGTAAAAGGCGGGTTTGCTGAGTTGTCTGAAGTTAGGTGTGGTGTTTTATGTAAGTGAGAAACCACTGGCATGCATGTAACTGCTGCGCACTCACTGGCTCCTCTCCAAGCCCTCTGCAGGTTTGCAGGAATCCCACCTGAGGGGCCGTCTCTGATTTGCATATGAATGTGTAGATTGCAGGTGACCCCAGGAGGAATGTGCTCTTATGTACAGAGAGGCTGTAGGTCTTAGTGTTCCCTGGTTCCCTTTTATGTAAAGAAGGTGAATGTCCATGGCTCCAATAACCCCCTTTAAGGACCAGGCCTGTCAGCTCACTGCTGTGCGGTACGAATGCAGGGCAAGCACTTCGTTCGTGGGAGAATGTTTAGGATGGTCACATAACTTATGTTTCGATGTGCATATCTGTTACTTTTTAACTTTTGATGAATGAATCACTTTATTTTATTTTATTATTTTTTAAGATTTTTAAGTTGATTTCCAGAGAGAGTGGAAAGGAGAGGGAAGAGAGAGAGAAACATCGATGTGGGAGCAAAACATTGATTGGCTGCTTCTGCACACCCCCTACCTGCGATCCAGCCCGCCACCTGGGCACGTGCCCTGACTGGGAATTGAACCAGCGACCCTTCAGTGCACGGACGTCGCCCAACCAACTGAATGAGCCACACTGGCCAGGGCATGAGTCATGTTTTTAAAAATCTTTCCTTCTAACAGGCCCCAGAGATCAGTGGAAACACATGCATATTCCTGTTTCCTCATTTACGATGTAATTCTGTATTTTTCCATCTTAGACGTCTCAAAACCCAGAGGAGGCCTGTGCTGACACACCGCCCGGGTCCTGCACCCGTCTGCAGTTTGCACATTAATGGGCGGATCGCAGTGACCGGAGGAGGAACGTGCTCTTGTGTACGGAGAGCCTGGGTCTGAGGCTCTGTGCCCCGCTTTGATCTGTGGGGTGTCCTCTGCCAGGACACGCTGTCTGCTTAGGCGCGTGCTGAGCCACACTCACGGGGCGCCGCGGCCCGTGCCGCCTGCAGGCCGAGCCCCGGGAGGGTGTCCGCTGGGCCGGGCAGCGTGTTTGAATTCCGTGGCCCGGCGTTCCCTGGGGACCGCAGCCAGCGCGCCTGTCCTCATTCTAGTAAGTGTACCTCATTCCTGCGGAGCAAACGGGCTCTGAGGGGTTGTCTCACGGCTCATCCCTTCCTCGGGGTCCTAGACACGCACCTGGAAACCTGAAATAAAAAAGCATCTTTGAAACCAAGTTTCTTTTCTGAAAATAACTTATTCAGCCGCAGAGCCTGGCCTGGACTAAGGCGAGGCTGCTCGTGGCGTTTGTTTCCTTCATCCATCGAGTGACAGAAATCCGAACGTTTCTTACGGGTGGTGCTCCGACCTTGTGGACTGGTCATAAAGAATTAGGGTTAATTAGAGTGATGTGAGCTCACTCCACGCGCTGTGTCACCTCCCGGAGCCGATGGTGCTGTTGCACAGGAGCATCGCAGGTTCCTGTTCGGGTAACAGCCCCGAACCAGCGGCCTCTCCCTGGGAGAGACCCATCACAGGAAACAGAACGGCAGCGGCACTGAGGAAGGCGGCGGGTTTCAGAGTCGGGGAGGGTCGCCTTGCTAATGACAGTAAACACCAGTCATGTTCATGAGTCAGACATGATAGCTCACAGGGGCACAAGTGGTTCTTCCTCCAGGGGTTCACTGCCGGCAGCGTGCCTGCGTTGTGTCCGCTCACCCAGTGCGGCGTTGGAAGGGGAGGCGTGGGCAGGGAGCTGGGCGTCAGAGCCTCGGGCCACAGCTGCCCACGAGGGAGGCGCCTGTGGACAGAGAAGGTGTGTCTGGCACTTTGTAATTTCAGCTGGCGTATCTTAAGAGGTAGTTTGTTGCAAAATTAAAAACAACTCCCGTAGGGAAAGCCACTTTAAAAACTCAAACCCGCGCCGCATGCTGCCTTGTGAAGTCACTTTCCCCACCTCGCTCTCCCGCGTGTTCTCCATCTGCACGTTTATGGCTTCTTGTGCCTTTATGAGGTGGAAATGCAGTAGAAAAGTATTTATGTCAATCGTTTCCTTATGTCAGTTTGATATCTCTACATACACTAGTGAAAGTATACTCAGGCAGCCCTATAATAAATGTAAAAAATGTAACTTAAGACTTGGAGAAAATAGATGAAATGGGAAATGTAGAAACACACAGACACACATATGCACATATATATTTAATTTTATAAGAGGAACTGGTTATAAAGAATTAGAGTTAAAAAGAATATCTTCCTTTCCTATTTCTTCCCTTCCCTTCCTTCATTTAACATTAAGAATCAATTCCTTACATATGTCTACATTATATTTAAAGGCATTTGCATTTTTAAGAATTTATTTTATTATTTAAAAAATATTTTTTTATTTCAGAAAGGGAGGGGAAGAGAGAGATAGAAACATCAATGATGAGAGGGAATTCTTTTTTTTTAAAATATATTTTATTGATTTTTTACAGAGAGTAAGGGAGAGGGATAGAGAGTTAGAAACATCAATGAGAGAGAAACACCTATCAGCTGCCTCTTGCACACCCCCTAATGGGGATGTGCCAGCAACCAAGATACATGCCCTTGACCGGAATCGAACCTGGGACCCTTCAGTCCGCAGGCTGACACTCTATCCACTGAGCCAAACCGGTTTCAGCGGAATTCTTGATTGGCTGCCTCCTGCACACCCCCCACTGAGAATTGAGCCCGCAACTCAGGCATGTGCCCTGACCGGGAATCGAACTGTGACCTCCTGGTTCATAGGTCGATGCTCACCCACTGAGCCACGCCAGCGGGGTGTAAGGCTTTTGCATTTTTAATACGACAACATGATGCAGGTTGTAAGCTGTCATTTATCATCTCGCCCTCCCTGGGTCCTGCAGCTTTGGGGCCTGGAATGTGTCGTCACCCCAATGGGCTCCGAGGCAGATGCCTGCACAGCCTTCCCCGTGACCCTCAGCAGGTCAAGCCCCCGGCTTCTGACCTGTGGACGATGAGATGAGAGCAGCGTTGTTTTGAGCGCTAATTGTGGGCAGCCATCCAGTACTGGTGCTGGTGTGCTGCCGGGCGTGACTGTGGTCACCTCTGACAAATTACCCCGAACTCGGTGACTTAGAACAACACCCTTGCTCTTTACCTTGCAGCTCTGGAGCTGGGGCACCGGGTGGGTCTTAAAGGCCGGTTAAGGGTCTTAAAGGCCGAATCCTGGTGCTGGCGGGGCTGGGTTCTTATCAGGAGGCTTGAGGATGGGTTTGCTCCCAAGCTCCTCCAGGTGGTCGGCTGAATTCAGCTCCTGGCGGTTGTAGGACTGAGGTCCCTCTTCTGTTGCTGGCTGTTGGCCAGAGACTGCCTCAGTCCCTGGACCCCTCAGGGGCCACTCTGAGGCCCTCAGTGGCCCTCCATCTCAGCAGAAGAGTCCCTCTCATGTCACTCTGCCTCGTGCTTCCCAGCTCTGTGACTTTGCTCACTGGCCAGAGAAAACACTTTTTTAAAAAATGTATTTTTATTGATTTCAGGGAGGAAGGGAAGGGGAGAGAGATAGAAACATCAATGATGAGAGAGAATCATAGATCTGCTGCCTCCTGCACAACCCCCACTGGGGATCGAACCCACAACCCAGGCATGTGCCCTGACCGGGAATTGAACTGTGACCTCCTGGTTCTTAGGTTGATGCTTAATCACTGAGTCATGCCAACTGGGCGAGAAAACCCTGTTTTTAAACAGCTCCTGCCATTAGGTCAGGCTCCCCCGGGGTACTGTCTCCCTTTTCAATCCAACAAGATCGTGGGAGCGATACTCGTCACACTCACCGGTTCCACCCACACGCAGGCAGGAGGGCGCTCCCTAGGGGTGAGCGCCACGGGGAGTCGCTCTCAGCATCCTGCTCCCAGGTGGCGCCCGGGTGTAGGGAGGTTGAGGGAGGACAGTGTGGGTCTGGAACCACCTTGTCCTGGTTTGAACCCTGGCTCCAGTGCTTATGAGCTGGCAAACCTTAGATAAGCGGTTTTTCTATTTGTGCCTCAGTTTCCTCCTCTGTTACATGTGGCTCCGATGTAGCACCCACCTCGTGGGCTTTTTTAGAGGAGCGAGTTCTATGCTGCGTGCAAACAGCTTGGCTGCGCAGGGCTGAGCTTAACAAACATGATGATCACTATTTGCTCTTTAAAGCAGGGCCTCTTTCCTTGATGCTTCCGTGTTCATAGGAGGAATTTAACGGGATCCAAGCGTCTGTTCAGTAGAAGTAACGTCATTCGGATGGAAAGGGAGCCCTCGTCCTCGGGGCATCTGACTCCTGGCAGCTCCTCTCCGTGGGAGTGCAGTCAACCCCCACCCCCTGCTGTGGGCACGTCCCCCCTCTGGGCACGTCCCCTGACCTGTGGGGAGGCTCCTGGAAGGCGGAGCTGAGGGCGGTGGCTCCTGACAGGCAGGGCAGCGGGCAGGCGCTGGGCAGGCGCTGGGGTGAGAAGGGGGAATGACCAGGAGGCCTCGGGGCTGTGGAAGGATGGGTGTGGAGACAGATTTTAAGTCAACACCAAAATGCTCGTTATGAAAATGCTGTTGGTGCTCAGATCCTGTCTCACTGGCAGACACACCTGAATCCAAGAGCTCCTCTTGACATCGGCACCAGAACGTGGAGGAAGCTCTGATGGAGGAGAGGGGGGTCGGGCTGGGACGTCCTGGGTGCCCTGGTCAGGGAGGCAGAGCAGCTGAGCTCCGATGGAGGAGAGGGGGGATCGGGCCAGGACGTCCTGGATGCCCTGGTCAGGGAGGCAGGGCAGCGGAGCCAGAGCAGGTCTGGCTCACGTGAGAGTTGAATCCGTGGGCAGAGGTGCTTCGGGAGCTCCGTCCCCGGGAGCTCCTAGAGCAGGGGTGGGGAACGTCCGGCCCGCGGGCCTTATGAGGCCTGGGAAGCCATTGGGTCTGGCCCTGCCAAGGCATTGGGGGTGAGTTAATTAAATGTGTGACCAGATACAGCAGGCTGATTGTTAAGTTGGTCATTTTGTCTGGCCTGAGAATAATGTTCTCAATGTCCAAATGGCCCTCGGCAGAGAAAAGGTTCCCCGCCCCGTGAAACGGATGCAGGGGAGCCGTACCTGCCATCCCGGGCCCGTCCCAGAGCAGTGGCCCTGCAGGCGGGACAGGCGGCCTGTGTCGGCCTCGGGATCCGCGGGGCATGGCGACCCTGCCCATAGAGGACGGGAAGGAGGGGAGGGATTCAGTAAGCAGGCGGACGTGGGTGTGGAGCCGGCTGCACAGCGACCAGGGTGGTGGTGCTGTGAGAAGACTCCAGGATCTTCCCACAGGAGAGCAAACCAAGACGCAGTTTCAGACTTCATGGTACCAGGATGGAGGTTGGCTGACTCAGCGATAATGGGGGTCAGTGTCCGGCTGACTCAGCGATAATGGGGTCAGTGTCCGGCTGACTCAGCGATAATGGGGTCAGTGTCCGGCTGACTCAGCGATAATGGGCTCAGTATCCGCCCAGCCTCTTCTTACGCAGGCACCGTGGCCTCAGCTGAGGGATGTCAGAGTCGGCACTAAAGGCCTGAGGTGGAGTCAGAGCCTCCCCCCTGACAGCCCAGGGAGCCCCAGGTCTCTGGAGGGACCACATTCCTGATGGATCCTCCGAGAGCCCTGATTCCTTGTCTGATGGGCCCCCACCCGGGAAGATCTGTCCATCATCTCCAAGGCCCAGCCCGCCCTGCAGCGGTGATTGGTCGGGCCGGGAAGCCCAGCGCTCTCAGGAGCCCGCCTCTGTGCTGTGTGTCCTGGGACTGGATGGTTCCCCTGCCAGGCCTCGGGGCCAGAGCGGTTACTGGTGCCAGACCTGCCTTGTCTGGGGCAGGGAGCGTTCCTGTCCCCGAGCCTGCCTTCCGGCAGCGCGAGCCTTTTGGCAGGACCCTTGGGCATGAGCTGCAGTCGGAGACACGGTTGGCGTGGGCGTGCGGCCCCTTCGGAGCGGGTGCTGCTCGGGTGAGCCCTGGTGGGAAAGTGCTAACCCGTGCACGATAGCACTGCTGATTCTGCGATGGCTCTGCCTCGTCTATTGACAAACGTGTACGTCATTTACTCAGCCATGGGTCTAAATTCATCTTGTGTGTTGGGGGTCCCCAAACCACCCCAGATTTGGAGGTTCATTGTCAGGACTCAGGGACTCAGCATAGAGTGTCCTGAGATTTATTACAGCGACGCTAAGGACATCCGGGCCCTGGCAGAGGCTGGGGGCCGTGGAGAGATCGCCCAGTGCTCCCTCCTCCCAAGAGGGGCACACAGCACCGTCCTCCAGTAACCAAAGCGCAGACAACCACACGTGATGCTTCCGTCCCAGGAGCCCCCAGGAAGCTCGGGACCAAAGGGTTTTCCTGGGGGCCTACCATGTACCCACACGCCAGACCCCGGGCGGGAGGCCGTGTTCCCTATAAACCACGTTGTGGACTCAGTCTAGACACGGTGGACCGGCCTTGCCCACGACTGCTGACCGGGGACCCGCTGGGAACCCAGCTCTCCCACCGGGCCGTGTGCGCACACCTGTGCGCTGTCCTCTCACACTTCCCTGCACTTCCTCCCCGCCGGGACCGGCACTGCGCCACTGCACACGTGAATGAAGGTCACAGGGACAGGCATGCCTGCCTTAGAATAATCACCCAGTGCTTTGTGCCGTGTTTTTTATTGTGTTTTATGTTTCCTCTTTCTGAAGATGCTGAGTAAAGGGACTGCATTCTAGAATCCCGTTCGCAGCTTTTCATGGCACATTTTTAAGTAACCAATGAAGTACAGTGAGCGTTCCACAAATGCGAATGGAGAGCCGATGCCATTCTTTAAACTCTTCGTACGGAACTGTGGTTGCTAGGTGACGACGAGGAGGGACAGGACGAGGAGGGACAGGACGAGGAGGGACAGGACGAGGAGGGACAGGATGCGTCCCAGGGCCCGGGGGATGTGTGGCTGTCCGCTGTGCGTCATTACACCGAGAACTCGTTTCTGTACTGAGTTGTGTACATTTTGAAGGGAATACAGTTAATTTAAGTGGGTCGGGCAGATTCAGTGTTAAAAGCAACAGAAAAAGCGTGTACTTAGGAAAGATGACGCAGCGTGGGATAGGGGGTGGCGAGCAGGACAGAGGACCGTGGCTGTGTCTTCACTTTGTCTCCGCGTGCACCGCACAGGGATCTTCCCTGCTCAGTGTTTCTGTAACCTCTGCCCTGAAGTTTTCAGACACAAAGCATCTTTTTTTTTTTAATGTTTTTATTGATTTTAGGGAGAGGGAGAGAGAGAGAAACATCAATGATGAGAGAGAATTATTGATCTGCCACCTCCTGCACACCCCCTACTGGGGATCGAGCCCGCAACCTGGGCATGTGTCCTGACTGGGACTCAAACCACAACCTCCTGGTTCATGGGTCGATGCTCAAGCACTGAGCCACGCCGGCCGGGCCAAAGCATCTTTACAAACACCATCAAAACTGTGACGGCAGGATGAGAAGGTGGCTGCTTTGCAGGCCGCAGCCATCAGCAGGACAGTAGCCAACGTTTCATTCCCATGAAAATTCAAATAAAAGAAGACGGTGCTTGGCAGGTGAATTTGAACAGCTGCAAAGGTTGGTCAGAGGCTGGGACAGATCCCGAGAGGAGCTTTGTCTGCTTTGTTTGTGAGACTTTCAAAAGGCCCCATGTGTTGCCTCAGGGTTCGGTATCGGATGAAAATAGGTGAATGGCGACTTGAGCCACAGCTGTCTCTGGAGGGCGTGGATTGGTTTCTCTGGAGGGAGAAAGGCTGGTTAGATGCTCTCTGGGCGTCTCTGTTAGACATATCCAGGAGCAGAAAGCTGCGGGCGGCAGGAAGCTGCAAGTCCTGTGAGCAGATAACCGAACGGCTGGCATGGCCCCCGGAGACAGCCTGTGTCCCTGCAGGGTCTGACCTTGGCCCGTCTGTCTGATCTCGGCACCCACCACTTGCTCCGCGCCCCTCCGTTCCAGCGGGGCCTCGTTGCTGTTCCCGGGACAGGGCCTTTCCACCTGCCTCGCCCCTCTGCTCCCTGCCTGGCTCCTGCCCCCGCCCTCCCCGGGAGCGCCTCCCTTCAGAGCTGCCCCGGTCCCCTGCTCGGACAGAGCCCTCAGCCTCACTCCGCTCCTGCTCTGTTGATGGTTGAGCGCGTTCCTCCCTGGGGCTGTGGTCTGTGCTGGTCCTCAGCTGGGGGCCCGTGCTTCCTCGGCCTTGTTCGCCGAGAGTCCCGGCCGTAAGCAAGTTCCCGGCACGTGGTAGACACTCACATAGTTGTCGGATGATGAACGATTGTCCACATGTGTCACGGGAGGCTGGTTTTGCTTCACCTGACACGGTAGGATTGGAGACTCCGGAATTGTTTTTCCGGCCCAAGTCTGCAAAGACGAACTTAAGCTCTGCTCCCTGGCGCCGGGTCTGGAGAGCTCGTCACCCACTCCGTGTCCTCCTCCCTGGATGCGGCTCGCATGTCCACACGAAACGCGTGGGGGGCGGGTTGGCAGGTGTTTTATGAAGCAGAGCAAGTGCCCAGAACCTGCAAGGCCAGGTTTTGGAGAAGCTAGATTTGAACAACCTGGATTCCAGAATGTTCAGTGGCATGCCTGCTCCTTTGGCTGGTACCCTGCCCGCCAATGGAAAGCTGAGTGGGTCTGATGGGGAGGGCGTATGGCACGAAACCAAAACCAGCCCACTGTCCTCAGCAAGCCACGAGCAAGGCAGGAAGGACAGGGTGACTCGGCTCGTTCCCCCGCTGGTTAATGTGGGAAATGATGGAGAGAAACGGAAAGGGCTGTTCTAGCTCCCCATCCGCCAACTGGGGAGCCAAGCAGTACCCCCTCTTCTGTGGAGCAAAGATGGTGGGCTGCAGTTACGGTTCTCCCTCAACAACTGCAGTTGTGACATCCCTACTGAGATAAACCTACCAGCCCAGCTGGTGTGGCTCAGTGATTGGGCGTCACTATGAACCAGGAGGTCACGGTTCGATTCCCGGTCAGGGCACATGCCCGGGTTGCAGGCTCCATCCCCAGTGGGGGGCGTGTAGGAGGCAGCCGATCCATGAGTCTCTCTCATCATTGATGTTTCTATCTCTCTCCCTCTCCCGTCCTCCCTGACATCAATAAAATGTATTTTAACAAAAGATAAACCGAGGAATAGATCATCTCCACCGGACGAGAGCTGCCGGCTCGGTGTTCCTGAGAGTTCCCGGAAGCCTGCCCGACGGAGCAGAGGGCCGGTTGGCTTGTGTGTTTACGGGGAAGCAGGGGTGCTCACCGGCGTCTGTTCAACACCTGCCAGTAGGAAAGGTGTACACTTAGGATAAAGCGCCGCGTTCCGACCCCGATGTTGGTGCGAACAGCTGACGCTGACCTCCGGTGACCTCGGCCTTTGTGTTCCAGGTCCGCGGGAGCCAGGGGGAGGTCCTGTACATTCTGGACGCCACCAACCCGCGCCACTCCAACTGGCTGCGCTTCGTGCACGAGGCCCCGTCGCAGGAGCAGAAGAACTTGGCTGCCATCCAGGTGAGCGTGTGGCCTCTCGCTGGTGCGGAGCTCAGTGCGGGGCTCAGCTCCTTTACACCTGGGCTGCGTGCGCTCAGCTGTTCCCCGTGTCCTGCTTAAACACAGCCAGAAACTCTAAAAGCAGAGCCGTCGCAGCTCGCCAGCGTGTGCAGGGGCGGGCACGCCGTGGCCACCTGGCCTCAGACCCCGGCGTTCTGGGAACCCGGAGGGGATGAGTTACATGCTCTGATATTGTCTTGGCGGCTCCTGCGGTCAAGCGCTGCTGATTCATCCGTGGATGTTCGCTGATCGGTTTTTAATTTGATGGCGCGTTTGGCTCCTCGCACGATCGTCTGTTGTTGTTTGGGAAAGGGTTTCTGGAGGAAGCGTGCTTGGGGCACCCACAGTTTTGAACTTCTTAGGATAGTGTGTGAGTCAGGGCACTCCAGAGAAACAGCCAGGAGGGTGTATAGCTGTCTGTCTGTGTCTCTCTGTCCGCCTAACTTCCTACCTACCTACCTAGAGACAGAGAGAGGCACAGAGATTTGTTATAGGGACCTGGCTTGTGGGGGAGAGAGGCTGGCAAGACCCCCATCTGCAGAGCCCATGTCCCACTTGAGCTCGGAGGCCACAGGCCGCTCCGAAACCAGGGGCGTCGATGTCCCGTCAGAGGCTGCCGGGCCAGAGGGCAGGCGTCCCAGGTGGAAGGTCATCAGGCGGGAGAATTCCCCTCACTCGGCGAGGAGCACCCCTTAGTTCCACTCAGGCCGTTAACGGATTGGACGAGGCCCCCCACGCTGTGGACGGCAGTCTGCACGATTCACCGTTATTCACCTCCATCTGCTTACATGTCAGGCTCATGCAAAACACCCCGGAGAATGTGTGGGCAGCTACCTGGCACCCCGTGGCCCAGTCAAGGTGACACGTAAAATGGCCATCCCAGGAGGGAACCTGGCTTTTGAATTCTGTATTCCTGTCTTCTAACTTAGTGCTGCTTATAACGTTCGGCTCCGATGCAAACTGTGAGTTGGACTTAGGTGATAAAGAGAATAAGGAGATATTCTGCTGAGAAACTGACTGATCACATGTGAAAACCCAGCCCCTGGACTTGAAACTGCAGAAGAGAGAAGGGAAGAGAGTAAGGGAGCCAACATTCCGTTGAGTATTTACCGTATGTGATGTTCTAGAAGCTTCACACACATCATGTCATTTATTCATAAAATTTCTGAGACTTTAATATTTGCTGAGCATCATGCTGATGTCAGTCAGTTCTGAGTATAAAGCCAACAGTGGCAAGAGGCAGAAAGCACAGAATTAGGTTGTAAATTTACCAAAGTCACAGTCCTGGAGAAATTTCATTTCCTGATGTCATTGGCTGTCCACGGTTTCTCAGTACAAATGAGTGTCGGATAACCAGTGTGACGACTGTCTCATTTTGTATGGAAAAATGAGAGATGACTCTTCCTGGAGGGCTGGCTTGGGTGGAAAATGGGATCTTTGGGCAGCCAGATATATTCAAGCCACTTTTAAAATTATTTATGACACACATTAATCCAATCGATCCAGCCACCGATGGAGATGGATCTTTTTTTAATGTGGAGACATTCATTTTTTTCAAGGCTCTTATCTGTTTTTGTAGTTTCCTGAGGCAAACTCATCTCACAAGGTCTCAGTTCTGTCATAATTTTAATTTATAGACTCAGCCTGGGTTTCTTTGTAAATGGTACTAATTTCAGGACTGCCTACAGAGCTATGACATTTACTTTGCTACCCTGTTGTCTTATAAGTTCTTTAATATTGGGTTTTAGATAATATTACTCTTTGCAAATTAGATTCTTTTCTTCTTATGCTTAAGCAATGCTTTTACGCTTTCCTGGAGTTCCTTTGGTTGAGGAATTGTTTCCTCTTTCCTGTTTTTGTTATTTGTTTGTTTGCTTTTTGTTGTTTTTTCTTTAGCATCGGTAGCTCTCTCCATTGCCCCCGTCTTTCAGGGCGTCACGTGCTGAGCTGTGAGCTCTGTGTGAGAACCCCGCAGGCCATCCTTGCTCCCCTCCGGCATTTTCCTTAGAGCGAGCGATCCCTTTATCGAATGGGATGCTCTGTCAGTATGTGTTTGTCTCCATCTTTTATTTCCCACGTTGCCCCTCTATGCTCTTGTTATCCTACAGGTCTCTCTCTTAAAAAATTTTATTATTATTTTTAAATCCTCACCCGAGGATATACTCATTGATTTTAGAAAGGGAGGAAGGGAGAGAGAGAAACATTGATGTGAGAGAGAAACATCTATCAGTTGCCTCCAGTACGTGCCCCAACTGGAGAATCAAAACCCCAACCTAGGTATGTGCCCTGAGTGGGAATGAACCCACAACCTTTTGATGTACGGGATGATGCTCCAACCAACTGAGCCACTGAGACCAACTGAGATCGGGCCATGGCAGGTCTCTCTTTGTGAGTAACCACGGTTTTCAAGACCGACACAGTGCCCAGGTTTGTTCAGTGCACCCCAGTAGTACTTTTCTTCCTCTATATCAGTGGTGTTTCTTTTCTTGGAGGAAACAGGATCTACAGAAGCCGACTCTCCCACCATCAGTGCTTCAGGAGGTGACTGCTCAACCTAATGAGGGTGAGGTGGGCGGGGTCAGAATGGGACTCAAACCAGCCAGAGGCTCTGGGAAGCTTCACGCTTGAACCCAGTTAGAATCTGCATCTGTGCGTCTGTGTTCACTCCCCCAGGGTAGTGTTTTTCCTACCTGAACAGTAGCTAGAGCAGCAGATTGCTCAGGGCTCAAATTCGCATCCGCCCTGGGGGCAGAGAGCGGACCGTTGGGTCCCGTGGCTGACAGTGGCCAGCCTCCCGATTGGTGGGGGCAGCCTCCTGGGGATTGCATTCCAGAAACACGGACTTGGTAAGAGGAGATCGTCCTGTGTCCTGCGTAATATTATGAATCCCCAACATTCCAAATTGCATCTGAAATTTGGGGCACTCAGGAAATTTTTTATTTGAGCTGTACGTCCCCGGAGTGGCGTAAATGAGAACCATTTGCGGCTATGTGGCTTTCTTGGTGGAAAACGTCAATACTTGGTCCAAATTTTTTTTGGACAAGGGATTACGAATGCGAGGTCTGTTTTCACGGAGGATCGGAATTTTTTTGTGGAGACTCTATTATATTTCTAGTTTTGTAATTTATTAGATTTTGGAAAAATTGCTTTGGAAATAGTGGTTTAAAATATCTGAATTATTGAAGGAGGATCGTGTAGGCAAACAGTTCTTTCCACAGGCACACATTTCCGAGTAATTTGGGGAACTGTTTGTTCAGACTTCTGAAAACCATGTCCAAGTAAACCACGAAATTCTGAATATGAAAGATGTGGCTTAAAATGAACCAAAAGAATCCTAAGTTCTATGAGAAACGGACGATTCTTAGCTGTTAATGTTGTAGCACCGAGGGAAAAAATGTATATATAATATCTGAAAAATTATTTGACCTCAGTGTTTTTGCAAGCTTTCAAAACGTTTGTGATAGACAACTCTTTGTTGAAGTACAGAATGAGGTCACTTAACGTTGGAACTTTGAATTTCTTGGACATTTCAGAGAAAGTGTTACATCTCATGCTCTTTGGGATGTGGTTTCCTTCATCCTCCGGGACTTAGTGCAAAATGTTACCGACGTAAATGAAAGGTGCTGGGTGTTCTCGAGAGAGCAGCCTCTGGACCCAGCTGGGGCCTGCTCTCCTCCCGAGGGTCAGGCCGCAGGGATGGTCTGAGGGGGGCCAGAGGGCACCGGGCCTTGAGCTGGGCTTGTGGTATCGACATGGCTCTGCCCCAATTCTGAAGTCGGTTTGGGTCCCCGTTACCAGGAGACCGACTTGATTACTTAGCAGTTGCCCTCCGAGCCCTGCCCGTGTGAGACAGAGACTCAGGCAGCGTTCCCAGCGCCTTCAATATGGCAGAGCTGGGAGAGACTCAGTCTCCGAACAGCAGCAGTGTGGACGCTCTGAGCACCGATAGGACCGTCTCCTTTGCCATCAGCCCCGGGTGCTGGCGTGTCGCTAGTGCTGACGCAGAGTCCAGGGGGCAGTGGTATCAACACGCGGCCAAGCAACCAGCCAACAGAAAGGAATACCAGAACAGCCCACATTATAGTTCCTCCAATTGTTGTGTTTTTTCATTTGTCTCTGATCAGATTCATACAAGTAAATTTCCACAGTATTTTCCAGACTGTCTGTTATAAAATAGTAAGGGGCAAGGGCCTAGTGATTTTCTTCAATCACACCCTGAAACATCAGTTAAGAGCTTGCCCATCTGTGTTTTAAGGGGTTACCTTCCAGCAAGGGACGGGTTTGTCTTTCGGAGGGTGAGCGTTTGAACTAGAGTGAGATGACACACCCCAGCCCTGCTGTGGTCACATGACCCTGTGGGGAGTAGGGGAACTTGGTTACGTCTCAATTTATTATTTTCATTCAGCTTATCCGTAGTTTGTTGGCAGGGCAAATGCAGTCTCGGTGGTTTATAGCAAACACAGATTTATTTCTCGTTTACATGAGTGTGGGCTGCCAGAGGCCACCCCCTGCCCACAGCTCTGGTCCACGTGGTATCAGCCCTCCGATCTGGATGTCCGTTTCCCAGGCCGAGGGGGAGAGCAGTGGCCTGGCCACGGGAAGACTCCTAAAGCCCTCGCCTGGACATGCTTCGCTTCACTCATAATCACATTTTATGGGTCAGTGCGGGTCACCTGGTGAAACCTGATCTGCCCCCCCCCCCCTCCAGCATCGCTCTGAGCCACCTGGCAGCTGGACCCCTGCTCCTGGGGAGGGTGAGCATCGAATGCCCTGAGCCCTTACAGGCGGTGCACGTTAAAGCCGTTGGCTTCACCGTTAGATTAACATGAATAGGTCTGCATCTGTCATGCTGTGGAAATGGCTTCCTCCTGATGGTTACCAGCTTCCTCTCCCGAGCGCTCTGCAAGTGACGCTCATGCAGGTTGAGACAGAGGGAGCGTTAGGTAAAGGAGAGCTGAGTGAGAGGTTGTTAGTAGGAAATCCTTCCTTGCTATTTTTGTACCTTTTCTTTTCTCCGTCATCAGTTGTCTCTTCCTTGTGTTGATTATTGACTAGAAGTCTGAACTCCACCTCCGCCACACACACTGGCCCAGATTGTTGAACTCCTGAGCCCGGCAGGGTTGGGGATCGGTCTCCCGTGGGGAGGACTGCCCGTCGGGCCTTTCAGCTGGAGGGCTGGGTTTTCTCTGCCGCTGCCGTCCCAGCACCGCGCGTCCCGCTTTCCCCAGCGGCGCTCACGGTCTCCGTCCACGTGCACATGTGGACAGCAGCCTGCCCACGACGAACAGCCCACGCTGAGTCAGACAGACGCCGCGGAACCCCGCGCCGCGGCCTCTCCGGGGTGAAGTGCGCCTGCACACCTGGAGTCGTCCCTTGCACACAGGAGGCGGTCGCTGTGCGGGTTTGGGACCGCAGAACCGGCCTCCAGCGCGAGGGCTCATGGGATCTATGCTCCTGAGGCAGCGGGCTGGCGGTCAGACAGCGGTGGCGAGTGAGTGATGCCGTGTGGACGGGAGGGGAGAGTGAGAAGCAGGGTCAGCGTTCTGAGAGAGGGATCGAGCCGGAGAGAGCTGGGCTGGAAGGACCTGAGCTCGTTGGTTCCCAACTGCGTCCCAGTGCGGAAGTAGTTACACTGCCCAGTGAGGAGGGGCCCTGCCCAGTGAGGAGGGGGCCCTGCCCAGTGAGGAGGGGGCCCTGCCCAGTGAGGAGGGGGTCCTGCCCAGTGAGGGAGGGGCCCTGCCCAGTGAGGAGGGGGCCCTGCCCAGTGAGGGAGGGGCCTGCCCAGTGAGGAAGGGGGCCCTGCCCAGTGAGGAGGGGGCCCTGCCCAGTGAGGAGGGGGCCCTGCCCAGTGAGGAGGGGCCTGCCCAGTGAGGAAGGGGCCCTGCCCAGTGAGGAAGGTGCCCTGCCCAGTGAGGGAGGGGCCTGCCCAGTGAGGAAGGGGCCTGCCCAGTGAGGAAGGGGGCCCTGCCCAGTGAGGGAGGGGCCTGCCCAGTGAGGGAGGTGCTCTGCCCAGTGAGGAGGGGGCCCTGCCCAGTGAGGAGGGGCCCTGCCCAGTGAGGAGGGGGCCCTGCCCAGTGAGGGAGGGGCACTGCCCAGTGAGGAGGGGGCCCTGCCCAGTGAGGAGGGGCCCTGCCCAGTGAGGGAGGGGCACTGCCCAGTGAGGAGGGGGCACTGCCCAGTGAGGAGGGGGCCCTGCCCAGTGAGGGAGGGGGCCCTGCCCAGTGAGGAGGGGGCCCTGCCCAGTGAGGAGGGGCCCTGCCCAGTGAGGGAGGGGGCCCTGCCCAGTGAGGAGGGGGCCCTGCCCAGTGAGGAGGGGGCACTGCCCAGTGAGGAGGGGGCCCTGCCCAGTGAGGAGGGGGCCCTGCCCAGTGAGGAGGGGGCCCTGCCCAGTGAGGAGGGGGCCCTGCCCAGTGAGGAGGGGGCCCTGCCCAGTGAGGAGGGGGCCCTGCCCAGTGAGGAGGGGCCCTGCCCAGTGAGGAGGGGCCCTGCCCAGTGAGGAGGGGCCCTGCCCAGTGAGGAGGGGGTCCTGCCCAGTGAGGAGGGGGCCCTGCCCAGTGAGGAGGGCCCTGCCCAGTGAGGAGGGGCCCTGCCCAGTGAGGGAGGGGCCCTGCCCAGTGAGGAGGGGCCCTGCCCAGTGAGGGAGGGGCCCTGCCCAGTGAGGAGGGGGCCCTGCCCAGTGAGGAGGGGGCCCTGCCCAGTGAGGGAGGGGCACTGCCCAGTGAGGAGGGGGCCCTGCCCAGTGAGGAGGGGGCCCTGCCCAGTGAGGAGGGGGCCCTGCCCAGTGAGGAGGGGGCCCTGCCCAGTGAGGAGGGGCCCTGCCCAGTGAGGGAGGGGCCCTGCCCAGTGAGGAAGGGGCCCTGCCCAGTGAGGAGGGGGCCCTGCCCAGTGAGGAGGGGGCCCTGCCCAGTGAGGAGGGGGCCCTGCCCAGTGAGGAGGGGCCTGCCCAGTGAGGAGGGGCCCTGCCCAGTGAGGAGGGGCCCTGCCCAGTGAGGAGGGGGTCCTGCCCAGTGAGGAGGGGGCCCTGCCCAGTGAGGAGGGGCCTGCCCAGTGAGGAGGGGCCTGCCCAGTGAGGAAGGGGGCCCTGCCCAGTGAGGAGGGGGCCCTGCCCAGTGAGGAAGGTGCCCTGCCCAGTGAGGGAGGGGCACTGCCCAGTGAGGAAGGGGCCCTGCCCAGTGAGGAGGGGGCCCTGCCCAGTGAGGGAGGTGCTCTGCCCAGTGAGGGAGGTGCTCTGCCCAGTGAGGAGGGGGCCCTGCCCAGTGAGGAGGGGCCCTGCCCAGTGAGGAGGGGGCCCTGCCCAGTGAGGAGGGGGCCCTGCCCAGTGAGGAGGGGGCCCTGCCCAGTGAGGAGGGGGCCCTGCCCAGTGAGGAGGGGTCCTGCCCAGTGAGGAGCGGGATCCTGCCCAGTGAGGAGGGGGCCCTGCCCAGTGAGGAGGGGGCCCTGCCCAGTGAGGAGGGGGCCCTGCCCAGTGAGGAGGGGGCCCTGCCCAGTGAGGGAGGGGCCCTGCCCAGTGAGGAAGGGGCCCTGCCCAGTGAGGGAGGGGCCTGCCCAGTGAGGAAGGGGCCTGCCCAGTGAGGAAGGGGGCCCTGCCCAGTGAGGGAGGGGCCCTGCCCAGTGAGGAGGGGCCTGCCCAGTGAGGAGGGGGCCCTGCCCAGTGAGGAGGGAACCTGCCCAGTGAGGAGGGGGCCCTGCCCAGTGAGGAGGGGGCACTGCCCAGTGAGGAGGGGGCCCTGCCCAGTGAGGGAGGGGCCTGCCCAGTGAGGGAGGGGCACTGCCCAGTGAGGAGGGGGCCCTGCCCAGTGAGGAGGGGGCCCTGCCCAGTGAGGGAGGGGCCCTGCCCAGTGAGGGAGGGGCCCTGCCCAGTGAGGAGGGGCCCTGCCCAGTGAGGGAGGGGCCCTGCCCAGTGAGGGAGGGGCCCTGCCCAGTGAGGGAGGGGCACTGCCCAGTGAGGGAGGGGCACTGCCCAGTGAGGAGGGGGCACTGCCCAGTGAGGAGGGGGCCCTGCCCAGTGAGGAAGGGGGCCCTGCCCAGTGAGGAGGGGGCCCTGCCCAGTGAGGGAGGGGCACTGCCCTGTGAGGAGGGGGCACTGCCCAGTGAGGGAGGGGGCCCTGCCCAGTGAGGAGGGGGCCTGCCCAGTGAGGGAGGGGGGTCCTGCCCAGTGAGGAGGGGGCCTGCCCAGTGAGGGAGGGGGGTCCTGCCCAGTGAGGGAGGGGGCACTGCCCAGTGAGGAGGGGGCCCTGCCCAGTGAGGAGGGGCCTGCCCAGTGAGGAGGGGCCTGCCCAGTGAGGAGGGGCCCTGCCCAGTGAGGAGGGGCCCTGCCCAGTGAGGAGGGGGCCCTGCCCAGTGAGGAGGGGGCCCTGCCCAGTGAGGAGGGGGCACTGCCCAGTGAGGGAGGGGCCCTGCCCAGTGAGGGAGGGGCCCTGCCCAGTGAGGAGGGGGCCTGCCCAGTGAGGGAGGGGGGTCCTGCCCAGTGAGGAGGGGGCCTGCCCAGTGAGGGAGGGGGGTCCTGCCCAGTGAGGAGGGGGCCTGCCCAGTGAGGAGGGGGCCCTGCCCAGTGAGGAAGCACTGGCATTAATTAATTAAACCCTATCAAGTGATGGTGTCCTTGTTCTATGTGGTTCTCTTTCAAAGTCCCCCCCACACACACCCCTAACAAGCGGCGCCCTCACCTTGGATGGACATCCTAGTGAAGCGTCTGTGTGGCTCCCTGCACCCTCCCTCCCAGCAGGGCGCCGGGGGGAGAGCAGCGTCAGCGCTGTGTCCTTCCCTCGGAGCCGGCCCGGCGCTCCTGTGGCTCCTGGCGCTGGCCGGGGGAGCGCACCCAGTCCGTGCCGTCTCCCAGGTGGACAGAGCCTCAGAGAGACAGGAGACCCCGGGTGAGGAGCCAGGAGCGAGGCCGCGCCAGGAGAGTGTGGTCCCCAGGGGACCCCTGGTCTGGTCTGCCACGTGCCAGCAGCTGCCCGAGCGCGTTAGCGGCGATGGGGACCGTCAGGGAGTACAGTTTCCTCTTGGGCGTGAGATGGAGGCCACACAGTGATAGGTCTGAGCCAGCGTCGGACCAAGAAAGGGAAATCCGTTTGTGAGTCGCTGACAAGTACACGGAAAGGGTAAAAGCCACATGGAGACCAGTACCCCACAGCTCTTACATGCGCCGGGTGGCGGTGGGCTCGTCTGGATCGTATGTTACCCAGCAAACGGTCACCGTCCCGCGTGGACGAGGTCTCCATGCTGTCGTGGCCTCAGGTCTAGGCTGCTCTGTGGGGCGACCTTCACCATTTCCTTTCCATCGCAGCCTCAGCGTTGCCGGGTGTGAAGTCCGGGCAAGGAGAGGAGTTCTGATGCAGCTGCCCTGCTGCCCAGCTCCCCTCTGCCTGCTGCCGGCCGGGCGGGCCTGTCTGTTCTGTGTCGTGAGGCAGGTGCTGCTGACCCCGTTTTACACACGAGGAACCTGGGACCAAGGGGAGGTGGGATGCCTGGCCTGGGGAGACGGAGCGCCCCTGTGCACTGCGGTCCCCTGCGGAGCCCCTCGGCCTCCAGGGCAGCGGGTGGCTGTCCGTGTCCCTGACGTGTGCACCTGGGCCTCGCATGGCTGCTGACGACCCGATAAAACGAGGACACGAACAGCCTTAGAAAACTGCAGGGCGCTGTGCCGGGGTGAGATGCTGTGGTGGCTGCTGAGTGATCTTAGCCACCGGTCAGAACCAGCAGTGCGGCCCGGGCACCCATCAGTCTGGGGGGGATACTTCCCGCTTCACCCACGAGGAGCCCCAGGCCCAGCGAGGAGGGCATGCCCACGGAGCCGCTGCCCGCTCTGGCCTACGCCCGCCTCTGGCCGCCCGCCCTGCCCTGCAGCCCGAGCGCTCGCTCCCCGGGGGCGCTGGGTCCCGTCACCCTGGACTGGCTCCTGAGATGGACCCTCCCAGCCGGCCCGCTCAGACCTGGTGAGGTGGGATGAGGTAGTGATGTTGACTTTTATTTGAGGCGATTTACATAAAGTTAGCCACTCAAAAGTCATGCCAGTTGAATACTGCTGTGTTTTTTCAGCAACTCTTCCGTACTTCCTGCGTTCAGAAGTGATTGCTGTGGGGCGGACAGATGTGGGTGGAGCCCCGGCCTCAAGGGGGTGCTCTCTGGTGGCCGAGGTGAATGTCATAACACGTGATGCTCCCAACAAGATGAGTCCAATAGGCTCTCAGCCACTACCATGCTCTCCAGCTTCATTCAGATAGACAGAGCAGAGTTCTGTTACGCTTTTCTCTTTTTAAAAACTTTTATTGATTTTTAAAAATTAAATTAATTGGGTGACATTGGTTAATGAGGTTCTGTAGGGTTCATTGCATCATGAGCCCACCACCCAAAGTCAGCTCCTCTTCGGTCACCATGCATTTGACCCCCTTTGCCCTTTACTGCCCCTCCCCTTCCCGCTGGGAACCGCCAGAATTCGTCAGCTGGACAAAGGAGGGGCTTTGCAATTATTTTATGATCTAAAGTGATTTTTTTGGGGGGCGGGATTATGAATGAGTCTTAGTTTGCAGATTGCTTGAAGAATAGTAATTAGCTTACAAAGTGGCTGCATGGACTGATATTCTTGAGCTCCTGTGAGAAGGACCACATGAAAGTATCTATCATAAAAGGCCCTAACGCCGTCACAACCAAAGGAGCAGGCGCTCTTGTGGCGGGCGGGGTGGGGTGCGAGCTACTAGCTGGGGAGAGCTAGGAGCGACGGAGGGTGGGGCGCGAGCTACGAGCGGCGATGGCCAGCAGAGGCAAGCAGAAGCCAGCTACTCGTGTACGGCTTCGTGCGCGCTGGGCCTCTAGTATTTATGTAGGGAGGAGACAGAGGTTCAAACACCTGTGGTTGGTGTCTTATGTTGAATCCTTCAGAAGAATTACCATTAAACAGAGTGACATCTGAACGCTTGGGGGAAACTTCACCTTGGACCTGTCCTTGACCCACCCCTTCGCTCACCCCCCCATACAGTCTGTCAGGAAGTGGGGGCACTTCCTCCTCAGTCACGAGTCTGGTTACATCTCAGCGCCCCCTCTGTTCCCTGCAGCAGCCCTTCCAGGTGGCCGCTCTCTGACCCGGATTAGGACACTAGGCTCCCAACTGTAAGCGCTAAAGGGGAATCTTACTAGCGTGTTTCCTAACGGGCGCTGTTCTTGTGTAGACGCGGCCATTCCAGTTCCGCGTACGCGGCTCATCTTCCTGACCTATCTGAGCAGCGGTCACAGGGATGGCTTCTGCTGTGGGGACGATGGTCATGCCTGTGCCCTGCCCTGAGGAAGTCACCTTTTGGGACGTGAGCAATGCCACTGATCACATGAATGACATGACAAAAGCACGGAAATAAACCATAGCTCCAGCTGAAGTTGAGGCATAGCGAGCTCCTCTGAAGCACCCACGTGGATTTAGGGCATTAGGAGGGTGTCACGGAGCAGGATCGACCCAGTCTGGGAGGAGCCGAGGGCTTGCAGCGGCAGCGGTGCTTTGTGACCACGCCGAGACCGCATGCGCCCGGGGCTGTTGAGGGGAGGTGAGCCGGGTGGACGGCACAGGAGGCAGGTTCACCTGAAGGCCATTGGGACGCCAGGACCAAGTGGGTTCAGGTTACAGAGTCCACTTGCTAAGCTATGGAGCCCGCTCTGGGGACAGGACGGCTCTGTGTGCTGAGAGCCTGAGCTGGGGCTGCAGAGGGGCGTGGGCCCGCCGGCACTATGGGCAGAGGCCGTGAGTGGGGCTGAGTGGCTCTTCGGAGCATGGGGCCCAGGGCTCCCTGACTTTAGCCCATGTCCTGGAAACCCCTCATTGCAGGCGAAACGGGTGCCTGTCCCTTTAAGGACAGACCAGACAAGCAGGTGGTGCCGAGGACCAGACCAGGAGCAGGTGAGCTGGCAGAGGGCAGGCAGCCGGACCCACAGGGCACAGGGCCTCGCAGAGTGGGAGGCAGGCAGGGAGCTGGCTCAGGGTTCGGCTGAGCGCAGTGTGGCCAAATGAAATTTGGGGAAAAGCCGAATTGTCAGAGCAACTTTGTTTATGTGACAGTTTTGAAAACAAGTATTGTAACCACTGGTTTTCCGGAGTTATTGCACACTAAGCGCTCCCCTTCATGCAGGCTTACCGCGTGCCGGGCACCTTGCTGGGTTTTCCCAATGCCCTCACCTTTCCTCTTCGTGACCCGCCTACAGCAGCTCTCTTATGTCCCCCGCCTCATAGGGGAGGTAACGGGGGTCTGAGAGAGGAAGCGGCTTGTGGGGTCAGGTGGCTGATTCATGGTAGGGAGAGACTGGCAGCAAGCAGCAGGGTCCATACTATTGTTCTCTTTTACTGCCAAGTACTACTACATGCCAGTTCCAGAACGATGATAACATATGGACTACCCGTTCCAGAAAGATTATACCATATGGACCACCAGAGGAATATGCAACATTCTCCAAAGCCCCTTTGCTTAGAGACGAGCTGTATTAACACCGTTGTTGATAGCTTTTTCTTTTAGAGATACACGTGTGTGCATATGCACACACACACATACACAATACATATATATATATATATAAACATATATAGTATACAGTTTTTCCATAAATATTACATCTAATAAATCTAAAACCAATTATTAGACATCTTTCTAACTTACATCGTTGGACATTTAAGCTGTTTTAATTAAAAAAAAAATGATCTCTGAACACATAATAATCTGGCCACTCAGTGTATATCCTATATAATAAAAGACTAATATGCAAATTGTTCCCTCAACCAGGAGTTCTACCAGCAGGCAGGCCAGCCAACCGCCCATATCCCCTCCCCCTGGCCAGGCTGGCCGGACCCCACCCATGCACGAATTCATGCATCAGGCCTCTAATATATATATATATATATATATATATATATATATATATATACACACTGATATGCTGAGTGGCCAGATTATTATGCGTTCAGAGATCATAATAATCTGGCCACTCAGTGTATATATATATACTAGAGGCCCAGTGCATGAAATTCATGCACGGGGGGGGGGGATGTCCCTCACCCCAGCCTGCACCCTCTCCAATCTGGGACTCCTTGAGGGATGTCTGACTGCCAGTTTAGGCCCGATCACAGTGGACATCCCTCTCACAATCCAGGACTGCTGGTTCTCAACTGTATGCCTGCCTTCCTTCCTGATTGCCCCTAACCGCTTCTGCCTGCCAGCCTGATCACCCCCTAACCACTCCCCTGCCAGCCTGATTGATGCCTAACTGCTCCCCTGCTAGCCTGTTTGCCCCTAACTGCCCTCCCCTGCAGGCTTGGTCACCCCTAATTGCCCTCCCCTGCAGGCCTGGGTCCCTCCCAACTGTCCTTCCCTACAGGCCTGGTAGCCCCCAACTTCCCTCCTCTGCAGGCTTGATCACCCCCAACTGCCCTCCCTTGTAGGCTTGGTCACCCCCAACTGCCCTCCTCTGCAGGCTTGATTGCCCCCAACTGCTCTCCCTTGTAGGCCTGGTCCCTCCCAACTGCCCTCCCCTGCTGGCCATCTCATGGTGGCCATCTTGTGTCCACATGGGGGCAGCCATCTTTGACCACATGGGGGCAGCCATCTTGTGTGTTGGAGTTATGGTCAATCTGCATATTACTCTTTTATTAGATAGGATTGATTTCAGAGAGAAAGGGAGAGGGAGAGAGAGAGAGAAACGTCAATGATGAGAGAATCATTGATCCGCTGCCTCCTTCACGTCCCCCAGTAGGGATCAGGCCTGCAACCTGTTATGTACCCTTGACTGAGAATTGAACCGAGACCTCCTGGTTCATAGGTCGACACTCAACCACTGAGCCAAGCCCTCCGGGCAAGCTCTTGTAACTTTTTGATACAACAAGCAGCACAGAGTAGACGTAATTAGCTGAAAATGATGTACAAATAAAACCAAGTGAAAGAAGCCTGAAAAACACAAGGAATTCGGAGTGATGGGCAGGGATGCAGGAGATGATGAGGCTGTAAAACATCCTCTGGGTGTCTCCCTGTCCCCAACACGGCGGCCACCACAGGCTGAGAAGCAGTTGCTTTGGAACAGGCTGTGACGTCGAACAGCTTCTTTCAGCGAAAGCGTTTTCAGCGGAAGCACCCCGAGCCGGTGACAGGAACCCAGCAGTACCGCGAGGTGGCCAGCCTGTGAGGCGTCATGCAGGGAGGGACTGTGTGCAGGGCAGTGCCAGCAAACCCAGGTAGCTGAGATCCAGTGAACTTGGGGATCTGAACATTAAAACGTGAGCTTCAGGGAGTAAGCGGCCAGGCTGATGCCGGCAGGGAGGTGCTGCTAAGGCTGAGGCTGGGCCAAGGGGCCGGCGGTGGCTGGGAGGAGGCAGCAGGTGCGGAAATCACCGGCATCGGGAGGCCAGGCCTCTGGCAGGTTCCCGCCGGGAGGCCCTGAACAAGGAGGAGAAAGTCATGAGTGGTTGTTGAGGGATTAAACCCGTTCGCTGTAGGCAAGGAAGCAATTGAGGAGGACACTTCCTCAAGCTGCTGGGGTAGCCAATGGCGAGGCAGAGGCTCGTGGCCCGGCAGCAGTAGGAAAAGCTGTCTGGACAGCTCCCTAAAGGACATGGATTGGAGTCACAGCCGGAGGGACACGGCTGCTCCGACCACGCTGTGGCTCCGGGTAAGACCTGCAGGCGGTTCCTGGAGCTGCAGCGCTGCCAGGATCTGATGAAAGTGACGTTACCTGCTGCGTTCAGATTTGCTGTCACAGAGCCCCGGACAGGCATGCTGTGTCTTGTGACTGTAGTTTCAGTCAGTGTCTCATCTTTAAAATTAAAAATTGCTATCTTTTCCTGGCGCTGCGAAGGCCGGCCCCACATTAATGACTAATATGTTCGCCGGACATTTAACTAATGAACTTTCTTGGGTGTTGATGAGATAAGCGCTGAGATTCATGACTGTTCTGGAGGCTTCATTGGGTGCGTTCTCGCGTGCTTTGGGTAACTCATAGCAAGTGGCTTACGCATCCCGGAACGGACCTCTGGGGCGTGCATTTAAAAAGCGGCCGCTCTGCTGCGTGTCTGCGTTGGCGTGTCGGTTCCTGTTGCACGCGGAGTGACGGCTGTGTGGGGTAGTTCAGTGTTCACCATTAGACCGCACCTTTCAGGTTCCTGGAGGCACGGGATTCAAAACCTCCCGGGAACCTCCAGTTCGGCGGGCGCCGCCTTTCAGGGGCTGTGGCCAGGGGTCAGGTTTGCTCCCGGCTTTGAACTTTGAACCCAGTCTCCCGTGTGCAGTATCTGATGAACATGATCATCCTTTCTCCTTTCCACAGCATTTTCCAATATATTTTGTTTTTAAAATTACAAAGTAATCTGTTTGTGGAGGAAAAATCTAAAAGAGCGTTGAATATAGACTCCCCTTCTCCCAACCAAAAACGAGAACTGTGAACAGGTGGATGCATATTTTTCCAATCTTGCTTGTGTATACATACACTCATGCATGCGTGTGTACACAGACTTTAACCACCCCCCCCCCCCCGTCTCACCATGAGCGCTGTGACCCCCAGAGGAGAGGCTCGCTCTCTGCTGGGCTCAGTGGGATTCCACTCCTGTGGGGGTGTTTTGTCTTTGTCCTCCCCCGCCCCCCCCCCTCCCGGCCCTCGCTCAAGCTTCAGGAAGCCCAGGCTGGCTTTGCTTCTCTCCACCCTCAGCAGCGATGCCAGGAGCCCACCCGGACAGGTCCCAGGGCTGTGGAAGCCAGCCGCCCGGTGCTCCTCCGGGCCCACAGCTGCCGGGTACCCCCCCCCCCAGCCCGCCGCAGCCGCCCAGGCAGCAGGCTTCGTGCTCCACTGACGGCCAGCGCGTACGTGCCCGGGTTCCCTGGCCTCCCCCCTCCGTCGGTTAGGGGCTGAGACTTTCTTGCGGTGGTTAGCCATCCTTTCAGCCCCATTGATTTCTGTCTTCTGGGATTTTCTGAAAAGCTTTGGTGTGGGTGGGACTTGTTTCCCCTCCCTCTGCCCTGAGGTGGGTTTGGGTGCCACGGGGACTCAGACGATGCTCCGAACGCCCAGGTGCCACGTCTTTTTTCTATTTCTGGCCCAGCGCTTTGGCAATGGTTTCAGGGCTGGGTTTGTGCTGAAACCTGAAAGTTCATTTTTCTTCCAGTTTTGCATTGAATGTTATTCAAAATGACTTCATCGACATGTCATCGCTCCCTGCCTGGGTGCAGGAGCGACACTGTCACTTAGCAAGGTCCTTCCTGGTGCTTCACGGCCTCAGGGCGGCCTGACAGGCCAATCGATGAGCGCCATTCACTTTTAGAAGGTTAAATAATTACCCTCATTTTATTCGATGTCTATAAACGTCACTGTCTATAACAGATGTTTGTATTTTAGGTGAAGGTGACTGAATATTGTCAGTTTCCCTTTTCAGTGTCCAGATTAACTGGACATATAACATCAGTAATAGTCACGTTTAAGCATGCACGGCCCCCAATGCCTCTACAATGATTTCTTAATTCCTGGTGGAAGGTCCCCAGTTTCTATTGCGTTGTCTGTGTTGGGCATACAACAGGAAGGAGAAAACATTTTCTACTTGGCGGTTGAAGACATAGAGTCAGACACAGAGCTGCTGATCGGCTACCTGGACAGCGACATGGAGGCGGACGAGGAGGAGCCGCAGACCCCGCCGATGGCCCAGGACGGGGGAGGCCACCTCGCTCAAGGGGAGTCCACACCTGGCAGGACAGGTACGGCCTCTCCTCGGGACCCAGCGAACGGAGGTGGAGGAGAAACAGAACTGGGGTGAATGATGGCTGCAAAATAGAGTTAGCTTTGCCAGCACTGCGCTCAGCGGTGCCCATCTGTGTGCCCAGCTTTCTGCCAGCGGGAGGAGCATGCTGGGCGTGGTGGCAGGTGTGCCCTGCATCACGGCCAAGGTCACAGGACGCTCTGCTCTCCTGGGTGCACGGGGGAGCAGGAGGGAGGACTTCAGCTCTAGCCCTGCAGCTGCCTTGTGACCTGGCGAGTCCCTGTGTCTCTGAGACTTTATCCCCCTTGTCCCCGGGACATGCTGTAATTGTGCCCATTACTTAAATACACCTCCTAGTTCTGTATTTCTGCCCCTGTTGTTCTTTAGTTAACAAAATAGCAATTTCCATTACTTTTGTGAAAAGAATCAAAATTAATAGATTTTTAAAACATAGGGATTAAGTACTTATGTTGTTGCTATTTTTATTTAGAATAAAACTCCAAACCAAAACCAAAACAACCAACCAACCAAGAAATAACAGAAGCTGCCCTGGCCGGTGTGGCTCAGTGTTTGGTGCACTGGCCCATGCACCAAAGGGTAGAGGGTTCGATTCCTGGTCATGGGCACTTACCTGGGTGGCAGTTCGATCCTAGGCCACTCAGGACACGTGTGGGAGGCAACCAGTCATTGTGTTTCTCTCACATCCAAGTTTCCCTCTCTCTCTTTCTTTCTCCCTCCCTCTCTCCATTCCTCCCTCCCTCCCTCCATCCCTTTCACTCTCTCTAAAAATCAATGGGAAAAATATCCTTGGGTGAGATTAAAAAATAATAATCCTATATAATAAAAGCCCAATATGCAAATCGACCGAACGGCAGAACAACTGGTGGAACGACCGGTTGCTATGACGTGTACTGACCACCAGGGAGCAGATGCTCAATGCGGGAGCTGCCCCCAGCCCACAGGCCCCAAGCCAGCCAAGGCAGGTGCCAGCGGGGAACCCCTCGATCACTCCCCTGGTTACCCCATAGATCAGCCCTGATTGCCGGCCAGGCCTAGGGACCCCACCCATGCACGAATTTTGTGCACCGGGCCACTAGTAAAAGATAAAATGAAAAAAAGGAAACTGCCCAGATGGCTAACAACGAAGAGCTTTGTTAAACAAATTATGGAACCTTCACTTAAAACAATTAAATTTTTTTTTTTTACTTTTCCATGTTAAATGGAAGAAAAGAACAACATATAACATTGCATATAAAGTGTAATCATACATGTAGCTATTTCTAGGCTGAGTGTGAAATACGAAAGCACAAAACCCGTCAGAAATGGATGGAGTGCTTGTCTCTTCCTGCCTGGCTGGTTGGTGAATTTTATTTTCTTCAGATTTTCTGCATTTTCTACATATGAGCTCAGTTGATAATCAGAAATGATATGTAAGTTAAATACACACTCGGGCAGAGCTGTGGTGGTGGGCAGGATAGCCAGCGGCAATGGGGTCTCCCTCGCCCGCCATCAGGGCCTGTCACATAGACGTGACATTCCCCTTGAGGATGCAGCATCCTTTTCCTTGGCTGGACGGTCTCTCCGTGCAGCTAAACGTGACCTCAAGGTTACCCGTTTTGGGGGAACCTGCCCCCCTCTGTAACGTAACACTAGCTCCTTGCTGTGGACAGGTAACATTGCAGGGAAAATGAAACATGATTTTGTAATAACTTGGTGCAACACAAGTGACAGTATTTAAAAAACCATGTCTTTCTCTCTAGTCACACTTCCTAATATTTTTCATGGGCAGCACTGTTCCTGTTCATAGAGATGGTGTGAGTGTTCAGATCTGAGACCAGGAAGCACAACTGATGTGGTTTTAAAATGCGGGGCGACCTGAGCAGCTCTTCTCCTTTTCGCCCCGTGACCCCGCAGGCTGCCGTGGCTGTGGCGAGGACCACGCGTGTCCCCAGTGCGAGTCCAGCTTCCCCAGCGAGGAGGTCCTGGCCGAGCACCTGCATGCGCTGCACCGGACGCCCGACGGGGAGAAGGAGTTCAAGTGCAAGGCCTGCGGGAAGAAGTTCCCCGTGCCGCAGGCCCTGCAGAGACAGTGCGTACGCGCAGCGCCGCTCTGCCCCCGTGACCCTGGCTCCCTGTGTTCTAACCTGCGAGCGTGTGTGTGCGTGTGTGTGCGTGTGTGTGAGGCAGACACGGGCGTAGGGAGGTCAGAGCCTTCCAGGGTCGTTGTCACTCACTCACCCTGTAGTGTGTTGACTTTTGAAACATGCTGGCTGTGAGTTTAACAAGTAAGCATTGTGCCGAAACCGGTTTGGCTCAGTGGATAGAGCGTCGGCCTGCGGACTGAAGGGTCCCGGGTTCGATTCCGGTCAAGGGCATGTACATTAGTTGCGGGCACATCCCCGGTGGGGGGTGTGCAGGAGGCAGCTGGTCGATGTTTCTCTCTCATCGATGTTTCTAGCTCTCTGTCCCTCTCCTTTCCTCTCTGTAAAAAATCAATAAAATATATTAAAAAAAAAAAAAAAAAATAACAAGTAAGCATTGCTTATGCAAACCAGTCTTTGTCCGTTTGCTAACTTGCCAGTCACTCCCCAGCTCATTGGTTTACTCATCGGAACTTAGACGCGCAAATCGTAGCTGGTGCGTGGAGGTGACAGGTCACGCTTCAGTGGTCTGTGGATGTTCCCGCGGAAGCCGGGGCCAGGCGAGTGTGAGACCTGCCGAGTTCAGAGCGCAACGAAGGCAGGGACCGTGCGGAGCCCTGCTCGTGGCCGCACCACCTTGAGGAATCACTTCCGTGAATGTGTGAGGGCATGACGCCGAGATGGCGTAAATGGTCCCACCCATCGCTCCGCACCGTCTGTCTCTTGGTTTATAGTTAACAGCATGCGACATTGTTCTTTCACTTTAGCATTTACGGGATCAGGGATTACCAACTGGGAGAACGTAGACGCACGTGTTTGGGAACGTTTAATTTGAACAGAATGTCATTTGCATATGAGCAAGAACTCTTCAGCGTAGGCTTAGGGTTTTATTCGTTCGTTCACTGAAGAAATCCTGAAAGCGGCCCCGTTCCTCAGTCACTGCCCGATGTCATACACATCCACTTCGGCTCGTGAAACTGGAGATGAAGATTTCTGCCCAAAACATAAAACTTAAATTTATGCTAAATTTTTATAATAACAAGAGATTAAGCATTTGGAAATGCTATTATAGGCTCTTAAAAAACACACACACGGGCTGCGCACTTTCAACAGAGGTTAAAACTGCGTTCCAGTCAGCTTTTATTGACTTTGGTATGATGTATTCCACACCTGAGCTGGCTCTTACAGTGAAATTCGGGACTCCTCCCGATCTTAAAGGGCCACAGGCGAGTGGAAGAGAGAGCACTCAGCTGACGGTTCAGAGCAGAGGCATGCGCATCATCTTTGTTCCTTGTCTTCCTCTTCCCCTCAGTGCTCTTCAGTGCCCGGCCAAAGGCAGCCCGAAGGACTCCTCCCGAAGCTTCCAGTGCTCCGTCTGCAATTCGCCCTTCAGCTCGGCGCCCAGGTGAGTGGGGTGAGCAGAGGGCTGCTAGGTCCCTGGGTCCCTGCGGGTCCCTGTGGAGTGCACGCTTCAGGCCTCTCGGTGATTCAGGTTCCGGGCCACAGGCCTGACTCGCTGTCCCTATCTGCCCAGTAACGCCTTCGCTGACCCCGAGCGGGGACACGCGCTCCAAGCCCCCTCCTGCCCCCCTCCCTGCCCCGCAGCTGCGAGCAGCACCAGGAGGCGTGCAGGAGCAAAGCCAGGTTCGTGTGCAAGGCCGGCAGCTGTGGGAAGAGGCTGAAGAGCAGGGATGCCCTGAGGAGACACCAGGAAAATGTCCACGCGGGTGAGGAGTCCTGCAGGGGCTTTGACAGGCGTCCCCTCCCGGCCGAGCCGGCCGTCTGTCCACAGCTGTCTGTCTGTCTGTCTGTCTGCAGCCCTCTGTCTGTCGCTGTGGAGCTGACAGCTGGCCTTCCCTCCACGCGTGTGCAGACAGGCATTCCCTTTCCCCCGACACTGTTTTCTTTTCCAAGTCGATTTTGGCAGAATTGGTCGCTTTCCTGCCGGAGTCCATCTGCCTTCATATCCTTACAGGAAAGTCCCGCTTCTTAACGCTTCTCTTCTCCTGTATCGGAGATTACCGGCCACCTTGTGCCATGGGGATGGATTGACTGTTTGGATCAGGACAGCAGAGGCCATTGGATTCTTCCTGATGGCTGGGTAAACAGTGACGCAGACCTGAAAGGCGACCCTCACTGGGGTTCCATCCGCCTGGTGACCGTGTTTTGGTTCCGGGACCGAAGCCACAGCACTGAGCCGAGCAGACCGCGCGTCCTCAGAGCTCGCTTTACTCCCTGGGAGGCGTGTCCTTAGAGGAGGGGCGGTGCCCGGAGCCCCCACTGTACCCACACTTCCTCCAGTGCACCCTGCTGCCTCGGCTTCTGGGGAGTGGGTGGGCACGTCTTTCTGATACGAGGAAACTGGATTTCTTGTCCCCTACCCTCGAATTCAGGAGAGAAGGGTGGTCGGGGTCAGCCTCAATGTCCCTGTTTGTGCCTTGTCTCTAATGCTGACACGCTGGGTCCTGGCGGCTGGTGTGAGCGAGTGAGCTGGCACTCCACCTGGTCTGGGCTGCCCCTCAGGTGGGAGCCCCCTCAGGTGGGAGCCCCCTCAGGTGGGAGCCCCCTCAGGTGGGAGCCCCCTCAGGTGGGAGCCCCCTCAGGTGGGAGCCCCCTCAGGTGGGAGCCCCCTCAGGTGGGAGCCCCCTCAGGTGGGAGCCCGCTCAGGTGGGAGCCCTGGTGGAGGAAGGGCTGGCCTGGAAGCATATCTTCGGGGATGCCCATGCATCTGTGGCCCTGTAAGATTGTTAATAGTCCCTGATTTAACTGTAAGAGCCAGCTCAGCAGAAGTGTCTTTGGTGTAGAAGATATAATACTAAAGACAGTAAAATCTGACTGGAATGCAGTTTTCACCGCTATTAAAGTGCACAGCCCTTGTGTGTTTTCAAGAGCCTATAATAGAATTTCCAATGCTTAATCTCATTATTACAAAATTTAACCTGTTTGAGTGTTAAGTTTTGAGCAGAAGCTTTCCTCCAGGCTGTGCCGTCCCTTTCCGCGCGGCCGTGGGGTCTGAGGAAGGCGGTTTCCTGCACTCCGCGCTCCTGGCCGTGCGTGGGCCTGTCTCATCTCCGTGCCGAGCTGTTGAGTGTGACGTGCTGTTCTTCATTTTCTCCCTCTTTGTCTGTGATGTGTTACAGCAAATCTTTCTTGTCGTTTGTGAAGCGAGCTCTGCGGGGCTAAGTGAAAAGCCAGATGCCGAAACCGCCTCTGGGACCCTGCGTTCCCGCCGTCACCGGGCGGGCGGCCTCAGCCTGGGCTCCCCCAGCCCCGGCTCTGAGGCGGCCCGTCATTGGCCTTGGTGTTATAATACTGCTCGTCTGGAAGCTCCTGGTGGTTTTGTAGGAAACCGGTTACGAAGCACAGTTTCTGGCTTTGCTCTGAGGAGCGTCATGGAAAACGTGGGGCTTACTGTGTGCAGCCAGAGGTCCCTGTGCCCACCCGCCGCTGGGACTGTCACACCGTCTCTCTCGTTCCGAGCCTCTCTTGCTTCTCTCTTTCCTCCGTGGCCGGCACAGACTTTTGGGGAAAGAATATTCCATTTTGAGAGCAGTGTTCACACAGGGCTGTGGGATCCTTTGCTGGGAAGGCCAGTATTCCAGGAGAGAGATGGTCTCCCAACTGTTAGACTGATGGCGACAGATGGTCCTTTTAGGGATATGAGAAGAGAGAAGCTGAGTTTTTTTTGTTTTTGTTGTTGTTTTTTAGTATATCTTTATTGATTTCAGAGAGGAAGGGAGACGGGGAGAGAGAGAGAAACATCAATGATGAGAGAGAATCATTGATTGGCTGCCCCAGCATGCCTCCTACTGGGGATCGAGCCCACAACCCAGGCATGTGGCCTCCTGGTTCGCTCAACCACTGAGCCAAGCCAGCCGGCAGGAAGCTGAGTTTAAATAAGCATCACCTTTTCCCACAGAAGCTGTGACATGTGGTGCATAGGGGTCCGGCCACTCCTAGAAGCATCCTTAGCCCCATTGTGTCAAACCTCGCAGTAACTAAGCTCAGTTGTATCCATTTCTCACACCCCCCAGCCTTTGTAAGCAATGTGTTCCTGAATTTTTGTTGTTGTTGTTGTTAATCCTCACCCCAGGATATTTTCCCATTGATTTTTAGAGAGAGTGGAAGAGAGAGGGAAAGACAGAGAAACATCCATGTGAGAGAAACACATCGATTGGTTGCCTCTTGCATATGCCCTGACCAGGGTCTGGGCCAGGGAGGAGCCTGCAACCAAGGTACTTTTGCCCTTGACCGAATTGAACCTGGGACCCTTCAGTCCATAGGCTGACGCTCTATCCACTGAGCCAAACCAGCTAGGGCGGGCCCTGAATATTTTTGAAAATGGAATCTGAAAGTCAAATATCAGATTTGCCTGAATACAGGAAAACGGAAGTAGTGTACAGGCTAGTTTGGGCTTGGTAGAAGCTGTTGTCCTTGAACCTAGGGATGCTGGGAGGGTGGAGAGAACTTTCAGGGTCACCCAGGAGGAAGTGGAGAGAAGGTGCTGACCCCCTTAGCCCTTAGCCCCCTTCCCACCTTTCCCCTTCGCCTGGATCCTGTAGATGCTAACTGAGATTTCGTATTTATGAGCGATACCATTTATCTACATTCTCAGGTGAATAGTCATAAACTGTCCCCCTGTTTCTTCGGGGAGGAGCTAGGACTCCAGTTCTAGGAGGAAGATGAGAAGATGTGAAGAGGAAACAGTGAGAACCTCTACTTCCGATGCCCCTCATTTAGTTCTTGGTGTTCTGTTTCTGTTTCAGGAGATCCTAAGAAAAAGCTCATTTGTTCCGTGTGCAATAAAAAGTGTTCCTCAGCATCCAGCCTACAGGAGCACAGGAAGGTCAGTGGGATAAAGATGAATGCCCTTCGGAGCGTACGATTTTTTTTGTCATGTATGGTGTCTGCCATGTACATCTAAGTTGATTTTTTATATTGCCATTCATTTCAGTGCAAACATTTTAAAATGAAAGACGGAGATGTAGAAGAGTAACCTTTTCCAAAGAATATCCTGAGTTATTGTTCAGAATCAGTGGAACTATTTCCTGAATATTTCCTTCACCTGCGAGCTTGATCCTTGCTGTTTGTTCGGATCTTGGTAGATCTGGATCCTAGCTGCTGCTGGTGGAGGACAGCACCCACGTTGTCTCTACAGGACATTAATGTCACTGATGAGCTCCAGGTGGCATTTCCTCCACTGCAGCTTCGCGCCTCTGACTTAGCCTTTTTGAAGCCATAGGCAGCTTTGACCCACTCCACATGGTTGGGGACATCTAATGTCTCATAGAGGTTGGTTGCAGTATTTCATATTGCCAGTAGGTGGTGCTTTAAGAGGATGCCCAATTACATTTTCATTTAGTGTAATAACCTACATTACTATATACTATCCTACGTTCCAATAAGATATACTGTGATCCTCTTTTTAAAATATATTTTTATTGATTTCACAGACGAAGGGAGAGGGAGAGAGCGATAGAAACATCAATGACGAGAAAGAATCATTGATCAGCTGCCTCCTGCAGGCCCCACACTGGGGATGGAGCCCCCAACCTGGGCATGTGACATGACCAGGAATCGAACTGTGACCTCCTGGTTTTTAGGTCAACACTCAACCACTGAGCCATGCCAGTCAGGCTGTGATCCTTCTTGAAAATTATTTAGTTTGGGATTGAAATTAGTGTTATTACCCTCCATTTCACTGGACATTTATGTACATTACTTAATGTTAAGCATAAATAAATAACATTACTTATCATTTTCACTTTAAATATGGTTGTTTTATTAAACCTTTTTAGGAGTTTTGAAAATAGCTTTGGCCTGAATTTTCCACTATAAATAAGATATTTAATGCAAAATTGCTTCCGTGCACAGTAAATGCTTTCTATTTTATAATTTGGGTAATATCAGTTCAATTCAACCTTTAAAAGTGTTTCATGATTCAGAAGCCATGAGAGTTACAAGTATACAAATATGATTATTCTGCAGTATTTTTAAGTTTCCATTTTATAAATGCATTAATCATTTTTATGCTGCATATTCTAGTAAAAGTTTAGCATTAAAAATGAAAATAAATACGATTTCATTTATGTGTGGCTGAGAAGGCATCTCATCTTTTTTAGAGCATTTTGTCATTGTAAAGGGCATTGAAACATTGCTTAGGAATATGAGCCTGCACTTACTATCTTTAATGGACAGTACATGCCGTAGCCTTGCTCTGGGTGGGCCTCGGGTGGTGGAAGAGACTGCCCTTCAGATGTGCCAGGCAGGGTCTCTGGGCACCACGTGGTCCTTGCTGTGCAGCCCGCCCGGCTTTCTGGGGGACCTGGAGCTCTGACCCCACCCATCTCCTGATCAGATTAGATGCCCTGCACCCAGGGAGGCAAGTCAGCCTAGTGGGACAGCATCTTCTGCTTCTACTTGTTTCTCTCCCTTTTCCCTGCTTTTCACAACTGCCTTTGCCGACTCACCAAGAGTCAGCTCTGACCAAAGCGGAAGGTGGCTGTCAGCCTCCGACCCGCCGTTCATTGCGCCAAGATTGCAGACCTGGGTTCTGTGTCCCCACTTGCTCCCTCTTTTTAGGGCCACTTAGATTAAGGGAGCCATTTACTGGGAGACAGCAGCCTTCCCCTCATTGCTCACTACACACTGCCATCCGTGCCCGGTCAGGACTTCCCGTGACCTTCCTCTCTGTCAGGCCCAGCGGCTCTGCTATTATAACACACTCCTGTGATGCTTTACAGAAAGGCTAGCTTTAATTTGCACTAGCTAGGTCAGCAGTATTACACAGTTAAATAGTGTGCAATCTTATTTTCTTTTAATGACGTGTTTACTAATTAACTTAGGCTTATTGCAATTTTAATACATATAGGATAGAATGAACAGATTAGGGCTGAATTATAATATACAGAGGTCCGGTGCACGAAATTCGTGCACAGGGAGGGGGGGGACCCCTCAGCCCAGCCTGCACCCTTTCCAATCCAGGACCCCTCGGGGGACATCCCTCTCACAATCTGGGACCACTGGCTCCTAACTGCTCACCTGCCTGCCTGCCGATCACCCCTAACTGCCCCCCCTTCCAGCCTGGTGGCCCCCAACTGTCCCCCCACTGGCCTGGTCACCCCTTACTGCCCCCCCTGCCAGCCTGGTTGCCCCACGCAGCCCACTGCTCGGTCGTTTGGTCGCCTCTCATTAACCCCCCTGCCGGCCTGGTTGCCCCATGCAGCCTGTTTGGTCATCCATTTGGTTGTGATGGTCGCTTATGCTTTTATATAGATAGATAGTTTGGTTATTGCCATAGCATGTTTATACTTTTTAACTTCTGCATGTTTATACTTTTATTTAAGCTCTATAAAATGTATATGGCTTTGACAGTTGATTTAACCACCAATTTAACCTTTTGCAGATCCATGAGATATTTGATTGTCAAGAATGTATGAAGAAATTCATTTCGGCGAATCAGCTAAAACGTCATATGATCACCCACTCAGGTAAAATACATACTTTTAACTCTCTGTTGAAATCACTACAGATGTTTGCCTTGTCGCTCTCGGGAGTGCCGAGAGGTCGGCAGGAGACCCGGCTGTTGGTTGTGGCGCAGCCATTCACTAGCCGTGCGGTTTTGAACAAGTTACTTAACCTCGCTGGACCTCAGCCTGTTTATGGAGCCAGGGTGGCTGGTCTAAATGATTCTGAAGATCTTCCAAGCCCCCCTTTAGTTTGCTCCTCAGTCCTGCTTGAGCCTCAGACTCTGTATTCTTCATCTGTGACATGGGACACTGGCTCGGACGCTTCACAGCTGCCGGGAAGGTCAATGAGCTGGTTTCTGTGCGGCTCCAGGGACCGAGGCAAGGGTTGCAGCCCCTGTATCTCGAGATGCTTTCCCGTCTCACTGAGGTCCCGGTAAACGTTAGTGAGGCGTTTCTACATCCATTTTGAGAAGGTTCGTTTTTAAAGTCATAGTTTTAGGGTGAGCATGTTTGCATCATACATAGGTCTGTAACGAGATTTTTTAAAAACCAGCTCTGAGGATGATTTGTGCTTTGTGAAGTCTCTTTCTGGAGTTTAGGAAGTCTGTAACGTGAGGCCATATCAGTGTCGCTGAACGTCCACTTTGTTCGGAGATAGAGACAGGCATTTTGTCAAATGAACCTGAGAGGTCGGGAACGGTGCCCCTCAGAAGGGCTTTGTGAGAAATGAACAGCATCTCTAGCTCGTTGTCGGCATGAGTGTGAGCACAGGGTTCCACAGCCGCCTCGGGGCCTGGTGTCTCCCTGGCCGGGCTCCCCGCCAAGCAGGAGGCAGGCCTGTCCCTCATGTCCTTTACGTCCGTCACGGTCAGGCCACGCCCAGCGCCCGAGTGTGGCCCTGATGGAAGCTCACACCTACGAGCAGGTCTTTCACCTGGAAGTGGGATTCCTTCGTTGGACCTTAGTTATCTTGGTATCTAAGCTGCTCCGCACAATCAGTTTACAAAGCGGGTCTCTAAGAACCCGCTCCGCTCCCTGGCGAGCAGGCCGGTCGCCGGTGGGCGCGGTGGAGGCCCTTCAGGTCCTTCGACCACGTTTCAGCTGCCGTTTCCGTGCGGAGTCCTGGAGGGGGGTGTTCTCCTTCGCTCCTTCACTTGACGTAGACCTGAGGTGTCTGCACCCCTTTCCCGCAGAGAAGCGCCCCTATCGCTGTGAGATTTGCAGTAAATCCTTCAAGAGGCTGGACCAGGTGGGCGCCCACAAGGTGATCCACAGCGAGGACAAGCCCTACAAGTGCAAGCGCTGCGGGAAGGGCTTCGCCCACAGGAACGTGTACAAGAACCACAAGAAGGTAACGCCGCTGCGGCCCGTTTCCTCCGCGCTGCCTGATTCCGGTCGTTTCTCGTTCGAAGCCGTTTCTGTGTGTCGGGGGCCAGCTGTCCCTGGAACAGCTGGAGGAGACCGTGCTGTGACTGAGCCCTCACTCGGGCCCTGGCCCGGGGACCCCGTTTCTGCACACGCAGAGGGTCCTCTGTTCTCGGTTCTGAGCGGCACCAGTCACGCAGGCTTCTCCTCCCCCTTCCCCCTCTGAGGGCGGACACGCTGCTCACGCTCCCTTCGCCATTCCCTCCCCGGCGGTGCGGGCGCAGTCTACGCGCCCTGTCTGCTCCAGGCTCTCCGCACGCCCGGGCCCCTCCCAGGGTCTCTCCTCTGTGTCGGCCCCAACTGTGACCTCTGCCACCAACTCTCTCCTGACGAATCCCGAGGGATTTGCTTTTTGATCCCAAGCTTCAGACCCGCACTTAGGGCCGCTTGATTGACCCATAACTGGGCGTCTTTCTGATCCGCCCCTCTGGGCTCTCGTATTATTAGCAGATCCCAGTGCTGGTAAGTCAGAGCACCCCCTCCCCTGACCCCGCCCCTGCCCCCCCCACCCCCCGCCATCACTGCGACCCCAGCAGCTTCCTGTCCTCACTCTCTGCCCACCACACCTGGAACACCAGACATGGTCCTCATTGGTGTGACCTCTAACCCCCCTTCCTCCTCCCAGCAGGACTCGCTTCAAGCTATCATCCCTCAGTTTTCTCCGTTGATTTTTGTTTGCGTTTCCTACACTTTCTTCAAGTTCTTGTTTCGGAATGTTCAGTTTTATCCTACCCACTTTGTGTATGTAATAGGTAATGTTTGAATTGGATTCAGAAAATTTGTCCAAAGAGACTCAACATCTTAGAAATGTATGTTAAAATGTATTGGTGGTATAATAAATATTGGCTTATTGATTTTGGTTGATGGAAGCATGCTGTTAAGTAACATGTATATATCTTTTAAAATAGTTGTTACTTCTTTTCCACTTGCAATATGCCATTAGGTTTATACAGTTGACCCCCCATAGTTGAAAATCTTGTATAACTTTTGACTCCCCCCAAAACTTCAATGCTGAGAGCCTGCTGTTGACAGGAAGCCTTACAGATAACATAAACAGCCGGTTAACACAGCTTTTGTATGTTATATGCATTGTATACTGTATTATTTCCATAAACTGAGACAATGAAACGCATAGAAATGAAAAGAAAAAGTTAAGAAAACCATAAGGAAACAAAAGTATATTTACAGTATTTACTGAAAAAACCCCCACAAACCCCGCCTGTAAGTGGACCCACACCGTCCAAACCTGTGTGGTTCAAGGGCCCGCTGTGGTTATTCCGGCATTGGTTGGGACTTTCCAAAGACATCTCTATTGACATCATTTAAAAAGTGAGGATTCCGGTTTCCGTTTTAGTCTACCAAGAAAAAGAAAGAGGCCGGCTCACCAGAGTGAGCAGGTTTGATTGATGGCGTCTCGGGTGGCCACTGCCTGGTTTCTCGAGCTGTGTGCTGAGCGCGGGCCTCAGATGTCGGCGGGCGCCCACCTTCTGCCTCTGGAATCCCGTGACGGGAACACGCCTCTGGCCCGCTTCCCGCTCAGCCGCTGGAACGCTCGTGTTCTCTCTTTGATGAAACTGATCTGCCCGCATTTATGAGTTTTTCGCAGTTTGGCTGACGTTATGTGCCGTGTGGGATTTGGCCCGTGCTCTCGGCACCATCTCTCATACTTGGGGCCGTACATCATGTGGAAGTAATAATGACGGCTTAGGAAGGACAGCAGCGCTGCCTGCGGTGTCCACAGCGGGACCCCCCTCGGGCCTTCGCTGCAGACCGACGCGCGCTCGCTGTGTCTGGTCCTAAGCGTTATGTGAAAAAAGCGAATCAGCCTTTTCTTCTCTGGTGACTCATGAGTGAGCAGTTAGTTAAGAAACGGAAAAATAGGGATGTGTAAGGCAAGCAGGAAAAAACCATTGCGAGTCAGACCGGTTGGCATTGTTTAGCAGGACCGAAGGTGGTTATTTTAAAGCGATAGACTCTTCTGGTTGGTTTTTGATTATGTAACCTACGCATTTTTTTTTTTAATATATTTTATTGATTTTTTACAGAGAGGAAGGGAGAGGGATAGAGAGCTAGAAACATCGATGAGAGAGAATCATCGACCAGCTGCCTCCTGCACACCCCCTACCAGGGATGTGCCCGCAGCCAATGTACATGCCCTTGACTGGAATGGAACCTGGGACCTTTCAGTCCGCAGGCCGACACTCTATCCATTGAGCCAAACCGGTTTCGGCCTGCATTTTTAATATACTTACTCACTGTGGGGTCAGTTATTGTAACCTTTAGATTTGCTTGAGAAGGGAATCTGCTCTTTCCTTGTGGTTAGGACAGTAGGTAGTGACATTCTGAAGGAGTGATTTTTGTCTCTGAACGGAACAGCTTGCTGCATCCTCTTGCTGGTCATATGGGTCAACATTAGTCTCCCTTCTCCCTGGTCCTTTCGGTAATGGCTGGACCGGATTCGTGGTTGTCGTGGATGGAGCTAAAGTAAAGACTGTTTGTCCACATCCAAGTACGCTTAGATTCTGTAAATCACAATTGGACAGACGGTTCAGAACCACAGACACAGAAACCGCTCAGGTAGTCCTCACCCCCCACGTTATTCACCCTCAAACTTACTGCAAAGCAGAACTGGGGAGGGAGAACCTCCTCCTCCGGGCAGGACGCCTGGCTGGCAGGGCCCGCTTAGATCCCGGGGCCGGCAGTCCTCGTGTGATGGTGGAGGCGTGCACAGAGGACTTGTCCTGATGACGTCACGCACAAGCTGCTGGGGACAGAGCTGTGTCTAGTCTAATGAAGACCCTTTTCCTAACCTTCTGGGGTCAACTTTACTGGCCTACCGGGACCTGTAGTCACACCGCCCTCGGAATAATTCCACTGGGCCTCCTGCGATAACTCATCCAGCCATTTGCAAGCTCTGGTCCATGGCCACTTGGTGGGTCTTGGAATCAGTTCAAGGGGCCACGGGTAGCCATTAAAAATAGCACAGAAAATGTAAGAACGAGGGTCACTTAATGGAATAATGTGTGTCTGTGTCTGTGTCCATGTGTGTACGTGTTGGATTTTTGTTACAGAAAGTGTGTCTTTGGTCAAACAGTTTGAAAGACGCTGCAGATCAGACTTGGCTCAGGTGAAATGTTTTAGCTCTTAAAGAAAAGGACAAGTCTCTCTCTAAAGAGGTTACGGATTAGGTTCTAAAAGCATAAGATACGTTTTACATAGTAACAAAAGAAATCCTTGGCAATCTCTCAGGAAGGGGCCACGTTGGAGACTACATGTCAGTCCTGATCGCTGCATCGCGGCCACCTGACTCCACCTTTGCATGGGCTTCTCCTCTTCCATGTGCTGCAGGGGGAGCAGCGAGCGTTCCTTCGGGGCCGGCTGTACCCGCACTCACACCACCTCCCTTCGCAGGCTGGAAGGTGAGGGGCTGCAGTGCGCTACCTGGACGGCGGGGGAAAGACACGGTTGCTGCTTCCCTCTGTTCAAAGAGCTTCATTGTGGAAGAGAGAATACACTTGTTAGGGTCAGGCAGCTAACCCATGACAGTCACTGTAGAGGCAGACTTTTTTAAAAATATATAATTTTATTGATTTCAGAGAGGAAGGGAGAGGGAGATAGAAACATCAATGATGAGAGAGAATCATGGATCAGCTGCCTCATGGAGATCTTGGAGATCGAGCCCACAACCCGGGCATGTGTCCTGACCGGCAATCAACCGTGACCTCTTGGTTCATAGGTTGATGCTCAACCATTGAGCCACGCCGGCGGGTGTAGAGGCAGACTTCTAAGTTAATGCCAGTGTAGTGAGCTGGAAGGTCCTCGTTGGAAGCAGTGCTGTTAGAAGCATCTTGGTTAGAAGTCTGAGGGAGCATCTCTGAGCAACGTGGTGGGGGCATGGGCCCTGAGTGGGAACCTAATCGCGGCCTCCCAGGAAGACTCTGACAGTCCCTGCTAGCAAGTTCCCGCTGCCCGCCTCGGCACCCTCACGGCCGCGGGATTTAGAGTTGGCTGCCTGGGTTATGGCTTTGTGCTAATGGACTTGTGTCTTGTAAGCAGTGCAAGGGCTGGGCCTGGCCACACAGGGCTGTAATTCTGTAGGGACATCGCTGACACTGCATAATCCTAATTCCCTGTGGAACGAGCTGCCTTGTTCCTGTGCTGGGCTTAAAGAGACAGATTGCTTCGCTATCTCTCCAGTTGCATTCATTTTTGTGAGAAGGAGGCCGAGTAAGGAAGCCAGTTATAAAGCCAACAGTAAAAACTTAATTCACAGGCCTTGTTAACAGCCAGGTGACGCACATTTTGTGCGGCTTTCGGTTTATTCTGTGACCCGATGGGGTGGTAACGTGCTTACGATATGCAGACATGAGTCTTTAATAACCAAGCTCTCCCTTTTAAAAAGAGACTGGTCCTAACACACATATTCCTGGGATATTTTCTCCACGTTTATTTTCTCCCTGAGTATTTCCTCTGCGTTTTATGGAAGTCCTCTTGCTTTGCTGCCTGACCCCGAGAAGAGGACCATCTCAGCAGATGCTGGTTCTGTGGAGCCGTGGCTGTGACTGCGGGTCAGGTTATCCTCGCACCTGCCAATGGCCCCGATGAAAACTGTATTCTGTGCTCATGAAGTTAATATTAGGTCTGTGGGGCTAGACATGTGCTAATTTGGAAATCCTATATAATAAAAGGCTAATATGCAAATTGTCCCTACGGGCGGGAGTTCAACTGGGAGTTACACATGTGCTGACCACCAGGGGGCGGTGCGGAACGTGGTGGGCTTCAGCAATGGGCAGCTGGGGGAAGGGAGGCCCCGGCCGGCAGCCGGAAGCCGCTAGGGACTCTACCCTTACATGAATTTCATGCACTGGGCCTCTAGTTACTATATAAAAATTATGCTGCACTTTGGTGACATTTTATTAGGTGTGATGAATAGTGTGACACTTTTCTCATGTGTTTCCACATCTGCACCGGCATCAGACGTGGTGCGTCCAGGGCCTATTTCATCGCCCAGTGTGGGGACCTGTACGCTGTTATAGCGGCAGATGGTGGTGTCATCAGTGACTTGACATTTGAACGGGATGAGCTATAGCTCAAGGATGATGCGATTGAGGTCAGTGAAAAGTTCGTCTCCCCTTAGAGATGAAAAATGGAAGGCTAAGTCACTTTACAGAAGCTAAGTTTCACCCGGTACTTGTAAAATCATCTCGGGGCCCTCGCCGGTTTGGCTCGGTGGATAGAGCATCAGCTTGCGGACCGAAAGGCCCCTGGTTCGATTCCAGTCAAGGGCACCTACCGTGGTTGTGGGTTCCCCAACCCTGGTCGGGGCTGGTGCAGGAGGCAACCAGTCATATGTCCCTCACATCGATGTTTCTCTCTGTCTTTCCCTCTCTCTTCCACTCTCCCTAAAAGTCAATGGAAAAATATCCTCGGGTGAGGATTAACAACAAAAAAAGAAGAAGAAAGGAAATTCATGTTGGGTACAGAAGTCGTCTGACGCTGCGTGGCAGCATTGTCCCTCCACCGTCCTCAGCTCAGGGGTCTCCAGGGTCCTCCGAGCGAGGGCACTTTGCGGCTTATCCGCTGAGACGTCCACACTGCGCCATTGCGCCCCGTGTGGCGGTGTCGGGGCCTGTGACAAAGGTGTCTATTCACCTGGCTCTGCGCGAACAGAGCTGCTGCCTGAATATGCTGACTTCCAGCCGGTATTTCTCTTTGGTGGCTTCGGTTTGCTTAATCCAGTTGCAAAGCACGTTGCTGTCCCAGGTTCTCTCATACTCAGCCTCCTCAGTCATAGCCACAGTGTTTGCCCTGGATTTGGAAAAAGAGGAAGCATGACTTAGGCCGGAGGTCATATATTCGGAAGCCTGGAGCAGCCCTGGGTTTCAGACCTTCTTGCTTCATATTAATATCTGGGTTCTGACATGCTTAGAAAGCCTTCCCCCACTCAAAACTTATGTTACATATTTAATATGGAAGGCTTCACGAGTTTGCATGTCATCCTTGCACAGGGGCCAAGCTAATCTTCTCTCTCTTTTTAAAAAAATATATTTTTATTGATTTCAGAGAGAGGAAGGGAGAGATAGAAACAGCAGTGATGAGAGGGAATCACTGTTAGGCTGCCTCGTGCACGCCTCACACTGGGATCAAGCCCACACCCCGGGCCTGTGTCCGCAGGTCGGCGCTCAACCACGGAGCCATGCCAGCTGGGCTAATTTTCTCTGTATCGTTCCAGTGTTAGTGTATGTGCTGCTGAAGTGAGCACCAAAATTATATTAAAATTCACTGCATTTTCTTCTAGTATGCTTAAGGCGGGGGACGTGGGTGGCACCAGGCCAAGGCCCCCGCCCTGCCGGTAGCCTCCCACACAGAGGGCAACCCGAGATGGGGGTGGGGCCGGTGAGCTGGCCGGAACAGCTGACCTCTCAGTCCCTTCTCCCCACTGTCAGGCACCAATCACCCGATGGGGAATGAGGAACCGGGGGTGGGTGGCATCGGGGGACGGGGCCGGCTGCTGGCAGCCAGGGAAGATGGCCCTGAACGCAGGCCAGGCCTAGGGACCTTACCTGTGCACGAATTTCATGTGCCGGGCCTCTAGTAGGGTTATAATGTCCTTCAGACTAAGGAAATGTGTAAGTCACTATGTTGTGAATGGTGACTTTCCTTTAAAGTATTCCCTTCATCTTTATAGCACATGCATCATAAAAATCCATCAATTACGTGATTTATTTATTGTAATAAGAGCACAGTGAGACTTGTGAGTGTTGGTGATGCCTTGCCACCCATGGTGGGACAGGGTTTTAGCCACTGGTTTGTGCCAAATGGACGCATGCTGGTGTAGGATGGAAGGCAGGGGCTTTGTTTTTGAGTTTTAGATCTAGCAGGTGGTTTGCAGGTGTTTATAGTATATTTTGCTTGCCGTGTTTAATGATGCTTATTGCATCTGTGCAATTTGACATTTAGCAAATTACTGAGGCTATTGGATCCTTAGTCTTCTCATCTGTACATGGGGACAGTAAGAGCGTTATTCGTTGAATTGCTGCTAGAATTAAGTGAACTAATTCATGGGAAGTGGTTCGCATCTGATTCAAAACGAACATTTAATGCATCTACCGAGCGTTAATTGTAACGAGTGGCTGTCCTGGTTTAATGGGGGAAGCATCACCCGGGACTGAACGTTCCCTGGAGGTGGTCATTGACGTGGGGGGGGCGGGGGGTGGAAACGGTCGCCCGGTCCCTTTCTGATGAGGCGCCGGTCCCGCAGTTAAAGCCCTGGGTGATCAAGGCGCTTCAGTCGCGAGAAATGACTCCTTTGTCGGACGAGAGCCCGAGAAACCCCTGCTGCACGCTGAGGAGTGTTTTGTGGTCCTGGGCACCGTTTCCTGGACCACGTATGAACACGTATGAAACATCTAATCAATCGGTGTGGGAATGTGAAAGGACACTTGTTTGTCCGTGCACACAGCGTGTTGGTGTGAGTGGTTTGGGGTGGACGGAGGTCACCAGGAGAGGCAGGTATTGGCTGCATTCCCGTCTCTCCTCTTTCTCACCTGGACCCCGAGCTCCATTTCCTGCGAGGATGTGCGGGCTCTGCGTCCTCCTGACTCAGTTTCTCCTCTGCAGACCCACTCCGAGGAGAGGCCGTTCCAGTGCGAGGAATGCAAGGCCCTATTCCGGACCCCGTTTTCCCTGCACAGGCACCTGCTCATACACAACAGTAAGTCCCTCAGGCGGGCAGGGCCCCGGGTTGACCTTGCACTTGTCTTACCCCCTCCCCCCCACCCCGGCCGGGCGGGCACAGGAGCTGTCTGCTGTGCACACAGAACAGTAACCTGCCTCTCGTCTCCCCTCGTCCTTGTTGATTTTCCCACAGTAAGATCAACCGTTTTATGAGACATTGTATTTTATATCACTCGCACCATTATCTAGTTTGTATGGAAAACATATCCATGTCCTATAAGGTAGCCTTGAAATTTGTTCTAAAACAGACATTTCGGTCCCTCTTAAATGTAACGATTTACATTCCTGGCTGCCGAGATGTTTTATAGTTTGATGGGAGTAGCGGTGGCAGGGTTCACATATACGAGAATCTCAGCGAGGTGTGGCCCCTCCCAGTGAAACATACACGGAAGGACTAAGGAACAGGGCAGGCTGAGGGGGGAGGGGTGATTTCAGGAGCTCACAGGCCTTTGCAGTTGGGGAAGGTCAGAGTTCACATCGAACGTGTCCTCTGAGTTGAACTGAGAGGATCAGGGCGCAGAGAAGGCAGCACTGACTCGGCTGCGGTGCGGGGAGCAGCCCGCTCTGCGTCCGCTCTTCCCTGCTCAGCACGCTGCTCCCACGTCTCCCTAACTGGGCAGCGGTGCTGTTCTCCTTTGTTTATTACACACACCCACCCGTGGAGGTCCGTCTAGCGTCACACGAGAGCTGTGTGAGAGTACCACGGCACACACAGCCACGTCGCTGCGGGCATCACTGTCCCGGAGAGGAGAAAGTGTTAGCGCAGCTGAGGGGTGAAGCGGGTGCGCTGCCCGGGGGTTAGGTAACCAGAGGCTCCGGGCACCGCTGCACCCCAAATGGAAGGAAAAGGTGTAAGGAGTCACAGTTACTTTCCTTGCTTTTAATTGAAGTTGTTTACTCAGTAGAACATCCCCCACAGATGAAATTTCTTCTGCAGATTACACTCTAATATTTCCGAGGGAAGCAAAGTCATTGCTCATTCTTGGCAGCTGATGGCACAGATAAGATAGTATCTTGGAAGAAATTTTCTCTGGTCCATAGCAGTATCGAAAACATCAGAATGATAAAGATATCAAAGCTTTTATGAAAACTGAGCGTGACGATGATAATGAAATGCCTCTTTTCCCATAGAACGTGTGGGCTGTGCCCGCAGCCCTTCGGCCCCTTGCTGCGCTGGAGAAGTTCTTAGCAGACTCTCCGTTCTCCTTCTAAAGTGCAGCTGTGCGTTTCAGAAACAAGGCCTGTCACGGGACAGCAGGCGCTGCCATCCCGTCTCCCTGTCGTTGGGTTGGGAAGGGTCCCTGTTCTGAGGTGAGTGGTTTTAGAACAAGGGTTTACACCAGGGAGCCTCGTTCATACCCTGAAGACTTGCAACCGTGGCCTCATACTCAGGCAATTTTTCTTTGGATAGATGAAGTTTTATTTATTTTATTATTTTTAAAAAATATATTTTTTTATTGATTTCAGAGAGGAAGGGAGAGAGAGAGAGAAACATCAATGATGAGAGAGAATCATTGGTCGGCTGCCTCCTGCACGCCCCACACATGGGGGATTGAGGCCACAGCCCAGGCATGTGCCCTGACTGGAATTGAACTGTGACCTCCTGGTTCATAGGTCGTCCCTCAACCACTGAGCCACACCGGCCGGGCTGAAGTTTTATTTCTAACAGCAGCAAGGAATTCTCAGGAGAAGGAATCGAATACTTTTGACTTCCTCCTATTGGTTCTGATCAATTTGAGGCAGAGGATTGAGGTGACCGAGGCTGGGCTGTGCCTGTGTGTTCAATATAATGTTGATCGGCACGTTGATCAGGGGGTTTATGAAGCTGCATCAAGACATGTGGTTAGAAAGATCGGCTCTGGAATTGAGCGAGGAAATGAGTGGTTTAAGGAGGATGGAAACTGGAAGTGGTGCAAACAGAGGGAAAACACTAGACCGTGTCCTCCAACAGGAAACGTGAAACCGGTCTGACTTCACCGCGTGGAGGCGGTGATGAGACACTGACGTCCGCTCAAGATGGAGGAAAACGTGCCATCATTGTTTTGGAAATTACTGCCATTTTCTAATATTCTGAAAGCAAAAGGCAGGCTACTAGTCAGCTTCTTGGTTTAAAAAAGGGGGGCGGGGGGTGGGAGGGATTGGATTGGATAAATTTAAGGCAAAGAAATCTGGTAAAATCAAATAAAATCTCACACCAGGATTTTAAAATTCTGATACACTTTAAAGCCAAGAAATCTGGGGTTAAAATGCGAGGAGGAAGGTGCAGCGTGGTGAGGTTTCTCACATTTTGATTCTCTTGACAGTTTAATGAAAATGCTTGGGTAGGAGCAATCTTGGAGGATTTGGTTTTTAATTTCTTTCAGTGCCTGACTAAGATCTGGTATAATTAACATTTGTAACCTCATGTCAACTCATCCTTCGTTTTGCTCTCACTGGTTCTCTATTTTACACAAAAAATGTTCAGATATATCTAAAGAGATGCTTAGAGACGAACTAGGTCCCACAGCATCACCCACAACATAGGTGCGCACAGCACCTGCAGACAGAGCCCTCAGAACCCTCCCGTCCCGCGGCGCCTGCGCGGCCCCCAGGTGACGGTCTCAGACACCAGATTTCCGCAGGCCTCGGAGCGGCTCTGCAGCCGCACGCTGACGGAAAACACAGAGGGAGGTGGCTGCCTTTCCCCTCCCTCTTCCCCTCCTCTGTCCTTCAGTGAGCTGGGAAGGAGCGCGAGGGCCTCAGGTCTGAGTGGACGCTGGCTGTGACGGCGGCGCCGGGAGGCCGCGGCTGAGGCGTCGCTCACGGAGACTGGAAAGTTGCCTGTCGTTGCCCCCGTGACTGTGTGACTCTGTGCTGATGGCATTGCTCTCTAACGAGGGAAGTGCATTCCAGGGCTAGTCCGTCTCGTGCCTATGGCCCTGGGCTACGTGCATTTATGGCTTCCCGAGGGACACGCTGTCTTCTGACGGCACGTTCTCGGCTTAGAGTGTTGGAAATGGGCACCGAGAGCCCGGCATGCGTGCCAGGCAGAGCTGAGAGGTGGCGTTCGTGAACTTTAGAAAGTGCCCAGAGCTCCCTGAGTGGCTTCCCCTGCAGCCGAGGCTGCGAATGAAGGAAGGCACCCGGGGCGCTAGGGTATAAGCCGGGAGTTGCCACTCTAGGCTCCCCTGTCCCCCAACCTGTCTGAGAGCCTGAGCAGAACTCCTCCCCCAGCAGCTTCACACCCACCAAGGACCACTGTGGGGGCTCCTGTCCCCATACCTGAGACCAAGTCCCAGAGACCCTGCTGAGGCAGCCGGGGATCGAGGCCCCCGTCCCGGGATGGGAAGGCGGCTCTCGCCACTCTGCCTCCCTCAGGCCCTCACCCCCCAGCTGGCTGCCAGTGACCAGGCCTGCCTGTACCCCTCCCCTCCCCCGGAAGGCCGTGTGGATAGTTGTGGGATTGAGGGGAGACATGAGGTGTCTCCAACCCATCTCCTCTCCCTGACAGAGGCCTTTTGTCACCACAAGACTCCACTTAGCCCACACCCTGCCCTGGGAACTGATTTTAAACCTTTGCACTCGCTTGCTTTTTTCTCGATTCCTTTATTCTACTCGGGATTTAATTTTTTAAATACCCAGATTTTACAAAGCGCAGCAATAGAATAAAAAACTGGAGTTTCTCTTCATACAAACTTATTTATTTGGATTTTTTTATATTTCAAATTATTGATACATTCAAAGAGTAATTTTAATCTCTATAATTTTTCATGGTGTGATATTTTTTGAGACATTCACCCACATGAAGACCTGGTTTACATTCACATGTTTTGCAAATATAAATCGTCTCTCTTCTTCCTCCTTTGATTTTTCTGTTAGAACAAACAACACAATCTTTGTGTTTTTTGTTAGGGTGAGGTGTGATTATATGGAGCTTTCCATCTAAACGTTGCTCTAAGTTAGTGGATAATAATCCACCCCTGGAAGTTAGTGTACTGGTCTAACCTTTTCACGTGACTGATGTGTCTTAGAAACAAATAGCCTTTGAAGATGCCATTGGTGAAGCTTAGGTGGTGGCATCAGTTGAGACGGCATTTACATTTTACTTGTCCTTTCATGCTCATGAAAACAAGAAAAGATACTGGAAAAATAGACAAAAATCTCCCTTCCCCCCGCGGTGAAACTATGTGTCGAGTGTGGCTCGACATACGAGCTGCTGCCGATGCTAACCGTGTCGAGTCACACTCGACATCCGAGTGCAAAAGGTTAAAACTAGTTGATGGGACCTCAGGAAATGGATTCAGTGCCCACATTTGAGCCTGAGAGCCCGAGAAGGTAAAGGGCTTCCCTGGCCACACAGATTCTGCAGGTACAGAACCCAGCTTGCTGTGACCAGTTCCCCTTTGTGGTTGGGAGACGTGGTCAGAGCCGTAAAGCCCCCTGTGGGGGTCAAGACCAGCAGGTGTGTGAGGGCCGCTGGCAGGACCCGCTGTGGCATCTCATTCTCTCGTGTGACCTCCTTCCAAGGTGAGAGGACCTTCAAGTGCCATCACTGCGACGCGACCTTCAAGAGGAAGGACACCCTGAACGTGCACGTGCAGGTGGTGCACGAGCGGCACAAGAAGTACCGCTGCGAGCTGTGCAACAAGGCCTTCGTCACGCCCTCCGTGCTGCGCAGCCACAAGAAGGTCAGCCCGCGGGGCTCCGCGTCCCGGCCTCGCGTGCGCCCGCCTGGCAGGTGGGGCTGCCGCGGGCCTGCACAGTCACCCCCAGGGTTATTGTCAAATTCCCACGGATGCCGGATCTGAGGGGGTTGGAGCCAGGGGGAAGGCGCACGACAATGGTTTAAAGTCTCGTTGTGACAGTAAATCACTCTAATGAAACGTAGTCCAGGCGGAAAGGGTTTGCTCTGGGTCATCGTTACCCGTTTCCCTGGATTTACCTCAGCTCTTTGGCCCCACCCCACGCAGACACACACGGGAGAGAAGGAGAAGACCTGCCCGTACTGCGGCCAGAAGTTCGCCAGCAGCGGGACGCTCCGCGTGCACATCCGCAGCCACACAGGTGAGCGGGCAGCCGCACAGGTGATCGGGCCGCCACACAGGTGAGCGGGCAGCCGCACAGGTGAACGCGCAGCCGCACAGGTGAGCGGGCAGCCGCACAGGTGAGCGCGCAGCCCCACAGGTGAGCGGGCAGCCGCACAGGTGAGCGGGCAGCCGCACAGGTGAACGCGCAGCCGCACAGGTGAGCGGGCAGCCGCACAGGTGAGCACGCAGCCGCACAGGTGAGCGGGCAGCCACAGGTGAGCGGGCAGCCGCACAGGTGAGCGGGCAGCCGCACAGGTGAGCGCGCAGCCGCACAGGTGAGCGGGCAGCCACACAGGTGATCGGGCCGCCACACAGGTGAGCGGGCAGCCGCACAGGTGAGCGCGCAGCCGCACAGGTGAGCGGGCAGCCACACAGGTGAGCGGGCAGCCGCACAGGTGAGCGCGCAGCCGCACAGGTGAGCGGGCAGCCACACAGGTGATCGGGCCGCCACACAGGTGAGCGGGCAGCCTCACAGGTGAGCGCGCAGCCGCACAGGTGAGCGGGCAGCCGCACAGGTGAGCGCGCAGCCGCACAGGTGAGCGCGCAGCCGCACAGGTGAGCGCGCAGCCGCCCAGGTGAGCGGGCAGCCACACAGGTGAGCGGGCAGCCGCCCAGGTGAGCTCGCAGCCGCCCAGGTGAGCGGGCAGCCGCCCAGGTGAGCGCGCAGCCGCCCAGGTGAGCGCGCAGCCGCCCAGGTGAGCGCGCAGCCGCCCAGGTGAGCGCGCAGCCGCACAGGTGAGCGGGCAGCCCCACAGGTGAGCGGGCAGCCCCACAGGTGAGCGGGCAGCCGTGGCCCCACGGGCGAGGTGGCAGTGCTTCCGGGACCAGGGCATCCTAATACCGCAAAACACCTCCAGATGGAGAATCCATCACTCCTGTTTCTCTCCTTAAACTTCCATAAAATCCGATGTCTTAGTCTAGAAAAATTTGAACAAGTTGCCTTCCTCAAATGAAGTTGAATATCTAGCATGGAAATAATCCGCTCTCCTATTGGTGTGATGTGACTGGTTTACTGTACACGCTGTTCTAGGGGACAAAAGAGGGAGCAGATCACTCTCCGTGGAGGCCGGGGGCCTCCTCTTAACCTCCCTCCTGTCACCTCAGGAAGTGGCGTTCCTCAAAGGCCCTGACCTGTGGAACCGCACACCACCTCCCTGACGCTTCCCCTCTGTCACATTAAAGTCCATCGGTGCGACGGCACTTGGGTCTTTCCCCGCGTGTGGCTCTGACACGACGCACAGACCGCTGGGGAGATGCGGGCTCACTGAGCCAGCAGGTCTTTCCGCGTTCCCGTCATCACTGACCTCATCCGGCGAGTCTGCTGTCAAGCACGTGGCAGCAGATCCAGGTTTCCTCCGTTCCGAGTTGCCTTGATTCCTCTAATTCCTATAGTTGCTTCCTTCCTCTCTCCCTCCTTCTTCCTTCCTTTCTCCCTTCCTTTCTCTTTAAATGACAGGCTCATGGCTTCTGTATTAAAAAACAAATGTTCACCAAATACGACATCTGAATGGCCATAGTCGTGGTCGCGTTGTGTCGAGGACAAACTGCTCCACCGGAAAAGCCGCCGATTCAGCCCGTTGAGGCCGCGCCTTCTCGCTGAGCCTCCCGCGTGGGTCCCTGTGCGTCCCGGGTTCCAGGGGTGCCCACTTCCCACTTTATCCAGAGAGTAGTAGAGGCACGTCCGTTCCGTGTGACGAGGTTGACCCCGTGGCACTGGCATAGCCAGGAGCAGCAGGTAGCGAGCAGCTGGGTAGCGGCTCTGGCCCCTGCTGGGGGTCTCATGCAGCAGCGACCAGGAGGCCCCCAACTGTCCATCACACGAACAGCGCTCCCAGGTACCACGTGGTACTGTGTTCCTCTGTTCACCTCGGCACTCAGGCTGCAAAGGCCGGCCGGGCGGGGCAGGTTCTACTCAGGTTGGTGGAGGGAGGAAGCTCCTTGGGCAAGACCCTGGGAGCCTTTCTCAGCCCGGCGGCAGGTTCCCAAGGCCACACTCATTTCCTGTCCCTGAACCTGAGGCTCAGACAGCAAATGGCCCAGCCAGTCCAGGGAATACGGTAATGACCTACCTCGTCAAGGAAATAGAATCCAAGTGTGGTCTCTTCCTTTTTGCTACACAGCTGTTATAATTAACACAAGAAGCATGGCTGGTGTGGCTCAATGGTTGAGTGTCGACCTATGAACCAGGAGGTTATGGTTTGATTCCTGGTTGGGCCACATGCCTGGGTTGTGGGCTCGATCCCCAGTAGGGGACATGCAGGAGGCAGCCCATCAATGATTCTCATCATTGATGTTTCTATCTCTTTCTCCCTCTTCCTTCCTCTCTGAAATCAGTAAATATTTATAAAAAAAATAACACACGAATTATAAAATGCTATAAGTTCTCCAATATAAAAGATGAGGAATGAAATTCTAAAGGTCTTAACATTATTTCAGTAATTTGAAAGTTTTATGCTTTAGAGCCAAATGAAAGGTGTTCTAAAATGTTTATTTCCACATTCCCATGATCATTTACTCCTGAGCCACCTTTATAGGCAATAACATACAGAGAACACGATGGTTAAATGTAGTTTCACCACATGGCACTTTTTTACAAAAAAAGGGTTTTATTTTTTAGAGAAGTTTAGGTTCACAGTAAAATACAGAGATTTGCTCATCTACTAGGACCTCCTCCCCCGACACAGCGCCCCACCATCCACATCCCCAACCCGAGGGGCGTGTCTGCTACAGTCCATGAACCTGTGCTGACACAGTATAACCCCCAGAGTCCGCCGTCTACCTTAAAGCGCCCTCTTGCTGTTGGACATCCTGTGGGTTTGGGCAAACAATAATGACACGTGCCCGTGATTGGAGGATTATACCGAGTAGTTTCACTGCCCTGAAGCCCTCTGTGCTCTGCCCATTCATTCCCCAACTCTCTCCCCGCACCCCCGCACCCCCGCCGGCAGCCACCGAGCCCCCACAGTCCCCCGAACGTCACCCAGTTGGATGGGTTGCTTTATTACTCCGAGGAAGTGGTTCCCCACTGAGGCCCTCTCAGCGAGGTGATGCACGTTGAACACTCGGCCGTGTGCCGAGGTGTTTCTGCAGGTCACGGTCTTTTCTCTGTCTCCTCGTTATGTGGAAGGGTCGGTCTCATTTTGTTTTCATAGTATTCAAGCCGTCCATCGGGATTTTGAGAAGCGGATTCTCTTCTGTAACCTCAGCCCAGTTTTATGGAAGGGAGCTGTGGCTGCAGCCTCGGGCTCCTCCTTCCGTTTGCTGGTGTCGTGCGTCACTTCCTGTCTCGTGTGTGGGTGTGGTGTGTGCCTACTTCATGGTCACTTTCTCAGAACCGCTCTTTCTTTATTGGCTCAGACCGGCGGTCATTCTCCAAGACAGTGATGGCTTAGCTATTGAGTTACTACCTGTCTGTTCCCTCTGGGAGGAATCTTAGTGTTTCTTCCTCTGTTTAAAGGAAACCTTTTAAAAAAATGCCTCTGGTTCTTCACATTTTGATTGACTTTATCCTTTACTGCCTCAGCTAACCAACCAGTTGTATCAGCTGTACCCTTGTCCCGCCTGTCTTCTCTGTCCCTCCGCCCCATTCCCATTCCCATCACTCGGTACTGCTGGGGCGAAATCTGACAAAACTTAGGTTTTTCCATTAACTTTTAAATTGTAATTTTTTATAATCTTTGTATCTACCTTCTAAAGTCTACTCATTCTTCATAATTAGGTGATTTGAATAAGTACATGCACAGCAAGTGTGCACAAGGCGTTTGCTTTTATACATCATTAAACTATAGTATTCTTTCTTAAAAAATACTTTTATTGATTTTTAGAGAGAGAGGAAGGAAGAGGGAGAGAGAGAAAAAACATTGATGCAAGAGCGCAACGTCGATTGGCGCCTCTGCACACCCCCCACCGGGGATCGAGCCCGCAACCCGGGCATGTGTCCTCACTGGGAGTTGAACTGGCGACCCTTTGGTGTGCATAATGATGACCAACCAACTGAGGCACACCGGCCAGGGAAAAATATAATAAATTATTGACTTTTAGAATAGAAAGGAATTTCAGAAAGTTTCTAGTTCAAGCCTCTTAGTTGAATTCATGCCCATCAATTCATGCCATCTGACTCCAGTGATTTGCTCATTACAGAACTCGTGTGTGGTTCATCCAGAACTGAATGAAGGCAGATGATGATTCAGTTTTCCAGTGTCATGTGGCTGGTATTTTATCCCTTGTTCTCTATCAGTACCTCCTAACCTCCCGTTGCTCCTGACTTACCGTGGTTACATGCCTCCCACAATATGTACCATCTTGGTCATCAGCCAGTTGAGGGTACTCATCTGCACTTGGACGCTTAGGGTGTGTGGCGTGTTACTTATGGTCTAACTGAGCACTCAACTCCACCCTGGAGACACTTTCCCACCATAAAACCAATGGTCCATGAGACCTTGTCACTCGATGCTGGTTCATATGAGAGCATGCGTCTGTGCCCAGCAGGCAGCTGTCCTCCACCACCCGCCTCCCAGGCTGGAGTGCCGGCGATGGCACTCCGAGGACAGCAGGAACAGCAGCTCTGCCTCCGGACGGGCCACAGCTTCTCAGGTCAGCTGGAACGGGGGTAATTCCGCAAGGAATCTGTGGGCTGTGACAGGGATTCCGTCAGTCGTTCATAAATTATGAGAGGAATTCTAGGAACTGCTTTTGGGGTTCTAAAGCTCCGGGCCAGAGGTTAATTACCTGCCTGCAGCTCCCCGGTCTGCGTGTTAATAGACGCCAGCTGTAGGCCTTCTGCTCCAGGCAGGCTGCACGCTGCTGCTCACACTGAGTCATAAATCACTGTCCCAGCAAACACTTAATATTTCAGTAAATACGTGTGATCCACTTAGAAATAAAGGTTCAGTATAATTTGATTCTACTTGGATTTCAGCCACTACTTGTCTGTCTTCTCTAATGTTTTTACTAAAGGAATTCATTCATTTTTAGAATATTTGTTCACAGGCTTAAGAAAACTAGCAATAAATAATCCTATATAATAAAAGGCTAATACGCAAATTGTCCTCAGGGCATGAACTGTGACCTCCTGGTTCACGGAGCCATGCTATTTTGTACATTTTTTTTAATCTTCCAAGTTGCTCAGGGCCATTACTGCTCAATCTGTTGCATTCAGTGTGTTTACTGGCATGATATAAAATTTGATCTTCTGAGCCATCTGACCCAGTGGTCAAGTTCATTTCTTAAATCCATGGCCTAATTTAAGAGTATCAAGATATCTCATTTAAAAATACCAGGATTTGCAAGGTTTTTTCTTAATGAATTTTATGTTATCTAAACAATGATCTTTAGGAAGGATTGGTGTCCAGATGTTGGACAGTGAGGTGGTTTTGTAGCTGTCGATGGATAATCAGTATTCTGGGGCTTTAGGGTCCTTGTATCGTGAGCATACTTGCTAACCTTCACTCCCTCCACAAACTTCAGATGCTGTTTTAATATTAGTATGTTGCTCTTTGGTGAGAACAGAGTTCTTCTCATGTCTTTAATTAACATTTCATTGCATAAAATAATGGTAGCATTAATAAATTATTATTCTAGTAGCATGCATTAAACTAGAATTGAGTTTCTCCCTATTGCCTTTAGCCATATTTGCATGGTTGTTGTCGTAATGCATTTTCTTTTTAAAAAAAAAAAATATTTTATTGATTTTTTTACAGAGAGGAAGGGAGAGAGATAGAGAGTTAGAAACATCGATCAGCTGCCTCCTGCACACCCCTTGTAGGGGATGAGCCTGCAACCAAGGTACATGCCCTTGACCGGAATCGAACCTGGGACTTCTCAGTCCACAGGCCGGACGCTCTATCCACTGAGCCAAACCAGTTAGGGCCATAATGCATTTTCTTTGTTAAAGACTCACGGTGACTTGCTTGGGGACCGGGCTAGACTCTGGTAAGGGGTTCCATGTGGCATCCGGATGTCCCCTGTGGAGGGCACAGCCCCATTTCCTGGAGCCCTTTCCTGAACATTTCCCACCTTTCCTCTCCCTTTCACACCTAGAATATTGTAAGCTCCTCCCACCTCAGGCGTGCCAGCAGTGAGAATTTGGCACTAGCCCGGTACGATAAAATAATTCAAAGATGGAGACTTACACAAAATGTGCTCCAATCATCTTAAACTGGCACCAGAACGGCATTCCTTCAGTCCTTGTGCCTTTCCTGACGACCTCAGCTAGGTCCTTCTCCCACCCACCCCTCAGAGGCTTTCTCACACTGTCTCCATCAGTATCTGAAAGTATTGTATGTGTTTTCTTTAACTTTTCCACGCCTTTTTCATTGCACTAGTAAAATTGAAAAGACAGTGATTTTGCAAATGTACTCGTGACCCCATTCCCAAGGGCCCGGACAAAGAAAGATACCTATTTAACGAATGAGTGAGGTCACTTCATGGAGCCTCCACTTTGTGGCATCTTTAAAAATCAGCCTAAATTCAACCCCGTACGGCTGGCATCGTGTTTCTCTTTGTTCCTGGATGTGTTTGAAGAAAACACAAGAGGATGTTAATGTTATTGGGTGTCAGAGCATAATGTAAAGAAAGAGGCAGTACAAAGAACTCGCCTATTTTTCTTAGCCAAGTGAAACTATTTTGCTGTCATACACACGTCAGTGTCATGTGTGCGGCTGTGCCCATTCACTCTGACTGCTGGTAGCTGCCCCTGGGTGTGCTGTGTGTGCGGTGTTTGCCGGGGCCGCGTTCCGCTCAGTGTGGAAGGTGATTACCTGTCTCCTGTGACAGCGGCCCTGCTTGAGACATAACACACATCCCCTCTCCCCTCCCCACCGTGAACTTTGAGGACTCAGTGCCTCTCTCTGGACAGAAAGATCTGGTTCATGTCAACTTTCATGTCAAGAAGCAGAGTTTCCGTCAATCACTTTAGAAAGTCCTACCTAAGTTCCCAGAATAGCAGCCATATTATTAACCCTTCGCACTCGCTTGCTTTCTTCTCGATTCCTTTATTCTAATGCTAACCGTGTCGAGTCACACTCGACATCCGAGTGCAAAAGGTTAATCAGTGGGGTGGCGAAGACAGGGGTTACATTCTGATTCCAGCACGCAACAGCTCTGTCCGCTGAGGCGGTTGCTCCTCCTCCCTGTGCCTCACGTGCTCCATTTGGAAACCAGGGATGCGGGTCCCCAGATCCCAAGGTTGCTGCCAGGACGCAAGTTGCTGCGAGGCGCTGAGCGGCGTGCTCAGCAGCGCAGAGGGCGCGGGACCCCACAGGTGTCGGCTGTTGTTATTGTTTCTGCTTCGATGAGCTTTCAGCTCCATTTCCTCAGCGAATGTTTAGATGAACTAACTCCCGCGTTAGTCAGCGTTTGGACACTGTGGTTCGCCGAAAGAGTGAAGTCGTGCCTGCGTCTGCCAGCGACACTGCAGGGAGGTGTTTGCACTGGCATCCCAGTGCACGCAGCCTCTGTGGCTGGCGGCGTCCGCACCGGAAAGGAAGGCTGCTCTTCTCGAACGTCAGTTCCTTCACCAGGAGGGCTTTCCGCGTGGGGTGCTCGTCCTCATGCCCGGGCCCAGCTCACAGGAGCCCCGGGCGCCCCTCCTCCCGCTGAGGCCAGGAAGTGCACTGTGCTGGGGCCTCCACGAGACGTCACCGCTTCAAACCCAGGTTCAGTGGAGCAGAGGCGGCCCAGGGGCCACGGAGGCTATGGGGCCCCGGAACCCGCGGGAGCCAGCTGGCTCCAGAGGCAGCACTGGCTGGAGGGGTCAGGCGGGGCCTGGTGGGAAGGCAGCTCACTGGTGCCAGTGACCCCGGACGGAAGGGGAGTCCTGGTCAGCACAGGAGGGAGGCACTGCTGGTCGGAGGCCCGTCTGAGTGGAAGGAAAGACGGACGGGTCCTGCACCTGCTAAAGGAGACTCCATCACGGCGCGGGCTTTGGTGCGGCCGGGGACAGACCCATGTAGGTGCCTGATTAAGTGAAAGAATAAGGAACAGGTGGCTTTCCTACCAGTCGGCTTTGACTGGAGGGCAGCTGCACGTTACATTTTGTCACATTTTTGTCATTTCGCAGTAGAACTTCAAAAAAACGTGACAAGTATCTGTATGCTTCCCTGTTTTACAAAAAGGCTTGGCAGGTCCTAAATAACCTTCTAGGTGAGAGGTGCTTGGTTGCATCAGAGTGTGGATCCATCATTGCCTAGTTTAGCAGCCAGTGGTTCTGTTCTGTGAAGTTCTTTTGAAATTCATCCCCCTAACTGAGATAGGATATGAAGTCTTTCCTTTAAAGCAAAGAAAGTATCAGTGGAATAATTAAAGACCCTGGCAATGGGCAGCACGGTGCTCATTGATTAACGTTCCTCCTTCATAAACTGACTCAGAGCCTGGCTGGAGTGGTTGAGCAGCGTCCCAGGCCCTGTACGGAAGGCAACTGAGATGTTTCTCTCTCACATCGATGTTTCTCTCTCTCTCCCTTCTTCTCTCTAAGAATATCCTCAGGTGAGGATTAGAAAAATGATTCATATAACCTTTTTCACAAATTCTTTTTTTTTTTAACAGGATTTGGGGAACTTTTGTAAGTGTGCATCTTTTATTTTATTTTTTAATATATTTTATTGATTTTTTACAGAGAGGAAGAGAGAGGGATAGAGAGTTAGAAACATCGATGAAAGAGAAACATCAATCAGCTGCCTCTTGCACACCCCCTACTGGGGATGTGCCCGCAACCAAGGTACATGCCCTTGACCGGAATCGAACCTGGGACCCTTGAGTCTGCAGGCCGACACTCTATCCACTGAGCCAAACCGGTTTCGGCCTTTTTCACAAATTCTTAAAATCAGGAGATTTCAGGTGGGCTCACACGGTAAAAGGGCCATGCGTCAGGCCTGCTGCTGGGACTGTCGCTTGTTTCTGAGGCCAGCAAGTCCACTGGGCTGGGTCCCTGTCCACCGGAGGGAAGGCCAGCCCACTGCCCGCTGCTGTGGTGCGGGGCCCAGTGGGCACGGAGCGCGGAGGGGACCGATCTGAGTGCGGGAGGAGGAGGATGGTGGCACCGCTTGCTCTGCACCTTGCGTGCTCTGACACGGAGCCTTCTCTCTTCCGTAGGCGAGCGCCCCTACCAGTGCCCGTACTGTGAGAAGGGCTTCAGCAAGAACGACGGGCTGAAGATGCACATCCGCACGCACACCAGGGTAAGACGCGGCCGGCCCGCCCGGTGAGCAGGGGGGCCACGCTTACTTACAGAGCGTGGAGCTTAACTTGAGAAAATCAAGGTCATGGGTCTGAAATCACGTGTTTACATTTATGATGGACATTTGTATTCTTTTTAAGACAAAACAATGAAAGGGACAAAAAGAAATACCCCCAAAGAGTCCTCCTTCTTGGAACCGTGCCTCAGCGTTTAGGAGCCATAGGAGTTACCAGTGACACACTTCCGAGTAAACAGGTTGTCGCATTATTAAAAGATGGAGATGGGGCCTGGCTACGTGTTTGCCAGGGGCGCGCTGGCATAGAGTGTCAGCAGGTGGCCATGGTGCAGATGATCAAGCATATTGGCAAGAGAGACATTGAGACAGTGTAAGCTGTTGGGGGAGATGGAAGGCAAGGACGGCTTGTGGCTGGCCAGGGTCTCCTCCCCAGGTGCCCTCTCTCCTCTGCCTGCACACCTCTGCCGGTGCTGTCACCTGCCCCCGACGGCTTTTCCGGACAACCGGGGGCTGTTTGCTAGGGCTCATTGTGGTGGGGCTCCATCCGTGGTTCCCTGCAGCCTCTTTCTCGTGGTTCCTTAAAGTTTGGCCTTTGAAGTGCTCGTGGTCTGTGTAGAAACGAACACTTTTTCAAGTTTTAGGAGGCGTGCCGAGGCCTCTGAGAGCGATTCGAATTCAGGCCTCTCTGGCTTTACTTCTTACCTTCTTACCAAAGCGAAAACACATCGTCATCACACCCTCTCCAGCGTGAGGACACGCCCGCCTCCACTGCGGCGCCGTGGCCGTGAATGCCCTCGGAGGCCGTAAGGACCGCCCTCCTGGTTTTGTGACGGGTGAGGGGCGGCTCCTCTGCGGTTAAAACAGACCCCTCGCTCCCGTTCACAGGGCCGTGCTTGTCTTATAGGATATGAGCTACTGGACCACTTCCCCCGGATAAGTGACTCCTTAAACAATACCATGACTTAAACGCACGTGTGCAAAATACGCATTTCACGTGGGCCTTGTTACAGAGGTGAGGTAGTTTTAGTGTCGTTCACTCATTTTTCATGTGTACAGTTGTCACAGGCGTGCCAACCATGTGTTTCAAAGATGCCAACCTGCAGGCAAAGGGGCCTGGTGCCTCTTATCACACCGGCAGGTGCCCAGCGCCTGGGCGTGTGGGTGCTGTCCCTGCCTCCCGGGGACGGAGGCAGACAGGGCTGGACCGCAGAGGGGCTGCGCACGTCACTGCCGGAAAAATACCTCCGGTTTCCCCCAGAAAGTGGGGTATTTCAAATTCAACTAATTTGTCTTTTTACTTTTTAATAACAAATTATTTTAAAAGTTTCAGTTAAAGCTCATTAATGAGAATAATGAGAATAGTTAAAATAAATACGAAGACCGCTAACTTACATGCCAGGTGCTGTTCTGGGCCTTCACAGGCATTAACTCCTGTGAGCCTCACGGGAGCTCACTAATGCATCTCACACTCACTGCAGCCCCCGGGGAAACTGAGGCCCAGGCCAGCGAGGGCAGAGCTGGGATCAGGACCAAGGCCAGGCTGCAGAGACCAGCCCCTTACCTTCCACCATTTGCCTTTGACTCAATGAAATATTCTGGGTGCCACCGACTCTCATCTACTCTCCTGCATATTTTCTTTCTTTTTTTTCACTCCTGTGTATTTTCAAACTAAACAAACTGCAGCAATAACCCCAAATTTCTAAGTCGTGTGCTCATTTGCACACTTGAGCCTGGACTCACGGACCCGAAGCAGCCTGGGTATCCAGGTGCAGATGGTGCCTGTCCAGTAGGGCACACCGAGAAATTGAACCTGACCTTGACGCTGGGAGCACCCAGGCTGGGCCAGGAGCACGGACTGAAGACAGAGTCCCCGTGAGTGTGGGTAGGAGCAGCGAGGTGCAGAGTTAGTAACACAAGCCTGGCGGGTTTGCCTGAAACTCTTCTTTATTTTTCTTTCTCACGTGTTAGTGCGTTGGCTGTATTTGATCGCAGACAGCTCTAGTTTTGAATCCTGTTTCCAGAGCGGTGGATACATGCAGACATCCTTTGAGTTTTAGTGCGACCTTTTGAAATCTGATTAAGATTATTGGCTAATGCAATCAAATTAATATCAGAACCAAAGGAGACTTTAAAAAAGTTCTAGAGGAACAGTGTCTACAAGTTCACATTTTCCCAATATTATTTGTGTTTTAAAAGACACAATTCAGAAAAGGTCCCGTTACATTGGGACCTCCAGACATGTTTTGGGTCCTGTTTCAAAAGCTACTTTTAATTCCATTACAACAATGACAACAGCTAATTCACTCAGCAAGTCTCATCTTTAAGTCGTTTGGTGGGTCCACACCCCCCCCCCCCGCCCAGTTCTGCATCCTGGGGTTCCTGCCCGGACAGGGCGCCTTGGGGAAGGGGCGCAGAGCCCTCGCACCCTGGGTCCTGTTTATGGGGGCAGCCCCGGCCCCGAGCCGGGAGATCATCCTGCTAAAAGACTGCCTGGCTGAACAGTCATTGGGTCTTCCACAGAGAGCCCAGGGCTGGCAGTGCATTCACCTCCTTCCTTCTGTTTATTTCCTTCCGTTTTGGCTTTTAGCGCGTTGACTGTGCTGAGTTCCCTTTGTGTCTCTCCGCCGTTGTGTGGGGTTTGTAAGGAGTTAAGGAGCAGTTTCACTTGCTTCCTTCCCACCCTCTGGTGGCACCTGCCTCTTTCTCCTGCTCTGACAGGCGGGACGGCCATTGCGATGTCCAGGTCACCTGCTTGCCTGTGATCTCAGCCCACACCACGTCTCCTGATGTTAGGTTCACAGCAGTGATGGGTTTGCATTCGGTATCTAAGAGATTATCCTATCTAATAAAAGAGTGATATGCAAATTGACCATCACTCCAACACACAAGATGGCTGCCCCCATGTGGTCAAAGATGGCTGCCCCCATGTGGACACAAGATGGCTGCCACAAGATGGCCAGCAGGGGAGGGCAGTTGGGAGGGATCAGGCCAGCAGGGGAGGGCAGTTGGGCGGGACCATACCTGCAGGGGAGGGCAGTTAGGGGTGACCAGGCCTAAAGGGGAGGGCAGTTAGGGGCAATCAGGCTGGCAGGGGAGCAGTTAGGCATCAATCAGGCTGGCAGGGAGTGGTTAGGGGGTGATCAGGCTGGCAGGCAGAAGCAGTTAGGGGCAATCAGGAAGGCAGGCAGGCAAGCAGTTGGGAGCCAGCAGTCCTGGATTGTGAGAGGGATATCCAACTGCCCGTTTAGGCCCAATCCTACTGGGATCGGGCCTAAACGGGCAGTCAGACATCCCTCAAGGGGTCCCAGATTGGAGAGGGTGCAGGCTGGGCTGAGGGACACCCCCCCCCCGTGCACGAATTTCGTGCACTGGGCCTCTAGTTAGATAATAATAATCTTTCTGCCCAGCTTTCTCCTCCTCAGGACAGAAGGGGGGTGTGGGGGGAGAAATGGGGAGGGGGAGGTGACATGCTCCAGGGCGTCCACATCCTAAGGGCAGTGACTTACTTGCAGCTGCCTGGGGTTTTCCAACTCACTTCTTCCACTTAATGGTTGTAGGTTGTTTTCTGCAGAAATTCTTACCCCATGTCCAGGTGGCACCTCCCTCCCATCAGGGAGGCCTCCTATGCAGGCCCGAGTGGTCCTAGCCCCTGTGGTCCAGGCCCCGTGCAGTCCAGGTCCCCTGTGGTCCAGGCCATGAGGGCAGTTTCTCTAAAGGGCTGGGTCTCCCGGTGCAGGCTGGTCGAGTGGCCAGAACAGGGCCTTGGTCGAGAGCCCTGATCTCTCTCCAGGCTCCTCCCATCCCACGCGTGTCCCATCCTTTCTGCCTGGGGGATGGAGCACATGGCTCTGAGGAAACTGAGCCTCTCTTGGGACAGGTTTCGCACTGTGGACGCCGTGGCTTGAATTGAAACCAGGACTTTAAAACAGCCTCGAGGAGAAATAAGGACGTTCCAGCCGTTAGGCTTCGAAATGCTCCTGGCACACGGCCAGACTCTGCCCTCTGCATCTCCTCCCACTGCATCTCCTCCCCCTGCATCTCCTCCCCCTCTGCATCTCCTGCCCCTGCATCTCCTCCCCCTCTGCATCTCCTCTCCCTCTGCATCTCCTCCCCCTCTGAATCTCCTCCCCCTGCATCTCCTCCCCCTGCATCTCCTCCCCCTGCATCTCCTCCCCCTCTGCATCTCCTGCCCCTGCATCTCCTCCCCCTCTGAATCTCCTCCCCCTGCATCTCCTCCCCCTGAATCTCCTCTCCCTATGCAACTCCCCCCCGCATCTCCTCCCCCTGCATCTCCTCCCTCTGCATATCCTCCCCCTTCATCTCTTCTCCCTCTGCATCTCCTCCCCCTCTGCATCTCCTCCCCCTGCATCTCCTCCTTCTCTGCATCTCCTCCCCCTCTGCATCTCCTCCCCCTGCATCTCCTCCCCCTCTGCATCTCTTCCCCCTGCATCTCCTCTCCCTCTGCATCTCCTCCCCTTGCATCTTCTCCCCCTGCATCTCCTCCTTTTCTGCATCTCCTCCCCCTCTGAATCTCCCCCCCTACATCTCCTCCCCCTCTGCATCTCCTCCCCCTTTGCATCTCCTCCCCCTGCATTTCCTCCCCCTCTGCATCTCCTTCCCCTCTGCATCTCTGCTCCTCTGCATCTCCTCCCCCTGCATCTCCTCCCCCTGCATCTCTGCTCCTCTTCATCTCCTCTCCCTCTGCATCTCCTCTCCCTCTGCATCTCCTCCCCCTGCATCTCCTCTCCCTCTGCATCTCCTCTCCCTGAATCTCCTCTCCCTCTGCATCTCCTCCCCCTGCATCTCTGCTCCTCTTCATCTCCTCTCCCTCTGCATCTCTGCTGTCTGCCAATTTGGCTTCACCTCCCGCACCTCACCCTAGGTAATATGGGCTGGTCCGTGTTGGCTGAGCCCTCCCCAGTGACATCTGATGTCCCTCTTGAGTGCAGGGCTCCAGGACCCCAGCTCCCCTGGAAATGACGGCCTTAGCTTCATTGTGGTGGCCCCTGAGCCGGAGTCCCCTGCTGTGAGTTAGGGTGCGTGCTCCCAAATAGCCATTCTGTAGGCAATCCCTTCACAAGAAGCTGCGGTTTGTAACCGTTCATCACCGGAGGCTTCACGTCTTGTTTAATCACTTTTAATTTTTACCATGAAAAGCACCTGGACCCGTTAGGAAGTTATTTCAGAACCTGTTTGAGCACCCCTTTCACCCCAATAAGCTGTGCAGGTTGGGAGTCCGAGTTCCCCACTGCCTCTCCGGCTCGTGTGCGGAACAGCCAGGGTAGCCTGTGCAGATACTAAAATGCAAGCAGTTGGCGGTGGTGAAAGGAGCGCAGGTCTTCATGTTATTCTGCCTTTCATTCCTTTCCCTTATGAAGCTTCCTGTCCGACCCTCAGGTTCCGAGTGTTGGAGGGTGACGGACGTGTACACTTGGCACCTTGTCCTCACACCGTGTGCCCGCCTCTGCCCTCGCTCCCCCACTGCAGTGCTGTCTGAGTTCCCGGCCTTGGCACTGCTGGGTTTGTCCGCAAGCTGCCGGGTAAACTGATGGAACAGCTTGAAGTCTGTGCAAAAGACACCTGCCCAGAGCATCCTGCAGGTGAAGGAGGGTGCCAGGAGGCCTGGTGCTGAGGCAAAGGAAGCATTGCTGGTGCAGATGCTGGAGCAGGGGGGCGGGTGCTGTGGGGCGTGTTATAGGTTTCTGCAGCCCCTTGGGAATGGACAGGGTCTGGGGACAGTCATGGTGGAGTCCCTGTGAACGCACGCACGCACGCATGGGAGGCCCCTGTAAAAGACTTGGAGGAGGCCAGCGCAGAAGCCAGTGTGTGGAGCCTGGGAAAGGAGGAGGGCGCTCTCAGACACCGTGAGTGCTGGCCACAGGAGAGGTGCCTGCCCCTCAGGTCAGGGCGCCCAGGACCTGGGTGTAGGGTGTGCGTGCGGCCTGAGCCAGTGGAGAGAGACGTGGAGACGGGCTGCGCTAAGGCCCTGGGGAGTCCGGAAGCCGTCTTGTTTGGTGTGACAAGTACTGTGATCCAGGAGGAACACACCCGCTCCTTTGGGAAATTTGCCCTGAAGTGACACTCAAGGGGGAGGGAATCCCCAACACTTACCCACACAGGTACCCCATCCCCAGCACTTACCCACACAGGTACCCCAATCCCCAGCACTTACCCACACAGGTACCCCATCCCCAGCACTTACGTGCGGCCTGAGCCAGTGACCTGCACAGGAGCCCCGCCAGGCGGCCTGGGGCTGGGTAGGAGAGACACCTTAGAGCATTGAGGCGGTGTAGATATCACAGAGAGGTCCCGGATGAATGTGGGGTCCTGGGAGGGCACTGTGGGGCGTGAAGATGTCCTGTAGGCTTAGGGGACAGTGAGGTCTGGGGACACCTGTGTGGGTGAGTGCTGGGGACTGGGGGTACCTGTGTGGGTAAGTGCTGGGGATTGGGGGTACCTGTGTGGGTAAGTGCTGGGGATTTGGGGACACCTGTGTGGGTGAGTGCTGGGGATGGGGACACCTGTGTGGGTGAGTGCTGGGGATTGGGGACACCTGTGTGGGTGAGTGCTGGGGATTGGGGACACCTGTGTGGGTGAGTGCTGGGGTTTGGGGACACCTGTGTGGGTGAGTGCTGGGGATGGGGACACCTGTGTGGGTGAGTGCTGGGGATGGGGGTACCTGTGTGGGTAAGTGCTGGGGATTGGGGACACCTGTGTGGGTGAGTGCTGGGGATGGGGTACCTGTGTGGGTAAGTGCTGGGATTGGGGGTACCTGTGTGGGTAAGTGCTGGGGATGGGGGTACCTGTGTGGGTAAGTGCTGGGGATGGGGGTACCTGTGTGGGTGAGTGCTGGGGATGGGGGTACCTGTGTGGGTAAGTGCTGGGGATGGGGGTACCTGTGTGGGTGAGTGCTGGGGATGGGGGACACCTGTGTGGGTGAGTGCTGGGATTGGGGACACCTGTGTGGGTAAGTGCTGGGGATGGGGGGTACCTGTGTGGGTGAGTGCTGGGGATTGGGGACACCTGTGTGGGTGAGTGCTGGGGATTGGGGACACCTGTGTGGGTGAGTGCTGGGATTGGGGGTACCTGTGTGGGTGAGTGCTGGGGATGGGGGTACCTGTGTGGGTAAGTGCTGGGATTGGGGGTACCTGTGTGGGTAAGTGCTGGGGGTACCTGTGTGGGTGAGTGCTGGGGATGGGGGTACCTGTGTGGGTAAGTGCTGGGGATGGGGGTACCTGTGTGGGTAAGTGCTGGGGATGGGGGTACCTGTGTGGGTGAGTGCTGGGATTGGGGACACCTGTGTGGGTGAGTGTTGGAGATTGGGGACACCTGTGTGGGTAAGTGCTGGGATTGGGGACACCTGTGTGGGTGAGTGCTGGGATTGGGGGTACCTGTGTGGGTGAGTGCTGGGGATGGGGGTACCTGTGTGGGTAAGTGCTGGGGATGGGGGTACCTGTGTGGGTAAGTGCTGGGGATGGGGGTACCTGTGTGGGTAAGTGTTGGGGATGGGGGTACCTGTGTGGGTGAGTGCTGGGATTGGGGGTACCTGTGTGGGTAAGTGCTGGGGATGGGGGTACCTGTGTGGGTGAGTGCTGGGGATTGGGGACACCTGTGTGGGTGAGTGTTGGAGATTGGGGACACCTGTGTGGGTGAGTGCTGGGGTTTGGGGACACCTGTGTGGGTAAGTGCTGGGGCTTGGGGACACCTGTGTGGGTAAGTGCTGGGGCTTGGGGTCACCTGTGTGGGTAAGTGCTGGGGATGGGGGACACCTGTGTGGGTAAGTGCTGGGGATTGGGGACACCTGTGTGGGTGAGTGCTGGGGATTGGGGACACCTGTGTGGGTGAGTGCTGGGGATTGGGGGTACCTGTGTGGGTGAGTGCTGGGGATTGGGGACACCTGTGTGGGTGAGTGCTGGGGATGGGGGTACCTGTGTGGGTGAGTGCTGGGGATGGGGGTACCTGTGTGGGTGAGTGCTGGGGATGGGGGTACCTGTGTGGGTGAGTGCTGGGGATGGGGGTACCTGTGTGGGTGAGTGCTGGGGGCCTGCCCAGCTGCTCCTGCGTTTATAACTAGGTAAGAGGAAGAGATACAAACACATTTGATAACTTTAAAAAGCTTATTATGATTTCAGAGGAAACTTTTAAGTTGTTTTACTTTTAGTTTTTCTAAACTTCATTGGCTTTTGTTCTGTGTGGGCCAGAGGCCTGGCTGGTTGCCACTGTTGAAACTGTCTTTAATTTGGCTTTATTGTTTCTAGAGCCCACACATTGCTTGGGGGTTTTATGTGCCTGAAATGAATCATTTAAGACAAATGGCTTTTAAGGCCCCATTGTGTTCACTTGGCTCAGGAAAGGCACCTGAAGGTGAACATTCTTACTGTGCTTTTGTGACAGGGAAGCGTGTCTCCTGAGAAAGAACTTCCTTTGTGGGGCGACAGGCCCCTTCTCCCCTTCTCTGTTCCTACTCGGGACACTCCCTGTGATGGCCATCAGCCACCGGGCAGGGCCCCTCCCCACTCTGGGCCTCTGTCCCATGAGCCAGCCGCTCTCTGAAGTCACCAGCAAGCAAGTCCCTGCCAGCAGCGCCTCTGGGGACACCGGGCGGTGCTCCTGACAGGGACCCTGGTCCCGAAAGCACGGAGTTCTCCTGGCTCCCTGGGCTTCGGGAGTGAGCGGTGAAAACTTAAAGTTGGATTTCAGAGTCTTGACAAACGTATCGGGTAGGCAGATGACCCCGTAGTGACAAATGTATCGGGTAGGCAGATGACCCCGTACTGACAAACGTATCGGGTAGGCAGATGACCCCGTAGTGACAAATGTATCGGGTAGGCAGATGACCCCGTAGGAAGGCAGACAAAAAATCTTCTGTGGAGTTAAATTGTTTCACTATATTTAGGTTTACGAGGGTCGAGTTACACTGCCATGCGGGGTCCAGCTGGACCCAGGCATGAAATGTGGTTTTTCAGCCACGTTTTCTAATGATACTTTAATTTTCATTCAATATTTCTAGGCCTAATTTGATTCTTTTGGGGGGGGGGGGGGGGAGAGGGGAAAGAAAGCTGGTCCTGTCGATCTAAAACATAATGTGCAGGGCAACAAAATAAAATTTAAAAAAAGAAAAGAAAAACAAAAAGACAAATGAAAGAATAGAAATTAAAAATAAAACAAAACCAAACCTTTCCCCGCCTCCCCTAGAAAAACAACAACAACAAATAGAGCAACGCGCGTTCATGGAATGAGGGGCGAGGCCGCCCCGGGGTGGCTGCGTGGTCTCTCTATGAGAACCTGCGCTCTTGTCTGCATCTCCCGGGACAGCCCCCGCGTGGTGAGGACCCCAGGCCGCAGACAGGGGCCGCAGACAGGGGCCACAGGCAGGGGCCGCAGGCAGGGGCCGCAGATGGCCCTGCAGCAGCAGCCAGCACAGACCCGGCCGAGTCTCAGGATTCCAGCTGCAGCCACAGCCACAGCTACAGCCGCAGCGAGGCCCCGAGCGGGACCATGGCGGAGCCGGTCGGCCCCCAGAGCCGGGGAAATCCCTGTTTTGGGCCTTATGCTTGGGGGTGGCTGCATTGGACGGGAGCCACTGTTTCCTCATCAGAGGACGAGTCCACGTGCTCAACACTGCACGTTGCCGGGTGAGCGACCCCCTCCTGCCCTCGTGCGGCTCAGTGGCACAGACACGCCTGGAAGTGCCTCCTGGTGTCTGTGCCCGTGACCCTGGGTCCGTGGATCAGCGTGGCCCTGTAACCGAGGCGTTGGGGGCGTTGAGCTCGTTATCACCGGGCTGATGAGTAATGTAATGTTTGGGCAGGCTCTCACCGTGGGGCTTGTTTCTGGACTATTTGGTGAACTGCTTCATGGGCTGTTACGCTGAGCAGCAGGAGTAAAACCAGATCCCCGTGTGGTCGGTTGCAGAGACTGACGACTGTGGCCTTGCTGATGACCTCAGGTAACGTCTCAAAAATTAAACACAACAGAACGCGTCTCCGGGAACCGCAGCTTCTGTTTCCCGTTGCGTGACAGGGACTGCAGGCGGGGGCTGGGTGGGCGGGAGCCCTGACTGGAGAGACTGTCTCTGACTGGGCGGCATGTTTCTCATTGTGATTCTTCTTCTTCTTCTTCTTCTTCTTCTTCTTCTTCTTCTTCTTCTTCTTCTTCTTCTTCTGAGAGAGAGAGAGAGAGAGAGAGACATCAGTGATGAGAGAGAATCACTGATCGGCTGCCTCCTGCACATCCCCTACTGGGGATCGAGCCTGCAACCCGGGTATGTGCCCTTGACTGGAATTGAACCCTGGGACCCTTCAGTCCGCAGGCCGATGCTATCACTGAGCCAAGCCAGCCAGGGCTCTGACTGTAATTCTTGGCGATTCCGAAGAGCACACTGAGGCTCACTTGGCCAGCATGTCTTACTGAGTCAGCTGCTGTGACTTGCGGTGTTTGCAGGGAAGGTAAGGAAGTGCAGGCCCTTCAGGCTTCGGGGGAGGAGCTGATCCGACAGAGCACAGCCAGGCCCGAGGGCAGTGTCCCAAGGGTGCCCTGTACCCACAGCAGGGCTCCTGGCTCGCCTGGGAGAGGGTGCGGCGAGGAAACGGCCAGGGGAAGCAGGCGGGAGGCTGGTCTGCGGGAGGAGGGAGCCACCGGGGAGGCCCACATGGATGGAGCTGGAGGGCCGAGCAGCAGGAGGGCACAGAGGAGTCGGGGGGTGGGGGTGGGGGGGGGAGGCTGGCGGACACCCGGCCTCAGCCAGGCTGCATGGCACACTGCTGCTCACCCGCGTCAGCATCCCCTCAGTGTGGGGGAACTAGTCTGGTTTCGGGCCTCTCTTCATCCCCGCCCCCCCTCCCGCCGCCTCTTCCGGTCAGGCATCGCCTACCCCTCTGTGTCCGGTGTACTCCTGACGCAGTCATGCGCTGCTGTTAGGTTAGCTCCGTTTTTCACTCCTGTGTCATTGTTTTCCTCTCCTTTCCCTTTCCTTCAAGCTTGGCTCACGTGTTTATTCATTCGGCAACGGAATAGTCTTCCACTTACCCTGGTCCTCACTGGCGGTTGTCCTTCTCTTCTGTGAAATGCGCTCTGAAGGGATCGGGTTGAATGGGAAGGACACGCCCCCTCCGAGCCCCTCTCACCCCGCAGTGGCGCCTTCTCAGAGGGACAGGGACACGCCGTTGCGACTTCGGCCTTGTTCAGAGGGGACAGTGTGTGATGGGACCGTAGGGCCACGGGAGCAGCAGCCACCTGCCCGAGGGGACGAGTCGTTCCCTGAACAGGCTGAACCGGGTCAGGGTGTGAGGATGAGTTTTCTAGAAGGAATCGAATTTGGGGCGGGCACACCGAGTTGGCTGGGTGCTGTGCACTGGAGCCAGGCTGTGTGCTGAGGGGATGGGAGCCCAGGGCGGCCCGGCAGGTTCCCAGGATGGGCAGCTTCCGAGCTGACGGGGGCCGAGGGCGAGTCTGTGGGTGGTGAGAGGCAGCCCAGCCTTGACTGTTGCCCTGGGAGGGGATGAAGGAGAGACTAGCAATGGCCTCAGGGCTCCCTGCTTATTGGAAACACAGAGCTGAACGTGAAGCAAATATTCAGCCCCGCCTGTTCCCTACGTTTATTTCACTTCGCAGACGCCGCCTGCCGGGTGGCACGGAGAAAGCTCTAGCTCAGTGGATGAGTCTGAAGTCATGACTGTGACTGCTGTGAGGGCCACGCTTAAGGCAACATCTCTTCAGAGGCTGTGACCCGTGTGAGTGCCGGTTGAGCTCCGGGCCCCGTGGTGTCAGCCCGGTCTCTGTCCATCACGCAGGTGTTTCTGTGGGATCCTGGTGTCCAGGACCCCCGCGACCCCCGCCGTGACCCTGGGGCGGCCACGGGGAGCAGGACAGAGCCGTTTGCAGAGTTAGGTAACAGGAAGCGCCAGGAATATCGGCTCGCAGGCTCGCTGCTTCGCCACAGGGTTTATCTTTAGACGCTAATAACACACTTCAGGGCTTCAGGACAGCGCGTGCCGCCTGCAATGCATAAAGAGAAACTGTCTTTGTTTCTAAGATAGGCAATATGCAATTAATTATTTAGAGTGGGGCCGCTATTCTTAGGAAAGTGATACATTTTCTGTACTGTTTTCCCTCTGAAGCAGAATTTTATATTCATCTTGTCCTCCTTCCAGGGGGTTTAATGACTCAAGTATCACAGAGACTTAAAACAAAGACCATCTATTTATATGAATGGACTTCAAGGACCGTGCTAAATTGAGGGTTCACACATAATTCCATTTCTCCATACAATCACCGGTTATATTTTCATAGAGTGTGCCCTTTTCAACTCGAATTATATGATTCACATGCGTATTTTGGTAATAGATAGGAGGAAGCAGGGTCGGATAATACATAAAGCACCCTTACTGAATTCCCATTATGGGCCAGGCATTATGATAAGCACACCCTCTGACACAGGCATAATGTCTCATGTTACCATGAGGGAGGGGGGCTTGGAGAGAGTAGGTGGCTTGTCCAGGGTTTTGGGACTAGTCACAGGCAGCGCGGACAGGGGAAATCAGATCTCTTCATTGCTCAAGGCTGGATTCTTATTTTTTTTTAAATTCATCACCAGAGGAGAGAGGAGGAAGGGAGAGAGAGAAACATTGATGTGAGAGCGAAACGTCAATTGGTTGCCTTCCGTGCATATCCTGACCGGGCATCAAACCTGCAATCTTTCGGTGCCCAGTGATGCTCAACCAGCTGAGCCACGCCTGCCGGGCGAGGATGCATTCTTTATTCCTCTGTGTTCAGCTGTCAAGATGTTGTACAGGGTTATGCTGCATGTGGTGGGAACCAATCTTTTACAGAAAATCTAAAAACAGTGGTCTTGATTTCTCCTTCAGACAAGGGTCTCCTGCGTCCCAGGACCCCTTCCTGACCCTCCCCCCGCCCCCACAAGGAGCCCAGGACTCAGGCTGCAGAGTGCCCTGCAGGAGACGGCTCCCAGGGGCTGTCAGGAGGAGGCCCCTCCTAGGACATCCTTCAGCAGTCCCCGCGTGCCCACAGGCGTTTCCCCGTCGGTGCCCTCTTTAAGCTATTTTCAGTCAAAGATTGTTCATATTTTGCCTGCCACCAGGGAGGGCTACCTCTTGCCCCTTGTAATCGGTTTTAGTAAGTGAAATCTCATGGAGGGAGGTTTACGCCTCACATTTTGCCTGACTCTCTCCTATGGAAGCTTCTCTGACTCCTGGGAGATGAGAACCTCAGAGCTCTGCAGGTGGCTGTGTCAGGTGTAGTCTTTTCCTGAGGAGATATCCAGGCAAGAGTGCCTCTCAGGAGGTCACCCCAAGTCCGTACCAGGGGCAGGGGTCCTGCCGAGGGACTGGGCTTTGACGGAGCCGTTGGCCACAGTCACACTGCCTTCCCCTGGGGACTAGAGGAAGGGACTAGTTCTTAAACAAGTTCATCTTTCCCTAACCGGTTTGGCTCAGTGGATAGAGCGTCGGCCTGCAGACTGAAGGGTCTCAGGTTCAATTCCGGACAAGGGCATGTACCTTGGTTGTGGGCACATCCCCAGTAGGAGGTGTGCAGGAGGCAGCTGATCGATGTTACTAACTCTCTATCCCTCTCCCTTCCTCTTTGTAGAAAAAAATAAATAAAATATATTAAAATAATAAGTTGATCTTAGTAATTCTAGGGACTTTATTCTTAAAAATTTCCTTAAATTCATGATGAAGCAAAGGGCCTTTAGGATAGAGGACATTTATTTTCGTGTCAGTTATAATCATGGCGGTCCCCTTTTTCTCCAGACAAGAGAAAACCTTCGATTTATTTTTCTCGCTAAAAGAGGCCATTGGTGGTTCTAAGGACATGCATGTCATTTACACGTTGACTGGCCCAGCCCATGCTTACACTGAAGTGAAACCTGCTTATCCAGGAAACACGAGCCTCCTCCTTCCCAGGCCCATGCTCTGTGTCCACGTGTGTCATCAGTGAGGAAGTGGCCGCGTCGCTCTGGACCCCCGCTTCCAGCGGCCCTGCCCCTGCGGCTGCGGCTGCCGCCCGGCTCCTGTAACATCCCTCTCTTCACCGCCAGCTCTCAGCGCCACGCTCAGTTCTCAGCTGTGAATGACCTTTGTTTGTTTATATTTTTGGTCACAGATCTGGGTATTTTCCAGTCAAATCCTATTTCTTGTGTGTATTTTCGAATTAGTTTATCTTATTATGGGAAATGTGTGCCTTTTCCTGTGACTTTCGTATTTCTAGAAGGTATTTAAGTATGAAGATTACAAGGTGAACACCATGTGTCTAATGGTAGAGGAGTTTGGACACGGTGGATGCTGTTTGGGGGGGAAGTGAGAGGTGAGAGAACCAGGCACAAGTTCTGTGGTGTCACCCCCTAGCAAAGAAAGCCGGCTTTCACCCACAGAGAGAACAGTTGGTCTTTTTATTTTAATGCGTATTTGGATACTAAGAGTTCTCTGAAACCATCATTGTATGGAATCAAATCAGAAAGAATCCTATATAATAAAGAGCTAATATGCTAATTAGACTGGATGGCGGGATGACCTTCAGAACCACCTTCTGGAACGACCAGTGGGCAGGTCTGTGTGGCTGCGAGGCAGCTGGGGCTGCAAGGGCCGAGCCCCTTGCATGAATTTCGTGCATCAGGTCGCTAGTGTGTGTGTGTGTGTGTGTGTGTGTGTGTGTGTGTGTGTGTGTGTGTGTGTGTGTATTAGAGGCCTGATGCATGAAGATTCGTTCAAGAATGGGCCTTCCCTCCCCTGGCTGCCTGCACTGCCTTTGCTCCAGCCGGAGCTGCTTTTCCACCTTCCCACGCTGCCCAGAGGCTCTGAGCGACTGGGGTGGTGTAGAACGCCTGTGTAGTCGCCAAGGCCATGATGCAAGCATCCTGCCCCGCCCCCAGCTGCTTGGCGCCTGTGTATGCAAATTAACCTGCTATCTTTGTTGGGTTAATTTGCATACTCACTCCTGATTGGCTGGTGGTCGTCACGAAGGTATGGACAATTTGCATCTTATTCTTTTATTAGTGTAGATATAAACACACATATGTATAGATGTGTGTGTGTGTGTGTGTATATATATATATATATGTATATATATATATATATATTCATAAATAATACAGTGGAACCTCGCTTCTCAAACATAATTCATTCTGGAAGGCTGTTTGAAAACCAAATCATTTTTTCCCATTAGAAGGCATGTAAATTGAATTAATTCATTCCAGACCCCCAAATGATTCCCTGTTTTAACCTTTCTTATACATAGTACATGTCTATTGTATTGTTTAATCTATAAGTAAACACTTTAAAAACAAAAATGACATGAAATGTCAATGAAAATTTAACAAAAAGGAAAGGAAATATACAGTAAAAATGAAAATTTAACAATAACAATAAGCAGCAACAAAAGCAAAAAAACACGCAAGTATTCACAACACAGTATCCTGAGACTGTCACAGTGGGGACCTGACTCAGACTCGCTCTTTCTCTCCTTTGCAGACTGAGAGATGCGTGGCTCGTCATACAGGTATCAGCATGGAAGGGCTGTCAGGCTGAGAAGCGAGGTCCCACTCTGTATATAATATACATAGATAGGAAATAGATGTCTAAAGTATAAAAGTTTATAATCTCCTAAATATATAATTTTTATACTTATATAAATATAACACACAGAAATTAAAATGTGTAAATATATGACATTCACATATACTTACATGCATTTTTAAATGTGTTTCCTGTATCATATGCTCGAGGTTATAAATAGAAGCAATGGAACCAGGATGCAGAGCCACTTCTCAGTGGTCTCTGTCCCTAAGCATCACCGACTTACGCCTGAAAGACCCCAGTCAGGCGATGGTTTCGTTTCCTTTGTGAAGTTTATGGCCACTGTGCTGTGCTGATGGCTCGTGGCCCTGATGCGGTTGTACCCGGTCCACCGGCCAGACGGCTCTCGGAAGGCTGGGGTTCTGGAGACGTGAAGCAGGCGGAGTGGGCAAGGGCCTTGGGACCTGTAATCAGAGCCGAGCCTGGCCCCTCGGGGTCAGAGGTCGAGTGAGGGCAATGAGTGACATAAAACACTGGTCCAGGGACCGGTCCTCCTCACGATGGGGAGTGTGGCCCGAGCCCCGCCGTGGTGCACGCGGAGGGCAGAGCACATCCGGCTGCAGCAAAGCGGACATTTGAGGACCTGGTAAGCGTCGGGACGACCTCGAGGCTCCCGGAGTGCGGCTGCCGGACCTCAAGCCTGTGGCCCAGGCCTCAAACATCCCGAGTATCCATGCCAGACACAGGCTGGGAACCCCACCCGCCCCAACTCGGCCCCTCAGAGGGCAGTTCAGAGACTCTCCCTGGGCCTGTCTCAATATGCATTCACTTAATGAATCTGAATGAATTCCACTGAACTCACACCTTCGTCAGTCTCACATACATCATACGTGTGTGTACAGCCCGTATCACATATATTCTCTCTTTTGCATGTGGCTTGCTGATCGGCTGCTCCTTCTATTTAGTGGACGGACGGACCTGGCTCACTGGGCCAGTGTGAGTTAAATGAGCATTTTGCTGGAGTGTGACCTGCCGCCTGCTTTGGATCTATTAAGTATATTGGCTTTGCAGAGGCAGCAGAAGTCAAGGCACTGAAATGAACATGTGTTTTTAGCCATGTAAGCAGTGTACCACGTTGTTGCCAAAAAGTGACGTTCCAGCGACAACATGCGGGACAGTTTATCGCCCAGTAACTTATGGCTGATGGCTGGATTTTGCTCTTTTTGAATATTAAATCTTGTTTCTGTTTCCCAGTTGGCAGGACATGAGTGAGTTCTCCAACATCTGTCCTGGTGCGGGTGGTAGCTAGGGCCGTGGCCACCCAGGCACCTGTCTGTCCTTCCCAGGGATCCTGGGCTCAGACCCAGAGGCTGCCCCTCCCACGGGTGTGACCTGAGATGCCTGTAGTCTCTCGCCCTGACTGGTCCTGCACGTCACGTGACAGGAAGGGACACTTGCACTCGTGGCGCTGAGCCGAGGTCCGGTGTGCAGGTGAGAATCACGTCGGCTGACTCCCACCACGCATGCTGCTGATGTGGTTGGACTTGGAGGCTGGCTGGCTGGCTACTGGCACTGTCCCCGGGACCAGACGAGAGACGCGTTTCTAAGAGATTGCGCCTGCAGGCAGTGCCTCTTGACATGTTAGCACCGGTCTCCACCCGGGAACAAACGCAGAGCATAGAGCAGTCCATCAGGAGCATCTCAGGATGCAAGGGAACGGCTCACACCGCGACTCGCATCCCACGCGGGCCTCTGTCTTGGAATTGACCCCAACCAAGGAAATTGCATGCATTCAAAGTCTTCTTTCGCCTCCGCTTTTCGGAGAGGGCTGCATAGTTGCTGAGTGATATGGGAGTTCCTAGGTCAGAATCTTGTCCCTTTAAACACAACGAGGAACAGAAGCTTGGCCCTCCCCTAAAACCCTGCTCTTCCCCCCACCTTCGGGGTCCCCATCTCGGTCCTCGATCCTCGAAACTGCGGCTGCCCCTGGGAAGCCAGTGTTCTCTTCGGGGTGTCCGCGCTGATCCTGGTGGCTGAGCTCACCCCGCCCCGGGACTGGACCCACTAGTGACACTAGGACGGAGAGCAGGAGGCAGGACCGGGGAGCTGGCAGGCCTGTGACGCAGGTGACGGCTGACGAGTGCAGAGGGCGCACCTGGTCCCCCAGGTGGTGTCTGAGGGGAGTCACAGCTGTTACTCCAAAGTTCAGGTGCTGCTGTTCCTATAGAAACCGACCTGCCCACCTTCCTCTCCCCACACGGATGGGTTTCCCGGGGTGGGGACCCTTCAGGGCTGACCCAGGGCGGACCGGGTCAGCGGGTGCAGGGGGACACGGGGCACCAGACACCAGAGGCTCCTGGTACAGAGTCCCCGCCGTTTTCTTTTTAGACCGTGAACTCGGAGTTGGTACCCATCCCTGTTGGTCACGGTAGAACCTCTTACGTTGGGGGTAGGGATGGGATTTTGCAGGAGGTGGCACCAGCAGAGATTACAGTTTTCACAAAGAGCGTACCTGTTTGTGAGGGAAGATTGAGCTCTGATTTACCTGTGGGACAAAACTGTGCCAGAGGAGACGGTGGGGAGGGGGATGGAATGGAGGGGGGCGCCGGGGGCGGGAGGGAACGTGATAATTGTATGAAGAAAACTTGTGTTCTGTGGTTCTCTCTGGGGTTAAAAAATGTGGACAGTCGTCATTTGGAAAACAAAAATTGGCCACTTACTGCAGTAATCCTGCCTTGTCATCTTCTTCTATCTCTGACCTTCTAGGGCAGTGGTTGGCAAACTCAGTCAACAGAGCCTAATATCAACAGTACAACGATTGAAATTTCTTTTGAGAGCCAAAATGTTTAAACTTAAACTTCTTCTAACGCCACTTCTTCAAAATAGACTCACCCAGGCCGTGGTATTTTGTGGAAGAGCCACACTCAAGGGGCCAAAGAGCCACATATGGCTCGCGAGCCGCAGTTTGCCGACCACGGTTCTAGGGTGACTGATATTTTGTCAAAACACTTGACGCCCTGAGCACGTTCACGTGTAGCGAGATCTCTGCCGGGACTGCCCTGGGCCCTCACCTGGGCAAACGGGGCGGTTCCCCCACAGATTTGAGGTTTGAAAGGAGCGGTTTGAGCTCCCAGCTCCCTGCCAGCTGCGCAGCTCGCGGACTTGGAGACGTAATTTGTAGATGATCTGACCGCCTCCGGCCCTGCCCCCCCGCCCTCCCCCACCCCTCCCCATGATGGCTTTGTTTCACCTGCTGACATGAACTTGGCTGGAATGAGCGCTCTCGTGGCTGCGGGTGAATTGGTTGCACGTGTGAGCCACCTTTCTGCTGTGTTCTTGTTATTTTCAGAACTGTGCAATGGGATAAGTATGTTATTTCTAGAATCAGATGTCCCCTTCGGAGGCTCCGTGCTGACATGATTCCTCTGTCCCGCGGGCCTCGGCCTAGCCTGATGGTGTTACTCAGAGGGGCCTGCACTTGCCGCCAGCACATGTGTCACAGAGCACGCCTGTTACTCTGGGAAGTAGGCAGGTGGGACTAAAGCAGTGCGCTGTGGGCGGCGCGGGCTGCCTCTTCGACGCTGGCGTCTGTGAGCAGACCATGTCCTCGCTTCACATCATGCTCCGTTCCCGCGGCGTGCCCCCTACATTGGTTGCTGAGTAGCCACGGAAGCTCCGGTCGGTGGAGAGGTGCACGGGACTCCGATGCCCCTCCGCCTTGTCTCCGCTTTGCACACTTGGGGACCCTCCTGGCGGACCAGGGCCACGTCTTCAGCGTGCGTTTCCCACAGTCCCTGACACCATGCCTCGCTCAGGGCGCAGGCGACATTTGCTGTGGACGTCCCTCCCGTCGCGTCCTCTGATGGTGGGCATTCTCCCCACTGCTGCTGCGCACTTGCCAAGGGAGCGGGGACGTCTAAATTCCTTGGTTGGCAAGCCGAGCGCACTCGGTCACGTACAGCAAAGGGCCTTTCAGAGGAAGTAGTGAGCGCTTTCCTCCTCGGTTTGCCTTTGCTCGTGGATACTGTGTCTGAGACTAATGTTTTCAGGAACATTCCATGGGTAAATGAAGCTCCCTGATAAATGCCAAAAGAAAAAACAGAAACAAAACTAAAACAACTTAAACTGTTTTGAACTTGTGGGACTTACTTTGATCTCCATTAGCAGGATTTTAGGACAAAAACCAATGTTGTAAAGGGCATATGATAAGGGAAGAGGGTGCATAGCCACCTGTGACCTCACACGCTGACCTTTCATTTACATAGCAGTGCCATTCTGGCTGTTGATGTGGTTGCCTTGGGTACATATATGTATGTGTATGTGTGTGTGTGTGTGTGTGTGTGTCTTGTCCTTATATCCTCTATATTTTCTATTGTTTATTTTTCTTCTATTTTTCCCATATATTTTCATTATCATTTATATTTCAGTTTGTTTTGTAATTTTTTAAGATGCTAAGCCTAATTTCTGCTTTATAAAATTTCCCTGTTTATCCGATTAGCCTTCTTTTGTAAGATTTTTTAGAAAAAAATCTAAACAATTGGTTATTATGCAGGGGAAGAAATATCACCAGTTTCCCTTTAGATAATTTGCATAATGACAGCCTTCCACTTCACCACATTCCTTCTCTCCAGGACTACAAAGGACAGCCTTTCAAAGGCTTGCGCTCCATTGTTCTCCGAATTCCTATCAGCAAAAGTATTTCCATTCCTTTCCCAGCCTGGTGCAGAAGGCTGCAGTGTAGGACGCCCTGGAGTGTCCGGAGCGTCCTGAGGCTGCGCTGTGGGTCACGCTGTGAGTGGCCAGCCGCTGCCCAGAGGCTCTGTCCCCTTAGTGTTCCTGCCGCAGTGTGAGCTGGCCGCGCTCCGTCCCAGGCAGGGCGCTGGCTGGCCTGGTGCCTGCAACATACGGACAATGGGATGTTTTCGGGGCTAAGTAACCAAAGCCGCACTGACGGGCTTGACCAACGACCTATAAATCACATAACAAGCATTTCAAAGGCCAGCCGGCCGGTGGCTAGTCAGTCCCGTGGCTGGTCAGCACCATGGCTGGTCAGCACCATGGCTAGTCAGCGCCGTGGCTGGTCAGCACCATGGCTAGTCAGCGCCGTGGCTGGTCAGTCCTGTGGCTCGTCATCTCCGTGGCTGGTCAGTGCCATGGTTGTTGAGTCCTGTAGCTGGTCAGCACCATGGCTGGTTAGTGCTATGGCTGGTTAGTGCTGTGGCTGGTTAGTGCTGTGGCTGGTCAGTCCTGTGGATTGTCATCTCCGTGGCTGGTCATCTCCGTGGCTGGTCAGCACCGTGGCTGGTCAGTCCTGTGGCTTGTCATCTCCGTGGCTGGTCGGCACCATGGCTCGTCAGTGCCGTGGCTGGTGAGTCCTGTGGCTCGTCAGTGCCGTGGCTCCACAGATCTTCTGTGTCCAGGTCCTGCCACCTCTCCTCACATTCCAGCCTCAGGGCTCACTGTGTGCCTGCAGCGGCCCAGGCCTCACTTCCATGCAAGGCTGAGCAAGCACAGGAGGCCTTCCCAAGATGCACTGTGACTTTTCTAGGCTCAGAGACCTCGGCCATGCCACCTGCTCCCTCTGAGCCTGGGGCTGCGAAGGGAATGGTTCCCCATCCATATGCGTGTTCAAATCCCCTGGGGATCCTGCAAAAATCCAAAGCCCAGGCCACACCCAGAGCCATGGACTCAGACTCCATCAGGGGACGCGACGGGAGGGACGTCCACGGCAAATGTCGCCTGCGCCCTGAGCGAGGCATGGTGTCAGGGACTGAGGAGGTTTGGGGGGGGCAGTCACAGCCCCCCTGAGGGGGCCCCTGTGCGGGCAGGTTTGGGGCCAGGCTGGCCCTGACCAGGACTCTGTCTTGGCTGCAGGGAGTCCCTCTCCCACAGCCATTGACCAGGTGGAGGACGTGAGCACCCACACGTCAGGGGCCTGCCAGCAGGGACCCCGGAGAGGAGGGCGGGGTGGGTGGGAACCACCAGGTCACTGCGGACACTGGCCCTGGAGTAAGTGCATCTTGTTTAGAGTCTGCCCTCCCTCCCGATCCCGTAACCTTGGTCGTGTTTTTAAGTTCATATTTCTCCACCTGCAGAGGGACAGTAGCCGCACCCAGCGGCAGCCCTGCTAGACAAGCCAGTGACCCTCCGGTCGCTGCGTGGGGTCGGAGGAGAGCGTGTCTGGCATAAAGCGAGCAAAGAACCACCCAAACCAGCTCAGCCCGTTTTTCTGGCCCAAACTGGCTCATTTGGAACAGCTGGAACAGCCACAGAACAGCCAGATGGCCGTCCCCTCCTTCCCTCGGGACTCTAGCCCCGGGGCCTCCAGGTGTCCTGTCTCTCACGCCTGTGCAGCGCTTTCACCTGACAGTGCGTGCTACTCCCTGTGCTCATTGTTACCTCCCTAAGTGAGCTGTGCAGTTCGCTTTCCTAGGCCAGTGGTCGGCAAACTCATTAGTCCACAGAGCCAAATATCAACAGGACAACGATTGAAATTTCTTTTGAGAGCCAAATTGTTTAAACTTAAACTTCTTCTAACGCCACTTCTTCAAAATAGACTTGCCCAGGTCGTGGTATTTTGTGGAAGAGCCACACTCAAGGGGCCAAAGAGCCGCATGTGGCTCGTGAGCCGCAGTTTGCCGACCACGGGCCTAGAGAGTGTGTTTCCCGTTAGCCAGATGCAAGCCAATCACACAGTGTATCCTGGTGGCCCGTTAGCCAGGACGCAAACCGATCACACGGCATGCCGTGGAGGCCACTCGGCCTGTCCTCGCCTCCGCCGGCTTCCCGGGGGGGTGGGGGCGGGGGGGGGGGTAACTTTTGGCGCGTTGTTTGCTGGGCCATGTGTGTGCTCTGTCGTGTGTTGAATGGTTACACCGGCCACAAAAATAAGACGACAGGAAGCCATTGAAGCCATAAACAGCTGTGAGGGGCGTTCCCGGGCGGTCCTCCCTGGGGGACTCTGCCCTTTGACGGCGTGCTGCTGCTGCCACGTGCGTTTCCGGGAGCCGTTAGATGTGTGGCACCAGCCTGTGTGTGCAGCCATGTCCCTTAGCCGTGTCCTGGCCCCGTGGGCCCCACTCGAACCCCCGCTGAACCCACTAGCAACTCGGCGTAAAGGGGAAGGTTTATGGAACTGGGCGTCACCATTTGGTCACAGGCAGGCCTCACTCAGAGGACCAGCGGCTCCTGGGAACGTGGGAGGGTCTGGGACTGTCAGCATGGCCTCCCGTCTCCGTGCACCCAGGGTCAGGGCTGGGCTCTGGTCCGTGCTCAGGGTCACCACAGGTCACAGTCCGGGCTCTCCTGGTCTCCAAGGACCTGTCACTGAGGTCCTGAGTGAGGGGCACATGCTGGCCTGATTGAATAGGTGACCCGCCTGCTGGGGACACATCTGAGTGACCCCCAGGGCTGGCTGGGGCAGGGCGGGTGCAGTTCTGGGGCCCACAGCAGGGGGGTCACAGCGGGGCGGTCCCCACAGCGGGATGGTCCTCGCAGCCCCACGCCTTTTCAGAGTTGCATTTCTGAGATGGAACTGGTTCCTCATGGGGAATGTTTACACACTCCGTCTCCCTGACATCGAAACGGTTCCCGAAAAAAAATGCGATTCCTGGAGCTGAAGCAGAAGGTGGCGTTTGAGGTTCTAGAATAACATGAACGCGTTGGTTAACTTCCTTCTAGCTTGTCGGAAGGAAAATGTCAGACCCACGAAGCAGAGAGACGGGTAACGATCCCCCAGGCGGCCTCACCAGGGTCAACACGAATTCATCCTTTCCCCACTTGGACCCTCCCGCTGCCCCACCGCAACGCTTGACTTTTTCACGTAGCATCTTTTTTTCCTTTCTTTTTTTTTTCTTAAAATATATTTTATTGATTTTTTACAGAGAGGAAGAGAGAGGGATAGAGAGCTAGAAACATCGATGAGAGAGAAACATCGATCAGCTGCCTCCTGCACCCCCCGCACTGGGGATTTTCCCCCAACCAAGGTACATGCCCTTGACCGGAATTGAACCTGGGACCCTTGAGTCTGCAGGCTCCATCCACTGAGCCAAACCGGTTTCGGCTCACGTAGCATCTTGAAGGGGCATTTAACTCGAGGTTCAGATGTGACTCTGCTGGTAGCCATGCTTTCTAGAAGGTGTGTGAAGGATTTGTCCACCTGGTCACGTTGGGATCCTGGACACCGGCGTCACTTTTATTCAAGACGAGCGCTCTCCCACGTGTGGCTGGTGGGACATCCCAGCCATAAGCTTCGTTTCTGGTCCGAGCCAGTCCCTGCCCGAGAGGAGGTGTTTAGGGCTTTGTGTCACGGCTGCACAGGAGAGGGCATGGCCATTTTTTCGGTCTTTCACTGTATTCTGTTTTACAAAGTCAGCAACACGTTGGGCAACACGCGGTCTTTCACGACAGGTGGCCCGCGAAGCTCTCGGTACCAGCGGTCGCCAACCTCTCGGACCTCACGGACCACCATGGACCACCGGTTGGCGACCGCTGCTCTGTACGGCTCTGAGACCTGGCTCTTGGGACAGTTGCGATATCTGGGGAAATTTTGAGTCATCACAACTCGGGGGGAAGTGGGGTGACTTCTGTGGGTGCACAGAGCAGCTCCCCAAACAAAGCATGTGCTGGCCCTGAATCGGGGGGCGGGGGGTGCGCTGGGGCTGAGAACCTGCCTGGCCACAGTGGAGGCTCCCTGCTGTGCCTCGTCTAAGGCGGTTCCCCACAGCTTCGCCGGGCGGCTGGCGAGTCCAGGGCTGTGTGCTCGAGCTCTCCTTGCATCCGAGGCTCCGTGCTCCCCTTGGGAAGGTGGACATTCTGCAGATGGAGACCTGGGGATGAAATAAGCGACTTTGCCCCAATCCTTGAAAAATCTAATGCAGCCCTGCGTCACAAGCTGCCGAGGGAGACTCGGCCACTGCTGTGCCGCGGGGAAAATACGGAGCCAGGAATTTATGAAATTTCTGTTTATTCAGACATTTATGTTGAGGACATTCATACCAAATCTCTGCTTCATGAGGTTTTTTGAAGGTTTTCTTTTAAATTCGGAAAGCCATCGTTTTTGTGAACTCTAAGGGGGTATATAGTTCTAGCTGTATAATATTTTCAGCTAGAAAAAGTAATCCAATGAAATTAATTTGGGATTGCAGTTAACTGTTATATCCTAACACACCCTTGTGTGTGTGTGTGTGTGTGAGAGAGAGGAGAGAGAGAGAGAGAGAGAGAGAGAGATTTATTTCCACACCTGGCTCCTCCTCAGTGAGGGTCTTCTCTCACATTGTATTTGACGCCACGTGGCTCACATGGACGGTTAGGTCATTCACAGTGGAACCCTGGCCCTGGGAAGGCTCTGAGCGAGGCAGACACAGGCAGGCCAGTCCAAGATCTAACAGCCGGGGGGCCTAGGTTTCCTCACAAATTGAACCTTCTTTTGTTTTGTTTTTTAAATCCTCACCCAAGGGCATTTCCCACTGCTTTTAGATGGAGTGGAAGGGAGGGGGTGGGAGAGAGAGAAACATCGATGTGAGAAGGACACATCACCTGGCTGCCTCCCTTCTGCACCCAACCCGGATCGGACCCAACGCAGGTGCGTGCCCTGAGAGGGTATCAAACCTGGGGTGTGGGATGGCGCTCCAACCAAGTGAACCGCACGGCTAGGCTGGCCTTCTTTTAAGGAAACGGTGCTGGTAACGTCGGCAACTCCACAGGCTCTGCGTCCTCCCCGCGCTCCCGTACCGCTTCCTTTCACGGCTCCCTGCTTTCCCTTTCTCACTCCGCGGGGCTCCGCCATCACCCTCAGGGTTCCTTCAGCGTCAGTCTTCCTGACCCCACTGACTTGACCTCTGACTCCAAGGGGAAACTTGTTTATTAGGTTTTCTGTTTCTTTGACTGTGGCCTGACGTGAAAGCGACCCCAGGGGATGTCAGGATCCTGCCAGGAGTGGGGACAGGCTCCCGGCCCGGTGTCTGTGCCGTGGAGGCGCACCCCTTCCCCTCCGGGCGGGCCGTCCTCAGCTGGACCAAGAGGCAGCCTCCCTCTGGTGAGCCGTTTCAAAGACCCTCAGCGTGGTGCTCCCTCCAAGACGGAACAAAGCGTGCCTGGGTCCGCAGAACCCTCTCAATTGATGCTGCGATTCACGAATTCATGTATGTTGGCGCAGTGCTGTTCTTCCACATGCATGGGTGTTAGCAGCACAAAGATAGGGCTTCTTATCAGCTCCATCACCAGGCCGGGCACAGACCCTAAAGCCCGCCTTCCGAGGAGACCGGCCGCCTCTGTCCAGGCCACGCCGGCTGATTAGACGTGATTGATTCTGCCTTCACTCCATTACACGGCGAATCTGACAAATAGATTGCCTCCGCATGGTCACCGTCCCCCAGGTGTGATGACAAAGGACACGCTGTTTGTCAGTTACTGTGTAATCATTCAGAAACAGAATTGATCAAGAGCCTAGTCCCTCTGTGTCTGGTTCAGTCCAGCTAATGAGCCGGTCACACGTGTCATTTGTCCTGCGTGTACCACTCAGAAACAGTTGTACACAGTGTCCGTCATACATATCCATCAGACTTGGTGTCGGATTACAGGCTTTGTAATGGTGGGAAAGCTGTGGGGAGAGGACCCTGGGGCCCGGTCAGGCTCAGCATCAGGGTGGAGACGGCATAGAGGTGCGGTGTGTTAGGGGTGGTGAGGTGTTTTAGGGGAGGTGTGTTAGGGGAGGTGTGTTAGGGGAGGTGAGGTGTATTAGGGGAGGTGTGTTAGGGGAGGTGTGTTAGGGGAGGTGTGTTAGGGGAGGTATGTTAGGGAAGGTGTGTTAGGGGAGGTGTGTTAGGGGAGGTGTGTTAGGGGAGGTGTGTTAGGGGAGGTGAGGTGTATTAGGGGAGGTGTGTTAGGGGAGGTGTGTTAGGGGAGGAGTGTTAGGGGAGGTGTGTTAGGGGAGGTGTGTTAGGGGAGGTGTGTTAAGGGAGGAGTGTTAGGGGAGGTATGTTAGGGGAGGTGTGTTAGGGGAGGTGTGGTGTGTTAGGGGAGGAGTGTTAGGGGAGGTGTGTTAGGGGAGGTGTGTTAGGGGAGGTGTGTTAGGGGAGGTGTGTTAGGGGAGGTGTGTTAGGGGAGGAGTGTTAGGGGAGGTGTGTTAGGGGAGGAGTGTTTGGGGAGGTGTGTTAGGGGAGGTGTGTTAGGGGAGGTGTGTTAGGGGAGGTGTGTTAGGGGAGGTGTGGTGTGTTAGGGGAGGTGTGTTAGGGGAGGTGTGTTAGGGGAGGTGTGTTAGGGGAGGTGTGTTAGGGGAGGAGTGTTTGGGGAGGTGTGTTAGGGGAGGAGTGTTAGGGGAGGTGTGTTAGGGGAGGTGTGTTAGGGGAGGAGTGTTAGGGGAGGTGTGTTAGGGGAGGAGTGTTAGGGGAGGAGTGTTAGGGGAGGTGTGTTAGGGGAGGAGTGTTTGGGGAGGAGTGTTAGGGGAGGAGTGTTTGGGGAGGAGTGTTAGGGGAGGAGTGTTAGGGGAGGTGTGTTGGGGAGGTGTGTTAGGGGAGGAGTGTTAGGGGAGGTGTGTTAGGGGAGGGGTGTTAGGGGAGGTGTGTTAGGGGAGGAGTGTTTGGGGAGGAGTGTTAGGGGAGGAGTGTTTGGGGAGGAGTGTTAGGGGAGGTGTGTTAGGGGGTGTGTGTTTGGGGAGGAGTGTTAGGGGAGGTGTGTTAGGGGAGGAGTATTAGGGGAGGTGTGTTAGGGGAGGAGTGTTTGGGGAGGAGTGTTAGGGGAGGTGTGTGAGGGGAGGAGTGTTAGGGGAGGAGTGTTAGGGGAGGAGTGTTTGGGGAGGAGTGTTAGGGGAGGAGTGTTTGGGGAGGAGTGTTAGGCGAGGTGTGTTAGGGGAGGAGTGTTAGGGGAGGTGTGTTAGGGGAGGAGTGTTTGGGGAGGAATGTTAGGGGAGGTGTGTTAGGGGAGGTGTGTTAGGGGAGGTGTGTTAGGGGAGGTATGTTAGCGGAGGTGTGTTAGGGGAGGTGTGGTGTGTTAGGGGAGGAGTGTTAGGGGAGGTGTGTTAGGGGAGGAGTGTTTGGGGAGGAGTGTTAGGGGAGGTGTGTTGGGGGGGGTGTGTTTGGGGAGGAGTGTTAGGGGAGGTGTGTTAGGGGAGGAGTGTTTGGGGAGGTGTGTTAGGGGAGGAGTGTTTGGGGAGGAGTGTTAGGGGAGGAGTGTTAGGGGAGGAGTGTTTGGGGAGGAGTGTTAGGGGAGGAGTGTTTGGGGAGGAGTGTTAGGCGAGGTGTGTTGGGGGGGTGTGTTTGGGGAGGAGTGTTAGGGGAGGTGTGTTAGGGGAGGAGTGTTAGGGGAGGTGTGTTAGGGGAGGAGTGTTTGGGGAGGAGTGTTAGGGGAGGTGTGTTAGGGGAGGAGTGTTTGGGGAGGTGTGTTAGGGGAGGTATGTTAGCGGAGGTGTGTTAGGGGAGGTGTGGTGTGTTAGGGGAGGAGTGTTAGGGGAGGTGTGTTAGGGGAGGAGTGTTAGGGGAGGTGTGTTAGGGGAGGTGTGGTGTGTTAGGGGAGGAGTGTTAGGGGAGGTGTGTTAGGGGAGGTGTGTTAGGGGGGGTGTGTTTGGGGAGGAGTGTTAGGGGAGGTATGTTAGCGGAGGTGTGTTAGGGGAGGTGTGGTGTGTTAGGGGAGGAGTGTTTGGGGAGGAGTGTTAGGGGAGGAGTGTTTGGGGAGGAGTGTTAGGGGAGGAGTGTTTGGGGAGGAGTGTTAGGGGAGGTGTGTTGGGGTGGTGTGTTTGGGGAGGTGTGTTAGGGGAGGTGTGTTAGGGGAGGAGTGTTAGGGGAGGAGTGTTAGGGGAGGTGTGTTAGGGGAGGTGTGTTAGGGGGGGTGTGTTTGGGGAGGAGTGTTAGGGGAGGTATGTTAGCGGAGGTGTGTTAGGGGAGGTGTGTTAGGGGAGGTGTGGTGTGTTAGGGGAGGAGTGTTTGGGGAGGAGTGTTAGGGGAGGTGTGTTAGGGGGGGTGTGTTTGGGGAGGAGTGTTAGGGGAGGTGTGTTAGGGGGGGTGTTTGGGGAGGAGTGTTAGGGGAGGTGTGTTAGGGGAGGAGTGTTAGGGGAGGTGTGTTAGGGGAGGTATGTTAGCGGAGGTGTGTTAGGGGAGGTGTGGTGTGTTAGGGGAGGTGTGTTAGGGGAGGAGTGTTAGGGGAGGTGTGTTAGGGGAGGAGTGTTAAGGGAGGTGTGTTAGGGGAGGTGTGTTAGGGGAGGTGTGTTAGGGAAGGTGTGTTAGGAGAAGAGTGTTAGGGGAGGAGTGTTAGGGGAGGTGTGTTAGGGGAGGTGTGTTAGGGGAGGTGTGTTAGGGGAGGAGTGTTAGGGGAGGAGTGTTAGGGGAGGTGTGTTAGGGGGGGTGTGTTTGGGGAGGAGTGTTAGGGGAGGTGTGTTAGGGGGGTGTGTTTGGGGAGGAGTGTTAGGGGAGGTGTGTTAGGGGAGGAGTATTAGGGGAGGTGTGTTAGGGGAGGAGTGTTAGGGGAGGTGTGTTAGGGGGGGTGTGTTTGGGGAGGAGTGTTAGGGGAGGTGTGTTAGGGGAGGTGTGTTAGGGGAGGTGTGTTTGGGGAGGAGTGTTAGGGGAGGTGTGTTAAGGGAGGTGTGTTAGGGGAGGTGCGGTGTGGACGCCAGCACTGTTCTCTGCAGGCACCTGCTTTGTTCTCGGGACGGGGCCCCTTGGAGCCGGCGTGAGGCCCTGCCCGGAGCCCTGGGCCATCTTCCCCACACCTCAGGAAGTGGGTCGCATCCTGTGGCCAGGCAGTTACTGATTTGTGTGCGGGGAGAACACTTACGATCTAGGCTCGTAGCAGCTGCCGGGTGTTCCCTGCAGTGCGCGGCGGACTGAGCACAGCAGAGCGCTGGTCCCTGGGTGCTCCTCTCCGACAGCACCGTTCCTGTGCTTCAGGAGCTTCGAGCTGGGTTAAGCCACGTTGACCTTAAGCACCAAGGACGTTGTAGCCGACTCAGGTCACTCGGGATGCTCGGAGGCCCTGTTGCCCAGGGCACCTTAGGGTGACGGGCACCGCTCATCGGAGAGGGACCCGCGGGAGGCTCCAGTGGGTCAGTCAGTGTCAGCGTCCCCCCAGGGGCGGGCGCGCTCAGTCGCTGTGGCTCTCTGGCAGATCCTAGAAAAGTGACGGGTGCCCACTTCCTCGGTCCTGCCCAGAGGATGGCCCCGAGGCCACAGAAGCCAAGGCCGCTGGCTGAGCAGGGAGATGCTGCTGGCTGAGCGGGGAGATGCCTCTGGCTCAGCGGGAGATGCCGGCGGCTGAGCAGGGAGATGCCGGCGGCACTCAGGAGGCAGCTGTGCCAGGTGCGGCCTCCTGTGACGCGCAGGCGTCGATGTGGGGCCGGACGCCCGAGCCAGGCTTACAGGCTGCCCAGCAGATGTGAGGGTGCCGTTTCCCCAGAAGTGACAGCCACTCTTGGGGCCCCGGGAACTTGCTGCAGCACCTCCCCCACCCCCAGGGGCGCTGGCCCTGGGACTCATGGCTCTTCCCCTGCAGGAGAAGCCCTACAAGTGCTCGGACTGCAGCAAGGCCTTCAGCCAGAAGCGCGGCCTGGACGAGCACCGGAGGACGCACACCGGGGAGAAGCCCTTCCAGTGCGACGTGAGTCCGCCTCCTCCTTCCTGTCCCGGTCCTGCACGTGTGCATGCCTGAGTGCGTGTGCATGTCTGTATGAGTGTATACATCTGTGTGTGTGCACGAGTGTGCCTGAGCGCATGTGTCTGTGCCTGTGTGTCTGAGTGCATGTATATGCATGAGTGGGCATGTGTGTCAATGCACCTGTGTGTGCATGAGCATGCATGTGTGTCTGAGTGCATGTGTGTGAGTGTGTATATGTCTGAGTACATGTGTATGCATGAGTGGGCATGTGTGTCTGAGAACATGTGTATGCTTGAGTGTGCATGTGTATGCATGAGTGTGCCATTTATGCTTTTAGACCCCAAGGCATTTTGTTTAAGAGGTTTAATAGGAAATTGTTGATATGTCCATTCTGGCGAGAAAGGAATGGTTTTCGGTTGTTCCTTAGAGACGTTTGGATAGAGCAGCTGTGGGAAGGGAGGGAGGTCAGCGTGCAGAGCACACACATGAAGTGCAGAAACTCTTGGGAACTGGAATTATTTTGTTCCCCCTTTGCGGGACCTTAACTGCCATTCACTCCAGGAGCGGCGTGGCCTGCAGGCCATGTGGGCATAGAGTCCCTGTACAGGTGGCCTGCATGCCGGCAGGTGTTTTGGAACAGGGTCACGGTACCGTTGGGTCTCTCCTAGGTGTGTGACCTGGCTTTCAGCCTGAAGAAAATGCTGATCCGACACAAGATGACGCACAACCCCAACCGCCCGCTGGCGGAGTGCCAGTTCTGCCACAAGAAGTTCACGCGGAACGACTACCTCAAGGTGCACATGGACAACATCCACGGCGAGGCCGACAGCTGATGGGGCCTGCGGGGGGCCTGGGGGAGCCCAGCTCTCTCCCCGTTAGGTGGCAGAGGCAGCCAGCGGCGCGCACTGGCCTCACGGCCCTTTGTGCCGACTTTTAGAGTCTGTAGACACACGTCCTATTCTACCAAGAATGGTGCAAATGGGAAAAAAGACAACTTTGTAGCCTTACACAATACGACTTGTGCTCTGTTCCTGTAAGAGTGGAAGGAGGGTCTTGGCCCTCTCTCTGGTGAAGGTTATTAACATGCACACTGTTAGGCCTTTCTATTAAGCTGTTTTTGCGTGTGCGTGTGTGTGTGTGTGTGTGTGTGTGTGTGTGTGTGTGTGTGTGCGCGCGCGTGCTGGGCACATGCCGGTTATTGCTCCTGGTTATTGCTAACGTAGCCATAAGGAAAGTCAGATACTCAAGGCTCCTCACTGTGGACAAGGATGAGGGCAAGTTCCCACGTCTCCACATGATGACCCATGGCCCACGGAACTCGCTGTCACCAGGGTCTGTGAAATGGAGCAAATGTCGCTCCTCTGTGACACCTCCCTACCGCAGGTCAGTTTAAAATAAGGAGGTAGCTGAGAGCTAACACACCCACTGCAATGCTGCTCACTTTCAGCAGTTCTTAGAACACGTGACCGCTCTCGTCACTCAGACACAGGCGCTCATGGTCGGCAATACTGTGGTAAGATCTGCACAGAAGTGACCATAGCGGTGACATGTTCACCAGACGGGGGCCTCCTGAAATGAACAACACACGAGCAGGGAAGCAGGAGGGTGGGGCCCACAGCGGCCGCGGGCAGTGAGGGGACGGGCAGTGTTTGATGGGGACCCAGCCCTCCCCTCCCACTCCACAGCCAGGGGCTCTTCCAGATCTGAGTCCTGAGAGCAGAGACATTCTGTCTGGAAAAGGACATTTCTCAGAAGCTTGGCCGTAGCGATTCTTAAACACTGAGCTCCCTTCTATCGTTCTGTGATATTAGGAATCCAGAATAAAAAACAAACCTGGCGATGGTTAGGATTGACATGGCCGTGGATGCTTAAGGGAAACTGAAGCCAGAAGTGTGTTTCTTCCTTTAGTTTCCATTTCAATGAAATATTTGAGAGCAACATAGAATGCACCGCTTGTTTCGGGAGAAGATACGAGAAAATGTGATAGTGATGTCAAGTAGCATGTAGAGGAATCCAAAAGCAGAAAAAACAGAAAATGAAGCCCAAATTCTGAACCAGTCTATTTGGAGCCACGCTGTAGAGAGGAAGTGGCATTCCGAGACGTTATTTGGTTCTAATAATTTAGGGAGAAAGGTTACCTGAACACATAATGCTTTATAGTCAGTAATCTCATTTTAGAATTATATGCATGCTCCGTTTCAGTTTTGAAAAAAAAAAAAGAGACTCACTATAGATATTTCAGCTCTGTAAAATACGAAATTTGGAACTCACCAGAGGTAACTTCAAAAATGTAAATTCCCAGATTATCATTGAGATGCCCAAGTGTGGCTCTGCAGCGTTTTGTATCTGAAATTATAGACTATTTCCCAAGAACGGGCTTGGTCTCGTCTCTCCCCTGCCGTTTGTTTGACGGGCGTATTTTTAGATCCTGTGTTTCGGTCTCACACGGCCGCGCTCCATCCCCGAACATAAAGGGACAGCTGCGCGGCGGGCGGTGTGCGCTAGACAGCGTCTGCCCGTGGCGGGTGCTGCCTTCCCCAGCGGGTGCTTCCCGCCCCACGACGCGATGAACGACGAACGTGAGGCGAGCAAGGAAGCCAGATACCGAGGTGGTGTGATCGCAGCACCTCCAATCGGGGCCGCTGGGGAGGCCACCCCTGAAACCAGAGTCACCACGCTGGGAGTCGTGTGACCGGGAAGAGGCGCGGGCCTTCCCAGGCTGGAGGTGTGAGGCCTGGAGGACACGGCACAGCCGACCAGGGTGTGGCTAGACCTGCCTGCGCCGGTCCCAGGCTCTGAAACCAGCCGCCCTGAGAGCCGGGTGTAGTCCCGTTCATCCAAAACACGCCTGTCGAGAAGCATTTCCGATCTGTTGGCACTGGGTCCTGCGGCCCTGGCAGCTCTTAGCAAAGCACGCGCGTGGCCGTCCTGTAGGTCCGATGGGAGGAACAGCGCACGTGGGCATCGAGGAAAGTGTGTAGGCAAGCTGCAGTGGGAGCCGCGGGAGGAAGCCGCCGCCTCTTTCCTGCTCCCTGCTTTCTCGGGAAAAGGACAAACGCAGGTCCCACGGAGTCGGAGCTCAGTGATTCCAAGAGGGATTCGGCACTATGGGTGGGTCCCGTGCCCTTTTTTAATTATTAGCTTTGAATATGGACATTCAAGGGCTTGTAGATATTGAATTCTTTCTATTTCATAGTCACTGGCTTATATTATTCTCCTTTCCTCCTCCCTCCCTCCCTACCTCCCTCCCGTTCCCCCTCCCCCTCCTCCTCATCCTACCTCCCTGCTTCCTCCCCCTCCCCTCTTCCTCCTCCTCCCCCTCCCTCTCTTCTTCCTCCCCCTCCCCTCTTCCTCCTCTTCCCCCTCCCTCTCTTCTTCCTCCCCCTCCCCTCTTCCTCCTCTTCCCCCTCCCTCTCTTCTTCCTCCCCTTGCCCTCTTCCTCCTCATCCCCCCCCTGTTTAGTTGTTGGCTAAAGAGAGCACTTTATGGATTAATCATGACCCGCAGTTGCAGCGTGAGAGTATGCATTGAGGATTCACTCTTGGGTTTACACAGGATAGTTCGCATGCTGCTTTTAGGAAACATCTATATCACGCATGTGTGCGTGCATGTGCATGTGGTGTACATGTGTGTCTGCAGAGCATCCTTTTATGCCAAACTCACACATGAAAGTCCATTCCTTTGCTCCAGATTCTTCCTATGGCAGCCAGCTCACTGCCGAGTGTGAGCACAGCGGGTCCCAGAAGGCCCTGCAGCCTCGTTGGTGTGTTACATTGTTGTGCTTGGGCCTCTCCCAGAGATGGGAGGGAGGGAGGGAGGGAGGGAGGGAGGGAGGGAGGGAGGGGGGTGCGCACAGGCACTGGAAATACTCATTTTCTTCCCTTTTCCTTCGCTGATCTGTTGCTTGTGGAACTCGTCTTGCAGTTGTAACAATGTGGGGATAAGTAGGTCGGAGAAAATGTGCTTCTTTAAACCCTGAGACTTAGCCGTTAGCCTTGAGGTTACTCCATGTATGTAAGTGTAGCCGACCTTCGGTAACACTTATTTTACCGTGAGTCTATCACCAGTCCATATACAGCACTCACAGTGGCCTGGCCCCGAGTTTCTCAGTAGAGCCGTCACCAGCGCGGTTCTATAGTAAAGGCCAAAGGAACATGTTTAAGTGGTTTCTGATGAAAGGAGAGAAGTGGAATCGCCATTCCTCCCTGGCCTCGTGCTTCCACACTGTGCTGCTGAGCAGTTCTCCTTGGAGATGTGAAGTCAGGCCGAGGTGGCTCCAGGCAGGAAGACAGCGCCTGGCTGTCCCTCCCGTTCTGCCGGTTCACAGACAGCACGTGGGGAGGCGCTCCCCGAGAACCACAGTGGCCTGACTCCGGGCACCTCTCAGCAAGGACATCCCGAGGGTCACCAGCTCAGGGGTGAGAAGGTTACGCTTAGGTTTGAGGTATTCTTATTTTTTAAAGTTGTATTGCAGCATCTTAGTGTCGCTTCGATCTTGAGCGGCGTCCCTGTTACAAAAAGGAAAATCATCCCCATCATCATGCGCCTCCCGTGGTGGACTCAGACACCCGCGTTCGTTCATCGAGCGTCCATCGCTCAGAGCGGCCGGGGCACCCGTTCTCTGCAGCGGGCCTCGCTGCCTGGACCTCCTTGGGTTCAAAACCATGTCATCACCATTTGTTAGTTTGCCATGGGACAGAATGAAAGCTAACGCGGGAGCCTTCAGCGAGGGCCGTGTCAGAGCACCCTGGATTTCCGAGGCCCATGAACTAGGACAGGATGCAGTCGCTTCTTCTACTAGAAACTAGATCATCTAAATTAGCGTGAAGGGGTTTGTGCAAAATATCACTGTTTCTTGCAAGAAACACTGGAGACTTACCAGAAGTTAATGACACTCAGCCGCCCCTGAAAATCCACCTGCCTCTGCTAAATAGTCTGAAAATGAGCGATCCCCAGCTCACAGAGGCACCAGCGCCCTCCCTCCCTTCATTCCTCAGGTTTGTCTGGGAGAACAGCAGCCAATGGCCTGGCCTTCCAGCTCGTTCTGTCTGACATCTTTTACGTGTTTGACGGGCCGATCTGTTTTTCTCCCGCGGTTTCTCTGAGAACTATTGAGTACATGTGAGTTTTCGAGGTGCTTCTAATCAGCAGGGGTAGGAGTTTTCAGTCTGTGGGGATGACTGTCGTGCCCCGCGGCTCCTCGGCCTCCGCGTGGCCGGCTGGCGGCTTCTAGGGGTCTGTGCTCGGAGAGGAATGTGTCCTTTCCCCCTCACATACGCATTTCATCAGCACCAACATGTAAATCTGACCAAAGCCTGACGCTGGACACAATCCAAGCCCCCCTTGTATGGAGTGGTTCTCGCTGACCCACAACCTACACACAGCAAAAGAGATTCCTTACCGTGTATCCCAGCGGCTTGGGCACCATGGTCGCCAGTACAACTGCGGGATCTGGACGCACACGCCACCTGCTCCGGGTGTGACTGTGGGACAGCATGTCCTGTGCTCATTCTTTAACCTGAGAAAGCGACCCGTAGACAGGGAGGTGCTGGGCTTCCCACTCGGTACGTTTTCTGCCCTGAAGTAGGTGCTGGCGTCTGAGAAGCTAAAGTGCCTCGGATGGTCGTAAATGAACTTTCTCAGATCGAGGCAAACTAGTTCCTGCGAAGTGGGAACCTAGTAGCATGCAGATGGGGCGTGATGCCACATGTACTGGCTCCTGAAACTTTGATGTGACGTGGCACAGTGATGAGTCTTTACAGAGCACTAGAGGCTTGGTGCATGAATTCGTGCACAGGTGGGGTCCTGCCAGCCCACCCAGATTGGGGACGATTGGGCCGGGCCTGCCGTGGGGAGGGGCCGTGGGCAATTGGCTGGCCAGCCCCGCCCCCTGGTCAAACTCCTGGTCGAGGGGACAATTTGCATATTAGCCTTTTATTATATAGGGTTATATGCAGTAAGTAGGAATTGTGAGAAATCAAATTATGTGGACGTTAACCAGTCACTGCTGTGACTGTCCTAAGTCTATTTGATTATTGAAACGTAGGCAACCCTCCCCTGACCTTCCCTGTTGGGGATCAGGGCTGCCCCAGGCCTCACTGTTGGCTGCTCGCCTTCTCCCCGTCCGAGTGTGGTCCCCACGGTGTCCGTCTGGGCCCCTCAGTGGACAGACTGACGGTGGTGTGAGATTTGCTGCAGGAACTGGCCGGGGGCATCGGGGCTGAGACTGAGGCCGGGCAGTTCCTCTTCTCCGGGAAACCTCAGGATCTGCTCCGTGACCGTCCCCGGGTTGGAGGAGGGCCGCACAGCGCTGAGGGGACCTCCTTCCCCCAGGCAGCGGGTCACAGCTGTGGGTCAACCCACAGCCCTGCCCAGCAGCCAGGGGAGTGACGAAGTCACCCAGCGCGGCAGCCTGGTCCGGCTGGACCGTCGCACCCCACACAGACGTGGGCTCCAGGTGTGATGTGGGCTCCCCCTGTGACACTGGCTTCCCATGTGACATGGGCTTCCTGTGTGATATGGGCTTCCTGTGTGACTGCTTTGGGCCGTGGGTCAGCAGCAGGCATGAAATCGCTTGCATCTTCTGTCCGGCCTCTGGGAATACCAGCACCGGCATTAGGAGAGCCAGCCTCAAGAGTAAGGGACACGCAGACACCCACCGGTCCCCCCGGGGCCACCCATTCGCCTCCCAGCTGGACTGTGGTCATGTGACGGAGCCCACCCACGTCTAGCAGCAGAACCACCTCAGAGAAACCGCGGAATTAAGAGAAATAGTAACTGTACCTGCTTGGAGCACCACGTTTTGCGTGGCGTGTGAGGCAGCACCGGGTACAATACTGTCGCCTTGCCGATGCCGCGAAGAACCACAGGCACAGTCCCATTCCTGTGCGTTCTCCAAAGCGCTCCCCTCCGGCCAGTGTTTACGACTATGCACTTAAAACTGACAGAGTGAGCCCACAAGTGTTCTGTCTGCAGAACTATGTCTTCTAGCTGTGTGTGTGTGTGCATGTGAGGGTGTGTGTGTGCATGTGTGTATATGTGAGTGTGTGTATGTGCATGTCAAGTTGTGTATGTGCATGAGTGTGTATGTGCATGTGAGCATATGTGAATGTGTGTGCACATGAGTGTGTAAGTGTGAATGAGTGAATGTGTGTGCATGTGAGTGTATGCAAGTGAGTTGAGTGTGTGTATTGTGAGTGTGTGCATGCATGTGCATGCATGTGCATATGAGTGTGCATGTGTGAGTGTATGCATGTGAATGTGAGTGTGTGCATGTGAATGTGAGTATGCGTGCATGTGAGTGTATGAGTGCATGTGAGTATGAACATATGTGAATGTGAGTGTGTGTGCATGTGAGTATGAACATATGTGAATGTGAGTGTGTGTGCATGTGAGTGTGAGCATGTGTGTATGTGCACGCACATTCATGCACTTGGAAAGCTTTATACCGAAATATCCTAAGAGAGTTTTAAGTAACACTAACCTTATTCTTAGGTTCTTATTCCTGGAAAAATTATAATGGTCTCAATATGAATTCCACTTACCGAATTCCAGAGAACCAAGAGCTTAAACATGTCTTTTGAAACGACTCACAAGATCCGAGCTAAACGTCTTTTAATGTCCTTTCCATGTGCGCCCGGCAGTGGGTTCACAGCTGTGCGAGCGGGCGGAGGGAGGTGCCTTGTGAGGCTGAAAAGGGGCCGCTGCTTCCCCCCGAGAAGCTCCCCTCACTGAGCCGCCTGCCTTTACTTAGTGGAGTGTGCAGCCGGCGACGAGAGGGGCTGCTCAGGACTCACGGCGTCTCAGATTGAGATTCCACAGAATCGCACACGGCAGGTTCCAGGGCGGTGCCCCCAGGCCCGTCCGCAGCCGAGCTGGGCGACCGTGGCCGCTCGTCCGTGTCGGGGACAGCCTCGCGCCCTCGTCCAGGGCTTCCCACGGAGCCACGCCTCGAGCATCGCGTGCCACAAACTTCTGTGATCTCCACTGGGCACGTTTACAGTTTTTAGACAATAACTAGTTACTGTGAGCAAATTTAAAGGTACTTGCCAGTGTGATGGCTGTTTGGGGGGAGGGACCCCAGGTGGTTGGCCCGGAGGTTCTGCCCGTCACCGGGAGACTGCGGGACCGGAGCTCTGGTCACTTCCTGTCAGCAGGCGGCATTTAGTTGTGCCATGGGTGCCTGTGGGTGCCCATCCCCCTCCCTCCCTCCACCAGCCTCGATGTGCCAACGGCCTGGCTGCCCGAAATGGGAGCGAAGCCAGTCCTGTCTCTTCTGGCCATGCATGTTAGCACACGTGTGACTTAACTACATGTGTTCAGACCTGAGTGCAAACGAGCGAAGTACAGAACTAGTGACACAGACTCTAGTTTGGCTCAGGGATGGAAGAGGGCCTGGCGGAGATCTCCAAACGCCACCAAACCCAAAGGCCTCACGCCGTGCAAGGTGGCCCGTGTCCGGTGCCGTGGGTACAGCACAGCTAACCCCAGTGGGGAGTGGGGGGGGGCATTGCCAACTGACCTTAGGAGGCTGCCACGGAGGTGGGCAGAGGGATGGCACAGAGAGTCCCCAGTGGGACGCCATGCCATCCTGAGCCCGCCCCGCTGCGGGGCAGGTGGGAAGCCGCCTGAGGGAGGTGTGACTGTGGACAGACAGCCGAGCCGGGAGTCCCGCACAGACCCGAGGGCGTGGCCTCATGGACGTGTGCTGACCGGGGGCAGACCCAGGTGCTGGCCGAGGTTCAGGTGGCAAAGACGGTGTGGAGGCGTGCAGACAGTGACCTGCTGACACGGGACGGGGACAGGAGTCTAGACCATCACACTCACAGGTGCCACATCACGCTCCAGTCTCGTTACCCTCTCTCCTGGGCCAGGCCAGAAACCAGTCTCCGGGCCTGCCTCCTCCTCGGACCCCGCACACCCGGGGACCTTCATTCGGAACATACAGCTGTCGGGTGGTGGACCATGTTACAAAGTAAAAAAATAAAACGATATGATCATCTTCATAGGCACAGACAGAGCATTTGACAAAATCCCGCTTCGGTCTCGGGTAAAATCCTTGGCAAACAGGAAGGGCCTTTCTCCACTGATGGAGACCATGGGCACAAACAGCAGCCAGCACCGCCTGGGAGCAGAAGCTGGGGCTTCCCTGAGCTCAGCAGGGGCCGCCGGCTCTCACCACTCGCACCCCGCAGGCTCTGCCAGCAGCTCGCAGGCAGCGCGATCATCCGGGCAGAGTGACGTAGTCTGCGGAGGGCAGCTCAGTAAGAAGTAAGTGCAGGACCCAGACCGTTATACAAGCCAACTCTGTTTCCAAGGGCTAGGAACGAAAGAAAACAAAACAAACTTGTTTAGAACGGCATGAAAAACACAAAATACTTTGGGGGGAATCTAATAAAAGATGTGTAAGATCTGAAAACGACAACATTGCTGAAACACTGTTCATGGGTGGGGAGGCTTAATATTGCTAAAATGATAACCCTTCCCAAACGGATGTTCTCAGGCACAATTTTCAGTCGGCTTTGTGGTTTGTTTAGAAATCAAGAAGAGGATTTTGAAATTCACGTGGCAATGTGAGTAATCGAGCACAGCTGGGCCATTAGAAAAGGAATCAATGAGGAGCCACGCTACCTGCTGCCAGTCACGGCTGCCCCGGCCAGGCAGTGTGACCTCAGGGTTAGACAAAGCGAGCAGGATGGCACGGACACAGGGCAACTGAGTTCTGACAGGGAGCAAGGCATCGATGGAGAGGGCTGCCTTTCAACGAGGGGTCCTGGACCTGGATGGCCCGTCGAGTCAGGTGAGTGGACAGCTCAGAGCCGGACCCAGGTGTGTGGTGCTCGGACGGGGACCTGGATCACCCGCAGAGTCAGGTGAGTGGACAGCTCAGAGCCAGACCCAGGTGCGTGGTGCTGGGACTGGAAGGCCGTCACCAGCTCTGCCACCTTCAGTATGATCATGAGAAATGGTGAGCAACTCTTGGAAGGCTCCCGATCAAAGAGCAACACGAGATAAACAATCACGCCTCGAGTGGGTGATGTTCCTGGAGCCTCAGCATGTGTAACACTGTGCAGAACGACTTACTGGCTGTACCCAGGGGACTCAGGCCCCGGTAGGTGGGAGAGTGGCTGGTTCAGGAGTTACTGAGGGCTCTAGCAAGGGCTGCCTTCTGACCTCAGCCATGGCCCTGCCCCTCCCCCTTTACCTGGAAGCTCTCAGAGGCTGCGGAGGAGGGTGAGGGGTTCCGACCTCACTCATTTCCAGGGCTCTGCTTTACTCTGGAATTTCAGCTAAGTATGCGGGCCCCGCACCCCTCCTTCCTGAGAAACACCAGCTGCAGGAGGAATGAGGGGTCCCGCAGCAGAACCCGCCTCTGTCTGCAGCAGACGCTCCTCTCTCTCCCACCGAAAGGCAGCGCGTTTCAAAGTAACTGGGGTTTGCAAGGTTGTCATTGTAATTAGTTGGCTCACAAATTGCCCGAGTTTGTCCTCAGCCTCATTCACGAGCCGCCTCCTGCAGGCGGTGGGGCAGCGGCATTGACCTGCCTCGGAGGTTCACATCCCAGGTCCCCGAGCAGCAAGGCCTCAGCCTGCACGGTAACCACGATTATTCTGATTCTGATTTCCTTCTCCTCCAGCCTGAAGACTCTCTGGCCTACATTCCACTGTTCTTCGCCTTTCGGTTCCACCAGATTCGATCAAACAAAATGCACAAAAGTCCCGAGGAACGAGTGTTATGGTTGGGTGGTCCGGCTGTCGCACCTTTGGGGCACCACTATTCTGCAAACACCACCACCGCCCGGCAAAGCCCGAAGGCTCCACAGCGTGAAGTCGTCCACACGCACGGGCCCACGGGCTCTGGGTGTACTCGTGGACAGAATCGTGGAGACAGGGCCACACAGCATAACGTCTTTGTTTTTTCAGGGATCTCTTTTTCTAAAATATATTTTCATTGATTTCAGAGAGGAAGGGGGAGAGAGAGAGAGAGGGCACAACATCAAACATCAATGATGACAGAATCATGGACCGGCTGCCTCCTGCACACCCCACACCGGGGATCGAGCCCGCAACCCAGGCATGTGCCCTGACTGGGAATCGAACCCTGACCTCCTGGTTCACAGGTCGATGCTCAACCACTGAGCTACACCAGCTGGGATTTTATTTGTTTTTTTTATAAAGCTTTCGTTTTCCAACAAGGATTTAGGTGGCTTAGAGGGATTTTATTTGTGAAATGTTTGATGGAAGGTGGTTAAGAGTATTAAGCGACTAAAAGCTTCATAAACCCTGTGACGGACAGCCCCCCACGCCTCATCTGCTGGGCAATGTGCGATTTTCACTTTTTAAAAAGATTTTTAAGTAGAAAGGTCCCATTCTAAGAGGCTTCCCATCGGAGGTAAACTCCCATCGTCCTCCCCGTGCCTCGTCTTCATTTCCCTCATGTGGTGACACTGCTGGCCCGCGCTGGCCAGTCCCTGTGGAAGCGAAGGTGGTCTGCGTGCTGCTGACTGGAGGGGGGCACCCCAACATGTACGAAATCCCTCCCAGCCAGCGGGGCTTTGCATGCCGCACGCCCCGGAGAGACCTGGTTAATTCCTCCCCCCTCCGCCTGCTTCCCACCTTGGCTCTCACTACCTCACCACTTTGCCACTTGCTTTGTGTCATTATTTCCACCGTCGTCCGTGTTTCTCGCCGACCCCGGGGGACATTCCCCAGCTCTGACGAGGACCTTGCTGGTTGACACTTGGGGCAAAGCAGCTGGGGAAGCAGAGGGGTGGGTGGCACGGGGCCTCCGAGGCGGGGGCCCCTCCAATCCATCATGGTCACAGCTGGCAGCACAGTGACAGTGATTGAGGGGAGCCTCTGCGGGACAATCTGGAGCTCCAGCCCCGGGAGCCCTGCTCTTCCTGCTCTGCCCCTGCTGAGTTAATGCGCACAGTCAGCTGTGCTCCGAGGGGCACTTCGCAGAGTCGGAGTTTCTGGGGCAAGTCCCTCACCAGGAGCCGTCCCACCGCCATCCGCTCCTCTGCCTCTGGCCGCGCAGCCTGTCACCTGGATGGGAGCACAGTCCCAGGCGAAGGATGAGAGTGCTCACTCGCCCGCCGTGCGCCGGGCCATGTAGACGGCCGGCCTCATCTCTCAGGCGGGTCCTGGGCGGTTAATGTTCCCTGAAGGTCTCAGCTACGTGTGTGCTGGTACAGTGTGGCGGTGCGGCCCCCACTGGCTCTGCGGCTGCGACGCGCAGCCCCTCTTTCAGATGCAGCCCCCGTGGAGGTGGCCTCCGTGGCACGCGGGGACGGGCATTCTTCTTCTAAGTTCCCACCCGAGAGGGGCAGCCATCCTGTGCATGTCCGAGCGAGCACACAGGTGGGAAGCAGGCCACAGGGCTGGCGAGGAAACACCGCCATGCCTGTGGGTGGTGCCTCTTCGCTGTGAAGGGGAAGAACTGGTCACTTTTCGGTGCAGAGGTCGACACGGGTCTCCTTGCTCAGTCCACACATCAGAGGCCGCAGGTCGAGGAACGTGAGTGAGACGAGACTCCCATGAGGTGGGGAGACCCACATGTGCCCTCACACACAGAGTGTCAGCACATCCCAGGCAAGGTCACACGGACAGACGGACTGCTATCTCGTTTTCATCATGGCATCTCACAGAACAAACATGTGGCTTAAAACATGTCTACAAATAGCCCGGCCAGCGTGGTTGAGCATCGACCTATGAACCAGGAGGTCATGGTTCGATTCCCAGTCAGGGCACATGCCCGGGTTGCGGGCTCGATCCCTAGTGTGGGGCCTGCAGGAGGCAGCCAATCAACGATTCTCTCTCTCATCATTGATGTTTCTATCTCTCTCTCCCTCTCCCTTCCTCTCCGAAATAAATGCATATTAAAAAAAAAATCTAAAAATACATCGTGCATTAGCAATGATCCAATAATGCAAGGAAAGACAGCCGACAAGGAAACAGCAATGCCAATGCCCCTCCCCCCATCACTGTCCCCCATGTTCCAGAAGAACAATGATGATCTAATCAGGCTCCCAAGACAATGGCTGAAGCAGTTTGAACTCATCAATAAGATCATTTGCCCTCAGGACTTAAATTCACTGCCATATTAACTATAGCTGATTAAAGCTAAAATGTGGTCTTTCAAATTAACTCCTCTCCTTAAGATTCAGATTGTATTTTTTATAATGTATACTAGTGGCCTGGTGCATGAAATTCATGCACATTAAAAGGGAATTAATTAAAGGAAATATTTTAATATTGCTATTTGCCTTTTCTCTATAATAGAAGAATTGATTTGTCCCCATCTGACACTGGCCTCCCATTTAAAGTCAAGTCCTGGGTGCAGGTATCTGGCTCCCTCCTCTCTCCTGTCAGAGACTGGGTCGGCACCCGCGGGGACCCAGTGTCAAGTCCCCGCCCACCCATGTGCGCCTCGCCTCGCACACAGCCCCACCCACCCACATGTGCCTTGAAATCACACAAGACCCAGACCTGCTGGCACCTTCGGGGATGCAGTGTCAAGCCCTTGCCGGCGCCATGCGTCCCAGAGTCCCAGAGTCCTGCCCTGCAGGGCCAGCACCGCGCAGGACTCCCCCAAGTCCCACCCTGCAACCAGTGCCGTGGGACTCCCCTGATGCACCTCCTGGTCAAGTCCCCACCGGCGCCTGCGGGGATGCAGCGTCAAGTCCCCTCCCACCTACATGCGCCTGCCATGCACGCAGTCTCCTAGTGATGGGTCGTTATGGCGTGAGGGTGTCACAACCACAGGCTTTTTATAATATAGGACTAGGGGCCCGGTGCATGAAATTCGTGCACTGGGGAGGTGGGGTCCCTCAGCCCAGCCTGCCCCTCTCACATACTGGGAGCCCTCAGGGGATGTCCTACTGAGGCGACCGGGCTGATCAGGGGAAGGCACCAGCCCCATCACCCAGCTGCTGCAGCCACTGCCAGTCACTCAAGCCACCAAGGTGTTCTCATCAACACGGACTCCAGTCTCTTCACCATGAAAAAATGACAACTTTCTTTAGGCATTTTCAAGATGTGTCTTTCATAGGATATGCATTTCTTTCTTTCCTTTTTTTTTATCCTCACATGAGGATATGTTTCCATTGACTTTGAGAATGTGGAAGAGAAAGGGATAGACAGAGAGAAACATCAAAGTGAGAGGAACACTTTCATTGGTTGCCTCCTGCATGAGCCCTGACCTGGACCCCAGCCAGGGAGGAGCCTGCAACCTAGATACATGCCCTTGATCAGAATCGAACCAGACCCTGAGGTTGGCAAACCTAGGCATTATCCACTGAGCCAAACCGCCTAGGGCAGGTTATGACATTTCTTAGCCCTCCAGCAGCGGACCTTTGTTTTTTTTCCCCAGGAGTGTGGTGGGAAAACCCTAGATCACCTTTTTGGACTCTTATACACAAGTTACTAAGAATATTACCAGTGGCATACAGGGAGCTTAGCCAATGAGCGGTCAGAAAAGGTATTTCCTCTGTTGTTCACACTGATCGCCTCTGATCTCTGGCTCCGCCCCTGCCAAGGCCTAAAGCCTCCGGACCTGGGGCCTTGGCAGGGGACCCCCAGCTCCCTCAGAGCACCTGGCTCTGCCCCTGCCCAGGAGCCCCTGACTCAGGCCCTTCCCAGGTTGCTCAGGACCCACGGGGGCCTACCTCGGAGTGACCTGGGTGCTGAGAAAGTTCCCAGGACCCAGGCTGCTGGGTGCCTATGTATGCAAATTAACCTCCAACTTTGTTGGGTTAATTTGCATACTCACTCTGATTGGCTGTGGGCATACCGGAGGTACGATCAATTTACATGTTTGTCTATTATTAGGTACTAGAGGCCCGGTGCACGAATTTGTGCACAGTTGGGGTCCAGTCGGCCCTCCCCGATGGGGACCCATCAGGCCAGGCTGGCAAGGGGGAGGGTCCGCTGGTGGTTGGCTGGCTGCCCCACCCCAGATTGGGGTGTTGGGGGCTGATCGTGTGCTGGGATAGCCTGAGGGGGTGGGGGAAGCGCAATCAGGGCCTGGATCAGTCTGGTTGGCTGCTGCAGTGTGCATAATAGCCACCAGTCATTCTGGTCATTCTGCTGTTCTGGTTGCTGGGCTTTCATATATATATAGATGATAATACATTAATATGGTAGGATATGTATGTGTTTTGTGAATAAAAAGCTATTTATTGAGTATACATATTCAAAATATTTAAGAAATTGAAGACACATTCAAATACGAAAATTTTTCTCATATTCAAAATAAAGTGTAGCCAAGTAGGAAGAACTGGTGAGATTCTAAGTACTTGAGGCATCTTTCTCTAAAGCGACATTATTTTCAGGAATACTGGAAGCTGACGGGCAATTCCACGTGTGTTCCTTTGTTCAGTCTTGGACCCCAAGGAGCCATACAGGATTCCCTGTCAGGCTGAACAGGTCTTCACGGTGGAGGACTTACCTTTCACTTAGTAACTCGCCTAAGAGGAGAGAGAAGACCCTGTTTTCCATGCAGAACCCTCACACTATGTCCCAACCAACACCAAGCCCTGAACTGTAACCACAGGAATCTCAAACCCAGGACTGTGCTCATGGGAACGTGGCTGGATGTGATGTAGGAATGGAGGAAGGTGCATGTGGGTGCGGTGGGCGTTGACCCCCAGCCCCCCACAATCATCCCCAGTAAATGGCAATGCCGTTGCCTGTGAGCAGGCCATAAACTGCCAGTGAGGAAGAGTGGAGTCTGTGTCCCGGGCACTTCTAGGTGCTAAAGCTCACGTGACCCTCACAGCAGACAGGGACCTGGGCATGACTGTGCCCATTGTACAGATGAGGAAACTGAAATTTAAAGTGCCAGATGGATTTCACAGGCTGGTAAACATCACCTCTACTGTTGGAATCTGTGTTAGAAATTTGGTTCAGAAGCAGAATCAGATGTGAAATTCAGAGACACAGATATTTCTTTAATATTATAAAGGGTTCAAAGGAACTTGGTCTGTGATACACTCAAATAAGGTGCTTGCAGAGATGGCTTGTCTCTTTCTGGAGATGATGGTGGAGTGACTATTTCCAATTGTGATGTTATAGAGGGGGCTCATGTGTTGGGAAGGATGGAAGCAGATGTGGTCCTTCATGATCCTTACTCTGTATGCCATGACTTTATCCCACAAACTCTTTTTGAGGTTTCAAAGTTTTCTGAAGCCAAGGTTATATTTATTGCTAGAGGCCTGGTGCATGAAATTCATGCACTTGTGATGGGGGTGGTGTCCTCAGCCTGGCCTGTACCCTCTCACAGTCCGGGAGCCCTTGGGGGATGTCCGACTAACAGGTTAGGCCAGCTTTCTGCGTGGGCCTAAGCCATCAGTCGGACATCCTTAGTGCTGCTGTGGATGCAGGAGAGGCTCCCGCTACTGCCGCTGCTCTTGCCAGCCATAATCCCAGGTTCTGGCTGAGTGGCCCCCACCACCACCACCCCACCGTGGGAGTGCATTGACCACCGGGGGCAGCTCCTGCATTGAGTATCTGCCTCCTGGTTGTCAGTGCACATCATAGCGACTGGTTGTTTCGCCATTTGGTTGATTTGCATATTAGCCTTTTATTATATAGGATTATTTTTATATTTATTATTATCATTATGCATGCCAAAACACCACATCATTTTTAAGATAAGTAAAAGTAGTCCAAGACTTGAAATTATAGTTAGCTACCACACAACTAAAGGATCAATGATTTGCTTTGCCATTTTGACCAAAATGGTCTATAGTTTCCTCTTCTTTGAAGCTCAACAACTAGTTATTACCATGAAAATTAGTGATGAGTATACCTAAAGAAGGCAAGTGAATGGAGCATGATTCTGAGTTCTGCCTTTATAAGTAGCTCATATTAAAGTAGGCACTTTTGGTTCACGTGATGAAGATACAGTTGACATAGTACAATGACAAAACAGTACTTTTGCCTGTGCCTTTATTCATAACAATATTTATTTGTTACCCATACACACATAGAGGTAAGTAAATAGATAGATAATATGTATATACACACACATTCACACATATAACACCTGTGCCTTTATTAAATGCTAAGGACTGAAAACTACCTGTCAAAACCATTGAAGGGTCTGAAATTCTCCCCTACTTATGAGGTAACAAACTAGCCTGCTGGTGTCACAGTTGCTGGCAAAAGACTAGAGACTCCTGGGTCAGAGACAAAAGACAGTTTGTAACTCGTAGCAATGGCCAGTGTCATCATTTTTTGCATCCACTCCTGAACCCCAAGTCATATGGGACAACAGAAAGAGGGCCAGGTGACACCTGCATGTTGTGCTAGAAAAGATGTGCCCTGAGCTTTGGGAACCTCACTCTTTTAGAGCAGGCAGTAGGTCGGCCTGCCTGAGCTTTAGAGGGAGACATTGCTTTCCTGGTAATCACACCCACCTTTCCTCTGAGCGGACTCCATTTCTCTCCTCCAAGGCTGCTTGCTCAGCCATTGTCCTTGGGAGGGTATCCTATCTAATAAAAGAGTAATATGCAAATTAACCATCACTCTGCTACACCCACAAGCCATGCCCACAAGCCATGCCCACCAGCCAATCAAGAGCGAGTATGCAAATTAACCCAATCAAGATGGCTCCGGCCATGGAGAAAGCAGGAGGGAGGCTTGGGTTTCCCTGGCAATGGAGGAAGCCAAGCTTTCCGCACACCCTGGCTGACCCAGGCCTCTGCTTAAGGTTACAAAGTTTCAATTATAGAAGATAAATAAATCCCAACAGAAATGGCTGCCATCATGGAGCGAGCAGAAGGCTTGGCTCCACTCCAGGCTACAAAGTTTCAATTGTAGAAGATAAATAAATCCCAGATACCAGGGCCTCCACTTGGGTCGCCGCGTGGCCAGCCTGCAAACCACAACAGGCCCCTCGCCCAGGCCGCCCCACGCCCCAAGGGAACCCCTACCCTGATCCAGGACACGCTTCAGGGCAAACCAGCTGGCCCCCACCCGTGCACCAGGCCTCTATCCTATCTAATAAAAGAGTAATATGCAGATTGACCATCACTCCAACACACAAGATGGCTGCCCCCATGTGGACACAAGATGGCCACCACAAGATGGCCAGCAGGGGAGGGCAGTTGGGAGGGACCAGGCCTGCAAGAGAGGGCAGTTGGGGGCGATCAAGCCTGCAGGGGAGGGCAGTTAGGGGTGACCAGGCCGGCAGAGGAGGGAAGTTGGGGGCAAACAGACTGGCAGGGGAGCAGTTAGACATCAATCAGGCTAGCAGGGGAGTGGTTAGGCGGTGATCAGGCTGGCAGGCAGAAGTGGTTAGGGGCAATCAGGAAGGCAGGCAGGCAAGCAGTTGGGAGCCAGCAGTCCTGGATTGTGAGAGGGATGTCCAACTGCCCATTTAGACCTGATCCCAGTGGAGAGGGTGCAGGCTGGGCTGAGGGACACCCCCCCCTCATGCACGAATTTCGTGCACCAGGCCTCTAGTCTATAATAATACAAGTGTAATACGCAAATTGAAAAAAAAAAACAGCGGAACGACCATCTGGATGACCACACTATGACACCCACTGTCACCAGGCCAGCCAAGGCAGGTGTGATGTGATTGATCGGGGGTCCAGCCATGATCGCCCTGCAGAGGGAGGCCTAGGTCATTGGCTGGAGGAATGATCGATTGGGGGGCTCCATGATTACCCCAAAGAGGGATGCCCAGGCCACTGACCAGCAGGCTGTGGTGGGTGGTCGGGGCCTCCCTCTGTGGGGCGATCAATCGTGGGGCTCCCGGACTGTGAAAGGGTACAGGCCAGGCTGAGGGACACCCCCCGCCCCCAGTGTGCATGAATTTCATGCGCTGAGCCTCTAGTTCCAGAATAAAGGTTCATGCCTGTGTTTATACGACATGCAGACATGCAGGCGACTCCTGGAGGACTCTGTCCCAACAGCCCCGGAAATGCTTATAGTCAGCATTTGGCTTGAAAAGGGGCACTTGACACCCTGCTTGTGAAAATCAACTGGCCTTTGATCCATAACCACGAAACAGCACCAAGCACGCCAGACGTAGGGGCTTTTCCACATGGCATTCCTGGAGAGCACATGTGTTCTATCCGGGGGTCGCTGGCAGGTTTGGCAGTAGAGAGCGTGGCCGCTGGCTGACTGCGTCACTTGCTGCCTGGGAGCCGTCCAGCCTGCCAGCCGGCCGGCCCCTGAGCCTGCAGAGGGTGAGTAACGGAGCATTAAATGCCAACAATCTGGCTGCCACAAGGGCTTGATCTCTTTAAGCCCCAGGGGATCTGGGCGAGCATGAGAACGAGCACCCAAACGTGGCCTCCACGGGCTCTCCGGGCAGACGAGGCCAGAAGGCCAGCCAGAGCGTCTGAGGCTCAGGACTGCGTGTCGTATCAATTGCGCATTAAGGTATCTTCCTGTAAGGCAGCCCCATGGCCAGTCCTCGCCAGACTCGCCTGCCCATCCCACGTGCCCATCCCCAGGCATCGAGGCGTGTGCGGGGCACCAGCAAACAGGGACTAACTGGAAATAGAGTTTGAAAAGCCCACGACCAATGAATTTATCCAGGACTAGAATAGAAATATCTTTAATTCCAGCTCACATAGTTGTCTTTGAGATGTTTTAAAAAATACTGTTTTACTCTGAGCTGCATGTGATGCTGATGGCTGGGTGCTGGGGGCAGCATTATTTCTTCAGTTCCCGTGGCCCCGGAATATGAGGTCCAGTGAAGGGGCGGGCGTCTGGACCATCCAGGGGTGAATGCTGACTCTAGGCAAGTTACTCCGCCTTTAAGCGTGTCAGCCTTCTCATTTGTAAGTACAGATAATTATTCACGTGGGACTGAAGACTTAAAGATTTACGATAGCCTGAGAGGCGGCCCAAGTCCCAGGAGCTGCCTCCTGGTTGAGTTTGGGCCACTAGTTCTGTGGGGCTGTAGGATGGTGTGTCCTGGGCCACACAGCGTGTACTCCTGCAGCCAGGTCCAGGCAAAGCTCAGGCAGCGACAGCTGATGGAAACTTCCACTCGCTTCCTCTCCTGACACGCCAGCCTCCGTCCCAGGGCTGGCTTGATGCTGTGATGCCGGTGTAAGGGGGGGAAGGGGGGAGCAGTCATTTGAGAGGAGCAGCACAGAGAGAGCATGCTGATGAGCCGAGTCTGCGTGGGGTCCCATGACAGACGGCCCCGCAGGCAGCGAGATGTGTGCATGTGTGTGTGTGTGTGTCATTAGCAAAGGGCTTTCATGCAGGTGTAACCACCATCTGCCCACGGGTGAATAGTGCTTCCAGCCCCCGTTACCTGCCCGCATTCACCGCGTACACTGAAGTGTTAGGAATGCGGTTGATTTCACGGCCAGACCCTTCTCTGACCCAGAGCCACTCCGGCCGTTGGCTGGGTGAGCGGCGTTTGTCCACTCCTCTGGCATGGTCCCGGGTGCTGGCGGCTTTAAGGGTCTGGCTTTGTTTGCACAATTGCTGTCTTTGTATTTTATTCTAAATCGCCATGTGGGAAAAACATGCTCAATGTTGCTTATTGGCCACGTTTTCTAAAGATGCCTTAATGGGACCAGTGCTGTCCCAGCGTGTCCGTGCCGCTCACTGAGGAGATGGCTCTGTTAACACGAGAACAAGTCCTACATGTGTATGAGGCAGGAAACGCACTCCATCATCTTACTCTGAATTGTTACGCCACGATTCATCTTTCTCAAATTATGGAGGTACAACACGAAGTAAAATAACGTAAAGAAGTGAGTGATAAACTTCATCTAGGCGACAATACTGACATTTCTTCAATAAATCAACTCTGAAGACATATTTAAAGTGCCTGTTGCCAAATTCATTGGCACATTCTTCACCTAAAACGGGTACAGCCGCATCTAAAGAGGACATGTTTTCTGCATGTGCTGTGTTTGTTCTGTAGTCATACATGTCCCAAGGCCTGGCACTGACTCCTGCCCTAGAACATTTGGTCCCATCCAAAGCATCCATGGTGACATCCTGCCCGTGCGAACTGTCCCGGAAATGTGGTCCTTCAAAGGTGGTCCTGTGCCAACATCTCAGGACACACTTGGTCGACGCTGATCCGTCTCTGTAACCCTGGTGCTGTGACCGGCCAGGCTACCACGGCAAGGAGGGTGAGTTTTGGCACTACAGCCACAACACAATTATTGGGCCAATAAAACTTAATAGTATTTTAGCCGAAACTGGTTTGGCTCAGTGGATAGAGCGTCGGCCTGTGGACTCAAGGGTCCCAGGTTCGATTCCGGTCAAGGGCATGTACCTTGGTTGCGGGCACATCCCCAGTAGGGGGTATGCAGGAGGCAGCTGATCGATGTTTCTCTCTCATCGGATGTTTCTAACTCTCTATCCCTCTCTCTTCCTCTCTGTATAAAAAAAAAAAAAAAAAAAACAGAAAAAAAAACTTAATAGTATTTTAAATATATTTTTATTTATTTCAGAGAGGAATGAAGAGAGAGAGAGAGAGAGAGAGAGAGAGAGAGAGAGAGAGAGAGATTGATCGGCTTCCTCCTGCAAGCCCCCTACTGGGGATTGAACCCGGTGGGACCTTTCAGTCTGTAGGCCAATGCTCTATCCACTGAGCCAAACCGGCCAGGGCAAACTTGATAGTATTTTATATGTGAACCCTCTAAACCCAAAGGATAAACAGTGTCATGGACTATTGGAACCTAGGGGTGTTTTCTAAGCTTGGGCGTTTTGACCAAACCACGTACAAGGGCCTTTTGGTGTGAACCAGTGTCTCCATGGACGGGACCCAAGTCTGCTACTCAGTCTGTTCAAAAGATGAAGCAACGAGTGGGCACCCAGGATAATGGTTGGTGCTGGACACCTGTCCATCTAGCTGCTGACCTGTGCTGTAGATACGACGTCATAACACAGGGCGTCTCTCTGGAATTCCTGGTTTTTGTTGGTGGTGGTGAAACTAAACCTTCGTGGTATCTCTACATTGTTTTGCCTCATCTTTTCCTTTCCTGCTCTTTATTTTCTTATTTACTTTTCGTTCACTCTTCCGTCCCTCCCTAGGTTCAGGCCCACTTACTTCTTTCTCCTTTCCCCCCATGCCCTGGGGGACGTCAGCCACACGTGGTCAAGACTCGCGGGCCATCCTGCGGACAGGTCTGGGGGAGGGACTGACACTTCCTGCCGACAGTCATGGAGTGAGTGTCCCTGGCAGTGGGTCCTCCAGCCCCAGTCAGGCCTTCGGATGATGGCAACCCGACTGGTACCCAACTGGAGACCTCAAGCGCGACTGTCCAGCCGACTTGCTCCCAAACTCCTGGAAACCACGGAAACCATGCACATCTCATCCTCTTATTTCTTGGTACTCCTCTGAACTTCGTAAATCTCTGAGGCCACCAAGTTGTGTGTGTGTGCATGTGTGTGCACGTGTGCATGCATGTGTGCGTGCGTGTGTAAAACATAGTGTTGAATGTGTCTGCATGCATGTGTGTACAGTAAGAGGTTGAGACAGGTAGTTTTTATCCGTTAAGATATTTCAATTTACCATTTCCCCCCAAAAAAAACACATGAAATACATTTCAATTTGTCATAAAGCGATGTCACGGCACCTGTGCTCCAAGATGTAACACTGTTGCTGAGCAGGCGGAGGTGTATTTTCTGAACCTTAAACATCGTGGCTCTGCTGGCGGCGGGCATGTCTGAGGGTGCCTGTGCCCGCGCCCCCACCCCCATCAGCAATGGCCACGTGGGGGAATGGCTGCACACTTGGCTCTGACATGTCCCACTGAGGCTAAAGAATTGCAGGGAAGGAACCGACCCTGGACATAGCAGAGACAAAATGACAAAATGTACTGATTTCTGATGGGACTGCTCTTCTTTATAGAGAGCAAGGCCAAAGTACTTCATTCTTCAGAAGTTCTTTTAACAGCCCAACTAGTAGATAAATAATTTTTTTTAAATTTAAATTCTTTATTGGTTAAAGTATTACATATGTCTTCTTTTTCCCCCATTGACCGCTCCCACTTCCCAGCACATGCCCTCACCCCTTAGTGTCTGTGTCCATTGGTTAGGCTTATATGCTTGCATACAAGTCCTTTGGTTAATCTCTTATACCCCTCCCCCCTGCCCCTCGCCTTCCCTCTGAGGTTTGATGGTCTGTTCGATGCTTCTATGACTCTGGCTCTATTTTTGTTCATCAGTTTATGTTGTTCATTATAATCCACAAATGAGTGAGATCATGTGATATTTATCTTTCTCTGACTGGCTTATTTCACTTAGCACAATGCTCTCCAGGTCCATCCATGCTGTTGCGAATGGTAAGAGTTCCTTCTTTTTTACAGCAGCGTAGTATTCCATTGTGTAGATGCACCACAGTTTTCTAATCCACTCATCTGCTGATGGGCACTTGGGCTTTTTCCAAATCTTAGCTGTGGTGAATTGTGCTGCTATGAACATAGGGGTGCATATATCATTTCTGATTGGTGTTTCTGATTTCTTGGATTATATTCCTGAAAGTGGGATTACTGGGTCAAATGGGAGCTACATTTTTAATTTCTTGAAGAAACTCCATACTGTTTTCCTAAATAAAGTTTTAAAAAATTCAAAACAAATGTTACTGATCATCTGAGTATGTAGATCCCTGTCACAGGGTCATTCTAAAACCTACAGCACGCCTAGGCGGGGGGTGGGGTCAGCAAGCAGGTGGTGCCAGGCCAGCCAAGGCACATGCCAGCGGGCAGAGAGAGGGGACAGTGATGGGGGGGTGGCGATGGTGACCAGCAGCAGCAGAGGGGCAATGGAGGGTGGGGCCGGCGCTGTCCCTTGATTGGCCCACGGGCTATCTCCCACAGAGGAAGGCCAGACTTCAGCTTAGGCCCACAGGCCTAAGCCATCAATCAGACATCCCCTGAGGGCTCCTAGACTGCAAAGAGGGCACAGGCCAGGCTGAGCCCCCCTTCCCCCGAGTGCATGAATTTTTGTGCATTGGGCCTCAAGTCTTACCTAATAATAGACAAATATGTAAATTGACCATACCTTTGCTATGCCCACAGCCAATCAGAGTGAGGGAGTATGCAAATTAACCCACCAAAGATGGTGGTTAATTTGCATACGAAGGCAGGGCGGGCAGCACCATGGCCTGCTTCGGGGTATGGGTTCATCGGAGGTGGAGGAGGCCCTGAAAGCAGCACCAGACACCACCCACAAGGTACCAGTCCATGGCTGGGGAGGCGGTGGGGTGGGCAGCGCCAGACGGCACAGGAGGGGTCTGGGTCCATGTGCACTTAGGTTCTCACTATTCAAAGGTTAATCCGGGACTCAGACAAAGTTGGAGCTAGAGGGCAGTGAGCAATGGGCTGTCATATAAGATTTGCCTTTTTTCGCACAAATTCAGAGTTCCCAGGCCATTTTGTCTTTCTCTGCATAAAGGGCAAGAGAGTAATTTTGCACCTTAAAGGGAAGCATGAGGCCTTCCAGGTCTGCCCTTTAATAGGTCAGCATGAGGGTGGCCCCCGGAGAGGCAGGCGGGCGCCCCCCCAGTGTCAGTCACCTGGTAACAGGGCTCTCACACCCCCTGGATTTCACAGGCTCGGGGGGGGGGGGGCGTGAGACACTTGCCACCTCCATGTCAGGGTTTCACACCTGCCAGGGGAGGGGCACAGTTCCTCTTCCTGTTGAAGCTCGTTTTCCAAACTGGCAGGACAAAGAGGGGACACGTTGCCTTGGGGATCTCAGAGCTGCTGCGACTCCCTCACAGGAACTCCAGCTCTGGGGGTGTCTGCACCGGCCCGGTCAGACTCCAGCTGCTCCATTGCTGAGAGCTGAGAGCTGGAGAGCATCCCTCCAGCCGTCTACCTTGTACCCGGAGACCAGACGGGGAAAAGCTGGCGCTGGCGGGCTCCGTTCTCGCAGTCTCGGGTCCACGGTCGGTTGTCACTCACATCGAATTCACTAAAGTGAGGCCCGGGTTGCAGTGACACCAGGCACAGCTCTAACTGGGCAGCAGTGACGTCACCCCTGGTTGTGACCCTTGGAAAGGGAAGCCAAGGGAACTTATGCATCTGCCTGTGCTACTTGGTGGAGACAAGTTCACTTCCGGGGCCTGGGATGTCAGGGCTGCTGATGGCTGAGGAAGGAGGCACAGCGGAGGGGGGCGCTCAGGGAGGCAGGAGAACGGATGGAAACCCAGGCCCTCCGCACCCGGGGAGCAGGTACCAGGCCTCCGTCAAGAGGGGTGATGGTGGGGACCCGGAACCGTGCAGCGCTGTGGGTGTGGGGTCACTGACGCATTCTGGGCACACACCCGCTTGCTCGCACGTGAATCACACAGGAACATCTGAGCGAGGTGGTCGCAACATGAAGACCCTGGCGGCCGTGGCATGAGCAGCCTCACCTGTGGTGGAAGCCCGGTGGCGTGCAGAGCCGGGGAGCGATGCGGACACGCCCACCTGGACAGACAGACGGACAGCTCTCCCCGAAGGCTGCTGGGCAGGTGGCGAAATCAGTGATGTAGGAGAAGGCTCTCCATCTTCTGGAAAATGTAGGGTCCAGAATGGAGACCACAGACCAGTGCTAGCTTAACAACCCTGTGGTTCTCTCAGTCTTTATTTTTTCTTTTTTTTTGGGGGGGGCGGGGGTCATTATCCCTCAGCCGACATGACCGCGTTGCTCCGAGGCTAATTTCTAACCGAGAATGCAGAGAACAGGATGGGTGCTGAGTTCACGCTGGGGCTGTCTGTGTCGCCATCAGGAAGCAGGGCGGCAGCTCTCCTCGGTGAAGTTTCTGGGAAGTAGAACCCGGCAGCCTTCAGAGCTGGTGACCGAGGCGATGCCCCGCCCGGGAGTGCCTTCCAGGGCCGCCCGGCTCAGCCCCCAGCCACCGCCGTGGCCTCCTCATTCGCAACAGGACGAGTCCCTGTGAAACGGGCGAGTCCCTGACCTCAGGGAGGACCAGGCCTGCGCTTCTTTCCCTCCTCGGGACGCCCCCCGCCCCCCGCCCCCCAAAGCACAGCCGAGTTCTGTCTGCAGTTCTGTCTGTGATTCCAGCTCCTTTACCACGCGACGCAGCAGGAATGGAGATCGCGGTGTGCCTCTCGGGCTGGATTGGGAAACGGATGGTCCCTGGGTGTCCCCCACCACAGGCACCTTCACCCCAACTGTGCTTCCCAGAGGAGCCGGGCAGAGCCACGGCCTGGACACGTGCTCACGTGGGCAGCGCTTCCCCCTGGAATCTGGCGCTGGGCACGGAAGAGATGAGGGGGTTTTTCTATCCTGGGATTTTGTGTGTTTTTCTGTCTCTTGGGTCCCCCCTGGAAATGTGGTTGTGAGAAGCAGGCATTCCGTAAAGCCACCAGTCATAGGAATGGTCACCCGTACGCAGCTCAGCGCCTGGGGCAGACACCGCGGGGGCCACAGAGACCCTTGACCTGTGCCAACCCAGGAGCTGCGGCCCTGGAACTGGCGCAGGAAATGTCCTTAGATTAGCCCGCACGCACACCCAGCGACGGTGTAAAGAAGCAGGCCCCGCCAATTAAAGGTGTTTTTTTAATCTTTCTCATAAATCAACCGCAAAGTATTTATTTTGCTGACTAGCGGGAGCCAGATAAAAACATCAAAAATCAACTTCTGCCCTAACTATCACATGGGAGTGCCCAGTTCCTCTTAAAATCTGACTGAGTTCCCAACTGTGCCCCTACTAGCAGCGACCAGTGTCCAGCACGTGGCGGCACAGAGGAACGCCGTGTCACTGTCTGGTGTGGCCGGGGAGAGTGGGTGGTGCCGTGTCACTGTCTGGTGTGGCCGGGGAGAGTGGGCGGTGCCGTGTCACTGTCTGGTGTGGCCCGGGGAGAGTGGGCGGTGCCGTGTCACTGTCTGGTGTGGCCGGGGAGAGTGGGCGGTGCCGTGTCACTGTCTGGTGTGGCCTGGGAGAGTGGGCGGTGCCGTGTCACTGTCTGGTGTGGCCGGGGAGAGTGGGTGGTGCCCTGATATAATGAGAGCCCACACTACTCAGGCCTCCGTTAAGAGCTGCACGTCCAAAGTCTCTACCCATTGGGACACGTTAAAGCTCAGAGCGGTTCCAATTTTTGTCCCAGTGAAAATAATGCGTGGAGACGTCTTAATTTTGTGACCTTTGTCTGTAGAAGGTTTGATTAATGATGTGGTTTTTGTGTTGAAGAAATACATTTGAAACAATCATTTTGTTACATTGGAGGGTGATCCTCATAAATGGTTTCTCAAATACCAGGTTAATAATCCGTCATGGGTTTATTAACAAGTTGTTCACGTTTTTTTCTGTTTTCACAGTGAAGTAGATACAGAGTGCTGGCCATTTGTTCGGGGGAAATAGGGCCGTGTCTCTACATCCACCAGAGGGATAAATGCACACACTTTCAGTCCTATCCCATCTCCCCTCAGTTTGCTACTTTCTGAAAACTGCTTGAATGGTTCATTAGTGCTGTACAAAACATTAGAGACCCGGTGCATGAATATTCATGCACTGGAGGGGGGCGTCCCTCAGCCTGGCCTGCCCCCTCTCACAGTCTGGGAGCCCTCAGGGGTGGGAGGCGCCCTGATGATCAGGGGAAGATGACTCCCCATCATACCTCTGCTGCTGCCACTGCCAGCAGAGCAAGCCTCAGCCAGCCCTGATTACCTGAGCCTTGGGTGGCCCTGGGCAGCCAACATCCAAGGCTTGCCTGTGCCTCGGGCCAGCCCTAGGAGGCTGGGTAGCCGACATCTGAGTCTTGCCTGCAACCTTGGGCGTTGGGTGGGCAGCCACAAGCTGAGGCTTTCCTGCGCCTCAGGCCAGCCCTAGGTGACTGGGCAGCCGCCATCTTTGAAGGTGTGGCAGTCAATTAGCATATTCCCTCCTTATTGGCTGTGGGTGCCATCATATTTGTAAGGGTGTGATGGTTAATTAGCATATTCCTTCTTTATTAGATAAGATGTCCAGTCCCTGAACAGCACGCCCTTGGAACACTTTATCAAAAAGCAGAACGGCCCTAGCTGGTTTGGCTCAGTGGCTAGAGCGTCGGCCTGCAGACCGAAGAGTCCCAGGTTTGGTTCTAGTCAAGGGCACATGCCCTGGGTTGTGGGCTCGGTCCCACATCCAGGAGGCAGCCAATCAATGAATCCCTCTCATCATTGGTGTTTCTGTCTCTCTCTTCCTCTCCCTTCCTCTCTGAAATCAATAAAACTATATTTAAAAAAAAAAGCACAACATTGGTTTTGAGGGCTGGGCTTGGCAGCGAATTCTTAGGATTGCAACCCAGTCTTTCTTAACTAACCCACCTTCCTCCCCCTACCCCCATCCTCATCACTACTCATCAGTGCATGGTGACTACACACTCCTGAATGCACGCTGAGAGCTGTCCTGATCTCTGATTTTAGTGGAATTATGTTGACCATTTGCATAATGCATAGCAACCAAGGCAGAGCCTCCTCCTAATCTATGTCCAGCCCAGGATCCATGACCTGATTTCACTTATTAGCCCAAGTGCACTGTCCTTCATAGTCACACCGTCCTATACTCACTGAATCACCACCGTTCAGTTTCAGGCGGAACCAGCAAGGAGCCTGGATGTGGACAAAGCCACAGAAAAACGAGGGCCACATGGATTCCACTCTGCAGGTGATGAGTGCTAAGTGTGAGGGCAGCAGGGCGTGAGGGGCTGTGGCCCTGGGAAGGAGAGACAAGAGTCAGGGAGGCAGAAAGTGAGTGGGCTGTGTGGGTCTGACCTCAGCAGAATCTCACCCTTTTTCTAGGTGCTGTTCTCTTGAGAATCTGATGAAAGCCGTGATTGCTTCTTTAGAGAAAAGCAAGGATGTACACACACATGATTGGTTGGCATGCTATTTCTATCAGTTGTCAGGTCTCCAGAAATCCTGGTCAAGAACTCACCTTGGGAACAACAGGCCAGTGGTTTCAGAGTGGGAAAGAGAGGAAGATCATGATATTAACCTGGTGGGTTAATATTCGATTGATATCGAATCTCCAAGAGAAAGGGGAGATAATAAGATTGTGATGAGGGAAGAACAAAGGGTTTTTGTGAACACAGAAGCATGGGGTTGAAGCGACTATGGTGAGATTTCAAGAGAACGAGACCTGCAGAGATTCTCTGGGAAATCTGGTATCTTCAGGAGAATTAAATTGTTGGAAAAATTGCTCAGAAGACCTGGGACACTTTCTGAACTTGTTTAGAAGGAGGCACATTATGCCAGACCTTGAGGAGCCTTGGTGACCCTCCGGAGGCCCCAGATGCTGGAGTTGCTGACCAGGTGGAAGGCGCAGGGCTGCGGTCACTCGTTAAGGAGAGAGAACTTGCATGTCCTCTTGGCTTTGGGGTCTGCAGGGAAATGTTTGAGCCACAGGTAAAGATGCTCAGTCTGTGAGTCCTTCAGCTCTTCAGGGTGAAGGGACTCAGGGAGGGTGGGGTGTCCTCAGTTGACCTGAAGACAGGGCATGGCTGCGAGCTGTGCACCTGTGTCCTGATGACTCGGGTTCTAGTATTGGGTTTTCCAGGACTCCCCTGTGGAGCTGAGTAAGTTCTCTGGCATTGCCGGCTCTCTGTTTCCTCCTCAGGACAAGGGCCTCTGAGGCCCAAGTGAGCGCAGATTCCTGCCGACTATGGGATCTCTATACAGAGAATGGGGGTCAGTGGGAAGAGGAGGCACGATGCACCAGCAATGCGTGTTTTCACAAAGATCCCATTCACGCCTACTCTGAGGGTTTAGGCTGTTTATTAGTGACTTAAGTAGATCGATGTCGATTTCATGAAGTAGACCGGCAGTTCTTCCAGGGAAATGGTGACGACTGTGTTTCTACCAACACCTGGGGATCGGCAATGCTCGTTAACAATTTTAAAGGCCAACACTGCACTCACTGACTCTGCTTGCTGTGTGGAAACTTCCCCCTGCCAGCCTCAGCCACCGCACATTCTGCAGACCCGCTGTGGCTTCCAGGCAAGGCAGGGGAGCGTTCCGAGGCTGCTGTGGGAGCCTGGGACATGGCTTTCTAGAATTCCTGTTATGAATTACCAGGGCCTGGCTGGCTGTCTCCCACCCAGTGACTAGCTTCTGATTTGGGCGGACCAGGCAACTGGGGATGGATGTGGGATGAAGGAGCTGGCTCTGTGGTCTAGGCAGTGCCCAGTCTCCCGCTGGGCAGATTCCTACAGAATGAGGCTGAGTACCACTTCTAGGGTCTGATCTAACCTCGGCATGAAGCTGAAACCCAGCCTGGATTCCTCAGCTCAGCCCGGCCTCCCACACGCCACTCAGTCCTACTTGTGTGGAGCCAAACATAGCCAATAACAGTGGAGGCGTCACAGCATTTAAAGCTGACATGCATGTTCCTGCTGCATTAGTGTGACGTTGCTCACGTCGCACTTGGGTATATGCACACCTGTCAGTCTGAGCTCTTGTCGAAATGTCCTAGGAAATGACCTGTGACCCTTTAAATAGGGAAGGGCCAGGTTGCTGAAAGGCTGCTCTGAGGGAGATAGCCTCTACGGACCGTTCACTTGCGTGGTGGTGAAAGTGCGGGGCAAGCACTGACATGATGTTATTTCAGACGAAAAGAAGACGTGAGTCCCCTCTGTCCTCCACGGACGGATGCCTAGGGCAGAGCCCACGCTGGGCTTTGAGGCTATTGAACAATACCTGTTACTCAGTATGCCTCATGGTTATTGACTCTAGTCTATTCAGTGAAAGTGTCAGTCCTCTGGCGTGGAAGGTCCATACAAATATGTTTCCAAAGAAACTCTCATACTCCGAGCCCCAGGCGCCATATTTAAACTGTGTTCATGGACAGACTAATGGGAAGACGAATTTGGAAAGTAATGGACAGGGCGAGCCTAGGTGAGCACAGTAGAAAGATCACTGGCTTTTGTGTAAAATTTGTAGGTTCTGGTCTCAGTGTTATCGCCCATCATGGGCGTGAGTGGAGGACCTTGCTCTGTGTCTGGAAAAGAGGCAGCACCGGGAATTGGACAGCCCGGTGTAAGAGCAGTTGTGAGATCTCCGTGTGACCCCGCTCGTGGCGTCTCTGCTCTGTGTGGTCCCCCTCTTGAGTCTGGGGGCACCTGTGCGTCTGAGGGGACATTGCTCCCGTAATTACTGCTGGTGTATGTTCTGTGGGCAAGATGAGGGGACTGTAGTGATGTTGTCCTGATGAACCCTGGGGAGAGGGAAGAGACGGGAGGAAAGCATTAGCGCCTCCTAGGTGCAGACAACAGAACTCGCTTGGTCTGGACCCTGGTTACTTGGTGAGCAAGTTTATGGAAGTCACAAAGCTATACCATGTGCGCTTCCTGGATGTCTATTGAGTTTCTATAGAACATTAAAGCATCAATTTGTACTTATAAAAAGCTATTTTTTAATACTCACTGAGGATATGTTTATTGATTTTAGAGAGAGAGGAAATGGGGAGAGAGAGAGAGAGGAAGACTGATTACATAGATGGGTTGCCTCCCATATGTGCTCCGAACGGGGGATTGAACCTGTATCCTAGGTATGTGCCCTGCCCAGGGATTGAGCCCGCCCCCTTTTGGTGCCTGGGATGAGACCCAAGGAATCAAGCCACCCCCTGGGGAAGAAGCTATTTTTATGTAAACTACTAGAAATTAAAATGATCTAAATGGTCAAACACACACACACACACACACACAATTCTTTAAATAAAGCTGACACGGATTTGTTTGGAAAGTGTAAATATTTTGATGGAAGTAGCACTATGCCCAATGCTAGCGTTCGCTGTCCATGTAGCTGCCCTGGAAGAACTGATTGCCTGCTGTGTGTGTCTTGCGTCTGGTGCCACGTGTATTTGCACTTGAGAGGCATGTGCGTTGTGGAGTCTTGTGAGCCATCCGCCCCGAGTGCTGTGCTAACTCCCGAGTCCTCCTCCGACCGCCATCAAACACAGACAGAAGTAGGAACGGAGGTGCTGACACTGCCGAGTGCGCTTCAGCACTCCAGTGCCCTGCGTCGGAGGGAGCGTTTCCATTTCGTTAGTGGCCCTCCAGCTCCTGGTGCTACATCAAACCCCTCCAAACCAACAAGCATCACCCACTCCGACATCAGCGAAGGCACGACTCACAGTCCTCATGGCGCTGAGACGCAGTCCTTTTGTGACAAGGACAAAGGGACCAAGATGTGAGGAAGTTCGCTGGGGCTGAACAGTGTCAGACATGGAGCAGAAGCTCAGAGTCCGGGTCTTGTCTGCCTGCCTGGGAGGGTCCTGCGCGCACAGGTGCCCACATGCGCTCCCCCAGACGCTCGGCATTTTGAATCAGTTGGCATTTGCAGCAGGAGAGATGCCACTGTCCATCGCCGCTGTGACGGGACAAACGGGATTCGCTGCCTGAAAGGAGAGACGAGCGCCGGCCACCTCTCGGGAAGCTGCCTGTGGTTACGCTGTGTTCCCTTCCCTGCCTGCGGTGCCAGGACAGCGTTATCATTATTTCCGGGCTGATAGTTTTCTTAGTGCAAGTTCCTGCTTAGTCACATGTGTCAAGATAAAACAAAGTACCTGCGCCTTCCTGTATGTTCCTCTCTTTCACATGCACAGCGGAGCCACGCTTTCCTCACCGGGACTCCTTAGAAAATGCCTCCTGACCTGCTGCCCGGCTTCCTCGTGCTGCGTGTGGCCCGGCTGCACACAGAGGCGGCTCGGTGTGTCCCGCTCTTAGTGTGGTTAGGAAGGAGGGCATCACGGGTGAGCGCGCTCTGATGTTTAAGTGAAAGCGTTTCCATGATGTTGTCACTTACTGGCCTCGGTAATTGTGGCGGTAAGTGGGGTTGGGCGGTTACATAGTCGAACCTGCAATCAGGGTGGGGCACCCTGGCAGCTGCTCCTGGCAGCGCTGGCACAGGCAATGACCTCAGAGCAGCCCCAGGCAGATTGGGGACCCGAGGGCACTTTGTTGACCTGACACATCTCATCACAAACACTTCCTGAGATGACGGTGGTGGTTTCAATATGGATGAATTTACTGTTCCCCAAAAGTTCCTTCCTATCATGGAAGGATTTCTGGTAAAGCAGAATTGTCATAGAATGTCTCTTTCTTTAGAAATGAATGCCCTTTTAAAGGGAATACGGAAATCACAATGGCATCTAGAAATTATACTTCCATGAGATAAAATGAACCTACCAATTATTTTTCTTTTGTTTAAGCTCTTAGGACATGGAATCTCTTAATATCAGTTTATAAACTTGAAAATTGGTGGCAATTAAGATTTCATATTTTGTTTTCAAATATCTTTTAAAATGTCATTGTTCTTCATAGAAATGAAAACAAAATATAAAATAATTCAATGAGATGTTTCTATTTTTAATCATTTCTGAGTCTTGCTCTTTACATGGAATCTGAAAAGTTATCTCTCAATATATTTAGCCTAAGCGACCATTACGACTGGACAACCGACCGGTAGCTATGATGCACACTGACCCCAGGGGGCAGATGCTCAACACAGGAGCTGCCTCCCCCCCCCCCCTGAACGCCAGCCAGGCCAAGGGACCCCACCCATACATGAATTTATGCACCAGGACTCTAGTCTATATATATAAAAGGCTAATATTCTGAGTGTTCCTCCTACCATCCAACCAGTTGCTGTGGACATGCACTGACCACCAGGGGGCAGATGCTCAACACAGGAGCTGCCATGACATGCACTGGCCGACACCACAGACCTGGCGCCAACAAACCAACACTCGGCTTCCCCCAAATGGGACACAGGCCCCGCCACCACCCCAGAGCAACAGCCCACCAAATCGCAGCCAACGCTGCCAAGACCCCATGGCACAAAATGCAGCCCACAGACCAGCCCAGTCTGGAAATGGTCACTGTGGGCACCGAGTAATGATATCATGTAGCAACTCCCGGCTTCCTCTCCCTAGCGACTAGCCTCCTAGGAGTTTCTTCAGCCCAGAACAAGACTTCCTTTATAGCCAGGTGCAAACATTTCACATTTTAACCAAATATCTGTGAAGCGTTTTCCTGTGCCTCATCTTATTTGATCCTCACAGAATTCCTGGAGTAGGTAGATAGGAGACTTGATAGAATCCTATTTTCTTTTCATTAACCAGAAAACAGAGATTTAGAAAGCTTAGAAACTTGACCCGACTGAAAAGAAGTAAGAAATGTGGACCTTGAAAATGACTTCAGGTTTTCTCACTGCACAGAATATAGTCAAACACTGCTGGTGTTAAATATATTACCCATTGTTCTCCCTGCATGATCTACAATAATAATCTGCTTTGTGTTGATATTTACTTCTGTGTAGCTGACAATTACCTGAAAGAGAAGTTGCAGTGCTTTACTGGGCTGAAAAAAGTTTAGCTAAATCAGAAAGCAGGTCTAATTAAGCAAGTTTATTCTATATCTATAAAAGGCTAATTTGACTCGCACATGCACGATACATATAAAGCTCTTGCTGATGCCAATCGCACACATGTGTTTCGATCTGTCAATGTTGATCGTGAATTGGTTGACACTTCTATTATAGAGAAAGGGTGAATAGTGATATTAAAATATTGAGTCTAATTAATTTCCTTTCAATGTGCATGAATTCATGCACCAGGCCACTAGTATCTATACTAATAAAAGGGTAATATGCAAATTGGTCACAACACCCTCACACCTCACAGTAACAACTGAACAGCAGGCTGCGTGGGGCGACCAGGCGGTGGGGGGGGGGGCAGTGAGGGGCGACCAGGCCAGCAGAGGGGGGAAGTGAGGGGTGACCAGGCCAGCAGGGGGGGCAGTGAGGGGTGACCAGGCTGGCAGAAGGGGGCAGTGAGGAGCGACCAGGCTAGCGGGGGGGGGCAGTTAGGGGCAATCAGGCTGGCAGGCAGAGGCAGTTAGGGGTGATCAGACTGGCGGGGGTGGGCAGTTAGGGGTGATCAGACAGGCAGACAGGTGAGCAGTTAGGAGCCAGCAGTCCCGGATTGTGAGATCAGGCCGAAACTGGCAGTTGGACATCCCCCAAGGGGTCCTGGATTGGAAAGGGTGCAGAGTGGGCTGAGGGACACCGAAGGCCAGCCAGGCTGAGGAATCCCACCCGTGCATGAATTCGTGCACTGGGCTTCTAGTAAGTATATAAGTTTTTTTACTTATCTCTCCTCATCCTCCCACCCCCACATCAAGGTATGTCAGTCTGTTCCATGCCTCCCTGCTTCAGGTCTTAGGTTGTTGGTGTTGAACATTTTTTATACTTAAAATGATTCTTCCTTTATTAAAGAACAAGGAAGAAGATCTTCGGAGTACCAACCTTAGACTAACAGTCGAAGGTGGGGCATGTTTGTATTTCTTCAAACATTTGTTCAATGAGAGCTTTAACGTGTTTGCTGACAAATGAGCAAGTCTCCTGGCTGAGCTTGGAAGCCGGCACTGGATGTAAATCTCTGTCGAATGACTTCCGTCCTCGGTTGTGAGGATGTAGCACAGCCAGTTTACCTCCCACCTGCACTCGACTGGGAAGGTAGGCAGTGCGCAGGTCCATGTCCTCAATAGCTCTGTAGCCTTTGACCTATTTCTGTAATTATTTGCCTGCACTTTTACTTGAGATTTGCACTCATTTAAATAATGAGCGATGTCCCTGCTGGTATGACTCAGTGGTTGAACCAGGAGGTCATGGTTCAATTCCCAGTCAAGGCACATGCCCGGATTGTGGCCTCAAACCCTAGTGGAGGGCGTGCAAGAGGCAGACAAACAGTGATTCTCTCTGATCATTGATGTTCCTATCTCTCTTCATTTCCCTTCCTCTCTGAGATCAATAAAAATATTTTAAAAACCGAATAGTGAATATAGAGCTAAAAGAATTTAGCAAGTACAAATATGGTAGCTAATGACAGGAATTTGGGGTTTTCCTAAACTGAAATATTGCACGCTGCCTGCTACTCAAGTGTGTTTCCATTTCCAGCGCTCAGGCAAGAATGTGGGGACATCAGCTCTTAAATTCCGCCAAAATGAGCAAAGTGTAATTTTTGCAAAGGAAGTGCGTGACCGCCTGTGGTTTTTCTATTAAAAGAGGATAGAAAGGCAATTTCACTCGGTTTAACTGCAGTCGAGCATCTTAGTCATTATAATAGAGAGAGTCTAGGGCGCCTATGGTCTCTGCGCCATCTCAATAGCTCCCCCCGGAATTTTAGGGAAAATATTTAAAGTTAGCAATCTACTTTTATGTTTCACTTTTGGGAAGATTAAGTGCACCCTGAAACATGTATCCACAGCTTTTGCAAAACATATTTTTATTGAATACAGATTACTAAATGCAAAGAAACGTATACCTAATATCCCTGACTGCGTAGCATTGAGTATATTTTTTTAATTTAGTTACACTGTTGAGAATGGCCCAGCGAGCTGTGACCACCCCTCCGTCTCTCTGTTACGGAGCAGTATTTCCCAGGCACTGCAGATGCTGAGGCAAACGGATAACTCCTTCCTCTTGTAACCTCCCCTTTTCTAGAAGCTGAGGATCATAGGGCAAAGCATTTTTCTAATATTTCATTATGACAATTTTCAAAAAGACATCACAATTTAGAACATTTTCCAGTGAACACCAGCTTACCCACCACCAAGATGACACCATTCATATTTTGCTGGGATTTGCTCTGTCACATCTCTACCCACATATCCATCCCATTATCCACGCAGACGGAAGAGAGTAGATACTGTATGACGAGGACGCTATTCATATTCACTTTGAAAGTGCCGAGGCAGCTGAACTGTGACGTCAGCCTCAGGACCCCAGAGGTGAGTGTAGTGAGATGAGCCCAAGCGCCCTCACTCGGTCTGGGCAGAGCGCGTGCTGAGGCCGCCGCCTCGCCTGCTCCGCAGGGTAAAGCGGATGCTTGCGACTCTGTATCCAACAGTAGCCACATTCCGGCAGCGGGAAGCAGCCGGAGGGCGGGCGGGCACTGCTGGTGCTGGGGAAGGAGGCGCGGAGAGGAGCCGAGAGCCTTGGCTGCCTTCTCTCCTGCTCAGAAGGGAGACTGCCCCCCGGTTCTTAGAGCTGTGGCCCCCTCAGAGGCCCTGACCCATGCACTTTCTCTTCGGGATGGACACACCCACAGAGCCTTGCCCACCTCACTCAGCCCGGGAGGACCGGGTCCCTGGCACCTGCCCCCTCTCCCTCCACTGGGCACTCCCTGCACCGCCCTGTCCCTGACCTGGGTCCTCGTCCTGGCTGGAGCTGCCCTTCCCCGGCCAATGTAAGTCGGACTCCGCTTGCAAACAGCTTCTGGGCGCTGCTGAAACAGATATAGTTCAAAGAGCATGCACATGGAGGCCATTCAAACACAGATGCTTCCCACAGGTCTCCTTACCATTGTTTGCTGTGTGTGCATGCACATGCATGTGTGCGCGCACACGTGTGTGCATGTGTGTGCATGTGTGTGCGCACACATGTGTGCGTGCGTGTGTATGTGTGTCTTTGCTAGAAACTGGTGCTACTGGCAAAGGTAATAAGCCCAGAAAGAGATGTTGGGATGCATGTCCTCAGAAGCGTGGGGCACAGAACCTCCTGCTGAGACAAGTCGGAACACTTACATCCAGGACAGTTTTGATCATAAAGGCACGTGGGAAAGGCGGCTGGGGGAGATGCTGGTTAAAGTGATCTTAGGAGACACTCACCTTCCCAGGGAACCCGAGCAGAAATCTCTCGTCCAGACCTTGCTCGTGTAGAGGTCAGGGGCACTTCCTGTTTCTCCAGCCTGTGTATCTCGGCACTAAGGCCCCATGGGGACAAGGGCTCTTCCTTTTCCTCAGTGATTCCCAGGGAGCACACTGCACCCTAGAGCTTCAAGAAGAGACACAGGTAGGGATACGGCATTTATTTTTAAAGTAGTATCTCCAGCATTCTTATGGAGAAACTAGAAGCCTGGTGCACAAATTGGTGCAGGGGTGGGGGGGAGGAGAGGGACCACAGGAGGTTGGCCGCCGGCTCCCCAAGGAGGGAGCCGGCCCTCAGCCCCCCTGGAGAAGGGGCTGTATCTGCCACCACCCACCCCCAGTTCCCTGTCCCAACCCCGGGGCCCGAATGCCCCAGCAGGGTGGGGAGAGAAGGCGATGTTCACTGGACCGGGCACTGGGCGGAAGGAATGGACTCTGATGCTGCAGTCGGCGCCCCGCCACCATGCAGTTCCCCGCCTCCCCCCTCCTCCTTCCCTTACCACTGTGCTGCCACCACAGTAGGCTGGCGGCCCCCAGGGAAGGGAGAGGACAGAAGCAAGACAAACCCTTGTGTCGAGGGCTGACTTTCAATAGATCATAGCAAGGGAGCTGCTCTGCTATGTATGCAACCCTGACCCAGAAGCAGGTCATCTAAGAATGGTTTAACACCAAGGGCCGATGGGGGCTGGCCAGCTGGGGGGAAGGGCCACAGGAGGTTGGCTATGGGAGCACACTGACCACCAGGGGGCAGCTCCTGCATTGAGTGCCTGCCCCCTGGTGGTCAGTGCGCATCATAGTGACTGGTTGACTGGTCATTCTGGTCTTAATGGTCACTTAGGCTTTTATATATATAGACTAGAGGCCCGGTGCACGAAATTCGTGCACTGGTGGGAGGGGGGGTAGGGGGTGTGTGCCCCTCAGCCCAATCTGCACCCTCTTCAATCTGGGACCCCTCAGGGGATGTCCAACTTCCAGCAGTCGGACATCCCTCTCACAATCCGGAACCGCTGGCTCCTAACCACTCACCTGCCTGCCTGCCTGATTGTCCCTAACCCCACTGCCTGCCTGCCTGCTCGCCCCTACCTTGATCTCCTGCCAGCCTGATTGCCCCTACCTTGCCCTCCCCTATCAGCCTGATCACCCCAAACTGCCTGTGCCTTGGCCCCCCGTCTGGCCTCCCTCTGGAGGCACCACCCCCATAACCCCAATGCTGCTGCCACTGCAGCTGGTTATGGCTGCCTGAGCCTTGGCCTTTGTAGCCACTGCGGCTTTGTCTGGAAAGATGTCCGGAAGACAACCACTCTAATTAGCATATTACCCTTTTATTAGTATAGATTTGGGGACCATTACAACCACGCAGAACTTGAAGAAAACACATGGCCCTGGTCAGTTTGGCTTAATGGAGAGAGCATCGGCTTGTGGACTGAAGAGTCCAGGTTTGATTCTGATCAGGGGCACACATGCCTGGGTTTCGGGCTCAATCCCCAGTAGGGGGCCTGTGGGCGGCAGCTGATCAGTGATTTTTTTTAAAAATATATTTTATTGATTTTTCACAGAGAGGAAGGGAGAGGGATAGAGAGCTAGAAACATCGATGAGAGAGAAACATCGACCAGCTGCTTCCTGCACACCCCCCACCGGGGTATGTGCCCGCAACCAATGTACATGCCCTTAACCGGAATCGAACCAGGGACCTTCCAGTCCACAGACCGACGCTTTATCCACTGAGCCAAACCGGTTTCGGCTGATCAGTGATTCTTATCATTGATGTTTCTATCTCTCTCTCCCTCTCCCTTTCTGAAATTTTAAAAATATATATATATTTTAAAGAAAACACATGATCTTCACTTTGGGCTTTGTCATCTTACAATATCCTTTGTGCAGTGTTTTAACTTCCCTCAACTTTCCTTTACCCACCTTTAAAGTGCAATCTATTTTGGGGAAGATGATCAGGAAAGTGATTCCAGTGGGTAGAAGTTTTTTTTGGAGGGGATGGGTCATGAAGATATTTAAAAATTGAGCATGGTGATGGTTGTACCACTCTGAATTTACTTTAAAAAACCAGCTCATTGTACACTTTAGGTGACATGTACAGTATATGGGTTATATCTCAACAAAGCTGTTCTTTTATTTCTTTTTAAATAAAGACCAGTCTTATAATCAGTTGCAGATGTTTTCAGAGGCCCCTCAAGATTTGCTTACCATGTCCCAAATCACGGCTGTGATTCCCAGTTGCCTCCAGTCCTGGTGGATCTGGATGGTGTGGTTTGCAAAGGAGAAGGTGGCAAGAGGCTTATGGAATTTCGGCAACCCCATTCCCCCGGTCTCCTCATAGGGCACCAGGGCCATTCCCACTGTGCCAGCTCTGCTCCCTTTAACCTGTTGGGCAAAAGAATCCTGCGTGCTCTGGCCAGAAAGTGCATTCTTTCTTAGGTGGCCCGAATGCTTTTTTAAGGTCGTTTTATGGATTCAAAAGAATAAACAGAGATGTGGAAAGCTTTTGTCAAAATCCTTTTACATGGTTCTTCCAGTGTCATGGGAAATGAGATGTGGCTCTGAATTCATCCCAAAGTGTGTCTTTGGGCAAAAGCACCCAGAACGGCACAACTCCTGCAGAATGCCCCACACACTTTGCTGTCAGGACTCAGGGGGGCTTGAGGGTGAGCGAGGCGGCGGTGCCAGCACAGGACCTGGGAGAAGGTAGCGCTTTCTACACTGCCCAGGCCACGTGGACTACAGCAGTACCCGCCCAGGTGGGCAGGGTGTTTCTACTGTTTTGTTTTGGTCTGGCCTCCACCCCGTCAGCCACGGACCTGTGCCTGCACTGAGACTGAATGGTTTGATGGCCCTACTTTTTGGTGGACAGTGGATGCACTCCCAGAGACTGGCAGTTAGACTCTGGCGGATTCTGAGTCCCTTGCGGGGAGAGCCCGGCCCTAGGTCAAGAACAGACTCAGGCGTCCTCGGCCAGGAGGCCTCCTTGGGCTAGGGGCCGCCACAGTTTGAAGGCTGGCCATGACCCCAATCCTGGCAGGGGTCTCCTCTGGGGTGCTGGCAGGCCTGGGCTAGGGCTGGGGGCGGTTTGGAGGCCGGTCACGCCCCCGATCCTGGCGGGGGTCTCCTCTGGGGCACTGGCAGGCCTGGGCTCTGGCGCCGCAAAGGGAGAGGTTCCTGAACCTGCTTCCCACACACCTAGGCTAGGATACATCTTGTAGGAGGCGGCTTCAATGCCGGGGGTCGGTGACCAGATCCTCCGGAGCCTCGCTTTCTGGACTGCAGTCCCACGTCTCCCAGTGCCCCAGCCTCGGATGCGCCCCCGCAGTTGCCCCCACCACCAGCCACCTCAGCGCAGGCCACAGCAGCTGAAGCCAGCCTCTTGGAAGCCAGGCCACCACACCCACCACCCCTAGTAGCTCTCTGCTGCTCGCTCTCTGTGGCCTGTCCACTGGGGTGGGGGAGTGCTCCCAGCCCAGAGGCCCTCCCTCCCTCGGCAGCCTGGCTTGGGAAGCTGGCCTCATGCAGCATCCCCACTCGGCCACTATGGGTGCAACACGGACCCCACGGAGGCCAACCTGGAGAACGCGGACAGGAGCTCTGCATCCGGCTGCTGCAGATGCCCTCATTGGTCAACTACCTCCCGATCCTTCCACGGGCCCCATTGATCCCTCTCAGCACCAGCCATTTAGGCCAGGGTGGCGATCGCCCAGGGATACCCAGGGAGCGCCTGGCTCGGTCCGGACACGCCCCCCCGGGTGGCGATCACCCAGGGATACCCGGGGAGCGCCTGGCTCGGCCCGGACACGCCCCCCCCGGGTGGCGATGGCCCCCGGGACACCCGGGGAGCGCCGGGCTCGGCCCGGACACGCCCCCCCCGGGTGGCGATGGCCCCCGGGACACCCGGGGAGTGCTGAGCTCGGCCCGGACACGCCCCCCCGGGTGGCGATGGCCCCCGGGACACCCGGGGAGTGCCGGGCTCGGCCCGGACATGCCCCCCCGGGTGGCGATGGCCCCCGGGACACCCGCGGAGCGCCGGGCTCGGCCCGGACACGGCCCCCCCTGGTGGCCATCGCCCTGCGGACCCCCAGAACTTACAGGATTGCGCGCAGCCATCTTGGTCTTCCCAACGGCCGGATGGGCCACCTGGAGTCCCGCCCCCAGCCTCTGGCAGGCCCAATCATGGGCATAGCGGAGGTGCGGTCAATTTGCATGTTTCTCTATTATAAGGTAAGATAGAGATGATGTCACACAAAGTGTCACAGAGAAGCCTCAGAAATGGTCAATTCCACTCCCATCCTCATGGGGGCGCCTATTCTAGATGGAATCGCCCCTCGGACTGAGTTCAGTTTCATGTTGAATAGCCCATAAGGGTTTCCACTGTTTTCTAAAGCCAAGTGGGCTGATCTTTCACTCATTTCCACAGATGTGAGATACTGTCAGGTGGCAGGAAAGCTGATACCCACGGCCTCGAAGTGGATCTGATCTTTACAAGCTCGTGACTTACAATGTGAATGTCAGGCTCTTCCACGCATTCTCCCCAGGAGCTGGGTGGTGTCCCTTAGCCCCAGGGGAAATGACAGGTGCTCACTCATGTTATAAAGGTGCAAAATGGTAAGTAATTAGACCTAAACTCTGTCTTTGGAAGGTAGACATGAGAACAAAGGAAGGGAGGAAATGAGAGAGGCTGCATCGTTGCCCATCATTTCACTCAGGAGAAACCTTAGCATTCGTTCTGAAGTAGATTAGATAGGGGAAAATGAAGAGGAAAAGAAATAGATTTTTAAAAATTGATTTTGGAGAGGAAGGGAAAGGGAGAGAGGGATAGAAGCATCAAAGATGAGAGAGAATCATTGATTGGCTGCCTCATGCACACCCCACACTGGGGATCGAGCCCGCAATCCAGGCATGTGTTTTAACTGGGAGTTGAACGGTAAACTCCTGGTTCATAGGTTGCTGCTCAGCCCCTGAGCCGTGCCGGCCGGGCAGGAATAGATATTTTGAGGAGATCTTGCCACAGAGAGTTCAACTGTGTTTCACAGTCACTCAAAGGCAAACCTGCAATGTCAGATACACGGAGACCATCCGTGACTTCTCTTGGCATCAGTAAGTTGCAAAATACGGTTTCTGTACATGCAGTCAAAACATGTGTGGGCATCATTGCAGAAGGGAGCTGGGAAACCTGCCTTCCCTTAGGTCCAGGACAGGTGTATAAGGGGATGAAACTTTCAACTTCCATCCAAATATGATTGTAACAGGAGCAAAATTCAGTGTGGGTAGAATTAATCTGTTCCTACTCTCTCATCTTTGGAGAACGAGGCGACCTGCTCTGGTGGAGAGAACGTGGGGTCTGGAGTCAGGTGGGCTTGGCCTGGATACCTCCACCCACTGGCCCGCATTCCACGGTACAGAGGGAACCATGCAGCTTTGCCACTTGACGCCATGCAGAGCAGGTGCAGAGAGGAGACGGGGGGAGGGGGCTAGCCTTCAACAGGAGTCTGGGTGAGGAGTGGGAATTAATTTCCTTCTAGACAATTCTTTTTTTTAAGGTATATTTTTATTGATTTCAGAGAGGAAGGGAGAGGAAGAGGGAGATGGAAACATCAATGATGAGAATCATTGATAAGCTGCCTCCTGCACACCCCACACTGGGGATGGAGCCCTCATGTGCCCTGAACGGGAATCGAACCCTGACCTCCTGGTTCATAGGTCGATGCTCAACCACTGAGCCATGCCAGCCGGGTGACAATTCTTAACGGTTCAGAGAAAATGGCCCTGTAAGTATTTTGCCACAACATTAAAAGTGGTGAATTAAAGTCCATAAATAATGATATTAGTCATAGAGGTCCTTTGACCTATTGGCCCTGCTGCACCATTAGAGAAGCAATCTTTGGCTGGAAGTTTTCTGTGTGGAGGGGTGAGTCCAGGTCACCCAACAGGCCCTTAGGAGCAGCACAGCCTGAGCCTCCCCACGCCTGCCGGGCCTGACTTCACGGTCCCTGAGCTCTGCTGAGCCCAAGGCTGAGGGTCTGGAACCTCAGATGCAAAGGCTGCAGAAAGACAAACAGTCTCCAACGACCCGACACCTTAGACTTCACCCCGGTGCTGCTCAGTCACCGCTCAGATGACACTCAAGCCGCGGCATCTGCTGGCGGGCACTGGCCTGCGGGTAAATGGTAAGCGGGGATTCCGGGCCAGCGTAGCCCCGAAGGACCCCGAGTCCTCCCCCCCTCTCCAGCACGCCCTCAGCTCCATTATTAAAACACAATTGCTACCACATGGGAGAGAAGCCGCGAGGACTCCGGGACCCTCGCCGGAGCGGGGCACTCCCAGTAATGTTCTTTCTGTGGATCAGCCCCCGCCCCCCGCCCAAAACACAAGCCTTTTGTTTTTCAACAGATCGACCTCACAAATAAACCTGCCTGCCTGCCGTGGCTGGAAGTTGCCGTGGTCCTTTCAGATGGCAAGGCGTTTTCTTCAGACCGTGGAGGTGAAACTGTGGCCAGTGCGCTGGGAACTGTTCCCGAGAAAACTTAACACTCTCCCCGAAAGCGAGAAGCACTGAGATGAAAGATGGCCTTCATTTCGCTTGTCAGCAGCCGGGTGTTTCACGGCGAACTCGAGGGGCAAGAGCAATGAAATTGGCACCGAACATCTTGGATCCGAGGTCGGACCTGAAGTGCTGACCGGGCCAGTGAGTTTCTCTGCGGGGCGCGGGGCCCCAGGAGTGAGTGAGAGGGAGGCAGCTTGCAGAGCGACAGGGACACGACCCCGAGACCTGGCCTGGGTCCCCCAGCAAGGCGACATCCGCCGAGAGGTCGAGGCTTGCCCGTGGCTTTGCTATGGGGGGCATCACTGGTGAGGTCAAATTTAGGGCAGAATCCTAGGTCCTACTGTCCACGTTCCTTTAAGCAAAAAACGGGTTTCACTTCAGTTCCTCACACTCTTGGAGGCCAGCGAGGGGCCCGGTCCGTGGATTCAGGGGCCGGGGTGAATCTTCGCGCTGGCGCAGGGACCTCAAGCGCCGCAGTCCGCCTCGAGCCACAGGGATTTGACCTGCACGGGCCACTTACATGGATTTTTTTCCAATAAATACGGTAAATGTATTTTCTCCTCCTTAGGATTTTCTTAATAAATGTTTCCTCTTTCTATCTTAATACAATGCAGCATATGACACATCTGACATGTAAAATATGCACCAATTGTCTGCCTTTGTCATCTGAAAGACCAGATGAACGCCATGTGATTAGTGAATCAGTAGGACTTATTTTCATTCATTCTTTTTTCTTGTTAGAAAAATTTCAATTTTTTTTTTTTGCTTAAAAATATTCATCTTCAAATCAACGATTACTTTAAATCCCAGATCTCAAGTGAAAATACACACACTCTTGGCAAATGACAATTGTTTTAAAGTTAAGTTCCTGCACATTCAGAAGGAAATGGTAGTGGTTGGTTGCGGTAGGTGAGAATTCTATAGTATCCACCAATAATATGTTCTGTTTACTATTTCATTTACTATTTTATTCTTCAGAAATAACCTTAAGGCGCATTGATTGGGGCTTAGAGAATGAAATTGAAATTGTAAGGCAGTTATTCAAAACTCGACGACGTTAATGTTAAAACGCCTTTTCCCCGAAGCAGACACTTCACCATCGAAGGAGTATGCTGTCATTCCTTGCGGAGATGAGATGGATAAGGGAAGGAAAAGCTTTACCTGATTAACTCCTTTATTGTAGTACTTCACCGATGAGGTAAGGCATTCATAAACGGTAACCCTGAGGGTCACGTTTCTTGTCAATTCTGTGATATAAATCAGTTGCACTTTAGATTCAAAGCCAAGCTTTGGGGCTGATGACCCTATAAACTGTAGAATGTGTTACAGCGATAAATCGCGAGTCCTCGGGGCAAAGGGCATTTGATTGTCCTCTGCTCCGGGGTCAGTCCCCTCAGAGCTCGTCTTGGGATGATAAACAGTCAGGCCTGGATTGTACACCAGCGTGACAAGTCGCACCTGAAACTACACGTTTTGAGACAAAACAGCAGGGGCTGGCAGGCAGCTGTGTCCTCTGAGTGAGTCCGCGCAGGCCCAGCGGCCGCGGGAGAAACTCCCAAGTCAGCCCAGCCCGCGTCGCCTCTGATTTTATGAGATTATTCTGAATTGAAAAGTATGTCAGCCGGCATCCAAGTTCACACCTTGCGCATACATTTTAATATATTTTGATACGTGGAATAGACAAATAAAGGCTCACTATTCACATGGCAGAACATCAACTGTGATCCAACATTTCCAGAGCTTGTGGGACAGATTTCCTGTTGGTATGATTTTTAAGTATTCTAAGAGTCAGACTGACATTTCTTTAGGAGAGAGGAAAATTGGAAACTTTCTAGCTTAGGATGTTTTATTGTTGTCCTTTAGGTCTAACTAGAGGCCCAATGCACAAAATTCATGCAAGGGGCTCGGCTGCCTCCCTCGGCCCTTGCAGCCCCGGAAGGTGACCGGACGGTAGTTCTGCTGTTCGGTCTAATTAGCATACGAGCTCTTCATTATACAGGACCATTTTATAAGGAGCCATCACATGAAAGCAGACTGGCCTCTGAGATGTAGTTTAAGGTAATTACACTTTTATTCCTTGGATTCTTATTTTTAATACTTGGTACTGGTGCTGGTTTGCCATTCAAGGAGTATTTCCTGAGCATGTGGCATCACTTAACCTCCGGAACGTCTGTAGGAATGCCTTCTTCCCGCGGGTTGTTTATGTTCTGAAGGAAACCTGTGTAACCCTGTTTAAAGAACATGGTGTTTGGTTAGTTTGCTGATATCCATCTTATTCTAAAAGATAACTTAAGAAATCTGACATTCTCAAAGATATTTTTGGAGTTTAATTCTCCATTATTCTGAGACAATTACAATCTAAAAAGCATTTTATATTCTGGCCCTAAAAAAATATCTTAACAAAAATTTTTTTTAACTTAATAGTTTCAAATTCCTGTTCCTGTTCTATTTTGACAGAGATAATTAAACTAATTTTAAAAATTATAATTTTCATTGAAAAGGCTCCTTTTGAAATGAATAATTCGTGAGAAAAACTTTACATTTTGCTAATTCATTATTAGGTCCATTATCGGTCACCATTCAATAATCATTTTGCATGTTTTTTGAAACATAGTATTGTGTTGGACTTTAAATGTTTCTTATATGTTAATTTCAAAAGGAGGAATTTGAATCATGACATAGATTTAATAAATTGTAATTGTGTGGAGACAGTCTGTGAGCCAATCTAATAATGAAAGAGTTTTAAAGGTTTTCAGTAAAGTGAGCATGGCACCTTTAGTATCAAACACTGCATACTGTGCCAATGAAACGGGACAAGCATGAAAATCATGGGAACCAGTGTTCTTTCTATACGTATGTCAACAAAGCCAAATCATTCTGTATGTATTGTGATATGTTCTATCTTGACTAAAGCTGTCCTTGACTGTGACTAAGGAAAAGATGTGAGAATGTCTACAAATACACTTTATTCTAAATCTTGTATTTTCCCCAGGAATACAGTCTCAGCAGCCAGGACCACGTTCCTACGCCGGAAATTACGGAGTGCGACCTTGTTCTACCAAGTGTTTACACCATGAGCACAACCTCACTCATCTATTTTTCTATTGTACCTCAGGTGTTGAATCCTCAATGTCTCATGCTATTCTTTTTTTAAAAATACATTTTTATTGATTTCAGAGAGAAAGGGAGAGAGATAGAAACATCAATGATGAGAGAGAATCATAGATTGGCTGCCTCCTGCATATCCCATAATGGGGATGGAGTCTGCAACCTGGGCATATGCCCTGACTGAGATTCGAACTGTGACCTCCTGGTTCATAGGTCAATGTTCAACCACTGGACCATGCCGGCCGGGCTACTTATGCTATTCTTGATATGTGAACAGGTGGTGGCCACAGTCATGAAATGAGACGTTGCCTTTACGCTGTATTTGATGAGACACTCAGCAGCAGTAGGCGGTCCTGCTCTGAAGGCAATCGCTAGCGGCCCAAGAAGCGTGGAGGCAGACTTCTCCGTCAGCGTTACAGAACGTCCTTCTGGTTCAGAGTGTCCCCATCGTTACGCCGACGCTCGGCCTTGATGTTAGCATTGAGCTTGAGTTTAAAATACGTTTTTGTGCCTTGTCGTCAGCTTTCCACAAGTCAGACCATTAGGCACCTTCGGTGCTTTTGAAGGTGGGCAGCTGTCATCAGTGGCAAGGCCCAGGCACCGTGAGCTCTGCCAGGTGAGGGTGATGACACCAGGAGCGTCACGCCCACCTGCAACCGGGGTCATTGTGTGTGTGGGTCCCATCCCCGCCCTCTCCCAAAGGCCCACGTCGCTGTGGCATGTAAAGGCCCATCCACCACCTACATGCAAGGCTTGCCGTGTGCCTGGGATTCAGGTCATTAGGGAGGAGCGGGATGTGTTTCTGTTTGAATGTGGTACCTCAGCAGAAGGTTTTAAACACCCTGTTACACTAGATTGAGACACTATACTTTGGAATAGAGTTTAAAATGGCATTTTGAATCGCAACACATAATTGTTGAAATTTTTTGAAAATTTCAAAAACTGTATTTCTGTCTCCATCCAAAATAAAGGACTCTCTCTTTCTGCTCGGCCCTCGCAATGTGACACTCCCTCCTCTGCACAGAGAGGTGTGTGGTGCTGCAATCAACACACAGCCTCGGCCTCCAGGTGCGGTTCTCAGCCTGCCCAGACATAATAGGCGTAAAAAACCTCATTTCGGGCAATTTGTCACCAGAGAAAGTGAAAATAGTTTATATTAATAGAAGGAAGGGAGAGATGCTCCCACGCGTGCTGTGCACCGGGGAGCTGTAAGGAACAGGAGTGTCTCCAGAGAGGGCGCGAGGGCAGGGAACCAGCCGTCAATTATCTACAGCGGCCCGCCCGCGAGCCGTGCCAAGCCCTGAGCTCACGCCAAGGGTGGAAGGAGACACATGTGCTCAGGGAGTTCGAACCCTTTATGAGTAACACTCACTCATGATGTACAGACAGAAAGCGAAACTGGGGGGCGGGGGGAGGGGGAGGGGGTTGTTCTTTCCGCCCCGCGGTGTTCCGAAGTGCACGCTCTCTCTGCGTCCTGCGAATGTGTAACATCGTGGCTGTTGTGTAGAAATGAGAACACGAGAACAGATGCGGGCCAGTACAGGGGTTTTCTTTCTGTACTTGTTGTTTTTTGAACTTAGGAAAAGGAGGAACATTAGCTGATTGGTCCTGGGTGATAAAACCGTGTTTCTCTTGACAACCGCGGTGGGAAGCACCCTCCCTGCCTTCGGACAGACCCAGCCCCAGGAGCACTGTGTCGTCAGTATTTTCTCGAATTCTCATAAGAAATGGTGGAGTGGGTGATATGTGGTGGTTGGAGGAACATGACTTCAAGTTTATTACTAAATCCAGATCCGATGGGCGAACTCATTGTATGAAGAGATATGGGAAGTCACTGAACACCCAACACGCTTGGATCCAGAAAGTCGCTGAATATACACATGTTAAATACTAGAGGCCTGGTGCACGATGTGGGTGCACTTGGAGGAGAGGTCCCTCAGCCCAGATTGCGAGAGGGCTCAGACCAGGCCGAGGGACCCCACTGGTGCACGATCAGGGCCAGGGAGGGATGCAGGAGGTTGGCCAGCCAGGAAGGGGCCGTGGGAGGGCTCCAGGGCGTGTCCGGCCCTTCTCGCTCAGTTCTGATTGGCCGAACCCCAGCAGCAAGCTAACCTACCTGTACCTGTCAGAGCATCTGCCCCCTGGTGGTCAGTGCACATCATAGCAAGAGGTTGAGAGGCCTTAGCATATCATTAGCATATTATGCTTTGATTGTTTGAAAGAATGACCGGACAACTGGACACTTGCATATTAGGCTTTTATTATATAGGATTACACTGTGCAGGGATTTTTTTCACACTTTATACTGAGTGGCCAGATTATTATGATCTCTGAATGCATAATAATCTGGCTACTCAGTGTATATTCTATATAATAAAAGGCTAATATGCAAATTGTCCCGACCAGGAGTTCAACCAGCAGGCAGGCCGGCCAACTGCCCATGTCCCCTCCCCCTGGCCAGGCTGGCCTGACCCCACCCATGCAAGAATTCATGCACCGGGCCTCTAATATATATACTGAGTGGCCAGATTATTATGCATTCAGAGATCATAATAATCTGACCACTCAGTGTATATCACTATTTTATATACTTACACTTATAAATTAAATGATTAAATTAAAACTTTAAAAAAGTGTTAACTATACTCATCATACTTCATTAGGAATAAAATACAAAGCTTAATCTCCATCTGTTATAAAAAGAAATAAATAAAGCACAATTATTATATCATATTTACTTGTTCTAGAAACTACAATTTTCTAAAATTCCTCTCTAGTCCTAGCTGGTTTGGCTCAGTGGATAGCACATCGGCCTGCGGACCGAAGGGTTCCATGTTTGATTCCAGTCAAGGGCACATGCCCAGGTTGCAGGCTCGATCCCCAGTAAGGGGCGTGCAGGAGGCAGCCGATCAATGATTCTCTCATCATTGATGTTTCTCTCTCTCTTTCTCTCCCTATCCTGTCCTCTCTGAAATCAATAAAAAATATATTTTAAAAAATACAATTCCCCTCTAGTTGCATCGTTGTGAGAGACTGAAACATTAATTGCATGTTCTTCATTATTTCCAGTGATTCCTAACAAGGTAATTTTGAATTTTGCATCATTTTGTTTATGATTTTGTTTTCTGTTACCTCCACTGGGCAATGAACCACTCGACGGGAGCCTGACACACAGATGTGCAGCCTATGGGGCTGGTGGAATCTGGTCACGTCTCCAAATGCACCAAGGAGGTGACAGGCCCCTCGAGGTTAATATCGGCATGGTTTTCAATTTTAAAAATACCAGCTCCCCTCCCCCCAAATCTATAAATGCCTGGGCAGCCCCACAGGCTGTGCTTGGGGGCGAATAAAGTGAGACCCAGGAGCAGAGCACATGTGGAGCGTGTGCAGCGAGGAGGGCTGGCATTCTCCATGCGTTATGAAGCTCTGGCTGAAACTCCCCTCTTGTCTAACCCCCCAGCACCTCCAGAGCAGCATCTCTGAATTGGAACTCGCTCCTGGTACCAGGGGAGCTTCGTGGGCAGGGCTGGGCCACACTGGCCAGGCAATGCCTCCCACACGCCAGGATCTTGGCAGCATTGATTTCCTTCCCAGTTTTCTCTTTGCTTTGCTGATCTTAAAGCTAACGTCTGAGGAAATCTTGAGCTATGTGAGGAAAGAAAAAGAAAGAAAGAAAATCATGTATATTAGCTAAAACAGAGAAATATACATGTGCAATTATGTGATTTTTAAATATATATTTTTATTGATTTCGGAGAGGAAGGGATCGGGAGAGGGAGATAGAAACATCAGTGATGAGAGAGAATCATTGATCAGCTGCCTTCTGCATGCCCCCTACTGGGGATTGAGCCCTAAACCTGGGCATGTGCCCTGACCAGGAATTGAACTGTGGCCTCCTAGTTCACAGGTTGATGATCACCCATTGAGCCATGCTGGCTGGGTAGTTATGTGATTTTTAATAAAAAGAGTTAAAGAAACAAAATGAAATTGTCCCTATTAATACCTAGTCTAATTGAATATCAGACAAAAAAACATCTTCTACCCTGTGGAATCACCAAACTGCAGAGTTTCCCACAACTGAAAAAGGTAAAATCTTAGTACTTGAGTTACTGGAAACCAGAAAAATTCTAGGGAGTATGTGGGTGAGAAAGCTGGTTAAATATGTTTGCCTTCTGGATATCATATTATGCCTGGAACTTCAGTTAAAAAAAATAGAACAGAAAGAATCTGTGAAAAGTGTTCAAATGATTAGTTTTTTAAAATATTAGAGACATCCTTTGAATTTTAGGTGATTTTTTTCTCTCCTTATTGTTACTCTAAGTAATTACCTAAATAGTAAAAACTAAATGTAAGGAAAAGAGGTTATAATTTCCACATCAATTCCCTCACTCCCCTCCGTTACTTTCACTTTGAGGTGGAAGCTAGGCCCATACATCACGTTAACGTCTATATTTACGGCTGGCGATATACAAGCCCCGTGGGACAGGCAGGGGCCAGGCTTTGGTGTTTAAGTCTCACAGTAATTCATGGAGGAATGTTTTGTCTTTGGTGTAACGTAGGGATTAGGGACACGCCTCTACAGGAAGGGTCCCAGCTGATCAATGTTGCACCGAGGTTATAATGCTAAACATTAAAATAGTGGCAGGGAAAGTTTGGGATTGAAAACTGGGGGAGCTGGAGAAAATGAAAGAACACTAGGCTCAGATTATAAAGGCTGTGCTGGAGCGGCCATGTTTATGGTGAATGGGGATGGAAGGCTACACGACCCTCCAGTTGCACAGTTTACTTGTACCAAAGGTTGTATTGACATCTGACTCAGTGTTCAGGTGTGAAAACAAGAGGCCCTTAACAATGGAGCAATCTGGTGGGATTATAACCTGATAGAGCCACTTCGGAAGACTGTTTGGCAGCTCCTCAAAAGGCGAAGCACGGTGCTACTATGTGACAGTGATTTCACTTGGCACATTCACCCAAGAAAGTTGAAAATATATACGTGCAAAAACTTGTACACGAGTGCTCACAGCAGCATTATTTATAACTAGAGGCTCGGTGCACGAAGTTCATGCACTCGGGCAGGGGGTCACTCAGCACGGATTGTGAAAAGGTTCAGGCCAGGCTGAGGGACCCCACCAGTGCACCATCAGGGCCGGGGAGGAACACGGGAGGTTGGCCAGCTGGGGAGGGGCTGAGGGAGGGCTCCAGGGCATTTCTGGCCCATCTCACTCAGTCCTGATCGGCCGGACCCCAGCAGCAAACTAACCTACCTGTCGGAGCATCTGCCCCCTGGTGGTCAGTGCATGTCATAGTGACTGGTTGACTTGTCAACTGTCTGCCCCCTGGTGCACATCATAGTGAGTGGTTGAGCGGCCTTAGCATATCATTAGCATATTATTCTTTGATTGGTTGAACAGCCAGTGAGTCGACTGGACATTTAGCATATTAGGCTTTTATTATATAGGATATCTAAAAAGTGGGAACAACTCAAATGTCCATCAACTGAAGAACAGATAAAAAATGTGATAGATCCATACAATGGAATACTATCCTATCTAATAAAAGAGAAACATGTAAATTGACTGTACCTCCGCTATGCCTACAAGCCACGCCCACCAGCCAATCAGGAGCAAGTATGCAAATTAACCCAACCAAGATGTTGGTGGCCACGGAGCTGGAGTGAGCAGGAGGCTTGGGTTGCCCCCGGCAATGGAGGAAGCCAAGCTTCCTGCCCGCCCTGGCCGGCCCTTGCCTCCACTCAAGGCTACAAAGTTTCAATTATAGAAGATAAATAAATCCCAGATACCTGCTTCCAGCCAGCCCTGGCCTCCGCTCAAGGAGGCGCTGAAAACAAAAAAAAGCAAAAAAGGAGCGGCTGGGAGCTTGGGTTGTCAGGGGCCATTGCCAACCTACAAACAGCAATCAGCCCCTCACCCAGGCTGGCCACACACAGATGGGGTGAGGGTCTCCGCTGGGGGGCTTTGCCAGCTTGCAAACAGCCATCAGCCCCTCACCCAGGCTGGCCAGGCACCCCAGTGAGACCCCCTACCCTGAAGAGGGTGTGGCCAGCCTGAAAACAGCCATCAGCCCCTCATCCAGGCTGGCCAGGCACCCCAGCGGGACCCCCACCCTGAAGGGGGTGTGGCCAGCCTGAAAACAGCCATCAGCCCCTCACCCAGGCTGGCCAGGCATCCCAGCGGGACCCCCCACCCTGATCCGGGACACCCTTCAGGGCACACCAGCCGGCCCCCACCCATGCACCAGGCCTCTATCTATATTTATAAAAGGGTAATATGCTAATTAGACTGGGAGACCTTCCAGGAGACTTTCTGGATGTTCTTCTGGACAAAGCCATGGTGGTGGGGCCGAGGTAGAGGCAGTTAGAGGCCAAGAGGGGAGGGCAGTTGCAGGTGATCAGGTCAGGATGGGATAGCAGTTGTAGGTGATCAGGCTGGTGTGGGGTGGGACCATTGGGGGTAAGGAGACCAGCAGGGGGGGGCAGTTGGGGGTGAGCAGGCCAGCAGGCAGAGTGGTTAGGGGCCATCAGGCAGGCAGGCAGGCAGGCAGGTGAGCGGTTAGGAGCCAGCAGTCCCGGATTGCAAGAGGGATGTTCAACTGCCAGTTTAGGCCTGATCCCTGTAAACCAGCAGTAGGACATCCTTTGAGGGGTCCCAGATTGGAGAGGGTGCAGGCCGGGCTGAGGAACAACCCCCCCCCCCCCCCACCGTGCACAAATTTTGTGCACTGGGCCACTAATTCAGTCATGAAAAGGAATGAAGTACTGATACATGCTATAGGATAAATGAACCTTGAAACCATGCAAAGTGAAAGAAGCCATCCACCAGAGGACACACATTGTATAATTTCATTTATCGAAACTATCCACCCCAAGTCACTTAATAAAGACAGAAATTAGATTTGTGGTTGCCAGGGGCTGGAGAGGCAGGGGGTGGGAAGTGGCTGCCAGTAATTATTGGGCTTCTTTTTTGTAGTGATGACAATAACCTGAAAATGGATAGCGATGAGAGTTTCAAAACCTCATGAATTCTTCAATCTCACTTGAAAAACACACAATAAATACACATGCAAACGGGAGAAGAAGATCTTGTATAATTACACTTGAAGTTGGTTGCAACAGATCTTACACTGAGTTCCTTTCATTTTTAAACACAGAGGATTGCAATGAATACACTTTAAATATACTCTGCTTCCAGCATCTCCAAATTCTGTGCTGTGATTAAGAATACAATATGCCAAGTGCCATAAACTGGCTCTGTAAATGTTCCTAGTTTAAATTATACAAATGCTGCCCTGGCCGGTGCTCAGGTGGTTAGAGTGTCTTCCCAATACACCAAGGTTGCGGGTTTGATCCCCTGTCAGGGCACATTAAAGAATCAACCAACGAATGCATCAATAAGTGGAAAAACAAATTGACATTTCTCTCTCTCTCTATCTCTCTCTGTCTCTCCTTTCTCTCTAGCTTAAATCAATCAATAAAAATGAATGAATGAAGATATAAATTATGTACAAATGCTGCAATACTTATGGACTAGGAAGCATTTGATAAGGTGATGAGCTTAAACTGAATATAGTTTGGAGAAAATAAAAAATCCAATATAATAAAGAGCTAATATGCTAATTTGACTGAACAGTAGAATGACCATCCGGACAACCTTCTGGACAACTGTCTGGATGACCTTATGGATGAAGCTGGGACTGTGAGGGCTGATGCAGGCTGCGAGGGGCTGTGAGGGCCGGCCAGGGCTGCGAGGGGCTGTGAGGGCCGGCCAGGGCTGCGAGGGGCTGTGAGGGCCGGCCAGGGCTGCGAGGGGCTGTGAGGGCCGGCCAGGGCTGCGAGGGGCTGTGAGGGCTGGCCAGGGCTGCGAGGGGCTGTGAGGGCTGGCCAGGGCTGGCCAGGGCTGGCCAGGGCTGTGAGGGGTTGTGAGGGCTGATGCAGGCTGCGAGGGGCTGTGAGGGCTGGCCAGGGCTGCCCAGGGCTGCGAGGGGCTGTGAGGCATGGCCAGGGCTGCGAGGGGCTGTGAGGGCCGGCCAGGGCTGCGAGGGGCTGTGAGGGCCGGCCAGGGCTGCGAGGGGCTGTGAGGGCCGGCCAGGGCTGCGAGGGCCGGCCAGGGCTGCGAGGGGCTGTGAGGGCTGGCCAGGGCTGGCCAGGGCTGGCCAGGGCTGTGAGGGGTTGTGAGGGCTGATGCAGGCTGCGAGGGGCTGTGAGGGCTGGCCAGGGCTGCCCAGGGCTGCGAGGGGCTGTGAGGGCCGGCCAGGGCTGCGAGGGGCTGTGAGGGCCGGCCAGGGCTGCGAGGGGCTGTGAGGGCTGGCCGAGGCAGCCAGGGCTTCGCGGGCTGAGCCCCTTGCAGGAATTTCATGCATCGGGCCTCTAGTGTGATATAATGATCATGAAGTTAAATTCTCCAAAAGTGCTGATTAAAGGGGAGGCTTGGGGTGCAGGAAATCACTTCTTAGAGCGAGCATTTGTGAACGTGAAAGAAAGGGAAACAGCATGTGTTAGCCTAGGCGGGGGCTAGGAGGGGGTGCAGGAGGTAACTGCCGGTGAACAGCTGGGAAACTCCCGTGAGAGGACAGCACTCAGCGATGCACCTTCAGAATGAGGACCACAGAGAGGCCGCCGGTGTCGGGAGGCGGGCAGTGTCGGGAGGCACACTGGCTGTGTCTGTGTGATCTTGGGTGCAGAATCTGGGGTCAGACCTCCTAGTTTACCCCTCCAGTGATTAAACGTAAACCTACAAGACTCCACCCACATGGCTCCTTCTTAGGGTCTGTCTGGCAGGAGAGAGAGGCGTCACTACTTGTAAAGAACACTGTTATCCATGTGCTTTCGAAGCAGACATGGCCTCTCAGTTCACATCATTCACATCAGCGTTCCTCCAAGTTATAAAGTCGGGAGGCTGATTTCGGTTGGGCTTGACAAGCATTTGAATGCGATGCAGAGAAGGTTATCAGAAGGCAGAACCTGCGGGAGGCCAAGCGTGGCCTCGCACAGCCCGTTTCAGTTCTGCAGCTGTGCGTGTCCTGGCCACACTGGACACTGGGTTTGACGCCACGGGTGTGTCCTGGACCAGGGCCTTATGCTCCTCACCCATCAGATGGAGAGGAGATGAGACCATGAGGTACTTTCAGTTCTTTGAGTAAGATAACAGGAATGAGGCACTTAGCACAGCCTGGCCATGGTGAGTCATCATTAGCTAATATTTTTAGAATTTTTATTATTTTACATGAAGTAGCTGAACAATTTCCACGTTAAAATAACATAGTAACTTGCTTGCCTACCCTTGATGAATCAGGGAGAAACAACACACCTTGTATCCTATATAATAAAGAGCTAATATGCTAATTAGACCAAACAGCCGAACAACCTTCTGAATGTCCTTCCGGATGACCTTCCGGATGAAGCCGGGGCTGTGAGGGGCTGCGAGGGCCAGCCGGGGCTGTGAGGGCTGAGCCCCTTGCACAAATTTTGTGCATTGGCCTCTAGTATTAAAATAACCCCCCCTGGACATCTGCAAACTGCAGTGCGGGGTATGAACATGCTGGTGTGGCCATTTGCCCGGGACGCTCACGTCCTTCATCATTTCACGTTACAGATGTTCAAATGCTGCTTAAACTTGTAGCTAGAATCAGCGGCAAGGAGCTGAAATCTAGGGTCTAGCATCTCGCGAGTAGTATCACTAACAGTACGTCCTGCGAGTTGTGTCCTGTTCTCTCCCAGGGCATGTGGCTGTGCGGGGAAATGTGATTCTTGGTGGGAACAACTCCCAGCAGAGCCACGGGCGCCGTCCCCTCCCCTGCGCACACGGCCGCCTTCGCTGGGGATCCTCACCTGGTCAGGCATGATGGGAAGTGCGTGCGTTTCAGTAGGCAGCAGCGCGGGGTACACCTTCACAGTGTCTCTTCCACTCGCCTCGCTGCTCTGACTTCGGTGAAGAGTGGGTGAGACAGTCTGCTGTTTGTCTTTACCAGGAGCCAATGCCCTCTGGTGCGGTTATGAAGCCTGGCCTACCCTTCCCACGAACCGTGGTCAGAACAAGGGGCTCCCTTCCACTGGGCGCCCACTCTCAGCGATGGATTGTGCACAGCGAGAGAGCGAGAGAAAAGCGGGGCGAATGGTGAGCCCTGGATCCACCATCAATTTGTTACCACCTGATGCTTCAAAGGAGCTTTGGCTGTTCCCCTGTGCACATTCCTTCTGGCTTCCTTGTTTCCAGGTTTGCTGGTGTCCGCCGTCTGGTGGGTATAGGCAGGGAGGACTGCTTAGAGCGCCCAGCACCATCGCCCACGCTGTCCGCGACCCCCCGCTGACCTCCGGGGAAAAGCTGCACCAGCGACCTGCAGCTTAGGCTGCAGCCCCGGCGGGGGAGAGAGGGGGAAACGGTGCGTGGCTGCTCCCACCCACTGGTCTGCAGCAGGCCACAATGCCCTCCCATGAAAAGGAAGGAAAGGCAGCATCAGCAAAGAGCCCACCCGCCCGCTGGCATCCTCCCTCCCCAGGCCCTGAGGGAGGAGCTGGGTGGGAGGCAGGCAGACAGACACGGATGCACATGCAAACCAGGGCCTTTGCAGCCTGAGCGGTGACTTAAAAAGTCAGCGCGTGGATCAGTGATGAGAAACTCGCACGGAGTTTCATTTGGGGGAGGGACGATGGTTCTTCTTGGGACACAAGCTTCAGGAACACGTGAGTGAGCAGCATGCGTAGTCACTACGGTATGACAAAGGGGAAGTGTGTGTGCGGACTCATCCTGAGGAAATTAGACCTGTGTAGGATGGGCAAGCTTTGCAACATGGCTTGCTCAAAACTCAATAGTTTTCTGGCTTTCAAATTACCCATCAAATTGCAAGGTCGGAAAGGTCAGTCCGAGGCAGCCGTAGAGGCAAGCTGTGTGACCCTGTCCAGCTAAGGTCTTAGTGAAGCGCTGAGTTCTCATGCTAATGGAAAGTGTCCCTATTTCAGACATCAGGAACATGAAAGTGTTTCAGAGGAGTGAACGCAGGGAGTCCCAGGGCGAGCATTGTCCCAGGGATGAGCAGAGGCAGCGTGGCAGCCCCAGGCGGGGGCCTCACTGGGAATGAGAGGAGAGCACCTTCCTCTGTGATGGCGTGAATGCTCCTGAGGCCCCTCACAGAACCCTCGCCTTCCCCACCGGAGAGGAACCAAAGGAGCCACAGGGCCACAGCAGCCTTCACCTTGGCCTTTTGTTTATTCTTTGGATAGTTCTCAGGGCGGTCAGGCTCCTGCTCTCCTGAGTTCCGCCCCTGCTGATGGAGAAGAGTTGCTAAAACCAACAGATTCTGGACTCTCGGAGACGCCTGCAAAGGTGAGGGTGCCCTCCCCATGGGCACGTCACAGCCTCCGCACCAGAAACGGAGGTGCCGGCACGTCAGGAGGCTGCTGTCCATCGTGGCCCAGGGCGGGCTGAGACCTTCCTTCTCACTGTGCGATAGAAGGAGCGGGCTGAGCGTGAGAGAGCCAAGGACTCTGTTTGAATCAAAAGGGGGGAACCAACACACTGACCCTTTCTCTCCACTTTCATTCATTCCTTTCGTGGGAATCGCCCTCAGATGGGCCAGGGGATGACAAATGGCAGTGACGGCCTCGGTCATGCTCTTTGCCCCCCATTCTCAAGCCCCGTAAAAAGACCGGGCATCTTGGGCTGGGATGGAATTACAGAGTTGAATGGGGGAGAGAGAGAGGCAGAAAGCCTATTGTCACCAGCCGGCCATGAAAAATGATTTTCCAGCATTTTCCACGGGCCGGAAGGAGGCCACCGAGGGCTGTGGCCCCGCCTCGCTTCAACCCCCAGGACCTGTGGAGAGCTGTTCTGTGGCAACTTCCATGTTTCGTTCAGTGTTACCACTGAGGTGCATGTTTAGACGATCTGTATGAAAAAAAACACAAATTTGTATGAAAATTCACTTGTATGAAAAAAATAGAGTCAAAGCTCATGGTAATTTCCCCCCAAATCCCTCACTTTCCCAGAGATGGTGTGGTCACCTGACTATCCCCAGATTCACTGTAAGCAGACATGGTTCTGTGATACTGATTGTAAAAGTCTATACGGTATCATAAGTAGTTATACTCAGTTAACCCAACAATTATTACTCTAGTGCCTACTCTGTACCGAGCTCTGTGCCAATTGTGTCCTCAACCAGTTGGTAGTTGGATGGAGAGATTTATTAGTTTATCTGAGAAGGATTTCAGTGCCAAAAGTGTGAATCCTATATAATAAAAGTGTAGTATGCAAATTGTCCCTGAACTGGGTGGTCATCTGGGAGTTCGACCAGGGGGTGGGGCCAGCGAGGAAGGGAGGGAGGCCCCAGCAGCAGCAGCTGTAGGGACCCTACTAGTGCATGAATTCGTGCACTGGGCCTCTAGTGCAAACATAAAACTTTGGAAAAGTGAGGGCTAAAAATTATGAATATAAGAGGATTTAAGACCAATAATAATTAGAGTAATAACTGAGTTTTGAAAGGAATAAAAATATCTACAAACCTCTGTTTTCTTTAATGTGTGAAGCCAATGCCATGAATGGTGTTATCTTTTTTAGAAAAAAGGTTACTTTTGTAAGTGGTTTAACCAAATATTTGGAGATGTCCCAAATGTGTGCCTATATCATGGAAAACTTACAAAAAGTTCCTTTGGAAGTACAAGAAAGAATGTGCGACAAAAGTGACCAGACAGAAGTGAGGGCGTGCACCCTGGTGAGACGGACGCTCACTTGTTTATGTTTTAGGGGGAAGCGTGAGGCCTGCAGCCTCGGCCTCGGCCTTGGCAGGAGCAGCGAGTGGGAAAGGCCTGCCCTTTTCTTCAGCCTGCTGATGCCAACAAGAAAAATTATAGATCTAACTGATCAAAAGCATCAGCAGAAATGCAAAATTCTAAAATAATTAGCAAGCCAAATCCAGACATATCGATGATAGATCATGTAGCGATTGATGACAGATCATGTAGCGATCAGACAAGCATAATCGCTCCAAGTAGCATACCTATTCATTCAATTCCCTACAACCACATTACAAGACAAATGTGTACGACTATTTCAATAGAGGCAGAAAAATCCTCAGTTACAACTCAACCTAAACCGGCCCTCCTGGCCAGCCACTGGGCTGCCAGCTGGAGATGCACTTCCGGTGGCCCGGGCAGGAGCAGCCACAGGACTGCGTTCCTGCCGACGGAGCGAGGCAGAAGCCCTGTGAGTAGTCGCTGGTCCTGCCCTTGCCACACACTGGGCTTCCCTCTTTCCTCTCTTTTCTGCTTTCCGTCTGCTCCACCCGGCCTTCCATATGCCCAGACTTATTCTTAGCTCACCATGAAACTAGAGCCACCAAGCCATACACAGCTCAGCTTTCTGTTTTATGTCATTGTGGGTGTTCTTTATCTGAGCTAATAGATTCTAAGCTTCCTGAAACAGAGTTTTGCATGTTCATCTCCATATTCTTCTAGAGCCTGACATAAGATTCAGTGCACAGAAACTCTTTAAATATCGATTGAATTGCCCTCAACTTTGCTTTCCTGTTCCTGCTGCTAGCTACACGTAGTGCTATTTAATTGAGGCACATTCTTACCAACTAAAAAAATTAAGGCACAATTTTGAAAATTCGAGTCCACTTAAATCCTCACGTTACACCTAATTGCAGAGGTTTAGTAACCATTTGTCTCCCCAGGGGAAGAGAAACGGCCAGCAGCCTTAGAAGCCAGAGCTAGAGAGTCAGGCGCTGAGAGGTTTTCACTGAATTTTTCTGAACTGAACTCCTATCCTATATAATAAAAGGCTAATATGCAAATTGACAAAATGGCAGAACGACTGGTCGCTATGACATGCACTGACCACGAGGGAGGGAGCAGACACTCAATGCAGGAGCTGCCCCCGGGAGGTCAGTGCGCTCCCACAGGGGGAGCACCGCTCAGCCAGAAGCCGGGCCCATGGCTGGAGAGTGCAGCGGCGGTGGGAGGAGCCTCTCCCGCCTCTGTGGCAGCGCTAAGTATGTCTGACTGACGGCTTAGGCCCGCTCCCTGCAAGCTGTCAGTCGAACATCCCTCAAGGGCCGGGCTGAGGGACGCCCCTCCCCCGCCTCCACCTGAGTGCACAAATCTCATGCACCAGGCCTCTAGTATTTTTATAACACACAACGGGCAGGTAATGTAAATCATTTAGTTCTTGGCATTCCTCAGCCAAATTAGACAGAGATTATGTGTAGATTTAGGATAGGTTTTCACAAATGTTCTGGAATCCGTGGAAACACAGAAAGGGGGAGGCGCTTCTCTATTTCTAGGGTCAGTTAGGCAACACTTATTCACTGAACAATTTCTAGCCGTGGAACGACCTTCAATCATGTTTTAAAGCTCTCCACACCTTATTTCCTCATTGGTGGAATGGTTTTGAATTAGATGACGCCTTACATTCTCCCAGTTACAAAAGTTCATTTAGTTAATTTCAAATACTGCTTTGTCATTGACAAATACTTGTAGAAAAGTATAAGGATCGGTCTTTTCAGCAGAGTTCCCCTTAGAGCCGGCTAAGCCAAGTGTGCCAGCAGAGCTGAGGGGTGCGAGCCCACCTGGGTTCCCACAGGCCTTCCCACGCGGAGTGCCAGGTGCGGCCACAGGGGGAGCAGAGAATGAATCTGGTGAGGAAGGGCAGATCACAACTGGTGCAGAAACTTCCTAGTAGTGAGAGAAGATGGTTATGAGAATAAATAACACATGTAGTGAATGAATGGCTCAATACGCGTCACATGTTTACTGAACACCTGGCACATGTCATGCACTTGGGCGGCAGCGGTTGACACACACAGATAGAACCCGCTGTCATGGAGCTTTGCATGTGGGTGCACCTGTACCTGTTGGAGACTGCGGGAGAGAGAGGAGCGCTCACAGGAGAGAGGGGAGCGCTCACGGGAGGGAGGGGAGCGCTCACGGGAGGGAGGGGAGCGCTCACGGGAGAGAGGGGAGCGCTCACGGGAGGGGGGGAGCGCTCACAGGAGAGAGGGGAAACAGGAGGGACAAGCATTCACTGAAGGGCCACGTAAAGTGGCGTGTGACTGTCATGGGGGATGACTGTCCCCAGCACAGTGACGTGGCTTCTGGAGACCAGAGGGCTCGCAGTACGGGTCTGATGGCCAGCTGTGCGGGCAGCGAGGCCCTTTCCTCCCTGGGACTGACCGGGGGCCTCCCTAAGGCATGGCCTGCACCTCAGGAGCGGGTGGCCCACTGGAGAGCGGGCCCAAACCTCCGGCATCTCATTGGCTCTATACCAGAGACAGCAGAGATTGTAACATGGCACATACTTGGTACCCGAACATTTTTTATAAGAAACCGATGCATATATGGTGGGCTCCTCGAGTCTGCTGTGCTCCCAGCCACTCTGTTCCGTGTCCTCTGCAGAGATGGGCGGAGGCTCCACACCCAATCCACCCACAGAGAGAGCGAGGTTAGGAGTGCAGGAGGGATGCCCTCACCGTACTCCCGCCCCGCGCAGAGGGCCGAGGGCCGAGGGCCACAGCTCACTCCCTGCGAGGCTCCTCGGGGCTGCCACAGCCACCACCGACGGGTTCAAGGTTGTGATCCGCATGACCGTGTCTGTCCCCTGTGCTCAGCAGTCACGTTCCACGTGTCTACACTGAGAATCTGGCCTGTGGTGCTTCCACCAGAGCAAAACCTACAGGACTCGAGCCTTCGTGGAAAGCACACTGGCACCTTCACGCATTGTGTCTCTGAGCTGTCTCATGCCATCTATTTATTTAAAAATATTTTCCTTCATATATCACTCAACTGGAATCATGCATATCGGCGTTCAGTCCCTTTACTTAATTGCATTATTCTCGTTGGGTGGCTCATGATCCAGAGAGAATAAATGATTAAGCAATGCATTCATGTTGAAGTCATGTGCATGGGGTGGGGCGGCGGGGCAGTGTGGGGGGGGGGGGCGAGGGGGAAGGAGGGCTGGCTCTGCCCAGGAGTGAAAGCTGCTTTTCTGCCTTTTTTTGTTTTTGTGTTTCTGGTCTTGTTCCCTTTCCAGCAAGTCCTGGCCATGAAACCCTGCGAGATTCCCCAATTCAGTTTAGTTTGGGACCGTTCCTGCGCTAGGATGCCAGATTCTGCTGCTGACACATCTCTGAACCCGAGCGGAGCCAGGAAATGAGGGCTCTGGGTGCCGAGTCCAGTGGAGGCTCCAATTCAACCCGCCTGACCACGTCCAAGCCCCACAGCACAGCCTCCAGGCCAGAGGGCCTTTCCCGCCAGCACAAAGTCCTCTGGAGACACCGGCTCAAACACATTTAAGCAGCTATTTTGAATGAAAAATGGTCCAAGTTATTTTATGAACAAAGGGTGAATAGCAATGATGATGTTTATGAACAAAGGGTGAATAACAAGGATGATGTCTATGTGTACACAGCACCTGGCCCCTTGCACGGGTCTCCACCCGTACATCTTTGCATGCTGCCTGCACAGCCAGACCTTTAAGACCTCTGCGGGCAAGACTTCCCTGACTAGGACTCCCCTGCCCTCATGGGCACTCCCCTGACCTCTGCAAAGAGGACTCTCCTGACCTCTGCAGGGAGGACTCCCCTGACCTCTGCAGAGAGGACTCCCCTGACCTCTGCAGGTGGGACTCCCCTGACCTCTGCGGGGAGGACTCCCCTGACCTCTGCAGGGAGGACTCCCCTGACCTCTGCAGGTGGGACTCCCCTGACCTCTGCAGGGGTGACTCCCCTGAACTCTGCAGGGAGGACTCCCCTGACCTCTGCAGGGAGGACTCCCCTGACCTCTGCAGGGGGGACTCCCCTGACCTCTGCAAAGAGGACTCCCCTGACCTCTGCAGGGGGGACTCCCCTGACCTCTACAGGTGGGACTCCCCTGACCTCTGCAGGGAGGACTCCCCTGACCTCTGCAGGGAGGGCTCCCCTGACCTCTGCAGGGGGGACTCCCCTGACCTCTACAGGTGGGACTCCCCTGACCTCTGCAGGGAGGACTCCCATGACCTCTGCAGGGAGGACTCCCCTGACCTCTGCAGGGAGGACTCCCCTGACCTCTGCAGGGAGGACTCCCCTGACCTCTGCAGGGAGGACTCCCCTGACCTCTGCAGGGGTGACTCCCCTGACCTCTGCAGGGAGGACTCCCCTGAACTCTGCAGGTGGGACTCCCCTGAACTCTGCAGGGAGGACTCCCCTGACCTCTACAGATGGGACTCCCCTGACCTCTACAGGTGGGACTCCCCTGACCTCTGCAGGGAGGACTCCCATGATCTCTGCAGGGAGGACTCCCCTGACCTCTGCAGGGAGGACTCCCCTGACCTCTGCAGGGGGGACTCCCCTGACCTCTACAGGTGGGACTCCCCTGACCTCTGCAGGGAGGACTCCCTGACCTCTGCGGGGAGGACTCCCCTGACCTCTGCAGGGAGGACTCCCCTGACCTCTGCAGGGAGGACTCCCCTGACCTCTGCAGGGAGGACTCCCCTGACCTCTGCAGAGAGGACTCCCCTGACCTCTGCAGGGAGGACTCCCCTGACCTCTGCAGGGGTGACTCCCCTGAACTCTGCAGGGAAGACTCCCCTGACCTCTGCAGGTGGGACTCCCCTGAACTCTGCAGGGAGGACTCCCCTGACCTCTGCAGGGAGGACTCCCCTGACCTCTGCAGGGAGGACTCCCCTGACCTCTGCAGGGAGGACTCCCCTGACCTCTGCAGGGGTGACTCCCCTGACCTCTGCAGGGAGGACTCCCCTGACCTCTGCAGGGAGGACTCCCCTGACCTCTGCAGGGGTGACTCCCCTGACCTCTGCAGGGAGGACTCCCCTGACCTCTGCAGGGAGGACTCCCCTGACCTCTACAGGTGGGACTCCCCTGACCTCTGCAGGGAGGACTCCCCTGACCTCTACAGGTGGGACTCCCCTGACCTCTGCAGGGAGGACTCCCCTGACCTTTGCAGGGAGGACTCCCCTGACCTCTGCAGGGAGGACTCCCCTGACCTCTGCAGGGGTGACTCCCCTGACCTCTGCAGGGAGGACTCCCCAAACCTCTGTGGGGAGGACTCCCCTGACCTCTGCAGGGGTGACTCCCCTGACCTCTGCAGGGAGGACTCCCCTGACCTCTGCAGGGAGGACTCCCCTGACCTCTACAGGTGGGACTCCCCTGACCTCTGCAGGGAGGACTCCCCTGAACTCTGCAGGGAGGACTCCCCTGACCTCTGCAGGGAGGAATCCCCTGAACTCTGCAGGGAGGACTCTCCTGACCTGTGCAGGGAGGACTCCCCTGACCTCTGCAGGGGGGACTCCCCTGACCTCTGTGGGGAGGACTCCTTGACGTGGGTTCAGGTTCTCTGTGTACATGGAACAGCGGGGCTTGCCTGGTTCTGCTTGTTTTTATCAGGAAGCATCAGAAATTAGACACATTTGAATGTAGTTGTGACGAAGAGTCCTGCCCACGGTAAAGTGGAAGATGGTGGAATCAGAGGGTCCTGTCATCAATATCCCCCTTTTGATCGACGACTTAAACTCAGGAGCTGGGCCTCCCTCTGTCAGAGCTGCACCCACCAGGCCCAGTGAGCTCGGCCACAGGGGCCACCAGGTGTGGCTCAGGACACCGAGGTGCTGTCCGCCTGGGGCCTCCTGTGCTGGTGGCGAGCGTGTGGGCCAGGCGGCAGGGCCAGGCCCGATGGATTCACTTTCCTCCTAGAGAGAGTGGGGGACCTCCCCTTTTTACGGAGCTGGGAGGAGTGGGAAGCTCAGGGACCTAGACATAAACTTGGCTTCAGCTGAGCTGGTTTTGCTGTAGTACCATTAGTTCCTACCCATCAGCTGCAATGACCATGTTGGAATTACACTCTGCAAGTCACAGCGGGAGCCCGATTCAGTCACTGATTGAGTAAACTGTGGTTTATAATCACGCTAGAGACGAGCCACGGGATGCCACAGAGTGGGCGACTGTCCCGTCCCTTCTCAGCCAGCATTTTGTTTGCAGTAATTCCTCCAAGCAAACCCGTTCTCTTAAAAACATATAAATAGCAGCGTCACCCACCTAGGATGTTTCTTTCACAGGCTCATGGATGCTGTAAGTCGCACCAAACCCTGTCTCACAGGCTGTATTTTTCGACCCTGTGGACAATATGTGATGTTTAATTTCAGGAAACAAGTTGTAGATGCACAGTTGATTACAACCCACCGTAGCATTGTCGTTGGAAGATAAAATTAACACTTTCACTATGTTTTTGAAGTTACACCAAGGGCTATATTCTTGTATTTCTTACAAACAACATGACATGTTATAATCCTATTTTACATATACTTGAAATTATGTAAAAATAGGAAAAAGCTGAGCCAAATTCTCAACATAAGCTCAGTTGGTTTTCCTAATTAAAATCAAATTTTCCTGGGTCAGCACTTGCAGCCACTAATTCACATGATGCCATGATGTAATGTCTGTTATTTTCTATATGCTATTAGACACATTCATATTTTTGTTGTATTACTTTTATTGCTATGACTAATAAGCAATGTTATTGAATTTCTAGGTAAACTTCACTTTTTTCCTCTCAGACTTTACCCGTGGACTCTATTCATAAATACAAGGGATTTTTGAATTGTTATACGCTACAGATAATCTTAAGGAATGGTATTTGACTGCCCGAGTTGGTTGCCTTTCACTGATGTGATGGATATGAGGATTAGAGCTGGAAAGACGGGTCTCCCATGCACTAACTTTGGCCCTGGCTGAAGCCCAAAGCCTTGTCTCAGGGGAGGGGTGAGCAAGGCCGCCACGAAGGCTTTAGAGTCAAGGCCAAAGGCATTTAAGAGAACTATAGACACAATTAAAAACATGTTTGCTGTTACCTGATAGCAACTAACATTTATTGAGAATGTACAGAATAGCACGCATTCTTCTCACACTTCATGTGTGTTTTGCCATTTGATCTGCCTAACACCACTTAAAGGAGGTGTTACTAACACTTACCCTCATTTATAGACAGGGAAATGGAGGTCTCAAGAGATAAAGCAACTTTCCCAGGTTGGCCTGTATGCGGGGAAGCCAGGATTCAAGCACAAGCAGTGAAATTAAACAAAAATAGTAAGAAAGAGAAGGGGGAAAAGAGAAAAGGGAAAAAACTAAAGACATTCAAGTTAGAAGAAAAACTAATTGCAAATGACATGATCCTATTAGTTAAACTCCCAAGGAATTTACCTAACATACGCGCGTGCGCGCACACACACACCCACACACACACACACACGTGCGCACTAGAAAAAAAAGTAGATCTTGAAAGGTTGTGGGATACATGATCAACATACAAAAATTCATTTTATTTCTATATCCTAGTACTAAAAATAAATCTAAAAATAAAATTAAGAAAATAATTCCATTCATAATAGCATTAAAATGGGATAAATTTAATAGAGGGAGTAAAACACTTTTATACTGAAAACTACAAAATGTTGCTGAGATAAATTAAAGAATACCTAAATAGATGAGAAATATTACTAAGATGTCAATTCTACCAAAATTAATATACACATTTAACACAATTCCTATAAAAAAGCTACATGGTTTAGTGGTTTTGTTTTTCCTTTTTTTTTTTGTCAAAATAGACCAACTGATCTTAACAGGTCTGGAAAGACGAAGGACATATAGGTGAACTGATTTGGAAGGAGAACAAGTTGGAGGACTTGTACTCCCCGATTTCAAACTTCCCATAAGTCACAGTAATTAAGACAACCTTGTATTGGCACTGAGGTCAGTGAAACGAATTGAGAGTCCAAAATAAAGCCTACGTTTGTTACCACTTGGTTTGAACAAAGCACCAGGACAGCTCCAGCATGGGGCAGGCTCATGCCTCAGTGACCCCTGGCCCCGTGCTGTCACTGCTCAGCTATGCTAACTGACACGTGGCCAGAGTGACAGGAAGCAGAGCGCTTCACAGACCGTCCCGGGCCTCTGGGAAGGGGAGAGGTCCTGATGCTGCGGGAGAGAGGAGATGATTGACGGGCGGGCTCTGAGTAGGTGTACAGTTGGGACCCAATGCACAAGGGGAAGCATCATTGTTACTAGAAGGGAGCGCACACCTGGGCTCTAAAGGCAGCGAGGGCTGAAGGGCAGGAGATCTGGACATCAGAGGGTGCCGGGCGAGGCGGGGCAGGGCGGGGCGGGGGCCAAGGTCATTCTTCCCTGCTCTGTTTATTCCGTGGGAGGAGAGGCAAGAGCATCCGCTCCAAGTGGCTGATGGTTTAAGGAAAAGGAAGGTGTGAGGTGTCTTCCCAGAGAACAGAGCAGACAGCCGCCTCTGGAGGGACTGGCAGATGGCTCAGCCCTGGCGAGTCACGGAAGGTCCGCTGTCCTGGATTGAAAACACCCCAGTCAGCAGGACGGTATAGAAACAGCGCTCATGAGGCAGATGAGATTGGGAAGCAGGGCTGGGTTTTGCCACCGCAGCGTGATGGAGAGCAAGGGGGGTAAAGAGGGTGAGGGTGTGTGGGCAGGAGGGGTCCCTGTGCCTGGTGAGGGAGCCGGCTCAGTCCCAGAGGAAAGGAGAAGAGGGACAGGTAAGAAATTACTGCATTAAACAACAGGGCCTTCATAGCTGGAAAAACCATCCTGCTAAAGTCACCTGGAAGTTCTGGGGAGATAATAGAACCATTTTTAAATGCAAAACTGTGCTCACAAGGTGACTAGACAATCTGCGAAGCTGGAACTGAAGAGTGAGCTAGAAGCAGAATGTGAGGATAGTGGGGAGCCCGGTCCGCTGTGACCTCCGGAACCCCAAAGCCTGAAGTTCCAATTGCCCAACAGGAGAGGGGGCGAGTCATGGTGGGATCAAAACTGGGATGAAAACATGAAGGTGGAACCTTTCAGAAACTACATCTTCAGTGAAAAAGTAAAAAAACACACACAAATAAATAAACACTTAAAAATAATAAAAAATAGCCATGGCCAGGTGCTTCATTTGGTTGGAGCATCATCCCATACACCAAAATGTTGTGGGTTTGATCCCTGGTTGGGTCGGGAGACAACCAATCAATGTTTCTCTCTCACATCAATGTCTCCCACACCCTCCCTCCCTCTCTCTCTTACCAATCAATAAACATATGGTCAGGTGAGAATTAAAAATAAAAAGAAATTAAAAAAGGAAATAAATGAAAATCTGCTCTCTGCTTGGATTGAAAAAAAATGAATTCATAATTTACAGCCAACAAAATGATCACTCGAGGTCAAGGGGAACACACACACATATGTATTCGCACATCTTCTTTATCCACTCATCTAGCCGTGGTCACTTAGGTTAGTTCTGTATCTTTGGCTGTTGTAAAGAATGCTGCATTGAACTAAGGGCACATGGATCTGTTTCAATTAGTGTTTTCATTTTCTTTGGGTAAACGCCCAGAAGTGAGATTGCCCTATTTTTTATTTTTTAAGGAAAAAACCTCTCCACACTGCTTTCCACAGTGGCCGCACCATTTCCTTCCGCATGAGAGTGCACAGGCCTCCCTTTCCCCACATCCTCGCCGGCACTTGTTTGTTGTTGTTTTTTTGTGTGTGTCTTTTAGATACGAGGCATCTGACAGTGTGAGGGAGGCAGGTGCCCAGGAGGAAGGAGGGGCACACATCCGTCTGTCAGGCCCTGGTGCTGGGGGTGGGCAGGAGAAGGAGGTGCACTGGGAGTGAAGCGGGATGTGAGCGAGTTTCAATCTGACGGCAACTAAAACATTCACAGGTGAGAGGTTTCAGAAGTGAAAATGACATCATAGTTTAAGTGTTTCCTCAACTTGGCACAAGAGAGACTCTAAGGAGAGAAACAGTCTCAGGTCGGGGAAGCCATATTTCCTCGAAGAATCCTATATAATAAAAGGCTAATATGCAAAAAGACCGAATGGCGGAACAACTGAACAATTGGTCGCTATGATGTGTGCTGACCACCAGGGAGTGTGTGCAGAACATGGCAGGTGTTGGCCACAGCGGGATGGTGGAGCAGGTGCCAGACCAAGGTGGGGGGGTGCTGGTCACTGTCATCGGGGTGAGACTCTGGTGGTTACTGAAAATTCTTTGCTCCTGTGCTGTCCTCCTGGTGCTCGCACCTGCTGCCAGCCCTGCTCGCACCCACTGCTGGCGCTGGAGCTGCTGCTCCCACTCACTGCCAGCGCCAGTCCTGCTCACAGCTGCAGCCGGCACTGGAGCTGCCACGCGCACCCGCTGCCGGTGCCCGGCGCCGGTCCCAATCACTCGGCCCTGATCGCCCCTGAGGGCTTCTCCACCTCCCCCTGCTCCTGAGGGGCGATCGGGGCAGCAGCTGCTGCTCCCACTCACTGCCAGCGCCAGTCCTGCTCACAGCTGCAGCCGGCACTGGAGCTGCCACGCGCACCCGCTGCCGGTGCCCGGCGCCGGTCCCAATCACTCGGCCCTGATCGCCCCTGAGGGCTTCTCCACCTCCCCCTGCTCCTGAGGGGCGATGGGGACAGCAGCTGCTGCTCACACCTGCTGCTGGCGCTGTCCCCAATAGCCCTGTACTGTCAGCGGGTGCAAACTGGGCCGGCGCCGTCTGAGTGTGGGAGCAGCAGCAGTGGGAGTGGGGCTGCAGGCAGACAGGGGACCTGGGGCCGCGGCGGGAGGAGTCGGGTGGGGTCACGGAGGAAGGGCTGAGACCCGCCCGTGTGCCTACCACAGCCTCATGGCCCACAGTTCCTTTCAAGGTGCACGAATTCATGCACCGGGCCCCTAGTTTCTACATAAACAGGATGAGAGGAGCTGATGAAGCTGGTTCAGCAAGGCTGCTCAGAAACATGAGTCTCATGTTGTGGAATGCTATTAGAGTAGCAGCACTGGATACATGTTCCTCCAGGCATTTTTGAGAGCTACTTATTGGTATGAAAGAGACTTCAGTTTTAAGGAGAAAACAGTGAGAATTCTAAGTCATTTTACACTTATTTTTTTCTCCTTGAATTAATAGCAAAATATAACCATTTTTTGTGAAACATTATATCTGATTAATTTACTAATCTTATATAATAAAGAGGTAATATGCAAATTGACCCTCACATCCTAGCACAAGATGGCTGCCCCATGTGGTCAAAGATGGCTGCCACAAGATGGCCGGCAGGGGAGGGTAGTTGTGGGTGATCAGGTCAACAGGGGAGGGCAGTTGGGGGTGACCAGACCTGCAGGAGAGGGCAGTTGGGGGGGACAGGGCCTGCAGGGGAGGGCAGTTGGAGGGGATGAGGCCTGTAGGGGAGGGCAGTTGGGGGTTACGGGGCCGGCAGGGGAGGGCTGTTGGGGGCGATTGGGCTGGCAGGGGAGCAGTTAGGCGTCGATCAGGCTGGCAGGGAAGTGGCTAGGGGGTGATCAGACTGGCAGGCAGAATGGTTAGGGGCAATCAGGCAGGCAGGCAGGTGAGTGGTTGGGAGCCAGCAGTCCCGGATTGTGAGAGGGATGTCCAACTGCCTGTGGGATCGGGACTAAACTGGCAATCAGACATCCCTTGAGAGGTCCCAGATTGAAAAAGGGTGTAGGCTGGGCTGAGGGACACCCCCCCCCCCGGCCCAGTGCACGAATTTTGTGCACCAGGTCTCTAGTATTAGAATAATTGTTGTTCAATATGAAGTCATTAGAAATGGTGTGGTGAGTATTTATTTAGTCCTACCCCATGAGAAATTAATTAAATACTCATTTAAATTTTTCCAAAAATAAGGGAAAATACAAAATATAGATGTACAAAACAGTCTAAAAAAGAATTGACATGCCACACTCTATTATTCTTCTGCCCTCGTGTATCAATTTCCTCTTTTAAGTGCAGAGATTAGATTCTGATTTTATTCTGAAAGACTGCAGAAATAAAATAGAGTTAAAAACCAAGCAAACTAAATTCATGAGTGACGAGGCAGTTTTCAGATTTTAGTTTCTTTATGCATTAAATCTTCAATAATTATAAAATGAGTCTGAATAACATTTGCTGAATTATATACATGTTATTTTTAATTGCAGTGATCTTCATGGTGTATCATCTTAAAAATAACCAATGATCATAAACTATTACATGGGAAACATCATGGCTAAAAGTATAAGAAAATCAAGTCATTCAACTTAAGTGAGCATAGCTCCAAAGGAGATTAATCCCTTTGCTTGCAATGGGAGGAGCTATTATATATACCTAGGAACATGATTATTTTCTCTGGTTATTTAGTGTGGTATGAAAAGCCAAATGTAGAAGTATTTCTCAATTCAGCCAATGTAATTATTATAGTTATATCTGGTTTCACATACTTTGTTAGTAAACAGCATACATATTCTCAGTAAACATAGACTGAGACTTCATTAATTGAAAAAATGCTATGACCCACATGCCACGTGTTTAGTACTTTGCATCGATGTAACACTCTAAAGAAATCTGTATTTTAGCTGCTCCCACTTGTCCTCTGTATAACAAGTTCAGCACTTCTCCTCTCCACTCAAGCAAAGTTCATATTTTCTAAGAATATAACCTTTTATGAACTTTACTAATTAGAAGAGAGCATTTCTTTGTGTCTTTAATCTTTGGGCCAGAATAATACTTTTGAAACATTAGCGTGTGCTGCTTTTGCTTCCTTGATCTTGCCCATGGGGAAATTATAACAAGGCTGAATGTAGATTAAGAAAAAGAATTTCCTGATTTTATTTTTCTTAAAACGTCTAACTTCTTGGACTTCCTTTTCCAGTTAGGTTATAGACAGTCCCAAGAGATGACTGCTCCCACCCTGAAATGCAAAAATTAGATAATCTAGAAAACCATAAATTTTTCTGCACTATCAGCTAGTTTATGATGTAAAGAAAGCGAACTGAGCTGATGTCCAGAAAATAATGAACTGTTACTATGAAAGAAAAGCCAACAACTGCAATTACCTTTAGAACAAAATAGCCTCAGGGAAGCCCACCTTAGGTGGGGTTGAGAAGAAATTAGCGGAACTTCTAATGGATACGTATGTGCTAGATTGAGAGACTGGAACCCTAGAGAATCCCACACACAGAGAAGATATGAACCCACCAACGATACTCTCTTATTGGTCAAGCAAGTCAATGGAGCTTGTCACCCAAAGATTGGAAACAGGCCATGAATATGCAACATTGCCCTTGATGCACCCTAGATGTTTGCCAAATGTGATACCGCAGCCTGCTGAAAGAAGAGGAGAGGCCAGGAGACCTGAGCGAAATCATTCAAGGTCTGCTAGATCGTCACAAAATACAAAGGTTTCAAATAAAACATTTGAAAACCGTGGTTTGGACAGAGGAATTGAATTTCTAAAGGATTTTGGAGTATATAGAATTAAAATATAGGACGAGAAGAGCACAAAAAGTAGGAAAATAAATGTAATGAACTGTTATCAAGTTGTTAAAATGGTTGTGAAATAGTATGTTATTTGAAGTATATAATACATACCATATATAACGCAAAGTATATTACTTGAAGTATAAGTAGTATATTATTAGAAGGCAGCCTGTGATAATTATAAATATATATTATAATCATAGAGTAATTCAAAATAGCATAAAGACATAAAAAGATGTATCTAAAAGGTGATATGAGATAAAATAAAATACGAAAGTTATGTGTGTCACCTAAATGACTCTAGGAAAGGAAGAACAAAGAAAGGAAGGACAAACAGAATTTTAAAAGAAAAGATAGACAAAGTGATAGCAATTCTATGTTAAATGTAAATGGACCAATTACTTCAACTAAAAGGTAGAGATTCACAGCCTTGCTAAAGGCACAAAAACCAAATATATAATATTTACCAAAGATATTTAGGTATAGACTGTGGCACCCAGACTCTTAAAGTAGTCCTAAAAGTCTTGCCTCCTCAGTAAAGCATCAAACAGCCTGTCAAATTACAGCAGGAAGGTTAGGGAGAGGTGGGGGAGATAAGAGATCAACCGAAGGACTTGTATGCATGCATATAAGCATAACCAATGGACACAAAACTCTGGGAGGTGAGGGCATATATGGGAGTGGGTGGGGGTGGGGCAATGGTAAGATATGTACACATATAATACCTTAATAAAAAAAAAAAAGTCTTGCCTCCTGGTGTTCACACACACACACACACACACACACACACACACACACACGTGTGATCCCCTCTCTTTAAGGGGTGGCAATTTGCTTTAAACCATAGAATATAGCAAGGATGATGGGATGCAGGCAGAAGATTTGAAAAACACTAACAATGAATTTAACCTAACTCATATTTATAGATAATATGTAGGCATTTTTAGTAGCATTTCCTAATGAACATGAAACATTCACCAAAATGGACATATTATCTAATCTAATAATAGACAAATATGCAAATTGACCATACCTCTGACACACCCACAAGCCACGCCCACGAGCCACGCCCACCGTCCAATCAGAGCGAGTATGCAAATTAACCCAAACCAAGATGGCTACAGCCACAGAGAGCAAGGTTTCCTAGGTAACAGAGGAAGCCAAGCTTTCTGCCAGCCGTTGCAGGCCTAAGCTTCCACTCAAGCTACAAAGTTTCAATTACAGAAGGTAAACAAATTCAAACAAATGGCGGCAAAATGGAGCTTGAGAAAGCAGGCCAGGGTTGCCGCCCGCAACAGGGGAAGCAAAGCTTTCTGCACACCCTGGCCGGGCCCACCCGCTTAAGGCAACAAAGTTTCAATTATAACCCCAACACAAATGGCTGCCGGCTGCCCGTGGAGGGAGCCCCAGGCTTGGCTCCGCTCCAGGCTACAAAGTTTCAATTGTAGAAGGAAAATAAATTCCAGATACCAGGGCCTCCGCTTGCGTTGCCAGAGGGTGTGGCCGGCCTGCAAACCACCACAGGCCCCTCACTCAGGCCGCCCCATGCCCCAAGGGAACCCCACCCTGATCAGGGACACCCTTCAGGGCAAACCAGCTGGCCCCCACCCCTGTACCAGGCCTCTATCCTATCTAATAAAAGAGAACTATGCAGATTGATCATCACTGCAACACACAATATAGCTGCCCCCATGTGGTTAAAGATCCTGCCCCCATGTGGACACAGGATGGCCACCACAAGATGGCCAGCAGGAGAGGGCAGTTGGGAGGCACCCGGCCTGCAAGGGAGGGCAGTTAGGGGAGGGCAGTTGGAGGTGATCAACCCTGCAGGAGAGGGCAGTTAGGGGTAACCAGGCCGGCAGAGGAGAGAAGTTGGGGACAAACAGGCTGGCAGCAGAGTGGTTAGGGGGTGATCAGGCTGGCAGACAGAAGCGGTTAGGGGCAATCAGGAAGGCAGGCAGGCAAGCAGTTGGGAGCCAGCAGTTCTGGATTGTGAGAGGGATGTCCGACTGGCCGTTTAGGCCCGATCCCAGGGATCGGGCCTAAACGGGCAGTCAGACATCCCTTGAGGGGTCCCAGATTGGAGAGGGTACAGGCTGGGCTGAGGGACAACCCCCCTCCGTGCACAAATTTCGTGCACCGGGCCTCTAGTCTATATTAATAAAAGGGTAATATGCTAATTAGACCCGGAGACCTTCCGACGTCCTTCCGGACAAAGCCATGGTGGTGGGGCCGAGGCAGAGGCAGTTAGGGGCTATCAGGCCAGAGGGGGAGGGCAGTTGGGGGTGATCAGGCTGGTAGGGGGGCAGTTTGGGGCGATCAGGTTGGCAGGGAGGGCAGTTGGGGGCAAGCAGGCTGACAGGGGGTGGCAGTTGGGGGCAATTAGGCCGGCAAGTGGGGGAAGTTGGGGGTGAGAAGGCCTGTGGGGGGGGGGCAGTTGGGGGCAAGCTGGCCGGCAGGCAGAGTGGTTAGGGGTTATCAGGCAGGCAGGCAGGTGAGCGGTTAGGAGCCAGTGATCCTGGATTGCGAGAGGAATGTCCGACTGCCAGGTGGGATCAGGCCTAAACCGGCAGTCAGACATCCCCCATGGGGTCCCCAATTGCAGAGGGTGCAGGCCGGGCTGAGGGACACCCTCCCACCCCCGTGCACGAATTTCGTGCACCAGGCCACTAGTAGATTATAAACATGCCTAGTATATTTCAAAGAACGGGAGACATACAGAGTTATGTTTCCATCTTGCAATGGCAATTAATTGGAAATTATAAACAATACATTATCTATAAATCTCCAAAAACTTTTAAATTAAGCAACACACTTAAAAATAACCAATGAGGCAATTAAAAATATCATACAAATAACTGAAAGATATTTTTAATTAAATTATAATTAAATGATGTGGGATACAGCTAATGTAATGTTTTTAAATAGTTATACTTTTAAATGGCTATGTTATACTTTTAAATGACTATGTTTTAAATAGTTATACTTTTAAATGACTATGTCACCTTAAGGAGTAAAACAAAATCCCTAGCAAATTAAACCCAAGGTAAGCTGAACAATAGCATTGAAACAGTAGCAACCCAAAACAATAGCATTGAAAGCAAATTTTCTTTGAAAAATAATGTAATTGTTAAATATCTAGCAATATTGATAAAAAACTACTAAAGTCAAGAATGAATTAAGGGATTTCTATAGTCATTAAAAGACCAGTAAGGAATATTGTGAATAACTTTATTTTAATGAATTTTGCAACATGCTTGAAATGGAAAAATCCTATGAAAGGTACAAATTACAAAAACCAATTCAAAAAGAAATAGAAAATATAAAAACTTCTGTATGCTGTAAATAAATTATATTTTTTATTAAAGATTTTTCCCCAAAAAAGAATTCCATGTCCCAATGATTACACTGGTGAATCCTAATAAACTTTTGAGAAAGAAACACTACCAATCTTGAACACACGCTTTCAGGAAATAGAGGAGGGTACATGGTTCAACTCACTTTCTACACAAGCCTTACTATAGCAAATCAGATGCAGATATTATAAATAAAAGAATTACTGACCAATATACCTCATAAACACATATTCAAAAATCCTTAACAAAATGTTAGCAAATCCAACTCAGCAACACATACAAAGATAATTCATCATTTCAAGTAGGGTTTACCTAGGAATGCAAGGTGGTTTAGCATTTAAATATCAGTCACTGAAATCCACCACCTTCACCGAACTAAAAACAACCATGGGATCATTTAAAGAAATGACCCTGGATAGGTTATAGCTGTAAAAAGGTGTCCAGTCAATTAAAGCATAGATGGCATCTCAGAAATGTGGGGGCCCCGGGGTGGATCAAAGGAGAATGATTCTCAGTCCCTCAGATTTAGAACCAAAATAGCAGAGGGCCTAAGACACGGACTGAGGAGGCATGCAGGGGACAACGAGGGCTGACAGGGGGTAGATCTCCAAGGACACACGACTCAGAAGAGACGGACAGCCCACACTCCAGACAGTGCCCTGACACCCTGATGGACTGTGAGACCCAGGGACTCAGCCATATTTTTAAACATCACACACACACACACACACACACACACACACACACACACACACACACGCCACTCTGGTGAGCAATCACCGTCTGTCTATGGAAAGCCTAGGTGACCCATGTGCTCTTCAGTGGAACCACAGGGCAGTGGCTTAGGGTTAAAGGGGCTGAGCGTCGTCCTCAGAGGCCAAGCACTGTCTCCCTGCTACCATCACTTGCCAGGGGCACACCGGAGACCCAGGGAGCGACCCTCAGCCTGGTCTAAAGGAAGAGCCGAGAAAGGCAGGGAACTCAACGTGTTTGCCCAACAGCTCCTGCTGTTTGGACGCATCGCACCGCTCCTGTCCGTGCTGCGTGAACGCTGCCAGCCATGGGTCAGCAGAGTCCTCGGGACAGAGTCCTGGTAGCAGAGGCTGTCTTCACGTTCGTTACTGAGCTTCCTGAAAACCAGGAGCAAGCGACTCCATCCTGGACTCCACAGCACCATTTAGGCGTGGCCCTGACTTACCTGTAGGAGGAGAAAGACCAAGGGGCTGCTTTCAAGGTGAAGGCACAAGGTTACCAGGCCCGGTGCCCACAAGGACTGGCCGTTGTCACTGCTTCTGTTCCCATGTTTCCCCCTGGGGAGGCCCAGGCTGTAAGACCAACCCTTTAATGGCAGCTGTCCCCTAGGAAGGAATGGAAGGCGGACACCAGGAAACCAGAGAGGACGTGGAGGGATTCAAGGAGCAGGCACACTTAACCCATTGTCCTAAAGGGCCCATTTCTGTGTCAAAAATAAATGGTTCTTGGAAGTCTGTTTTGAAGCTCTGTGATCAACAATCTTTCTGATCATCTTTTTGTCTCTTTCCAGCCAGAACAGCATCCGATCCCTCTGTACCTAGCGTTGAGTTCGGTTTTCAATGCTGGAAACTAGAAACAGCCTGCTTTCCCCTGCTCTCCTCCGAAGATGTGGTTCTGAGGGGCGAGCAAGGCATGGGTTTTGGCCTCGTGAAACCTTTTCAATTGAGCAGAATTAACTCAAAAGGATGTCAAACAGCAACTCTGGCTGCAACCCAGACGCCAATGAAAATGTTGTACGCTTGACATCTAACACTGAATCCCACCAGTCCTCTCACTGGTCTCCACTTAGAAAGACAGCATCTGACTGTGTCTCCGAGTGACGGCAAGTTCCACTTGGACACCTGCGCGCCAGATGTGCGCAGCCCCCCACGCGGCCTGCTGTTCTGCCCGCGGCACTTGCCACAGACTCTGGCTGGGGGAGGGCCCGGCCCTCGGAAGCACAAGGACGCTCAGGCGTTCTTCTCGCTCCTCTTTCATCTTGTCACCCACATGTTGCTGATTCCCTCCCAACTCTGCTGTTACATAACAGCTTTTCGGCCAGACCCACGAGTTGTTTCTTTCCTCTGTGTTCAGAAAACACAAGAGCTGGGGATTACTTGTGGCATTTGAAATGTATTTTTGTTTTTTTAAATGGAGGCAATGACAAATGGAGGGTATTACACTACATTTTTTCTATTGGGTCAATCGTAGGCAAGAGAACAAATAGATTTTTGAAGTTTTAGTGAATCTACTCCAAATCTCTTGAAATTATTAGAGCGTGTCTATTTTTAAACATTATTTAATAGAAGTAATTGGTTTTTCATGTTAAATGAGGGGTTGCTCCATCTCGCAGGGCTGTGCTCCGGGCTGGAAGGGAAAGGCACGCAGCAGATGGACATTAGAAATAAAGATCAAAGGGTGACATCATTGGAAGTCTAGGCGAGGAGGCCAGGTGCTCACCAGAAGGGTGAAGAGAAGACCACATTTTGCTGCTACCTACAGGCAGGAAACCCAGAGCAAACACAGTCGCGCGTGCAGACGCCCTCCATCAGCTGTGGGTGATTTGCCTGGATTATCCCAAACGGCTGACTTAAATCCTCCTCCTATAATATTACCATGCAAATCCATGGCAGTCCTTGGATCAAGCCAACGTGCTAAGTTTCCAAATGAGCTGTGACTCGCGTGTCCAAAGTATTTAGGCAGTACTGCTAGATACAACCCTGTAGGGTACCAAGGACTATTTTTTAATATATATATTTTTATTGATTTCCTTGGCCAGAATTGAACCCGAGACCCTTCAGTCCGCAGGCCAATGCTCTATTCGCTGAGCCAGACCAGCTAGGGCCTAAGGACTAATTTCATAAGTGTCATTCCATGGGCCTAAGGACTAATTCCATAAGTGTCATTCCATGGGTGTCATTTTAAATATAAAATGTATATTTACTACGAACACTATAATAATAATAAGAAACGAATACTGGACACAGTGTCGGGCACTAGTCTAAGCACTTTGCCTGCACCACGTCACTTGGCATTCACAGCAGTCACATGGGAGGCACTGATATTACACCCATTTTGAAGGTAAGGGGAGCAAAAGGCTGAGGGGAGTAATCTCATCAGGTGACCTAGGGCGCGGTCACATTGGAAGTCAGGCTGTTTGACTCTGGAACACCTGTAACCACACTTGGTGGGTGTGGACTGCTCAGTGAGGTTTGCATGAGACATGTCTCATGTACGTGGCAAATGTTACTTCTTAATGTTCATTATATACAAATTCCATCAAAGGTATAACTGACCCAACTAGCAAAGTAGGTGGTCCCCTACTTTGAATATATTGTGTGATTTTCACTCTAATACAATAGCCACAGTATCCTGTGGGATTTGTGTTCTGATCCTCACAGTGTCATAGGTTAGAGTCACTAAAACATTTAGAGAAGGTCACCAAACCACTTCCTTTTCAAAGAATGAAATTTAACTAAAGCTCACTGTGCTCAGGATTTATTGCTTATCAGCATAATATAGGCAGGTGGACTTTATGCAAGTAAATTCTGAAATACTAATAATAGGAGTAGAAATCAGAATGTTTTGATCATTTAATTCAATTATTAAGGTATCATCAATGCTACTTCATTGTCTTTTAAGTTCCAGTAGAATCCTTTCTATGCCAAATGAAAGTATCACATAAATATATTTTCAGATGAGCAGTCATTCTCCAATTATACATTATTTTGTTCTTGTTCTTCTTCTTCGTCTTCTTCTTTTTTCAGAGCCAAGACTCAAATGCAAGCAAAAGTTTATTTAGAAAGTCACAGAGGTAGAAGAAGTCAGCCAGCTGGACTGCATGGACTCAGGAAACAAGTTACAGAGGCAAAAGAAGGGCCCTTGGAGCTTGGGATAAGAAAGACAAAGAACACACAGAATATGTGCTTGGGGAAGGAGAGGTGGAAAGGTATGGGCATGCGCAAGAGAGAGAGGGGGGGGAGAGAGGAGAGGAGAGAGAGAGAGAGAGAGAGAGAGAGAGAGAGAGAGAGAGAGAATGCAAAGGAACACGTCTTTGATTGCAGAACCTGAGTGAATAATGTTTTTGGCTTGTTCAGGAGAGATACTATTTAATTACTGAGATGTTACAGTCTACAGCATGAGTGAGTTTTATATGACTATTGTCTTAAACTTGGTTATTCAAGAAAACATTATCCCATGATTCTTGCTCAATATGTCAAGTGGAGTCACAGATGTCCTATTCTGCTGAAACAATAGTTGAGTAGTAGAATGACAGGGTGGAAAAACCGAGCGGCTTGAGGTCAGCTGGCTCTCACCAATTATGTGAGAATGGAGAAGTCACTTAATGCTGCTTGGCCTTATTTTTATCATTTGCAAGAGAAAAGGGGGAGTGTAATTGCTCTGGAAGGTAACCATTTTAAAGACAGACGGAACACCACAGCCTTCCTCAAGCTCCTGGTGTGCGCAGAGGCCCCACCCTGAAGAAAGCTAAGGAGAAGAGAGCAAGGACTAAGCAGGAAAACAGGAAGTAGTGTGCTCCTAGTGGGAGAATTCTGGAGAGCCTTCTTAGGGAAATAGATCATAATCCTTCTCCCTCTTTCTTCCTCTAGATGCCCCTACATTTCTTTTTGGAGCAAGAGGGTTTATGTTGTTCGTGGGTGCCGCCAGTAGGAAGCACATGCGATTCTGGAGCAATTTAGGGATGAGGCAGAGAAGAAAGGTGGAACTCAGTGCCTGATGGTATTTATGATGATCATTCATAGGCTTTTGCCTGGGTTGGTGTTACGCTGAAGTTCTTTCTTCACACCCATCCATTCTGAAGTTCCTACTCTCTTTATTACATATTACTCACAAGCAACCTGGTGTACGCTCTGTGGCATGTTGTTCATATGGACTATCCATTTGTTCCTGCATAGCATGAGCCCTTCAGAATGAAGGCTGCATCTAATTCATTTGTATCTCTATCACCTTACCTAGTTTAGGGCTTCTCATGGAATGAGTATTCAATAGATGGCTCCATGAATGAATGAATTAGATTACCTGTCTTTGAAGAGCCAAGATGGAGTAGGAAATGATTTATGAAGAGGAAAAAGAAAAGGCAGAATGTATTCTGGGACAGAAACCCAAATTAGGAATACTGTGCCTATGACTAGCAAACTTCTTCTTCTATAACTCTTAGGAATCTGAGATTATCAGGAGATGGAGGTATCGAGTTGCAATGATATTAACATTACTAACTCTGAAGTTTGACTTCAATAATATAAATATATCTTACATATGAAGGAGTTAGGAGACAGGGCTACTTCAAGGTGTTTAGCGCATAAATAGTTCACCAAGCCATGTAGAGTTCACCTACCATCTTCGAAGCTGCTCACCGCCAGCTCTGAGTTAGTCGTAGCTGATACACACTTTTTGTTTGAGTTGGAGACATGTTTATGACTAACAGTGTATTTTTATATGAAGACCAATTTGCTGTTTTTTTGTCTTCATATAAAAAATACACTGTTATATGTATTGAGCTCTGACACTCTCAGTGTCTTGAGTTTTTGCTACAAGCTTGTTCCTTCTTGGTGACAAGATGGATATACCAATGCCAAACACCTCATTTTCATAGAATAACTTCCAAGGTGAGGAAGAAGCAATTTTCTTCAATATTATAGATACTATTTCCTTTCCCAAAAGATATTCAACAAAATCCCCTTCATAGTTCATTGGCTAGAATAGGGTCACATGACAATAACGGAATGAATCACGGGCAAGATGACAGGGATTACTATGACAACACAACTAATCAGGATTTTCAGCTTGGAACCATAGATGTGTCCAGTTTCTCCTAAAACACATGACCCCCAAATTCACGACCCAAATCCAGGTTCCATCAGCAACGACGTCTGCATAGAGGCAGCCAACAGTGACTACCAGTAAGTGAGAAACCCAGGCATCGAGCGTTTGTCTCACTGAGCCTGATGAAGCATTAGAAACTTGGAACTTGCAAGGTCTCATACTTTTATTAAGATGGCCGAGAGGTTAATCAGCCATTCATTTGGAGCGGTGTCTCTGTCAACCATATTGGGCTGTCCCAGAACTGTCCGCGACAGTCTCTCTGCCAAGTACACTGTATTTTATGATTTCGCAGCTAACCTATCAGCAAGTGTGCTGCTGTCTCAGTCCTGGCCGTGATTGCACTTTTTGGCCGTGACCCACAGAATGAATTTAAAATCGTGGCACCGGCTTCACTTGAGCCAACATTTCTCATGTGGTTCATGTTGAATAATGAAGTGCCAGTTCAGGAAGTTTAGAGGAATTGAACATATGTCCTTGCCAAGCAGAGAACAGGCACTATTCCCTTTTCTCCTCTAATCCAGCCTACCAAGAAAAACAGCAAATTGGTCTTCATATAAAAATACACTGTTAGTCATAAACATGTCTCCAACTCAAACAAAAAGTGTGTATCAGCTACGACTAACTCAGAGCTGGCGGTGAGCAGCTTCAAAGATGGTAGGTGAACTCTACATGGCTTGGGCGTGGAGATGCTGCCTGGTGAATTATTTTAATAAGCTGCTCACTTGATAATATTAACCTATCAGAATCCATAGAATTCCATTTAATGCAAAACCTATAAATAAATTAAAAATGATTTCAATCTCTATTTTTTTCATCTGATATAATAGGTACCAACAATTTCAGCTGTGTAACTTCCTATAGAAAATTCATTAAAGTTCCTCTAGTTGAGCATCTTATGAAGGAAAAATTGCTGAAGGTGCTTAAAGTATAATATGTAGCCTAATATTAAATATCACACAACACAAGAAAAAAACACACCCATATATGGAATGAAAGTAATAAATGTCAGATTGACCTCTGAATCACTAAAGAAAACTTGGTGAGATCTGCCTCTAGACCTTTTCTCCTGCCTCCCCTTCCCATTTCCCATAAGGCACTGGTTTTTTATGCCCCCACTCCTGGTTGATTAGTCTAATCCATACATACCAGTACAAATGCCTTTTGTATAGAACATAGGAATCCAAAGTAACTTGTTAGAATTGCCTAATGATAGTCTGAGCCTGTATTCATGTTCATTCCTTTATCATCCCTCTTCCTTGTCCTCCACACCTCTCTTTCTCTTTAGACCCTGGGCTTTCTGGGTGCATAGAGTTGATTTGAATCCTGGCTCTGCAGTTGCTACCTTTGAACCCCGGTCCTTGGATTAGCCTTCCCACCTGTTAGTTTCTTTGTCTGAAAATGGTAGTGATATTACCCAATTCGAAGAGTTGTTCTGAAACTGAATACCTATCAAGCACACAGTGCCAAGAATGTATCCACACTAATAAAAGAGAAATATGCAAATTGACTGTATCTTCACGATGCCCACCAGCCAATCAGGAGTGAGTATGCAAATTAACCCAACAAAGATGGCAGGTTAATTTGCATACACAGGCGCCGAGCGCCCAGGGGCAGGACGCAGGCGTTCTGCACTGCCCCAGTCGCTCCGGGCCTCTGGGCAGTGTGGGAAGGCAGAAAGGCAGAAAGGTGGCTCTGGGTGGAGCGAAGGCGGTGCCAGCAGCCAGGGGAAGGAAGGCCCATTCTTGCACGAATCTTAGTGCATCGGGCCTCTAGTTAAAAATAAGTTAATATATTACTATGTCACAAATCTATTTAAAAAACTACCTCAGTATTATTAGTTTTCTTTGTAAACCTCTGAATTTTAGGGTCTGTGTGTGTGCGTGCGTGTGTGTGTGTGTGTATGTGTGTGCAGGGTGCGGGGTGCGGGGAGGATGTTGAGCCATCAGCTCCTTCAGACAATGAAGGGATATGGGCAGGAAAGAAGTGAAAGTCCCTGCACTAAACTCAAAGGGTCTTCTAAAGATCTAAAAGATCGACCCTAAATTCACCAAGTAGAAATTATATTTGACTAAAAATGTAAGAACTGTGCAACTGGTAAAACCCATTTCTAAGCCTGACTGTAAAATAAAAAGATAACTCTAAACACTGAACTAAACATCCATCTGTTAAAACCCATGATGTGGATTTCTGAAGATTTTCACGAATGTGATTCAGATGATAAGTTCCTATCACTTGACTATATTTAGTTTCAAACATCAGTTAATGCATAAACTCAGCATTTGTCCCACTTTTGTCTTCTTTTGAGTTTCTTTCTCTAAGCCTATAGGGAACAATCCACAATGTTAGAATGTGATTGAATGAATGAATTACTGGAGAATGAATTATATCCATACTAGAGGCCCGGTGCACGGCTTCGTGCACACTGAAAGGAAATTAATTAGAAGAAATACTTTAGAGGCTGGGGAGGGACCGCGGGAGGGCTCTAGGGCATGTCCGGCCTGTCTTTCCCAGTCCCAATCCACTGGACCCCAGCAGCAAGCTAACCTACCGGTCAGAGCATCTGCCCCCTGGTAGTCAGTGTGCGTCATAGCGACTAGTCGAATGGTCGAATGGACAGCCAGACACTTAGCATATTAGGCTTTTATTATATAGGATATCTTTTATAAATGATGAAATAGGCAGCAGAAACAATAATTGGAAAAACCACCAGAATGTAGAATTTGGACATAGGTCCTCGTCTGCCATGGACAATGGCTACTATAGATGTGCGTTCTTTATTCCTCTCCTTGAAGAACAGCAACTAAGCTTCCGAGCCTCAGGGATGGAAGAGCACATTCAACAGGTTTGGGTGTCGAGAAAAGTGCACGCTTTCTCAGAATATCTGTTTTGTAGCAGTCATGGTTGTCACCATAAATGTGATTAATTGGCTTTTTGTCACCAGCAAGCCTTTTATTCTGAGACAGTGGCAAAGATGAATAGTGAAAAGACTTCATCATTCTGTAAAGCTGCAATGTTAAAGAATGCATATCTTATGATGAAAGAAGGAAGCTGGCTGAATTATGTGCAAACTGCAATTTGACCAATATTGTTTTTCTAATAACTACTCTTAATGTGTCAGCCATATTTTTCTTCTTGCACTAAAGTCATATTTCTTTGAAGTGGCAGTAAATTATTTCTTCCTGTCCTTATTCACTTTAATCAGTTGGTGCTGAACAATGCAAAGGAAAACCTACACCTTTCAGTACATACATTTTCTCTCCTTACTCTTTCCAGAGTTATTGGAATCAATTCATTTTGGTCACAAACATCTTACTCTTGCCTAATCATTTCTAGCATATCTGATCCAGTTACTTTGATTAAGACCTTTCATACTAAATATAAAAAGAAGACTAAGAGATGCTTTTTTTACTACTTACATTTGTGAACATGCATTTTATTAACAGTAAGAGAATATCTTTGTTCAATTAGGGATCCCAAATCATACTATATAGACTTGGAAGAAAGGATTTAACTACATATTTTCACCCACACAATGAATCTTTTTATGCACTTTGATATCATTAGTACATATTTTGTATTTGAACTTTAAATATAAGGTATAGGTACAGTTTTTACATGTTTTTGTGTAATTTTTTTTCTGATCTGGAAAGCATAAAATCAAAGAAATAACCAGTCCTCTTATAGGGTAAACTAAACTAAACTAAACTAAACTAAACTAAACATGCTAATTCTCTTCCTTTTAACTCATTAAATATTTTACAAGCCCAGCCAGTATAGCTCTGTGGTTGAGTATCAACCTATGAACCAGGAGATCAGGGTTTGATTCTCGGTCAGGGCACATGTCCAGATTGCGGGTTCCATCCCCAGTGGGGGGTGTGCAGGAAGCAGCCAATCAATGATTCTCTCTCATCATTGATGTTTCTATCTCTCTCTCCCTCTCCTTTTCTTTCTGAAATCAGTAAAAATATATTTTTTAAAATATATTTTTTACAATAGTTTTAAATGAAAAAAATAACTAGAGTAAAGGGTGACAGGTGATTATCCTTAAAATAATTTACAATTACCCATCTTACCTTACAATAGACAAATATGCAAATTGACCACACCTTTGCTATGCCCAAGCCACGCCTACCAACCAAGCCACGCCCATCAACCACGCCCACCAGGAAACCGTTGCAGGGACGTTGGGGTGTGGTGGAGCCCAAGGCCGGGAAAGCCGCCCGAGGCTTTCCCAGCCTTGGGCGCCAGCGGGGTGCCTGCGCCGATTGCAGGAGACCACTGGGGGTCGGCTCCTGCAATCGGGTAGCAGGGACGCTGGGTGCAGCCGAGCCCAAGGCCACCGCCCAGGGCCAAGCCCGGACCCTGAAAGAAGGTAGAAGGCGGTAGCCACAGCCAAGGCCTGGGTCTCCGGTGCCGGCAGAAAACTGGTGCAAGCAGCCAGGTGAATGAAGGTCTATTGCACGAATCTTCGTGCAAACGGGCTACTAGTCTATATATATAAAACTTTAAGTGACCGAATGACCATATGACTGGTCGACCAGTCGCTATGATGCACACTGACCATCAGGGGGCAGACGCTCTATGCAGGAGCTGCCTCCTGATGGTCAGTGCGCTCCCACAGCAGGACCACTGCTCAGCTGACTGAGGGGCACCAGACGGTGGGCTCACCGCTGGTGAGCACGGCTGTGGTGGTCCTAGCCTTTCCCGCCTCCGAAGCAGCGCTACCAAGCAGTGGTGGTGGCCGGCTCAGAGGGGCTGAGATGAACTGGAGTGGCAGGCAGGAGCAGGAGGTGGCATTGGACAGCTGGTTTTGGCAGATCCCCGCAGGCCACGCCAAGGGACCCCACCAGTGCATGAACCCGTGCATTGGGCCTCTAGTATCTAATAATTATCAATAGTCCTTTGGCCAAAGTTTTTCTCATTATCCTCTGGTCAAAAAGCGCTCATGTCCTAGTAGGTCTGTCAGTTTTCTTTGTGTTCTTGCACGTTTGAAACTGGTTTTCCATAGCCTGAACAGTGGAAAAACAAACTGGGTATAAAATCCTAGGTTAACTATTTTCTTGATTTTTAAAAAACACTGCTATACTATGGTTTTGATTTGTATGTTGTTGTTGATAACTTTTATGCCAATGTGTTTTCCTATTTATTTATAAGTGACTTGGTCTTTCTGCCTGAAGTTGCTAATTATTTTTCCTGTCTTTAAAGTCTCTAGCTGACTTTTCTGGTCAATTTTTCTAACTACATGATTAACCTTTAATTGTATGCATTCATACTTTGACTCATTTCCGGAAAATTTTATTAAATTATAGTTTTACATAGCAGTTATGTTGCACCATTATGTTTTTCTTCTTTGGATACTCCAACTATGTAAGGGTTGGATCTTCTTTGTCTTCTATACCAATCACATGCTCTGATTACTCTGCCTCTTTTATTTTATTGTTATAATCTTGTCCGTTTTCATACTTTTCTTTTAAAATTCTGCCTGTGTTTTCAATCAAGTCTATTCTCTCCTGAGCATCATCCAATGCAGTATCAATTCTAGATTTTTAATATTTCTACTGTTTTTTTCCCTTAAAGTCAATAAAAATTTACTCGCAATTTACCTGTTTCTCTGTTGTTGTTTTTATTTCTGACTGTTTAAATATCTGACTTGAACCTTTTTTCATGTGTAATCATTCTTGTTTAAGCACCTTGATTCAGTTTTTGATGTCTATTTCATTTTTTTTGTATCTGCGTTATTTTTGAAAGTATAATTCTTAGCTAAATTGTTTTGTTTCTCATTTTCTGTATGATTTCAATGATAACTTTGTATGAATATCATCTGCCACTAACTGCTTATTTCATAAAGTCTTATTTTCTTAGATTAGCAATAAGATTGTGTACAAACCAGGGGGTAAGGTCTTGTTTGGTGTACTGTGACCCTTGCTTTGGGAATACCCTCTACTGTTAGTTTAGTGAAATGTGTATTCTTTAATAGATTGCACTTTCTTACAGGATAGGAAGAAGAAGGATATTATGGATCTACTAGCGTTACCATTGCAGGAAGAATCCTGCAATAAGGTTTCCTGCTGCACTCTACCCCGCCCCGCCTTCTCTGCCAGCCCGCCTGCTTTTCTCCCTTCTCTGCCAGCCCGCCCGCTCTCCTTCCTTCTCCCCTGGCCCCGCCTGCACTCCTCCCTTCTCCCCTGCCCTGCCTTCTCCACCAGCCCGCCTGCTCTCCTTCCTTCTCCCCCGGCCCTGCCTCAGCTCCTCCCTTCTCCTCCCCCCGGCTTGCTTGCTTCTCCGCAGCTTTGCTCCCTTCTGCAGCTCTTGGCTTCTTTCTACGCTGTCCTGATATGCAAATTAACCACCATCTTGGTTGGGGAAATTTGCATACTCGTCCCTGATTGGTTGGTGGACGTGGCTTGTCTTTGTGGGCGTGGCTTGGGCGTAGCGAAGGTGCGGTCAATTTGCATAATTGTCTATTATTAGGTAGGATTTTGTGATTTTCTTTGCTTCTTCAGGATATGCAATTTCCATATTTTGCCTCCTTCTTGTCCTTTATCACAAAATCTCTGAGGGCAACACCCTCTCCCAAGTCCTCCATTCTTCTCTAGACTACGGCCTCTTGTTGGATTCCCTCTTATTTCCCCCTTTTTGAATACATCAAGTGTTCTGATGTACCAGGTCTCCTTCTTGTTCTTAGTAACACACTCAGGTTGGGGCTTTCTCTTTCTGAGTGTGACCTTGTCAATGTTTGGTAGACCCTTCACCACTTTCCTATCCCCTTTCCCACACAGTCTTTGCTGATTTTTTAAAATCTGGTGTGGATGGGTTCTAGAGGTGGCTTTCTGGATTTAGGTGTTTATCTGCCTACTTATATGCAATATAAAAAATTTAATAGGCTCTGATATGCTTCCTGGTTTTTCTTTGTATGGGCCATAAACCATTAATGGATTTACATGTTCCACTGAATGATTTCTGTGTTTTTTGGAGGACACCTCGAAATATTTGAATTTAAGTGGCTTCCAATAACCCACAGGAATCTGACAACTTTTTCTCATTTTTGTAGATGAATACAATTTTCTGAGTATAAACTTGTTTGACTAATATATCTCTACACCCATCTCCATTTATTTATAATACAATGCTCTAACATTTTTTGTGTGCTGTCTCTCATTACTCATACTTCATCGGGTACCCAAATTTAATTGTACCCTTCAAAATTAACTCAGGCTGCTCTTGTCTAATGCTTTACTATGCAGTCACATTTTGTTTTGTGATCATAAATGGAAACCATAAGCAGAATCTGGTGGGAAAAACCTGGAGGAAAAGCATCAACAGCAAAGAGAAGAATTTCTAAGTCTGGAACTTGGCAGTGTCTCCCGGGCCACCCCTGGCCGGCGCCCTTTGTCTCCGGGGTCTTCTAAACCCTGAGATGATCCTGCTCTCCAAGTGACTAAGCTGTTTTGTTTGCTACTCACAGAGAAACAGTTCATTTTCCCCAAATAAAGTAAAATTACTAAATCCTAAACGCTGAGGAATGATCACTGATTTTTCACCCTGGTAATGAGCTCATAAGAGTTTTGGGTAGAAAACCTACGCTCTCCTTTCTTCATCAAGTGCATAGATGTATCCTACATTGTTAGATAAATAAAAACATCAAGAAAGATTATGTATTTATACACCTGAATCACCTGAACATGGTACTACATATGAAATAATGACGTACTTCAAGTTCACAGGCACCGACTCATTAAACTATTTCATTACTCTTAAGGCTGTCTATTGAAAATGCCATTTAAAAGATCCAGCTTTTTTTTTTCTCGTAGTGATTTAATGTCAACTAAAATATAGCAAATGCTAACTTTGTATTTAACTGGTAACTTCCTGAAAAACGAGAATTGCCAATATATTCATTAGACCAAGTGCTTTAATAATATGTTCAGCCTCCGTACTGCTCACAAAAGCATGTTCAGAAGCCATGCCAAATGCAGCGAGCCGCAGTGGTTCACCTGGCCGCCGACCTGCTGAATGCTCACAGCCATGCGTCACTTACGGGTACCGGGGTGCTCTGAGGGTTGTGTGTTCAGACCTCAAGCACATTCTCCCCGTGTTTCCTATCAGTTTAGATTTGTGGGTGACATGTCGGGAACTTTGCTTGAATTATAGGTATTTATAGGATCTCAGGGGTGAAGAATGAGGATGAGGAGACTGTGTTTAGTTTGTGCTTTGGGTATTGGGACCCATTAGTATAGTTGGAAACGCTTTTTCTGTTATTTATTTAATTTTGACTGTAAAATTTCTGTCCCTACATTCTCTTATTTTGTTTTTCTTCATTGGCAAGGATTCATAGCTATTTGGGGGTTAAATGACAATTAAAACATCAGAAATAAGTAGGTGTTGAAAGGCTATGCAGCTGCTCGATGGCTTTAACGATTTATGGCTTTATCTGTATGTGTTCATGCAGTTTATTTAAACATCGCTAACTTATTGTATTGGGTGCTTACTAAGGACCAGGATCTAAATTTTCACATGTTTAATTAATGCAATCTTTACAACACAGGCAGACACTGTAATTGGCCTACTATATACTTGAGGAAATGGAGGCAGAGTTTAAGTAAGTTGCCAGACTATGTACAGATAGGATCCAACCCGTCCACATTGTGGGGGAGTTCCTCTGATTGGACTGATGTTAACCATGACCCCTCTGAGAAGGCCTCCTCCTTTGGTCACATGATTAGGAGAAATATATAATCTATCTTCTACACTAGGATACATTTGTGATTGAAAGTAAGTGATAAATTTATAAGTTTTGAAAAAGTTTTATAATAAAAGTATTTATATTTGTGGAAATAAAATTGTTCTATTCAGAAACAATTGTAAAAATAAAGTTATTTTAATAAATTAAAATAGCATGCAACCATGTATATGACACTATAAAACAGGCGTCCTCAAACTACGGCCCGCGGGCCACATGCGGGTGTTTTTGCCGTTTTGTTTTTTTACTTCAAAATAAGATATGTACAGTGTGCATAGGAATTTGTTCATAGTTTTTTTTTAAACTATAGTCCGGCCCTCCAACGGTCTGAGGGACAGTGAACTGGCCCCCTGTTTAAAAAGTTTGAGGACCCCTGCTATAAAACATTAATGTTAGTATATTTTCTAATATCTTAATTTTACTTAGCAAATCTGACACCATGCCATCAGAAAAAAATTCCAATACCAACTCATCAAAATTTTGCTAAAGAATAATTTTTTTAAATGACAAGTGTTAGAAAGGATGTGGAGAAAAAAGAACCCTCGTACACTGCTGGTGGGAATGCAGACTGGTGCAGCCACTGTGGAAAACAGTATGGAGTTTCCTCAAAAAGTTAAAAATGGAACTCCCATTTGACCCACTAATCCTACTTCTAGGAATATATCCCAAGGAACCAGAAACACCAGTCAGAAAGGATATATGCACCCCTATGTTCATAGCAGCACCATTTACAATAGCTAAGATTTGGAAACAGCCTAAGTGCCCATCAGCAGATGAGTGGATTAAAAACTATGGTACATCTACACAATGGAATACTATGCTGCTATAAAAAAGAAGGACCTTTTACCATTTGCAACAGCATGGATGGAACTGGAGAGCATTATGCTAAGCAAAATAAGCCAGTCAGAGAATGATAAATATCACATGATCTCACTCATATGTGGGATATAATGATCAACATAATTTGATGAACAAGAATAGATCCAGAGAGAAATGGCAGGGGAGGGGCGGGGGTAAGAGAGCAACCAAAGGACTTGTACACGTGCATGTTAGCATAACCGAGGGACACAGACACTGGGGTGGTGGGGGCTTGCCCTGGGGTGGGAATGGCTGGGGGCATCAATTGGGGAAAAAGAAGAGAAATGTAAAACTTTAGACAATAAAAAAAGAATATTTTTTCCAATAGTTTTAATTTTTTCATAAAAATAACTTCAGTATTTTTCAAATTAATACATTATGGTCAATAAATTAAACATTGGTAACAAATTTCATGGAACCATACTTGCTATAATATTTTAGACCTTAACATTATTTAAATCTGTACAGAATAGAAATGTATCCCATTAAAAATCAAAGCTCCATCAAAATATTTCCCCCTAAGTTATAATATTCCAAAGCAAATTCTAGAATTTCAAAATTACATCAAATATACCATGTGAACTCATGATTTGCTCACTCTCTTGCTTTTATAATAACAATATTTAATATGTTCCTATTTTCAAGTTATTACTTAGTAATTGCAACATAAATGCTCCAAAGGGAGAACTCTTAGCTCTCCATTGGCTGAAGGTGTTGGTGAATAATTTCTAACTGATTTGAAAAAGTACAAACCAACTTTGTTTATGAAAAAGATGAATACGATTACAAAACACTTAGGCTGATTTATAAACAGTTCATCAAAGCTCACACAGTTCTAAAACTCAAATGAGGATGGCCATCAAAAAAAGTAGACACTGCCCGGCCAGCGTGGCTCAGTGGTTGAGCATCAACCCATGAACCAGAAGGTCATGGTTTGATTCCTCATCAGGGCACATGCCCAGGTTTCCGGGTTCGATTCCCAGTGTGGGGCATGCAGGAGGCAGCCAATCAATGATTCTCTCTCATCGTTGATGTTTCTGTCTCTCTCTCCCTCTCGTTTCCTCTCTCTGAAATTAATAAAAACATATTTTACATGTCCACCCATGCTTTTGAAAATGGCAGGGTTTTCTTCTTTTTCATGGCTGAATAATACTCACGTGTGTGAGCGTGTGTGTGTGCGTGTGTGTGTGTGTGTGTGCGCGCGCGCTCGCATCACATCTTCTTTATCTATTCATCCATTGATGGACATTTCGATTGTTTCCTTATCTTGGCTATTGTGAATAATGCTAGAATTAATACAGAAATGCAGATATCTTTTTTATATCCTGTTTTAATTTTCTTTTGATATATATCCAGAAGTGGGACCACAGAGTAGTTCAATATTTAATTTTGGAGGGAAACTCTTTATGTTTTCCATAGCGATTATAACAATTTACAGTACCACCAACAGTGCACAAAGATTCCCTTTCCCCACATCCTTGTCAAAACTTGTCCTTTTGTCTTCTTGACGGGAGTCACGCTAACAGATGTGAGGTGATATGGCATTTGGTTTTGATTTGCATTTCCCTAATGATGAGTGATGTTGAGCATTTTTTCATGTACCTGTTGGCCATCTGTATGTCCTGTTTGGAAAAATTTCTATTCAGATATTCTGCCCATTTTATAACCAGATTTCTTTTTCTGTTATTGAGTTGTTTGAGTTCTTTTTATATTTTGGATTTTGACCCCTTATCAGATATGTAGTTTGCAAACATTCTTTCTCATTCCATAGATTGCCTTTTCATTCTGTTCATTGTTTCTTTTGTTGTATAGAAGCTTTTTGGTTTAGTCTCACTTATCGATTTTTACTTTCGTTGCCTGTGCTTTTGGTGCCACATCCAAAAGTTTGTTGCTAAGTCCAATGTCAAGGAGCATCTTTCCTATGTTTTCTTCCAGGAGTTTTATGGGTCCAGGTCTTCTGCTTAAGTCTTTACTCCATTTGGGGTTTATTTTTGTGAGTGGTGTGAATAGGAGTCCAATTTTATTTTTCTGCATGTGGTTATCCAGTTTTGTCAACACCATTTGTCAAAGAGCCATCCATGGCTCCCTTGTCAAGTATGAGTTGACTGTATATGCGGAACTATATTTCTGGGCTCTCAGTTCTGTTCCCTTGGTCTACATGTCTATCTTCATTCTAGTACCACACTGTTTTAATTACTATCACTTTGTAGTATAGTTTGAAATCAGGTGTGTGAAACCTCCAGCTTTGTTCTTTCTTCTTGGGATTGCTTTGGCCATTTAGGGTCTTTTGTGGTTAAATACTATAACTTCTATGTTGATTGGTAGAGTATTTCAGCTGTGGTGAATACAACTACGAATTATGTGTGCACTACAACCAATGCCAAGTGTACGTCTGCCCCACTGGTTTCTTAATGTAGTAGAACGCTGTTTTCCCATGACTATGTCCTTCATCCCAGGTGGAACTGTATTCTCACAGTGAACACAGCTATCATTTTCTTCAAAACTGAGCCTGTTATTGAATTCACTAGAGGCCCATTGCACAAAGATTCATGCAATAGGCCTTCCTTCCGCTGGCTGCCAGCACCAGTTTTCCTCCAGCACCCGTGACCCAGGCCTTTGCTCCGGCTGCAGCAGAGAAGCCAAGCCTCTTCAGTCTTCAGTCTTGGCTCGGCGCCTGCATATGCAAATTAACCCACCATCTTTGTTGGGTTAATTTGTATACTCACTCCTGATTGGCTGGTGGGCATTGCAGGGTATGGTCAATTTGCATCTTTCTCTTTTATTTAGTGTAGATAGTCATGTCAGATGGTTTACCTCAACAGAATAATCTTCCAAAATTTTACTGTGATTCTAAGAATTGCATTAAAAACAATGGAGTCATATTTGGATTTAATCAATTTTCTGTTTGAAGCATCTGAAGAAAAGTGACATCATTTATGCTTGCAAAGTTCTATTATCGGAGCCAACATATTACCCGCTATTGCTTCACATTTTATACATGCACAAGAAAACCTGAAATAAAAAGAAGTGGAATTTGCTTAGAATAACTGTCATTTGATCTAACTGGAAACACAGCACTCCACAGATAGCATGTAAACACACCTTTCTCATCTGCCCATGCCACATAGTTCTCCTCCAGCACCATGTTCTAGAAATAATACTAACTTTTGAAGCATACATGGATACTTTTTCTGCAGGTTTACATCTTCTGGTTTTCTCATGGCCAGTGATAGTAGAAATGGTAAATGTTGATAAAATATTTGTGTAACTTATGTGCTCATAACTCAGCTTTTTGAAAGCTGAGTTCATGACTAATTTTTTTTTATTAAACATGCTTCTCTTTTTTAAAATATATCTTTATTGATTTCAGAGAGGAAGGGAGAGGGAGAGAGAGATAGGAACATCAATGATGAGAAAGAATCATTGATAGGCTGCCTCCTGCACCCCCCACACTGGGGATCGAGCCCACAACCCAGGCATGTGCCCTGACCGGGAATTGAACTGTGACCTCCTGGTTCATAGGTTGACGTTCAACCACTGAGACACGCTGGCCAGGCCATGCTTCTCTTTTTTGAGATTCTGGCTGCTGAGACAGTTCATGACAAAACAAAACAGTTAGCAAACAATGGAGAAACTAAATTCTTGTAGACTGCACCATGAATTACACCACCATGGCAAGTGCTGGGATTACTGTGATTTGCGGTGTGGATCACACGCAGCCTCCTCCCCTCACAGGTCACACACCTTCACCTTTCTTTCCCACGCTCTTCGCCTTGCGGATGGCGGGCCCCTCTGCCTCGCTATGGCCCTGCTGATGGGACCCCACTGACTACTCTCCCAGGAATCAGTTGGTCTGAACGCCGTCCATCTCACCCACGAGTGCCCTCCACCCTCCTCCTAAGGGACAGGGGCCAAGGACCCTCCCGTTGCACTTGATAAAGGTCGGAAGTGAGCAATGACGAGTGTGATCGGCTTTCAGATCTGACTGTGGTAACCAGACAACTGCTCCCTGCTCACAAGTCCCTGTGGAAGCAGGCAGTGAATGGAAGGCCATCCAACCTCCCCTGGCCCATTCGAGGGCAGTTTTCATAAAGATACGCACTTCGTCAAACATGCAGAAATCCTGGGTACGTGCTGAACGGACAGGCTCAGTGATGGAAGGCATCAGTGAAGGCCATCCTGGGAAACAGACTCAGTCACCCCGTCCATACAGCAGGCACTCACAGCGGCTCGCCGATTCCCAGGGTGGAGCGGAGTGGGGCGTCCATCCCAGGAGAGGGCTGGCCGTGGACACCTGCTGGACCTGCCCAGGAACCAGCCCTCAGAGTCAGAGCAGGTGCGACCTCGGAAAGGCCGAGCCGGGAGAGACAGGCTCTCCGTGCCAGAAAAGCCGAGTGAAGATGCTGGAGAAGAAAAGCTGACTTTCACGCAGTGAAACAAATCACAGACAAACTCCACTGCCCCAATCACTTCTGGGTTCCGCCAGCACTGTTTCCATCCTACACGCTCGTGTTCAGCGACTGTGGGTGTTCAAGAAAAATTTCTATTTTAACTGTGGCGATTACTTGCTTCCTTGTGATGGCTTCGTTCCTGTTCATAAAACTTCGCTGTTATTCATTGGCTCAGTATTTTTATGCAGCGCTGACCTGGAACATAAATAAATATCGAGGGGCAACACCTCTCGTTTCCATAGCAACAAATGAAAAGCAAACACTGGTCATTTAAGCATTTCCTTCCCCCAGGGGCACACCGCACCTGTGGCTCTGACCTGCACCCTGAGGAGAGATGGGTGGAGGAGGGATGGTCTCGGTCTGGGGAGCTGTGGTCTTGGTTGGAGAGTAAGCAGGTCTGTGAGGGAGGGGGTGAGGCCGTGAGTTCTGTTGGAGCCAGATTTGGGAGTTTAGTTTGTCAATAGTAAGTCAAGGTTTTGAGCCTGGGAGTAACACGAGAGAATGATGTTCGTAGGAAGCCCACACAGCCGTCCTTTGCTCTCAGCCATTAGAAGGGCGAGCAAGGGAGGTCTGGAAAGTTCCATGGTTCCGCAGATGCCAGGATGAGATCCAGAGAGCAAGGCAGCTCAGTGGATGGTTCCACAGGGTCCTGGACCCCCCGGGTGTGTGTTTCCCAGGCGTGAAAAAGTTCTCCAAGCTCGAGGCAGGAGGGTGAAAAAAAGCCACGACTTGTTAAAACTTAACGTTGTATTTACTTCCAAGAACATGATAAAAATAAAACTTTAATGCAAACTTCTTGCCTTAAAAATAAGGCATTTCCAGGTTCTTTGGTTTATTCTCTGTCTTCTTACTTACACGGCTGGGGAACATGTGAATTGGAGGTTTGGTGGTGGGAAGTATGAGCTTTCTAAAACAAAGGAGTATTTCCATGTCCAGGAAGCTAGCTAACCGGCGCTATATATTTTGATGTATATGATTTTCTAAGGCTCTGCGTTTACAGCCCGAATTCTTGTAACACTTAGGATTTATAGGGATCCACTATATTCTATTTTTTACCATAAAAATTTCTGCACTTTAGAAATTAAAAAAAAATATTTGAAGGAATAATTACTGCTTCATATCATGATATTCTATTCATTTGGGGTCACTCAATGTTTTCCATGTCAGCAACAAGAGAAATGAAGAAAATTGTGGGGATGTCACATGTCAGAATGACTCAAACATCGCTGTAATGAGACGGGATAAAGTGCATGTTAAGTTATGTTGTGTGAATTTCATGTCAATTAAAACCGCCTGGGAGCCCAGCAGCCAGGAGCCTGCGCCTCGTCTCCGGGGTGAGCGCGCACCCTCGGAGCCCAATGGGGAGAGGGCGGAGGCGCCCCCCGGGCAGGAGCACCGTCTCCCGGGCCGGCCTGTTCTCCTTCCCACGTGAGGAAGCCAGGCCTGTTGTTTCTCCACGGCGACCGAACCCCGTGCCGGCTTTGCCTCATCAGCTTGCCTTACGGGAGCCGCTGGCCCTGGTTCCCGACACAAAGCCGTGGCTTCCCTCTGAAGTGGCCCCCGTGGCTGTGCTCCTCCGCTCACCCACAGGTGCCCGCGCTCGGTGCCCAGGCCACTGGCGGCTTCTTCACAGGAAAGAGACGCTTGACAGGTCAGTGTCGGTAAACAGGCTCTACACCGCACGCTCAGCTCTGCCTGGACCTATGGGACCCCCAGGCCCCCTCAGCCCCGCTCCTCTGAGACCTGGACCTATGGGACCCCCAGGTCCCCTCAGCCCCCCTCCTCTGGCACCTGGACCTATGGGACCCCCAGGCCCCCTCAGCCCCCCTCCTCTGGCACCTGGACATAGGAGACCCCAGGCCCCCTCAGCCCCCCTCCTCTGGCACCTGGACCTATGGGACCCCCAGGCCCCCTCAGCCCCCCTCCTCTGGCACCTGGACCTATGGGACCCCCAGGCCCCCTCAGCCCCGCTCCTCTGAGACCTGGACCTATGGGACCCCCAGGTCCCCTCAGCCCCCCTCCTCTGGCACCTGGACCTATGGGACCCCCAGACCCCCTCAGCCCCCCTCCTCTGGCACCTGGACCTATGGGACCCCCAGACCCCCTCAGCCGCCCTCCTCTGGGACCTGGACCTATGGGACCCCCAGGCTCCCTCAGCCCCCCTCTCCCCTGGGACCTAGACATAGGAGACCCCCAGGCCCCACCCAGCCCCCCTCCCTTCGGACCTGGACATAGAAGACCCCAGGCCCCCCGCTCCTCTGAGACCTGGACATAGGAGACCCCCAGGTCCCCTCAGCCCCCCTCCTCTGGGACCTGGACATAGGAGACCCCAGGCCCCCTCAGCCCCCCTCCTCAAGAGCCGAGGTGCCCACAGGCCTGTGTTCCTGCACCTCACTCTGTGGTAGCAAGAGCACTCCAACCCCCTTCTGTGTGGAAAACTTCTGCTTCTCTTCCCACTCCTCTTGGGCCTCCTCCTCCCCCTCCTCTTCCTCCTCCCCCCTCCTCTCCCCCCCCTCCTCTTCTTCTTCCTCCTCCTCCTCCTCCTTCTACTCCTCCTCCTTCTCCTCCTCCTCTCCTCCTCCTCCTTCTCTACTCCTCCTCCTCCTTCTCCTCCTTCTTCCTGCTCCTCCTCTCCTCCTCCTCCTCTTCTACTCCTCCTCCTCCTTCCCCTCCTCCTTTTCCTCCTCCGTCCTCCTCCTCCTCCTCCCCCTCCTTCTTCTCCTCCCCCTTCTTCTCCTCCTCCTTCTTCTGCTCCTCCTCCTTCTCCTCCTTCTACTCCTCCTCCTCTTCCTCCTCCTCCTCCTTGTCTCCTCCTCCTCCTCCTCCTTCTACTCCCCCTCCTCCTCCTCCTCCTCCTCCTCCTACTCCTCCTCTTACTCCTCCTGCTCCTCCTCCTCCTCCCCCTCCTCCTCCTCCTCCTCCTTCTCCTCCTCCTCCTTCTCCTCCTCTTCTTCCTCCTCCTCCTCCTCGTCCTCCTCCTCCTTCTTTTTCTGCCACAGCTCTTAGGGAAGATTGGCACCAGTGTTTGGCACAGTGGTGGCCCCAAATGTGTGGGTACCTGGACACAGTGCTGGCTGCAGGCCCAGAGCAGGAAGCTGAGCTGGCACTCCTCGCCCCCCGCCCCTCCCGCCACCTTGTCACTGGGGCAGGGGCAGCCATGATCCTGGGGCTGAAAGGAATGTTCTTCCCTGGGAATCCCCAGGGCCCCTCCCTGCAGGTTTCTCAGTGCGGCCCCTCAGCAGGCTCCTCCCCGAGGGCTCCATTGAGAAACTGAGAAACGCAGCCAGCCCAGCCTCCGCTGTCCCATTCCTCCCTCCGCACCATGTGACCCGCTGTCCCCGCAGGTGTCAGTCACCTCATTTGCGGGCTGTCTCTCTGCATGCGCATCACTGGAAATGCGTTCAGTTAATGAGCACATTCGTGTGCGCCCAGGAAGGGCATTGAAGTGTATAAAGGCGATTTTCCTGCATGTTCACATCTTTTTACACCCTCAGCTCAAGTTCTGTGCACACACGCAACTCACGTGGACACACGCATCCTCTACAGCCATTCAAACTCACCAGCTCCGCTTTCTCCACTCTGTTTCTCGCGTGCCGACTGGAACCTCACCTCATGTTAAATGTGTGTCCGCTCTGGCAGTCACACACCTGCCAAGCTTCCCTGGATCACAGCAGTTCAAGCCCTTGATGGGAGCGTTATGACGTGCGTGGCTCCCGCTGTGGGCCAGTTTAGGGGTCACTCAGGGCAGCGCGAGGGGCCAGGCAGCCGCTGGCAGAGGGGCGCTGGGGCAAGGCTGTGCATATGCTTCTATGTTCCTCTGTATGTGTTTTGTGAATGTACGTGGCTGTACGGCCGAAACTGGGTGGAATTTAGTAAAAGGAGCACAGCCTGTACAAACTACATTGATTTTTCATTTTCTGGATCTCTTTGAGGCTAACTAAAGTGAATTCACATTTTTAATATGAGATGGGATGACAGGACCCATAATTCCCCTCCTCCTCTTTTCTATGAACATTATCAGGTCTCACGGTCTCGGCGGCCACCTCTATCCCCGTAATTGCCATCCATGTCCCCATTCAGGGCTGCTGTCAGGAACTCCGGGGTCACGTGCTGACCGGACCAGCATGGCGGTGAGGGAGCTGTGTGCCCGCCAGCTCAACAGAATCCTTATTACCCCATCCTGCTGTTCCCCCCCATCAATCAAAAACAAAAGTTGCTTCCTGACTTCCCTCCCCACTCTCCTTAACAAATACCCCAAATTTCCTGCCCATTTCTCCTGAGTAATTATTTCCTTAAAACCCCCTTCACCTCCTACGTTCATTTGTCCACATCCTCATCTTTCGCGCCCGTGTTAGTACACTCATTCCTGACTATCTCCCTTTTCCTCTTCTCTCTCTTAACTAGCCCCCGAAGTTCACATGGCCTTATTTTCAAGAAACACATGACTTCCATCATGTTACTACTTGGGTTAGAATTTTTAAAAATTATTCTTGAGAAAAAAATTTAATATTTCAAAATTTTAAAAATTTCCAAAATTTTCCCATTCTACTGTTAAACACGAACCGTTGGTCTGGCCCCAAAGTGACTGATCCCGTCGCCGGGACCTGCCGTGTTACTTCCCGTTTGGCATGGCCGCTTCCGCAGGCTGAGCTGGAATGCCACCTGTGCTGTGAAGCCCCCTGATCACCACCGCCATGACAATGTCCCTCCAGGACACCTGGGTCCCGCTCTGGTTCCGTTATTAGCTGCGGCCTGTACCCTGTCGTTCTGCAGAGGTTATATGTTGCTCTGCAAGAGTTGGGCTACATGCTCTCATGTTTGATCACTCCAAGTGATTCAAATGTGCAGCATATTCTATTTCTATACAGCAACTCATTTGCATTCGACGTTCACTCTTTCTTGTTGCATCGGAAGACTTGACCTTCCAAACTGCAAGTTCATTAGCGGCAGAGCTATATATTCCTATCTCAGCAACACGGTTCTCCACGCACAGCAACCACACATATTAAAATATTTGGAATTAGTAAAATCTCAGATCTATCAGCTGCCACATTTAGTACATCTTAGTAACAGTTGCTCACGGGTTAACCTGCTGACTCCAGGATTCTGCATCTGCTAAGCCGAAGGCCAGAAGCTCTTCCCAGAGTTAGAATCTGTGAGGCCCAGGTACCCGGGAAACGGTCTCCTGACTCATAGGGGAAGTTGAGCCAAAAAAACAAGGAGTGCTATGGGGAATGGTAACCTTTCCTCTTACCGCTTCTTTCCCAGCGTGATGAGCCACACATCCATCACAGCACAGGGAGCCCCTTCATCGCGGCCTTGGTCCCAGCACCCCCGCCCGATTCCTTTCGCGCAGCTGTCTCTCTGAACCGGAGTGGTTCTGAGCTGTCAGTATTCTATCAGCAGCATGAATCCTGACAAAATGTTCCTTCTCCGTAATGACGGAGCGGATGCTTAGGAGTGTGGCTGAGTTGTTGTAGTTTGGGGAAATCCATCCACGTGGACACCCCTGTGAGCAGGGAATGTGCAAGGCGAGCTTCTAGCAGCAGAAACCGGTGATGACCCAGCCCATCCTCCGGACTTGCCTGTGCGGAGAGTCATCAAACCTCTAGCTCTGTAGTCTTGGGTCTACACCACGCATTGGCGATGTAGGCAGAGGGCAGAAGGCCGTGGCGTTTCAAAGAAGGTGGTGATCGTAAACACCTGGGACAATCCAGAAAGCCTTTCTGAAGGGCGGGTGGAATCCCCAGGGGCCAGGGGATGGGGCGTGGGCGGGGGGGCGGGAGGATGAGGGGGGTGTAAGACCTGGGGGAGGGGGAGGAGCAGGTGCAGGCTGACAGGGACACGCTGGACCTGCCTGGGATCTGAACGGGCTGGAAATGCCCAGGCTTCACAGGGCATTTTAGCGGGCGCCACACCATCCGCCTAACCTTCTCTTCCAGTCGGATGCGGTGCGCTGTCTGGACCCTGACTCCCGGGTGACGGAGGCCCACAGGTGTCCGCTGGAGTCACACCGCCCCTCTGTGTGGGAACTCCAACTCGCCCCTGCGTGCTGTGCAGGCACAGCCTCTGTGGGGTCCTCACTTTCACTAACTGGAAAGGGATTATTAATTCAAAAGCTAATGCTGGTGGTGGGCTTTCCTTTTAAATTTTAAATAGTTTTCTCCTTAAAACACACGCACACACAGCAGAGAGAATGCAGAGTAAGATGAGGTTTTATTTTAACCCCACGTGATTTCTATTGTCTTATCTCCACTTCCCTTCCTCTGCATCACATGCTGTGTGTGTGTGCACATATATGTGTGTGCGTATATGTGTGCATGTATGTATGTGCACATATATATGTGTGCGTATGTGTGTGTGTGAAAGAGAAAGACTTAAAGTTAATAGGCATTAAAAGACAATTAAAATAGGGGAAAATGATAAATCCAGGATGCAAGAAAGGCACAGTTAGTGGTAAAGTTTCCTTCGCAGTATCAGCTCTTAGCAGGAGGGTGAAGAGAGAGGGGGTGACTAATGTGCTCTCGGTGCAGTTATATGACCTTGTCTGGAGTTTGGGAAAGTCTCCTGAAGACCGTAAAGCATCGGTGACCTCATGGCGGGCTGGCCGCCCTCCGACGCTTTCTGATTCTTTCCACGTTGCCTCTCGGACCTGCTCCAGGGCCACGGGCCACAGCGCGCTTCCTGGGCGGACGTGGAGGAGGAGCACGGGAGGAAGTGCCACGTGCGGGGTGCCGTGTCCCTGAGCGGTACTTACACGGTGTGTGTTTTTGAAAGTAAACTGCTATTTTGCTATTTAGCAATCCTTCACTTCCCTATGTCTCACTGGCCAGGTGGAATAACGATGACTTTTGGAAGTTTCTGGACCTTAATACAGAAATCTTCCTGTTTTAAAGCTTATAGAAGGAAATCATTATGTTAATTATCCTTGAAACATGGAGATAAGGAAGATAATCTCCTTCCTGGCGCCTCAGGAAGTCTTCGGAGAAGGACAGTGCGTATCTCGAGCTTAGACAAGGCCGCGGGCAGCGGAGTTCCCGTCTCATTGGCGGACCCCTTCCCGCCGCGCTCTCCACTTGGCCCCTCGCTCCTGATGCTGCTGGGCTCCCAGCGCGGCTTCACAGTTTGGATGAGCTGCTAAACTTGGCGTTGAGTAAGGTGCACGAACAAAGAGAAGAAACCTTTTTATCTCCCTCATAGTTTGAAAGACTGTGGATGTATATTATTCTAATATGTGTGTGTAAATTGTGAGGGGAAATATTTAACTTTTGCTTGTTGTTCATGTGTTCCAGTGGAAATGAGCGGGAGACCCGTTCTATGCATCTGCCTTGTTAATGTAAAAAATGCTGCCTAGCTCGTGCATACAAACGGGAACGAACCATCATGGCAAAGTGACGGTTTAACCTTCGTGACGTGCATGCAACCACCTGGCACCTGGTCAACTGGTATCGACGCAGGAAAACACACATTTCCCCTCAGAGCCCCAAGGGCAGAGGTCTCACCAGCCTCTCTGCCGCCTCCACTCTGCTGAGGCCGCAGCCCCTCCCTGGCGCCGGTTTCACTGCACAGAGTGGGGCACCGGTGTCTTGCCGAGGTACGTGCAGGCCAGAGAGGCGCAGGGTGCTTCCTGCAAACACACAGGCCTGTCTGGAAGCCCAGGGTGTGTGAACCTTTTTCCACGAAAAGACAAAAAATGCTATTTTATCTTTGAGAATTTAAATGCATAAAACTTGTGGGTAATATATTAAGTAGCAAATATAATACAATAGACACTGATATTAAGTAGTAAATAGAATACAATTACAGTCAAGGTACTTGTTATATAATAAAATATGGTCTATATACATAAAAGCCTAAGCAACCATTATGACCGGTCAACCGAATGATGAGTTGACTGGTCACTATGACAACGCACTGACCATCAGGGGGCAGACACTCAACACAGGAGCTGCCCCCTGGTGGTGAGTGTGCTCCCACAGTCAACCTCTTGCAGCTGGCCAACCTCCCGAGGTCCCTCCCCCTGCTTGGTTGGCCCCCTTCAGCCCCAATCACCAGCCAGGCCGAGGGACCCCCCCACACACACGTGCACGAATTCATGCACTGGGCCTCTGGTATAAAATAATGAGTTTGCTGAATTCACTATGTAGACATTACATAGAATATAAAATAACATTAATTCACTAATGTTGCTTCCCCCCAACCCATGTCTGCGCCATCACACATTTTTGGGGTCTGACTAGGGAAGAGTTGAGATGGCATATTTGGCCTGTGATTGGCCGTAGCTTCCACGTGGAATTACTCCTGGCAAGGTTTCACAAGGACACAGCAGCGCTGAGCTGGGAGGCAAGACTGTGTGAGTCAGGGTGCCACCATCTGACCCTACCCCGTGTTATCTCTCATGCACGGTGATCTGCTCACAGGCCTGACCCCTTAACTCAAAGCCAGGTGGTCTCTGCTGAGCCCTGTCAGCAGCAGCCACTTCGCCCCAGCCCCAGCCAGCTCCCTCAGCTCACCTCGCTCAGCTCTGCTCCGAGCTGCCCCACTGGTCACAGGCAGCCGTGAGCCCTGCTCCCTGCTCCGCACACTTCCCAACTCGGTGCTCCCTCAGCGGAGGTGATCTTGGCTAGTCACAGCACTACTGGTTTGGGCTAATTATTGCCTGGAGCCCTGATGTTCATGAAGATAATATAAAACCCAGAAAACCAGTTCAAGGGAGTCATCTATTCAGACTTTTAAAAATTAGCCCTGGCAAGGCTGCAGGTTTGATCCCCAGTCAGGGAGCACGCGGGAGGCAGCCAATTGATATGTCTCTCACATCAATGTTTCTCTCCCTTCCTCTCTTTTAAAGAACATAAAAACATACTCAGGTGAGGATTTAAAAAAATAATTAGTTACTACAGATGAAAACATCAAATATCATAATTTTTATTGTCCCAATAAGAAATGACATTGTAGAGTCCTTGACATATGAAGAGAGGGCCTGGAGTCTGTAGGCAAAAATAAAAAAGAAAAAATACAGGGCGGGGCATAGAAACTGAAAAATTAGGTTTATAGAGGTGAGGATGCAAAACACAGAGTTTATTCTTGTGTTATTATTTATTAATTATGGTGTTACATATGAACAACTGTAAGCCGGTTTTGCCCCACGCTGTCATACATGGAACTGTTAGGCAGCTAAGAAAAATTTTATGTTAGGTTTTCCCACTTTGTTGGCTTTTAAAAATGTGTACTTTGCAAGGAAGTACTTTACCATCCTAAACAGAAATTTACTTCTGTACCTAAGTTTACATTAATACTTTATGTGCTCTTTTTATTATAGGAAGTTCTCAGAATTGTGTAAGATGCAAATTCACAATTTAGGTCAGTCCCTGAGTGGGTCCAATTGTATCCAATCTCCATGATGCAGGTGCTCAGGCAGATGAATGCCGTGGAATAATTTCCCGCAGGTTACACGGCGAGAATGCGGTGAGCCGGGACTGCTGAGCCCAGCGAGGGTGGCGCTAACTTCTCCTGGTAACAGGGGTCCAAGGCCCGTGGTGTTGGCTGCACATTCCGTCTCTAGGGGAGCCTAAAACTACCACTGCCTGGGCCCCGCCCCTAACAATGAACTCATCATCTCTTGGAATCTGAACTCTGGTATATTGTTGAGGCTCCCAGATGACCTGAAGTGTGAGAATCACTGTGCTATCCTGTGTCTTATCAGCCGAATGTGCTGGCTTTGGGAGGGAGTGTTCCTAGTTCCTAAGGCAGTCGTACTATATGAGCAATGTGATTGCAGACAGCGGTGCCGACACATTCCTCAAGGTACTCGTAATACCGCCGGGTCCACGTCTTGGCAGTGCAGCTGCAAACTCGGCTCCAGTCAGGTTATGGGACCAACCCTGCTCTCAGCCAGAAGCTTAAAGAAGCCGAGGTCTGGGTCCTCAGCCACGTAACATCCCAGGTCCATTGCCGACCTACGCTGCCCGCTCTGCCCTCATGTCTGTAATCACTCCTCCCAACTAGGCAGCCTCACAGCCTCACATGTAGTTCAGCTTCACCAAATGACCCAAATTGTAGCCAAATCTTTACTCTTTCAATCTCACCTTTAATATTCATCAAATCATTTCACACTCCATCTTTAGCTCACACTGTTTCTTGGATTTTACATACAAATGTGCAAACTTTGTGTGACTCACAATATAATTTATCTGTAATGTGTGTGTTGTTGAATTATCTTGAAAATCAAAGATTTGAGTTCACTTTAAATTGGAATGTGAAGGAAGTATAGTATTTTAAATATGTGATAAAAAGCAAGTGGAAAACATTAGAAAATGATTAGAAAGAAAGGCATTGTTAACTAATAAAATGTATTTCTTTTGTTGATAAGTCCAAAGAATTGCTCCTTGCTGGGTAAATCTATCCATCTCTACTCTTTGTCAATGTCAGCACCATGCTAAAAACCATTTTTGTTTGGAATGTGTGTTATTCTTTTATGCTATTTACAACATTGTATGCCAAAAAGGAGAAAAACAGAAAGAAACTTGTCAGGACTACCTTTTTATTTTCTTCTCAGTGGGACTTAACACACGATGGGCGTCTCTTCTTTGTATCCTTGGCCACAACACAGGTCTGTGCATGTCGGGATGGCAACAGATGTCCGTGGAGTTGCTTCAGGGGTCCGTGACCCTGTCACCGGGCGGGGCAGAGGCACCTCAGAGCTTCATGTCCGAGCCCAGCGGCATCGCCAGGGACAGTCACGTAATCCCAGCGTGTGGACTGATATTGGCCGGAGCTCCACTCTCTTGCTGAGCTAGTGTCCGCTTACTTCCTTTGGCTCCTTCACTCGGTTTTATCGCGATGTGATCCATTTCCTTCATTGTCATGCGCACTCGATGGTAGGCCATCAGTCTTTAACACCATGGACTGGGAACTCCCGCCAATTCCGAGACAGGTGTCCCGTCACGCTCACAGTGCTGAGGGCACCTTAAGTAAGAGAACCAAGTGTTACACTAATTGAGCTCCTCCTCCTGGGAAGGACATACCAGGAGGGGGTAAAGCGTTTATGGGCAACACCAGACATAGATGAGTCCTTGGTTATTTGTTGATGATGAGTTATATCTTGCGAGCCTGGTTGGTAACCAACCGACTCAACGTCAAAGGGGAAAAAGAGGGGAAGTCAGATTTTCAAGGGAAGATGCTTACTGAGAGCTAATAAAACTGTTAGACGAGGCTGTAACTATGGAAGCTGGTTGCTTGGTCCTGTTGTTTGTGTAGTTCTTTGGGAAGTGGCTGATGTGGGTTGTATGATGTTTATTAGCATCACTTGAATGGAATCAGGAAAAACTCTCATTCTTATTTACTGTTTTCTTCTGGACATCGTGATGTAAATTATAACAATGACATTCCAATATCAGTATTTTAGTGTCCATTGTTTCTGGGCTCCCAGTGAGTCAGATCTAGGTAGGGGCTCTGGACAAGGGGCGGGTCCTTCGGGACTAGCAGGGATGTGGGACACAGAGCGAGTCCAAGACAGAGAGGCGGAGATGAAAAACCAATATGCAGGCTAACCTGCTTCTTTGCTCAGTGGCTAGGAAGAGGCAGGATCCGGGTAGAAGGCGAGATGCTGGAGAAGCATGACGGAAAACTGGAGGGAGCCTTAGGACAAAGAAAAGGGGACCCTTTGAGCCGGTTCCTGGGTCCCCTGTGTGCAGCTGTGAGGGGTCCTCCGGGTGCAGCTGTGAGGGGTCCTCTGGGTGCAGCTGTGTAGGTTCCTCTGGGTGCAGCTGTGCAGGGTCCTCCGGGTGCAGCTGTGCAGGGTCCTTTGAGTGCAGCTGTGAGGGGTCCCCTGTGTGCAGCTGTGAGGGGTCCTCTGGGTGCAGCTGTGTAGGTTCCTCTGGGTGCAGCTGTGAGGGGTCCTCTGGGTGCAGCTGTGAGGGGTCCTCTGGGTGCAGCTGTGAGGGGTCCCCTGTGTGCAGCTGTGCAGGGTCCTCTGGGTGCAGCTGTGTAGGTTCCTCTGGGTGCAACTGTGAAGGGTCCCCTGTGTGCAGCTGTGCAGGGTCCTCTGGGTGCAACTGTGTAGGGTCCTCTGGGTGCAGCTGTGCAGGATCTTCTGGGTGCAGCTGTGTAGGTTCCTCTGGGTGCAGCTGTGTGAGGTCCTCTGGGTGCAGCTGTGAGGGGTCCTCTGGGTGCAGCTGTGAGGGGTCCTCTGGGTGCAGCTGTGCAGGGCCCTCTGGGTGCAGCTGTGAGGGGTCCTCTTAGTGCAGCTGTGCGGGGTCTTCCGGGTGCAGCTGTGCGGGGTCAGAGACCTGCATTTGGAGGAGGCTGGGTCTTTCAGGTGCTCCCATGGCTAGTGAACGCGAGTTCTGGAAATCTAATCTGCCCTCAGGATCTCTCCTCTGAGAATCGCATGTCTTTCTGGATCCACTGTCTGTCGGTGGCCTCACTCTTCTCGTTCCACATCGACCTCACACTTATTCCAAAACCTGGGGCTAATCTTATTGATGCACAATTTAAAACAATTTGCTGTTTCCCATCATCCATTTCTGCACATGAGCCCGGATCTTCGAGGGCCTGGCCTTGCTCTCTGGCACTGCCTGTCACATCCTCTGTGACCAAGGTCAACGTGTCCTCCGTCCCTAACACGGCCCCTGCGTGTCAATAAGCTCACACAGAGGTGTGGATGGAGCGATGACTACACGCCGTTATTGAAGGCGTCTTCCTCAGGAACCATTACCTGTCCAGTCACACTTCTCTTTCCCGGACATCCCCGTCTCTACCACTTTACTTGTACCATCCAATCTTCATAAAACTCTGCAAAGGTACCCAGATACTCAACAAATAATTGGGAAATGGATGAATAAGTAAGCATAAACTCTGGGCTCTTTTTTTGTATGTGTAACATCATGTAACTGGAGAAAGTTCACCTTCAAAATGAAAGGCTTCCCATGAACAAACCTCTGTCACAAATCCAGTTTTCCTGGAGGGCCGCACCCCAATCGCCCCCCTTGGGGGATACTTCCTGTAGAGCAGCTTCTCAAGGCAGCCGGCAGCTGCCTGCTTCCAGGGGCCAATGGGCCTGAAGAGCTGCTCCTAGTTGAGCAATTGATTAATTAGCACTTCCTACCTTCACAGGGAGTGAGAACTTAGAGAGAATTACTGTGCTAATAAGCTCACACTTTTCCTATTTTAAACTGTTTTCAGTTGGGGAATACAAATCCCTGAGATAAGAACATGCAAATTTTAAATCTTCTCATCTGTGCACGATGCAAAGTAGGTCAGGCCTGAGCATCTCCGTGGCTCATCCCCCGATGAGCAATGGGATAATTTGGGATGATTCCTGCTCACGTTTGCTTTTCAAGTCTGCAGAGTATTTGATGAGTAATTTCACATCACAGCACATAAAGGGACAGAGAGCCCTGAGCAAGGTAGAAAAAAGGGAGAAAGAAGGCCACGTGTCCCCTCCCTACTGGGCAATTCTCATAAGGAGTTAAAAGTCATGTGCCCATCAACAGACAATGTCTACTGGGCCACCAGACCATGTGGTGACCATCTGCATGTCCATGGAGCTATGACGTTTACGGAAAACAGTTAGCGTACGTTTCTATATTCACCACAGACATTTACATGCAAAGCGAGTCTCCTGATACTTGCCCAAGGAAACACAGGAGGGACAGAATTGACCTAAGGAGCTGGTCTGCGTCAGCAGAGACGTGCCCCAGGGTGTGAGTCCTCCTGGCGGTGTGTGATGAGCTGCAGGTGACGGTCATGGGTGGCGTTATGATGCTGTGCATGTTTTAGAGACAAAAGCCAGTAATCAGCCATAGAGTTAAATAGCACTTTGAAAATGACTTTGACCCCCATGAGACGTTTCAAATCTATAAAAGAAATAAGCTTTGGTATATATTTAAGTGGGGAAATAGGAAATTTTCTTAAATATATACTTAATGTAAAAATCCTATCTAATAAAGAGGGAATATACAAATTGACCATCATGCTGTAACAAGATGTCTGTGCCCACAGTGGAGGCTGAGTTCCCATAATGAGCCTTAACGAGCAATCAGCAGGGACCTGAGGCTCCCCCCTCCCACCGCCTGATGGGGCTTGACAGGGGACTTCAGGCCATGTCCCCCACCTGGCAGGGCTTGATGGGAATGGGGCTGACCAGGTCTGGTTCTAGCCCAATGGGGGTGGGGCTGGCCAGGTCTGGGTCTTGTGCGATTTTGAGGCACATGTGGGTGGGCAGGGACTTGACTCTGGTTCCCATGGCATGCCCCAGACTCTGACAGGAGGGATATTTTTATATACATTTTACTAATTTTCTTTCATCTCTGGCACTTCTATTATAGAGAAAGGGCAAATAGCAATATTAAAATATTTCCTTTAATTAATTCCCTTTTAATGTGCATGGATTTCATGCACTGGGTCACTAGTATAATATAAATAAATATACATATACACAAATATATATTAATACTAGAGGCCTGGTGCATGAAATTCGTGCATGGGGGAAGTGTGTGTCCCTCAGCCCAGCCTGCACCCTCTCTAATCTGGGACCCTTTGAGGGATGTCTGACTGCCCGTTTAGGCCCGCAGTCGGACATCCCTCTCATAATCCAGGACTGCTGGCTCCCAATTGCTTGCCTGCCTGCCTTCCTGATTGCCCCTAACCGCTTCTACCTGCCAGCCTAATCACCCCCTAACCACTCCCCTGCCAGCCTGATTGATGCCTAACTGCTCCCCTGCCAGCTTGTTTGCCCCTAACTACCCTCCCCTACAGGCCTGGTGACCCCTAACTGCCCTCCCCTGCAGGCCGGTCCCCCACAACTGCTCTCCCCTGCAGGCTTGATCACCCCCAACTGCCCTTCCTTGCAGGCCTGGTCCCTCCCAACTGCCCTCCCCTGCTGGCCATCTTGTAGTGGCCATCTTGTGTCCACATGGGGGCAGTCATCTTTGACCACCTGGGGGCAGCCATCTTGTGTGCTGGAGTAATGGTCAATTTGCATATTACTCTTTTATTAAATAGGATTAGATAGGATAGAAGCCTGGTGCATGGGTGGGGCCCAGCTGGTTTGCCCTGAAGGGTGTCCCTGATCAGGGTGGGGGTTCCCTTGGGGTGTGGGGCAGCCTTGGCAAGGGGCCTATGGTGGTTTGCAGGCTGGCCACGCCCCCTGTCGACCCAAGTGGAGGCCCTGGTATCTAGGATTTATTTATCTTCTATAATTGAAACTTTGTAGCCTTGAGCAGAGCCAAGCCTCCTGCTTGCTCCATGGCCGCAGCCATTTTTGTTGGGATTTATTTATCTTCTATAATTGAAACTTTTGTAGCCTTAAGCAGAGGCCAAGGCAGGCCAGGGCTGTAGAAACTTGGCTTCCTCCATTGTCGGGGGCAACTCAAGCCTCCTGCTTTCTCCAGCTCCATGGCTGCTGCCATTTTTGTTGGGATTTATTAATCTTCTATAATTGAAACTTTGTAGCCTTGAGTGGAGGCCTAGGCCAGCCAGGGTGTGCAGGAAGCTTGGCTTCCTCCATTGCCCAGGAAACCCAAGCCTCCTGCTCGCTCCGTGGCTGCAGCCATCTTGGTTGGGTTAATTTGCATACTCGATCCTGATTGGCTGGTGGGCATGGCTTGTGGGTGTAGTGGAGGTACAGTCAATTTGCATATTACTCTTTTATTAGATAGGATAAAATGGCACTGTGGAACTCATTTAATCTATCTTTATAATGCTCATTTTAAAAAAGCAAAAATAGCAATCCCTAAAGTGTTCTATTTAATATATTACTTTGTATTATAATGCTATTCAATCTATTAACTTAAAGTGAGTGTATTTATTATTAACTGACATGCATGCATTTCTTAGACATCATTTTCTTTCCAAACAGAATGTCTAGAAATTATTGGTAATAAAAAAAAGGATAAGATTTTGCTCTCATGCTATTTATTACTTCCTTATCTTTACTCTGTAATATTGGCAGTGGAACTCGGAAATAAGAGAGGACTCCCCCATAACTATGAAAACGAGCTACATACAGAGTGAAATCAGTATCCACAGATGGCAACTTATAAGACAGGCACCATCCAGGCGGCAGCTGGATGAGAGGGCTGGGAACTGAAACACGTGTGTGTGTGTGTGTGTGTGTGTGTGTGTGTGTGTGTAGCAGAGGTGGGAAACTGAATCATGTGTGTGTGTGCGAGTGTGTGTGTGTGTGTGTGTGTGTGTGTGTGTGTAGCAGAGCTGGGAAACTGAATCATGTGTGTGTGTGTGTGTGTGTGTTTGTGTGTGTGTATGTGTGAGTGTGGGTGTGCAGCAGGGCTGGGGAACTGAATCACGTGTGTGTGGGTGTGTGTGAGTGTGTGTGCTGGGGAACTGAATCGTGTGTGTGTATGTGTGTGTGTGTTTGTGTGTGCGTGTGTGTGAGTGTGGGTGTGTAGCTGGGCTGGGGAACTGAATCATGTGTGTGTGTGTGTGTGTGTGCGTGTGTGTGAGTGTGGGTGTGTAGCTGGGCTGGGGAACTGAATCGTGTGTGTGTGTGTGTGTGTGTGTGTGTGCGATGAGAGTGGTGGACTTGTGAAGACAGGCTGTGTTCATGTGCACGGTGCACAGAACTAAGACAGTTATGGACCCACAGTGCTTCCATTTGAATCCAGAACAAAGCAGTCATGGACCCAGAGTGCTCCGCCGAGCCCAGCACCTTCGAGGACGGGGTGCTGAGTCCAGAAAGCTGGGGAGAACCAGGAACCACTTGAAGGTCTAGCTTACAGGATGACGCTGCAGTTTGATGCCACCCGCTGCTTGTGGCACTGCCCTTTCTCCAAGGAAACCTTTGCCTCCCTGCTCATGGCCCTGACCCTGGAGGAGGGACCAGAGTGTGGGTGAGGACGCTGGACTGTGGCCGCACTCTTCAAGGTTAATCGGTTGTCCTGGACACTGTTGTGAGTGTACACGTGGGCTTTCTGGCTCACCTGTCAGTCTCCTCTGGCCGCGGTGACATGAGGCCACCGTCTGGATCTACTCCACTCAGGGCCCAGGCGCCGGATCCCTGGGTTGGAGACGCAGAGACCATTATGCTTCACAGTCCCTGCTTAGCTGAGCTGCGGAAGAATCAACAAAATAACAAAAACCAGTTCAACCCCTGTCACCACGACGGAGACATCTTTCTACTTCATTTCAGTAAGTAAACTTAAACGTTGGTTATGAGCACGATGAAGCTGTGATGGCACCTCCCTCCCTGCTGGGTCTGAGCACACCACTGTGCTGACTCCCGAGAGCGATCTTGTCTGAACGTCCCGTGGCTAAGCGGGAGCAACCCTGGCTTCGGTAATGGAATCATGTTTAAAAAGTGGTAATTGTTTCAAGACAGAGAGAGTAAATCAAAATGAGTTTCAACAACAGAACTTCTCCCACTGCAGTGATGCCTGGAATCAAAGAATCCCTCGCCCTGACTTTAAACAGTTGCTCATTTAACATGTTGGTATTGTTGTTACATTTCTCAACGAATGGAAGCTTCACAGTGGGAGATTTCATGAGACACTCCTGACCAATCAGAGCGCTCGGTGATGCTCTCGGCCCAACCTTCCCAAATGATGTGGAGTCTCTGATAAATGTAATTCTCACGCCCTTCTCTCCAGGGGCAGGGCCCGCAAATCCCTTTCCTGTAGCTCGCTTGGTCTCTGCTCCCCACCGAGCCCGAGCCCTTCCTTCCCGTTAGACAGTGACTCCCCGCCTGATCGCGACCATTTTCTTTCTCTGTTAGTTACTATGTTCTGTGTTTAGCAACGAATAGGAGGCTCGGGGAGAGGCAGACCCCTCCCACAGGGCGTCCTCAGGCAGCCACGTGCGCAAGGGTCCCCCCACGGCCGGCCCCCCGGGCAGCCTGCTGTCACAGCCCAGCCGGGAACCTCCGCTCTTCCTGCGGGGCATGTGCCCCCCTGTGCCCAGAGGACGCTGGCAGTGTGACCGCCAGCTGCCCCGCACCGGCCCTCTGCGTGTCCATTGAGTCACCCAGTAATGGTGGCATTTATTTGTTTACTAAGCAACTCCACAAGGTCGCCACTTTCATGTACATTTTCTTTCTCAATCACCACCCGGCCGGCCTTGAGAGATGGTGGCCTTCAGGTTTTGCTGTCACCGTGCGCTCCGTGGTGTCTAGGTGTCCCCAGGAGCGAGGAGGCGACGGTGTCCGTTTTCCCACAGGAATCCAGCCTCCTCGCTCCTCTGCCGTGGTCTGTGCCTGGGAGGCTGAACTCTGCAGGCCCATCGCCCGGCTCCTCGCCCTCGGACTCCAGCTGGGTCCAGCCGGTGGGAGCACCAGGTCAGAGGCTGGGACTGCCCCCTCCTCCCCACCCCCGCAGCCCCTCAGGGTCCTCTGGGTTCTGGGCACAGCTGCTCTCTAGGACTCCAGTCCCGCTGGGGTCCCGTTCCCAGGGCCCGAGTTCTCCCAGGTTCTGTGGTACCACCCCGTCCTCGCTCCTCCTTTTCCCGTCTAGGACAGCAGTGGCCTCCTGCTGTGCCTGTCCCTGGAGCTCCCCAGTCCCCGGATCCCCACACCTACCCCCCCACCGGCCCCACGTCTCGAATTCAGCTCCCTGAGTGTCTGCTGTAACGACCTGGGGGGGAGGGGGGAGAACAGGGGGACTTGGTGCCGCCCCTGGGGTATCCGAGCAGACCCACACTAAACTCCCACAAAATACACGGGAACTGCCATCATAGAAGAATAAGGAGGCACACCCCAATATGTCCCCGCCCCTAACGATGAGACGTAATGAATGATGCACAGGAACCTTTAAAGGTGGGAGGGGAGCGGTTCCCGCAGCAATGGGCCCCGAGGGACCCCCGAGCCTCATTCCTCTTTATGGAGGGGAGCTGGGCCGCCCTGAGCAGGCCTGGGCCGGCAAGTCCCACAAAGAGCCTTAGTGGGCGGGCTGGGGCCAGTCCCAGTCTGAGTCCCCAGCCAAGTGCTCCTTCCTCCTTCCTCCTCCCTCCCTCCTCCCTCCTCCCTCCACCCTCCTCCTTCCTCCTTCCTTCTTCCTCCCTCCTCCTTCCCCAAGGAGCCTCGAGCCTCCTGGGAGAGAGGGCCTCAGGCGTCGGTGACAGCCCTCGTGCCCTCTTCATCGACAAGCCACGTCTCTCCTGGCAGGAGAGCAGAGTGTGAGCCTGAAAGCGTGGCCTCCTCTGCCCCCGGCGCCCGCCAGATGGAGAACATGGGGCGCCAACCACTCGTGTGCATGTCCGCAGAGCCCTGGGAACCGCACCCTCCTCCCCAGAGAGGACCTTCTCCCAGTTCAGTCAAAGCTGCCGCTCTGAGGCGTCCTTCCTCCTTTCCTCCGTTACTGCAGCCAGAGCGAGCAGGTGCGCGCACATGAGAGAGAGAGTTGGGGAGAGAGAGAGAGAAGAGGGGGGGGGGAGAGAGAGGGAGAGGGAGAGGGGAGGGGGAGGGGGAGGAGGAAAGGGAAAGGGAAAGGGAGGGGAGAGGGAGAGGAAGAGGGAGAGAGAGAAGGAGGGGGGAGGAAGAGGAAGAGGGAGAGGGAGAGGAAGAGGGGAAGAGGGAGAGAGTAGGAGGGGGAGGGGAAAGGAGAGGGAGAAAGGGAGAGGGAGAGAGAGGGAGGGGAGGGAGAGGGGAAGGAAGAGGGAGAGGGAGAGGGAAAGAAAGGGAGAGGGAGGAGAAGGAGAGGGGGAGGGAGAGGGGGAGGGGGAGGGGAGGGAGAGGGGGAGGGAGAGGGAGAAGGAGGGGGAGGGGGAGGCAGAGGGAGAGGGAGAGGGAGAGGGAGAGGGAGAGGGAGAGGGGGAGGCAGAGGGAGAGGGAGAGGGAGAGGGAAAGGGAGGGAGAGGAAGAGGGAGAGGGAAAGAGAGGGAGGGGGAGGGGGAGGGAGAAGGAGAGGGATAGAGAGAAGGAGAGAGTGGGGAGGGATAGGGGAGGGGGAGGGAGGGAGAGGGAGAGGGAGAGGGAGAGGGAGGGGGAGGGAGAGGGAGAGGGAGGGGGAGGGAGAGGGAGAGGGAAAGAGAGGGAGGAGGAGGGGGAGGAGGAGGGTGAGGGAGAGGGAGAGGGAGAGGGACAGGGGGAGGAAGAGGAAGAGGGAGAGGGAGAGGGGGAGGGAGGCCATCGGGCTCTGTGGGTCTGCGTGTGGCTTGCGCTGCCCGTGGGGGTGGCGTGCTTTCTGCCGAGCGGAGCAGGTGCATGGACAGCTTTGGTTTACTTTGCACAGAACAGCTTTCCCAGGAGGAGAGGAAGCAGCGGCACTGGGGAGCCCCGCACAGCGCCCCGATGCTGAGCCTGCTGCCGGCCGGGGTTCAGGTGCCGCAGGACCCGCTGGCCGTGCGTTCCCCTCCCTTCCCTCCTCTGAGTGAGAGCACTGTCCCAAGCGGAGCGCCTGGCGGACTGTGTCTAAGGCTTTACACCAATGGTCTCCGGCCACTCCGGCCGCGGTGCCGGCCTCTCCGCAGGCTGCCCGGCCGGCCCAGGGAGGCGAGCAGGAGGCCAGGCAGACAGCGTGCTCCTCCCGAGTCCCTGTGACTCTAACTGGACCGGGACCTGCGGCAAATTCCGACGCCGCCCGTGTGCTCTGCCCGGCAGTCCTGTGAGCAGCGCCGGGCGGCTCTCCGGGGAACACGCCACTCGGTGACCGGCCACGCGCTTCGAGGGGAGAGATGGATGCGCCGTGTGTGAGCCAGGCCTGTGTCACACGCGGCGAAGACGGCGACAAGGAGGGGCCAGTGGCCTGAGGAGGGGGCGGGCCGCGGGCAGACAGGCACCGGGGAGCGAGAGGAGAGGACCGGACTGGACTGGATCGGATCCGGCCGCGGGATGCACTGGGCCGCCGGCGCGCTCGGTCTCCATGCGCCATCTCACTTCATCGCCGTCACAACCCGCTTCTGAACTCATCCGAGAAGGAAGGCGGGCTCAGAGGGCTATCTAACTGCCATCAGGGCCCCGGCGTGAAGATGGCAGCCGGGATCCAAACCCAGGACCCCTGGTGTGTTCACCGGGGAGCCCCTGCCACCGCGCCACCCCTCCTCCGGCCCGGAAAGCCACTCCGTCTTTGCCGCATGTGACACAGGCCTGGCTCACACCGCCGCGTCCACCCACAGCCACGGCTGCGCTTCAGCGGCCATCCCCACCGCCTCCTCCCCGTCTGCGGGCGGCCTGCCTAACCACGTGGACTGCCTCCTTGCTCAGCGCCGGGCCCTCCACCTGCACGCGTTTCTGGGGGTTCGCTACAGTGTGCATTCCCACAGCGGCCCTGCCACCAACACGCCCCGGAGCGTCCGCAAGTAACGGACACCGCCCTCCTGCAGACCCCCTGACCCTCTGCCTGAAACGCAGAACAGGATGCACGTGTGGAAAAGGAAGCATTCCTAAACAATGAGATAGCCGAAACCGGTTTGGCTCAGTGGATAGAGCGTCGGCGTGCGGACTGGAAGGTCCCAGGTTCGATTCCGGTCAAGGGCATGTACATTGGTTGGGGGCACATCCCCAGTAGGGGGTGTGCAGGAGGCAGCTGGTCGATGTTTCTCTCTCATCGACGTTTCTAGCTCTCTATCCCTCTCCCTTCCTCCCTGTAAAAATCAATAAAATATATTTAAAACAACAAACAAAAACAAACAAACAAAAAAAACAACAATGAGATACAAACCGCTGCTGCTCAGGCCCCTCGACCTGGGTTCAGATAATGTTTAATGTCCGAAGGGCCACATTCCCTTCATGTCCGTTATTTCCTTGAAGAGAGAACATTCTTCTAAGACGTTTTTACGGGAAAGACTAGAATTCATGACATGAAAAGATGCTGACTTGTCTCAGGGGACTCGGGCCGTGCCCAGGCCTCGGACAGGTGTGCTCGGCCTGGTGTGTCCAGGTGGCCGTGGCCTCTGTCTCACTCCCAGGCCCAGGCCGGCTCCACCCTGAAGGCAACCACATCTGCGCTGGGCTGGGCGCTGCTGCCACGGGGACTCTGCATGCGCCTGCTCCAGTCTCCGGCTGCTCTCTCCGCGCGGTTGCCGTGTTTCATGTGCTCGGGGCCGGGTTTGCTCTGTGACCGGGTGAGTGTGAAGGAAGTCAGCCTGGCAGATGGAGAAGACTCAAGCTGTTCTGACCAAACCCTACCTTTCTGCCAACATGCACTTTGCTTTGCGTCGCCAAGTCCCCGGCGTCGTTTCTCAGCCTGTCCAGGACGCCTCGCCGCTCGCCTGTGAGTAACATCGGTCGGGGGCTCCCGGAGAGGCCAGGGAAAGGCTCTCCGAGTTTGGCCCAATGTTAGCACCATGGGCGCACCCTGCAGGACCTCGGAGAACCAGCACTTAGAAGCCATGCCCAGTGCAGGCCCTGCTGGCTTTGTGTCCCTGGCTGGAGAGCTGAGGCTGAAACGCCCAGCAGCCCTGGGGCTGGGTAAGGTGAGGGGCCCTGAACTGGGGCCAGGCACCCCACTGCAGCCCTGGCTCAGCTGGCTTGTCCCCAGGTTACTGACGGCTTCGCACAACCTGAGTCACTACCATGGTGAGATGTGAATGAGGCAGGACCTGCGGATTGAACCAGGAGTGAGCGAGAGGACGGACATAAACCTGGGATAGGCTAACGCATGTGTGGCTGCCGTTTCATCCTCCTACAGCCAGTGGGCAATCGTGTGGCGGCCGTGACACTGATTTTAACTTCTTAATCGATGTTTGTGTCTGACTCGATGCCAAGAATCCAATGGGAAACTAAGATGTTGAGTTGATCATCTGGATCCCATAGCCACACACTCTCATTGTTTTACATCCCCAATAGCTACCCTTTGGATAACATTTTAAGTGACTGTTAGCATTGCGGACTCCCAGACTGAGAAACGCTTTGTAAGCTGCACTGTGTGTAACCCCGGCAATCCAGGGCTACGTTATCACGTGCCAAAATCACGTGAGGTTTTAAAGCATGGCAATTCTTATGAAAAATGAAGCAAAAATGGTTCTGAGTTCGGGTGCCAATGAACAGCTGTTCTGGTCTCTGTGTGCGTGCATTTATATAGAAAATGTACAAGTGAGACAGGGAGAGCCACCTCTCTCTACACAGGGAGAAGGGAAGGAGATGCTGACATGTGTTGTATAAGAAGAATACACATGTTCATATGCATGTGTGATGTCCACATATAGAGAGAGCTATACACACGTGTCTATGGCAATCAAACGCCAGGCCTCCATCCCAGAACAATAAGTCAGGAGATATGGGCAGCGCGGTGCGTGTGAGAGCTCCCCGGGCGGTTTTAACCTGCAGCCGGGCTGAGACGCCGCCCACCGGATCTGGAAGGCCTCTGTGGAGCATTAAACCACACAGCCCATATGTTTCCATTCAGACCAGAGGACAAGACCAATACGGCAACGGGAAAAGTCTTCATCTGAATGCAGCCAATTCACGGCACTTTTTCTCAAACCTTCCAGAAAATGAAAACAGACATCACTTACCCTCCTGGTTCCTCGTGGTGGTGGATGGAGATGCCAGGTGCTTGGTGATGCTGACAAGTTAGTAACAGGGGCTCCCTCCCCTCTTACCCAGTCCCTTCCTTTCTTTTCTTGTTGCTGAGTGTGACTCAGTGGTTGAGCATCGACCTATGAACCAGGAGGTCATGGTTCAATTCCTGGTCAGAGCACATGCGTGGGTGGAGGGCTCGATCCCCAGTGGGGGGAGGGTGTGTGCAGGAGGTAGTCGGTCAGTGAATCTCTCTCATCATTGATGTTTCTATCTTTCCCTCTCCCTTCCTCTCTGAAATAAATAAAACTATATATATATATAAAAAAAAAGAATGGCAGGGTCTTAAAAAGACAATGAAAGGAAAACCTACACAGAAGCAAAGCTGTGAATGTGGAAACCAGGAAACCAACCCAGGGATGAGTGGGGAGAAGGGTGCTCACAGCCCAGCTTCACCTGCAATCTACAGAAGCCCCGCTGTTGCCATAATGTTCACAAATCAATAAACGTGATACATCACATGAATGAGGTGAAAGATGAAGATCACATGATCACTAGAGGCAGAAAAGCTTTTGACAAAATCCAGTACCCATTTATGATAAAAGCTCTCAGCAAAGTGGGACTAGAGGGATCATACCTCAACATGATAAAGGCCATATCTGACAGACTCACAGCCAACATCAAACTCAATGGGCAAAAGCTAAAACCATTTCCCCTAAGAACAGGAACAAGACAGGGATGTCCACTCTCACCACTCTTGTTCAGCATAGTACTGGAAGTCCTAGCCACAGCGATCAGATAAGAAGAAGAAATAAAAGGCATCCAAATTGGAAAGGAGAAGTAAAACTCTCATTATATGCAGATGGCATAATATTGTACATAGAAAACCCTAAAGACTCCACAAAAAAACTACTAGGTCTAAATAAATGAATTTGGCAAAGTAGTAAAATTAATATTCAGAAATAGGTGGCATTTTTATCCTACCTAATAAAATGGTAATATGTAAATTACCATCACTCCACTACACCCGCGATTGGGCCAGAGGGAGGTGCAGGGGGCGGGACTCAGAGTGGCCGGGGTAGCCGATTGGGCCTTCAGGACACTGAGCTCACGTCGCCAGTGGCAGTGCAAGCTCAGCGTCTGCGCCATGGCTGTGCTACGGAACAGAAGGAGCCTCTGGGGCAGCGAGCTCATGTCCCACCGCGGACCATCAAAAGCGGGGGAGTTGGGTGCCTGTCCGTTCCGGCACCAGGCCTTTCTGAAGCCTCCACCACGCCAGAGGCTTCCGAAAGGCCTGGTGCACCAGCGGACAGGCACCCAGCTCCACCGCGATCAAAAGCGAAAGTGTGTAGGGGACCCTACACGTGCATGATTCAGTCATGCACTGGGTCTCTAGTATATCAATAATGAACTATCAGAAAGAGAAATCAAGAAAACAATCCCAGCCAAAACCGGTTTGGCTCGGTGGATAGAGCGTCGGTCTGCGGACTGGAGGGTCCCAGGTTCGATTCCGGTCAAGGGCATGTACCTTGGTTGCGGGCACATCCCCAGTAGTGGGGGTGTGCAAGAGGCAGCTGATCGGTGTTTCTCTCTCATCGATGTTTCTAACTCTCTATCCCTCTCTCTTCCTCTCTGTAAAAAATCAATAAAATATAATAAAAAAAAAGAAAAAAAAGAAAAGAAAACAATACCATTTATTATTGCAACAACCAGAAAATAAGGCACTAGAAATAAATTTAACCAAGGAGGTAAAATACCTATACTCAGAAAATTATAAGATGCTGAGGAAAGAAACTAAGGAAGATACAAATAAGTGGAAACATATACCATGTTCATAGGAAAAATTAACATCATTAAAATGTCCATACTACCCAAAGCAATCTATAGCTTGAACTCAATTCCTATTAAAATACCAATAGTGTATTTCACAGAACTATAACAAATACTCCAAAAATTTATATGGAATCACAAAAGACCCTGAATAGCCTCAGCAATCTTGAGAAAGAAGAACAAAGTTAGAGGGATCACAATGATGGATATCAAGCTGTAATACAAAGCCACAGTAATCAAAATAGCCTGGAACTCACACAAGAACAGGCATATAGATCAATGGAATAGAATAGAAAGCACAAAAACGAACCCACACCTTCATGGTTTTGTCAATTAAAATTTGACAAAGGGGGCAAGAACATACAATGGAGTCAAGACAGCCTCTTCAATAAATGGTGATGGGAAAATTGGACAGATACATGCAAAAAAGTGATACTAGGCCACAAACTTACACCATACATCAGAATAAACTCCAAATGGATAAAAGACTTAAATGTAAGCCATGAAACCATAAAAAATCCTAGAAGAAAACATAGACGGTAAAATCTCAGACATTTCTCATAGCAATGTTTTGTTGGCATATCTCCTTGAGCAATGGAAACAAAGGGGAAAATAAACAAATGGGACCACATCAGAATAGAAAGCTTCTGCTCAGCAAAGGAAACCAGCATCAAGATGAAACGGGAGCCCGCTGAGGGGAGAACGTATTTGGCAATGATATATCTGATAAGGGGTTAATTTCCAAAATATATAAAGAACTTCTATAACTCAACAGCAAGAAGACAAACAATCCAGTTAAAAAATGGGCAAAGGACCTGAACAGACACTTTTCCACAGAGGACATACAGATGGCTAGTAGACATAGGAAAATATGTTCTTCACTGATCATCAGAGATATGCAAATTAAAGCCACAATGAGATGTCATCTCACACGTGTCAGAATGGCTACCGTCAATAAATCCACAAATGACAAGTGCTGGCGAGGATGTGGAGAAAAGGGAACCCTCCTGCATTGCTGGTGGGAAGGCAGACTGGTGTAGTCACCGTGGGAAACAGTATGGAGTTTCCTCAAAATATTCAAGATGGAACTGACTTTTGACCCAGCCATCCAACTTCTGGGATATATCTGAAGAAACCTGAAACACTAATTGAAAGAATATATGCACCCCTATGTTCATTGCAGTGTTATTTACAATAGCCAAGATCTGGAAACAGCCCAAGTGCCCATCAGCAGACGAGTGGATAAAGAAGCTGTGGTACATCTACACCATGGAATACTATGCAGCAGTAAAAAAGAAGGATCTCTCACCCTTTGAGACAGCACGGAGGGACCTGGAGAGCATTATGCTAAGTGACATAAGCCAGTCAGAGAAAGACAAGTATCACATGATCTCACACATATGTGGAATCTAATTAACAAAATTAACTGATGAACAAAATAGAAACAGAGGCATGGATATATGGAACGGACTGATAGCTGTCAGAGGGGAAGATTGGAGGGGGGGCTGGATGAAAAGGTTTAAGCAAAAAACAAAAAAAATCTATCTATATAACACATAGACCCAGACAACAGTGTGGTGCTAGCCAGAGGGAAAGGGGCGGGTAGGTGGGGGTGAGCAAAGGGGGGAATTGGGGGCGGAAAGAGGCTTTGCTCGGGGTGATGGGCGCACAGAGTGATGAGCAGATGCTTTGCTGAGTTGTACACTTGAGACCTGTATGGGCTTGTGAACCAAGGTCACCCCAATACATTCAATCAGAAAAAACAGAGAAGCCCTGCCTCAGTCCTGGCAGTCAGCACAGCGGCCCGGGTCCCGGGCGAGGAGGAGAGTGACGCTCCTGTCACAGGACGGTGATGCTGAGGAAGGGGCCACTCCGGTGTGGGAGCGTCCATGCGGGGTCACTGTGTTTCCAGGGAATGGGGGTTGGTGGACAGGATCCACCTGTAGACAAAGAACCCACTGAACATTAGTGTCAGTTCTTGCAACGTTTACACAAGCGGATGTGTTTATGGGAGTGTGACCTGCCCACTTTACAAGCAAACAGCCCTGTCCTGGCTGGTGTGGCTCAGTGCATCGTCCTATGCACCGAAAGGGTGCTGATTCGGGGTTACCCAGGTCGATTCCTGGTCAGGACAGGTGCCCACGTTGTAGCTCGATCTGTTGGGGTGCATATGGGAGGCAGCAAGTCCATGTCTTCTCTCTCTCTCTCTTTCTCTCCTCTCCCTAAAGAAACAACAACACAAAAAAGCAGCTCTTTCCCCACAGAGACTTACTTAAGAGGTTTGAAACTTCAGATGAAAAAATGCTGCAAAATCTCCCTGACAGGAGGCACACTGCCGTCCAGCACCCTGTGGCGTCTCCCCTCCACACGGAGCAGGCGCAGAGGGGGCTGTGTCAATGGCCAATCAATGGCCACCCGACAACCGCCAGGAGACCGAGTCCCATACACTGCTGTCCGAGTTGCAGATCAGCCCTCGCCTCTACCACAGCCGCTCCTCATGCACTTGTCCCAGGGCCCAAGCACGTGCTCCCGTCCAGCGTCACCGTGTTGCAATGGCAGGGGAAGCTGATTGCATGCAGCCTCGGGTTGGCAGGTCCGCTCGGGGCTGCAGTCGCCCCTTTAACCAGCTGCCAGGTGATGCCAACGTTGCAGCCTGTTGACCACTCTTTTGTGGCAAGAATGCAAAAAAAAAAAAAAAAAAAGGAGAGAATCCGGGGTTTACGTCACTGCTTTTGAAGAGAAAGCCTGGCTCCTTCGGCTTTCCACACAGAACAGTGAGGAAGTGACGGGGTGTCTGAATGAGAACGCGGACAGCAGAGAACCCTGCAGGGCTCTGGGACAGTCTCCGCTCGCGTGGGTGTGCCCAGCACCACGGGGTCCTGGCGGCTCTGTGCGATTAGTAGACCTTGGGGGCACGCGGAGGGCTGCTGCTCGGTCCAGCCGCCACTCATTCCAGCTTCATGAGGAAAAGCAAGCCCTGTGACGTATGCCTATGATGTGTGGTTTCATAAATGTCCTTCTAATCCCATGCCTCACAGGTAGCGGCACAGAAATGCAGCGATTCCTTTATTTCAGCACGCGAAGCATCGTCAATCTTGGGATTCCATTAGGAAAGCCTCGCCCTGTGAAATGAGTCAATGGCTCCAAGTTTTTCCTGCTCCCCCTTTTCCCGGGTCATTGCTAGATCCAAGAAACCAAAGTATCAGCTCCCATTAGCAATCTGAAGCTCTTCGCCTAGACAGAACTGTGACGATAGGACTTCCTTTTACCCGTGTCAGAAGGATGAACTCCGCAGGGATTCTTGCCTCCAGCCCCTTCTCACAAGACTGAGTTAGAAAAGTGAGGAGAAGACTGTCTGATCCCCAATATGGGCCCCCTGTGACCTGAGATAGTCACTGAGCCTCGGTTTCCTCATACAGAAGGTGAGATTATTAGTAATACAACCTTATTGATTAACTAGAGGCCCAGTGCACAAAATGCATGCACGGGTAGGGTCCCTAGGCCTGGACGGCGATCAGGGCCAATTGGGGCCTTCTTTCCCCCAGCCACCAGCTGCTGGCCAGGGCCTTCCTTCCTTCTGAGCCTCCCCCTAGTGGTCAGCACAGGTTATAGTGAGCGGTCGAACTCCCAAGGGGACAATTTGCATATTAGGCTTTTATTATATAGATGCTGTTATAACTGTGGGACCTGAGCTGATGCACACATTGGCTTCAAAGGCGTCTTGAGCGAGGTTATAAATCCTCGCGTGAGACACATGGATCGTGCCTCCTGTCTTTCTCCCCTAACCTACATGTGGTTTGGCAGCCGGCACTCTGGGTACATGGGGACAAGTTCACGTGCATTTTAGCCGCTGCAATCAGTTTTATCTTCTGCATTTAGGGCCCAAGCTGGGAAGCCTCGCAAGGGCAGTCGTGACGTCTGTTATTTGCTGCTGGGTCACAGCGCCCCAGCAGACATAAACATGGAAGCCCCATCAGTGCCAGTGAAACCACACAAAGGAACGCTCCTCTCAGTCTGTCTAAGCATAAAAGGTGAAAAACTCGGGCTGGGAGTCAGTGGGGATTTGAAAAAGTGATTTTTAGTTTGAAATCTGCATCATGACAACCCACATCCGTCCACTTTTAACTTTTCCACTAAAGCAGGGATTCGGTGAGAGTGCCCGATGGATGGTCTTCTCGGAGAGGCAATGTTCTTCAGTGAAATCCCATCACCTTGTCAAACTTCAGAGGGAGTTTTGGGGAATAAAAAAGTGCAGAAATATGACAACGGTCTCCATTCTTCCCCCCAAAACAATGTAAATAGACGGGTTTCTGCTTCACCAGGCGTGGAGAGAAAAGGGAAAATTGTAAAGGAGCAGCGCCTGCCCCGCATGCTCCCTTCCGTGGCCACCCTGACGCGGTGGGTGGGTGTGCGCCGACACCAGCCCTGCCCACGCCCTGCACACGCCCTGCACGGAGGGCCCTGCGCCTCCTGTTCACGGAGGAGGAGCGGGCTGCGCATAATGAGGGATGAGAAACAAAAGCAAATTAGTAAGTCCTCCGACGGCTAATCCCTTTCCATTTCAAACTCCTAAAATGCCTCATAAAAGCCAATAAATAAAACTGTACTCTGAGAAGAAGTGGGCAAATTAAAAAACAAAAATCACAAAAGCCATAAAAGCTCCTGGAAGATGAGAGAGAACTACATGCAGCGGTGGTGATTATTTTGTGGATATTGGCACCTGATGGTTTGCTGGGCCCCATTTAGAAAAACTGTGGAGTAGCAATTTGTAACCTCGGCCAAGGCCGCCAGAGGACTTCCCGCTGGCGGCACAGCGAGCAGCACGCGCTTCCGCAGGTTTGCCGAGGTCTCTCACCCAGGAGCCCATGGGGCTCAAATATGTTCTCTCAGGAGAACACAAAAAACCGTCCTGACCTTGGTGTAGGTGACACTTTTAACACTTTAACACAATACATAAAGCTCTACTCATAAAAGGAAAAAATGAAGATGCGCCTTTATCAGAAACGTTTGCTAATGGGAGATTCCACGAAGGAACGAAAAGGCAAGCCATAGGTCATGAGCACAGAGGTGAGATGCATGTCTCTGACGAAGGACGTGTGTCTAGAACACATAAAGAACTTCTCAGAACCAATACCATGGCCCGGGACCCGCTGCATGGCCACCACACAGGTCTGTGGAAGATGGGATTCGAAGATGGTCCCAGTATCCCCACTTCCTGATGGCCATGCCCGTGTGGCCCCAGGACAGGGAACATGGCAGACTTCACGCTCCAGTGCGGTTCTGTCGGGGCGCACCCGTGACGGTAAGGAAGGGAGGCCATCCGGTGGCCCTGACCTAATTCCACGAACTCTTCCCGGGCGGAGAGGTCCCTGAGCGGAGACTGGGAGACGAGAGTGATCAGCGGGAGAGAGCTCACGCACGGGGCGGAGCCAGCCGGCCAAGAGATGGGCGTGTCGTCCCACAACCTCAGGAGCTGAACTCTTCCCGTCCCCTGAATAAATCTGCCAGAGGAACCCCAGATTCCCATGGGGATGCAGCGGGGCTGGGAGAGCCCTTCACCCGTGCGAGCTGGAGGTGCTTGTTGCTCCTCACTGCCCTCTGCATGTCTCCCCCAAGTAGGAAAATGAGGAAGATGCCTGGATGCAAGTTTGGGAAGCATTTGTGATGCGGGTGAAGGGTGAGCCCATGGGGTGAGCCTGTGACGTTGTGTAAATGGTTAGATTGAGCATCTACAGAAGGAGCAGGTCCGTGGTCTCTGCGCTGTCACGGCTCTAGCGGCCCCATCGGTGTCGCTGTTAAGCTGCAGCCTGCAGCCCTAGCCGCGCTGCCTGGCCACGCATTTGCCTCTCTGCTTCGATGGAAATCCCCGGAATGAGGCATCTGGGCTGGGCCGACCCGGACGCTCACCCTTCTGGTGACTGTTGGGTACAAGGGATCCAGGCAGCGCTTCTTGGCCGCCTCTCCTTCCCAGATGCCACCATAGACGCTGGGCCACCGTGGCGCAGGCTGGACAGCCAGGAGCCAAAATCATTGGGACGCAAAGCTGCCCAACATGCAGGGTTTCCTGCCTGTCCCCTCCCTCCGCAGCGCCCCCTCCTGTCAGCACACGACACAGCCTCTCTCCTGCCTCACAGCTTCCTCAGAGGAACTGACCTGGCCACAAACACGCTCTTGTTCGCGATGTTTGGCCAGGCTTCGCTGCTCTCTGGCGCGGGGGGACGTGCAGGGGACATTCTGCACCACAGGGCGACATCTTGGACATTTCGCAGTGTCAGCCAACCACCCAGTGAAGGCCCAGCGAGCCGGCTCTGACAGGTGAGCCGGCAGGTGCAGGCGGGGGAGCTGAGCACCCCATGGCCTAGCTCACTTTCCCTGGAAACACTGGTTTCTGTGGCTCCAGCAGCACTTTAAAGGGACCTGAATCTCCTACAGCTGCGGACACGCTAGGCGTCCACGGGCCCGCGGGGCTCCCCGCTCTCCCCCTCCTCCCCTGGGGACCAGGCAGCGTGACCAGCCGGCCGCGCCAGCAAACATAAATCTCCTGGAGGCTTCCGTGCTGCCATATTCCGCTAGGGCTTAGACAGGCTGAGCGGTTTTAACCGTTTATCTCCATTTATCAAAGTGCTCCGGCCCCGAAACCCCAAACCACTCGCACGTGTGAGCCCGCGGCTGTGGCGGAAGCTGGCCACGGGTCTGATGGTCCTGCGATAAGACACGTGACTGCAGACCCCGAGGAAAGATCTTATTCACGGCTGCTCACTGAACCCAACATGTATGCAAACACTGCTTGTGGCTGCCCTTTTAGGGTGTGTACGACATCATCACACACACACTCACACTCTCACACACACACACTCACACACACACACACACACACACACACACACACTCACACTCACACACACACTCACACACACACTCACACACACACACACACACACACACACTCACACACACACACACACACACACACACACACACATTCTCACACACACACACACACACTCACACACACACACTCACACACACACACACACACACACACTCACACACACACTCACACACACACACATTCACCCACACACACACACACACTTACACACATTCACACACTCACACTCACACACACACACACACACTCACACACACACACGCACACACACACTCACACACACACTCACACACATTCTCACACACACTTACACAGTGTTCTAGATCTTCTGTGGGTGTCAGACAGGGAAGGGCGGGATCGGGGCAGGTGTTATTTCTAAGTGTTGTCATGGGAGTGAGAAGGCAGAGAATAGAAAAGGCTTCCTTTGCGAAGCAGATGTCGTGGCTGATGAGAGGAGGTGAGCTGTGGAGGCGGACGTGGGGAGATAAGAGAAGTTGGGAGCAGATGTGGCTATGGAGGGAGGCGGCCCTCTCACTAATCCCCGGGGTGAATAGGGCACTGGGGGTCATCCCAGGAGGCCATCGCGGGGTCACAGAGCACCTGTGAGAGTTTTTCCCGCCACCCGGAGCCCGATCAGATGGCACTCCATGGTGCACCCGCGAAAAGTCCCACTCAGCTGACAGCAGAAGCGGGCAGGGCTTTCCGGAGCACCGTGGGAGACCAGAGTCAGACCCCATAACATCAGGGTCCAAGTGTGTGGCTCTTACTCGGTTGTCCAATAGCGTGGTTACAGAGGGCGTTTCCACCTCAGTGGCAAACATCTCGGGAACACTAGCTGACAGGGATAGTTAAATGCCTGAACACAGCTCCATGCTTTGGCCAGAGATGACTTTTTCCAGTTCCCGTGAAGCTGTCCTACGAGAGGCAGCCGCGGTGATCTGGATGCGAGACTGGGGAAGGAACACGGGCTGCCCTGGAGTCGCAGACTCGGAGGGTTCCGCTGTGAGAGACGGATGGTTGTATAACGTGAGAGATGGCCGATGCCTTGGGCTCAGCTGGGTGAGAGATGGCCGATGTCCTTGGTCCCAGAGGCTAACCATGGGTGACAGGTGCCTCGGGGAGTAACGGATAGAACCGGCTGGTGCAGGGCTTGTGAGTGAGCTGCTCCAGGGGTTTCTACGTGGATAACAAGAGCCGTGAGCAAAGCAAAGGCCTTCAGAAACAGCCTCCCACCAGAGGAAAACCCCAGAGTGAGAAACCCTTAAATTATGAAATAAAGTCTCTTTCTGTTCCTTGAGGTACAGCGACGAGTCCCATCGTCATCAGGATAAAGAGGAGCAGGAGGGGACCCAAGTTTGCTGTGTTTGGAGGGGCCTGATCTGACCACTTCACAGTGTACCCCTACAATCTGGCCTCCGATAGCTGTTCACCAGCCTTAGGAAGGTGCTGGCGTGTTCTGAGTTAAATCTCATGTGGTGATACAGTCATTCTGCATTTCCATGACAAGGCAGGTGAGCGCAGTAGACTGAGCATGGAGGGAACGGGTGGGAGATGGAGCAGAGATACTGGTAGGCAAACCAGCTGGCCTCCTTTTTAAGCAAAAGGGAACTTTCTGTGTGTCACATGAAAAATACATGTGTAACAACCACAAAAAGTGCTAACATTGTCTTTTCCTATTTTGGATACTATCTGATACACATAATCTAAAAACATTTACGAAAGTGGAATTTTATATTTATTTGTGACTGTAGTTTTTGTTGTTGAGGCTTAGTGAGAGTGCTGAAAACAGACAATGATGCTTTGTTTTCCCCTGGACGTCATACCACTTGAGAAACTGGGGAAATACATCCTAAGATATTTTCTTTTTTTGGTCAATCCTCACTAGAGCATATTTTTTCATCGATTTTTAAAAAGAGTGGGAAGGAGGAGGAGGAGGAGGAGAGAGAGAAACATTGATGTGAGGGAGACACATTGATTGGTTGCCTCCTGCTCAGGAACTGGGGATCGAGCCTGCAACCGAGGTACGTGCCCTTGACCGGAGTTGAACCCAGGACTCTTGAGTCTGCAGACCGATGCTCTATCCACTGAGCCAAGCTGGATAGCGCCTAACATATTCTTAACTGTATAATGTGCAAGTTCGCCGAACTACAGGAAGTGAGGACTATGCCTCTTTTGTTGTTGTTGTTAATCCTCACTAGAGGATATTTTTTCATTGATGTTTAAAGAGAATGGAAAGGAGGAGGAGGAGGAGAGAGAGAAACACTGATGTGAGAGACACATTGATTGGTGGCCTCCTGCTCAGGAACTGGGGATCGAGCCTGCAACCTTGACCGGAATTGAACCCAGGACTCTTCAGTATAATGTGCAATTTCCCCAAACTATAGGAAGTGAGGACCATGACTCTGAGCAACAGAATCATTAGGAAACATATTAGGAAGACATTTCCTTAGTCAATAGAAACTCGAATTTTTTTAAATCCATGAAAATTTATTCACTGCCCAACTTCTGTAGCGTTCCTGGCATATTGCTGCAAGCAAGGACTGGGGACCACACAGAGGCGAATGGTCGGGCTGTGGGCGGGGGAATGTGACACACACAAATACCTATTGTCTTACTTCTCCCCTTGGTAAACAAATAGGTTGGATACCAAACATCGCATTTCTTCGTTATTTTGCATCATTGTCTATTTCAATGCAACCTGACATTTCGTCTTTCTTTTGTTTGAGATTTTATATATTTCAGTTATTGAATCAAATATGGGAAAAGCAAGTGTGTCTCTACCTTTACTTTGAAAACTGGCATAGGGAAATACATAACATAAGATAGCTTCCAAATTAATTTACCTTTTAATAAAGTAGCCATGTCTTCATTGCTCTCTACACATGGAAATAGGCATCGATAATTGGATTGCTAGGGCTCCCAGGTTTACCATTAGGTATAATTATCGAGAGTATCAATGCCACGACGAGGTTGGCGTCTGTCCGGGATATGCCAGACGCTGCAGGGTAGCAAATGTCAAAAGCCACAGTTGGGTGGAGAGTAGGGTGTCATAGGACTGTATTCTCTTATCTGGAAAGTCCTAAGGGAGGATGAGTTTCCGCTATGGTTAATCCAGTGGCTCCTCAATAAAGCCCAGGGTTTTTAATTACTGTTAATTAGAGAATTTGAAAAAAAGTAAGCAGTCAGCTATAGGTAAGGTTCTATAGCCCTTTCCCCATAATACCAATCTCGGCTCCATTGTTTTTTAGCGACATAGGTTTTATAATTTGTTGGACACTAGCTTCTGGCTTTGTGTTTAAACGTATCAATATTGATCTTTTTGACCTTTAAATACATCAGACTAAAACAGTAGGAAAGATTTGAAATATTAACTCAACTAATATTAAACGCCAATCACCTTTCCAGTATTTTAAGATGTGGTATTTAAATATCATAGATTTACTGAAATTAGGAGCACTTTATAAATGGTTCTTCTTTTATTTTTACTTTCTTTATTGTTCCTGTTCCATTATTTCCCTCCTCAGTATAGGTATATACCACTCCACCTCCTCCAAGACTCACTTGCTCACATGGGCCAATCACGTCATCGCACCATCACTGGCTGCACCATAGCAGACAAGCTCAGAGACCAACACCAGCTCGTTGCACCAGCACCTGCGCTGAAGTGACGTGAAGTCACACATGCAAATTACTGTTAAAAGACTTGGGCACCTGGCTAGTGTGGTTCAGTGGTTGAACATCGACCTATGAACCAGGAGGTCATGGTTCAATTCCTGGTCAGGGCACATGCCCAGGTTGTGGGCTCACTGCCTAGTATAAGGCATGCAGGAGGCAGCCAATCAATGTTTTTCTCTCATGGATGTTTCTTTCTCTCTCTCCCTCTCTCTTCCTCTCTGAAATCAATAAAAAATGTTATTTTTTAAAAGATGGGCAAAATGTACACTGGGGAAAAATATATTCATCCTATATAATAAAGAGGTAATATGCAAATTGACCGTCACACCCTTGGACAAGATGGCTGCCCCCATGTGGTCACAAGATGGCCACCACAAGATGGACGGCAGGGGAGGGCAGTTAGGAGCAATCGGTTTGGCAGGGAAACAGTTAGGCGTCGATCAGGCTGGCAGGAGAGTGGTTAAGGGATGATCAGGCAGGCAGGCAGGCAAGTGGTTGGGAGCCAGCAGACCCGGATTGTGAGGGGGATGTCCGACTGCCGATTTAGGCCCACAGGGATTGGGCCTAAACCGGCAGTCGGACATCCCCTGAGGGGTCCCAGATTGGAGAGGGTGCAGACTGGGCTGAGGGACACCCCCCTCCAGTACACAAATTTCATGCACCAGGCCTCTAGTTTATTAATAAAAATAAACTACAAAATAATTCTGATTCAATTAATATCAATATTAAATTATTAACTTTTTACTGATCTCACTCCCTTCACACCTTACTTGAGTTTACCTAGTACACCATCACTAATTAGTGTTATTAAAACTATAATTGTTACTCCCATGTAATATTTAAGAGCTTTCAAGAAATATTTAAGGCCTGATAGTGTCGCTCAGTTGGTTGAGTGCTTTCCCATGCACCAAGAGGTCACCGGTTGGATACCTGGTCAGGGCACATGCCTGATGTGGGCTTGATCTCCAGTAGGGGTGTGCAGGAGGCAGCTGATTGATGTTTCTCTCTCATGGATGTTTCTATCTCTCTCCCTTTCTCTCTCTCTCTCTCAAAAAACAATAAAACCATATTTTAAAAAAATAAATTTTTAAGTTTGCCCATTAGTTGGAATAAACTCCAAATTATTTATTTTAATTAAAATCCCTTATATTTCAATCATTCAATATAATACTGAACACTGAGTCAGTATTTAGTAAATATTTACTTATATTATTTCTCTTTTTTCTTCCATTATATAGTTCTAACAGTTTCTTCTCTCTCTCTCTCTTATTCATCCACATCCAGATTCAACAGAGATTAATAGGATTATGTATATATAGTATATTTGGGATATATCACCCTGTGAAAATTATGATGGATGAGTAGAAGGGCATCTGGGATGACATTGTAGAGCCAGTGGGTTGATGTGCTTAAATCCACGGGGAAATGAAGGAATAGGGATGAAGAGAAGGATGAAACAAAATGGATACAAAAGAGTGAATGATTGAGAGGAGTCTCATATATAGGGGTAGACAAAAGTAAATTAATAATAAATAATGCAATAATTACTAAATAAATAACAATACAAAAATAAACTCTGTGTTTCACATTCTCACAACTACAAAACTACTTTTGCCTACCCCTGTACCTCCACGGTTAAGCAACTGGCAAGATATTTAGCCATCCTTCAGGACAGAAGACAGGGATGAGAACACACTTTGAAGAAGCTGAGGGTTTCCGCTTGTACAAGCTGGAGTTTAGACATCTGACGGGTGCGCAGTGAAGAGGCAGGTTCAACGAGCGGTAAATCTGTGGACCTTGATCTCCAGGAAATTCTGAGCTAAAGAGAACACATAGGTGCCATTTAGGGCTTAACGAATCTCCGTGTGTGGATGAAGTTCCTAAGGGAAGAGCGCTCGGATTGAAATGAAGAGAGAACCCCAAACAGAGACCCACAGAACACCAACAGCTAGTGGCTTCTGTCCACACACGTGCCCTGTGTTCCTGTCCCTGGAAGGTGGGTGTCAGCAGAGCTAACGTGGCCGAGCACTGGGCGTGGCTGGGTGACTGGTTGCATCCACGGGCCATCAGCAGAAGTTGCGTGTGTCATGCCTGCATAGAGCCTCTCAATAAGAGTGTGTGATTCTTTGGTTGACTTCTTTTTCCTTCTGTCTTACTTCAAACACTGATGGGCTCCTGCAGGATGTCAGAGCCATAACACGAAAGGGCCTTTGGCCTCTGAATGACCATGGAGTAGAAGGCCACCGAGGACACCAGCTTTGCACTGCCACGTCCCTGCTGCTAAGCCACTGAAATGACCACAAATAGAACAACGACTCTCTCCACCTGGTGCCGCATCCACCCACTCACACCAATTCTACTCCTTCCCACTCCAGTTCCATGTCTTCCCTGGGATGAGTCTTTTAACCATGGGCACCCTCGGCGACAATGTTCTCTTCTGAATCTTAGCATGACTTTTTATCACTCTTTTGCAAACCATCATGCTTTTGACATGTGTTATAATTTTAACAGACTGTGTATTTCTGGTGTCTGTCTCTCTGGGTAGACAGCCAGGCTTGTATTCAGCAGAGTGTTCATACATCTTTTCAAAGGATGGAAAACGTTTTTCTTTCTCCATAAAAAAAAGGGGCAATTTCTAAACCAAACTCCAAAATAAGGAAGAAAATGAGGGATTGTTGGATTTGAACGTTGATTGAACAATTATGTGGAGTCGTGTGCTTGGCAAGGAGGCGCAGCCTGCCTGAGCTTGTGCTCTGAATTGCGAGGATTATCTTACAGGAGAACGATGAGCGGGGGCGGCGAGGGTTCTGTGTCCCTGGATCAGCATCCGAGCATTTCCCTTTATTTCTGAAGTGATCACAGGGCCCGTCAGAGGCACACAAGTGTGGCACTCGGTTTCTGATTTTGTAAACATGAGCTGGAACTCTCAGTAAACAGTTTACAGTGTTTGTATCGTGTGTACTATTTTTCTTGGGCTTACTGTCTTTCTACTTGCAGGCCAACACGCCTCATTCTCTCGTAAGATTAGGAGGAAATCTGATATTATATGAAACATTAACTTTATCTTGCAAAACGCACCAAAGTGTGTTTTACGTACAATGCGAAGCGTTGGGTTCCCCCAGGCCTGGGTGAATGGCTGGAATGAGGGTCAGGAAAGAGCGTTCTGTCCGCTTTGGACCGACGGGTGGATGGCCCCAGTCGCTGGGAATGTCATCATCGCTGGACGGCCTGGGCCTGAAGCCCAACGGGGGCTTTCCTCCCGCGTCTGCCGCTAAAATGAATGACTCCACAGCTTCGCCTCCCGGCTGTCCCCTGCGCGCTGGGCCACAGGGCTCACTTGTTACTCGAGCCCGCTGGAAAAAAGGAAAGGTGATAAATGCTTTAATTAGATTTCTTCTCCAGCAGAAATCATTTCTGCAAATGTGAGGCTGTGGAGTCAGGCCTAAGGGACAGAATTAGGAAAGGAAAATAGTTTTCTAGAAAAAGCATCAAAGTGCATGACCACAAGGACCGTGAGACAGACAGATGGCTTGTGTGTGACCGGCCTGCCCGCGGCTCCGACTCCCTGCACGTCCCTGTGACCAAGAACATTGGTCAGAAGCTGCTTTCGGGGTATCGCACGGCTCCCCTGGACTGGAAACAATGACCGGAGCAGAACTGAGTACTTTAAAATGGACAAAGATGTGCTGACAGATAAATGCTTTGGTTTACAATTTCCAAGTCATTATAACTTAGGATGATTGGATCATGCAAATTCCTAAACACAGATTCGATTCTTTGTTTCCAAAACTGAAGAACTTGAAGAAACGTATTAATGCCGATCTCATTTTCTGCTAATTTTAGAGAATTCCATTCTACTGCAACATAATATTCAACACTGGACACCTTATTATGGGCATTTCTGGAATGCATAAATAGTTACATTGATAGCTTTTCTTTGCGAGGAACAGAAGCAGAGTGACAATGAGAGGATATATTTAACACGGGAGGACATTAGTCAGAACCGCGTGTCCACGGCTCTGCGCAGAGGCCATCCTCTCTGAGATGGACGGGAATTGCCAACCAGGAGGAAGGACCAGCGTGCAGTGTGCCCATCGCCATGCCCTGGACCTCGGAGGGCGGAAGTCTGGCTAAATGACTGGGGAGCAGTCTCCGAGGGGCAACTGCCTGCAGTTCCCAAGGCCAGGCAACACGGACTTCAGTAACAGGCAGGAAAGGCACACACACGTGCCCAGGCTGGTCTCTGATTGGTTCCAACAGGGATGGACTGGAGATTGCAAATCCAGTCCTCCATTCAGAGTAAATTAACAAAAAGATGCCCATTTCAGTCAAGCAAATCATTGCACGAAACTAATTCATAACAGATGCCATTAGCAGCAAATTATATGTAAGTAGGTTCCATGAAAACCGAGCCATGCAACTGCAGTCCAGTTAGACGCAGGCCCGACAGGTGCACGTGGAAAACATTTAGTGCATCCGGGGGACCTCCACCCAGCACCCCACTCTGCCTCCTTACGCAGGCACCCCCACCTCCGCGTCCTGGGGGAAAGACGGGGAGTGGGGGTCTCAGAGTGATCACGGGAACAAGGCTGGCCAATTCCTCCCATCTTAACCCGAACGTTATGGAACGTGCTCCGCCTCCAGAAGGCTTCCAATGAGACTGTTCACTGACTGTAGGCAGTCTGTATTCATGGGAAATTTCAATAATGTCCAGGGACATCAGGGACACGTAAATGTCACTATCTGAATTCCATAAAACACATTTGAGGAGCAAGTCTTCTCAGCTAAGGATTTTATCCCAGCAATAAGATGAGGGGGACTAGGAAACCAGTTCTTGGGGCAAGAAGGATCAAATATGTAGTTACCATGTCATAGTTCAAGTGAGCAGTAAATGGATGAAACGAGTTCTCTTAGCTTCTAACTCCCCTCCCAGGTGCTTCTGGAACACACAGGTAAGGCCATCTCACACCCCCCTAGTTCCCCGTGGGAGTCACAGGGGGTCTTCGTCCTTGCCAACACTTGATGTTGTCCGTTTTTAAGTCATAGCCTTCAGCAGGCATGGCAGGATCTCTCACTGTGCTTTTGATTGACATTCCCTTGGTGTGTAACAATCCTGGGTACATTCTCAGGGGTAACTTCTGTTTCCAATGTTTTAGCTCCATGCTTGCCCCCTCTTTCTATGACAGGAAGAGGTGCTACAGAGCAGGAACTTGATCTTCAGTGATTTACTGTCTTCATCTGTACCCTGTCTTATTCGCTCATGTATCATGTTTTCCCAGCATTCCTAGTCTGCCCTCCGGGAGTCCTTGCTGGGAGGTAAGAGGACTGGTTGTCCGTCGGTGCTCAATGACCACCCGCTGTCCCCAATCTCCTCTCACCCCTCCCACCTCCACACTTTACTTGCTGCAAAAAACAGTGATTCGTCAGCAGTGACCACCATAAAGAACTGGTTTCACGCGACCCAGGACATGAGAACAATCGTTTGAACAATACAGTGCATTTGTAAGCCTTGTGATGCTTAGGTTATTTACTTAAACATTGTAAAAATATTTCATTTTATGATTGATTTTTATAAACTTTCAGAAAATACTTTCTGAAACTTAGAGAAATCTTTACTTCTATATAGAAAGTGTTTCTGTTTTTCCTTTTTCCCATATTGTAGATATTTTTATTTATTTAATATGTTTGGGATGAAAATTTCAGATTTAATAAAAAGACATCTGTAATGTAACTACACCTTTATTTATTATTATTATTATTATTATTATTATTATTTATTTTACCTCCCACCCACCCCTGCCTTCTCTCTGAGGTTCTGCACTCTGTTCCATGCTTTGAGTCTCTAGATCCACTCGGTTCATCAGTTAATTTTGTTCATTAGATTCCACATGTGAGTGAGATCATTGATACTTGTCTTTCTCTGACTGGCTTATTTCACTTAGCATGATACTCTCCAGGTCCCTCCATGCGGTCTCAAAGGGTAAGACATGCCTCCTTTTTACTGCTGCATAGTATTCCGTGGTGTAAATGTACCACAGCTTTTTATCCACTCATCTACCTGTGGGCACTTGGGCTGTTTCCTATAACTATACCTTTAAAATTTCTTTATGACATAAAAGGCGAGAAATACAAAGGCTATAATTTTAGGAGAGCAAATTATTTAAAAATGTTGCTTTTGCATGAGGATGTTCAAATAAGAATGTTTCCTAAATGGTCTATACAAACCATTGGCGTTTTCACTCTAAAATGTCAGAATCACATTCACGCTAGGCGCTGTGTACGCCACACGGATCGCTGCGCTCGGAGGGGGGTGACATCCGTCCTCCGTGCTGTGAGGATTAGAATGATTCCTGATGCGCTTTGGTCCCCACAGGCAAACACAGAGATGCTGACGGTACCGGGGAATCTGGCCACAGGACGACAGCCAGACCCGGTGTCCTGGGACCTTGCTGATGCCCCTCACAGGTTATCGCTGCCCAGGAACTCCTCTGCTTTTGCTTAAAAACCCTGCCTTATTGACACGCATTCAAACATCAACCCCAGCAAAGCACGGCCATAGTCTTGTTCTTCAGTCATTTACACATTAATTCTTCCTCCACCCCACAAGGCTGAGAAGAATCCTGCCAGTTCGACAGGAGGGAAATCAGAGGCGGTGACAGCGTTCTAGGAGGTGATTGGACAGCGAGAGCAACAAACAAACAAACAAACAAACAAATGAACAAGGAGGGCGAGCAGCAGGCGGGACTCAGGCTCAGCACCCTGGGTAAGTGCTCACTTTTTATACACTGATCCTCACAGAAATCCCCGGTCACGATGACCCCAGATTCTGTTGGGAACTCCTAGAGGTCAGAGAAATTGAGAAGCTTGCTGGTGTGGCTCAGTGGTTGAGCATTGACCTACGAACCAGGAGGTCATGGTTCAATTCCCGGTCAGGGCACATGCCAGGGTTGCAGGCTCAATCCCCAGTAGGGGGAGTGCAGGGGGCAGCTGATCCATGATTCTCATCATTGCTGTATCTCTCTCTCTCCCTCTCCCTTCCTGTCTGAAATCAACAAAAATATATTTTAGAAAATGAAAAAGCACCTTGCTGGAGACAGAGGCCTAAGTGCGTGTGTTAGCTGAGCTTCGCCAGGTGCCGCGGGCAGACCCTCCCGTCGTCCGTACCCCCCAGACAGCAACCAGCTCAGCGAATCTCCCCTCCCCGTCATCCTGCCGCGGGGAAGTCCAACTCCAAGACAGTTCAGAGCTATTGTTTGTGGTATTGCACAGGCCGGAGACTCTAGGCTTACTGAGCAATGTGCTCCACTGTAACGAAGAAGCAATCTGTCCTGGGTCATTGACCAGCTGCCTCCCGCCCCCTCCCCCTCCCCACTGCTCTGGTCATGAGGCACGAATGAGATGGAAATTCGGCCGCACTCTCCCATCCCCGCAAAGTGTACCTTTATTTCTTTCCTCTTCTTCCCTCTCTCCGACGTACCGTTTCCAGTAAGCAGAAGCCGAAAGGAACTTCGCTCACACACTTCCAATCATAGGGACTCAATCGTATGGTCAGCCAGCCACGTCTGGAAGATGTATCATCAGCTCCGTGGACGTTTTCAAATATTTATTTCGTGCCATCTGTGACACTGGGATTAATCGCAGGAAGCTGATGAAACGGATGACATGAAACGCACATGAGGTGATTAAAATGCAGGAACAAAGAAGCGACATTGCCGACTGTAGATTCCTCGTGCGGTTGTGGGCGGTTGGCAGGCAAAGCCACCTTGGTGCTCTGTAGTTCAACTCCATTTCAGCAACGAAGAGGGGAACGATTCACCCCATTTTAACCAGTTTTACCACAAAAACGTGTGGCTTTTCAATAACCTGTGTTATGACGGAGTGTTCCTGCCTCCCCCACATCCACGTGGAAGCCCGTGGCCCACGGTGCCTGCACTTGGAGACGGGGCCTGTGAGGTTAAACGAGGGCAGGAGGGCGGGGCCCCGACCCGGCAGGACTGGAGTCCTTGTGAGGAGTGACGCCCGGGATCTCACCCGTCCTGCGTGCGGGCACCGGGGAGAGGCCCTGTGGGGACACAGAGAGAGGGTCCTGCTGGCCCCCGTGGGCGGTGCCCCCACCCCGCACACCCGCACACCCAGGCACCCTGAGCTTACCTTCCCATCTCCAGAACTGTGAGAAAAGACATTTCCTGTTTTTTTCAAGCTGCTGTGGCATGTTGTTATGCAGCCTGAGCCAACTACTGCAAACTCCTGTGAAAGGTTCGTAGAAATGCCTTTCAGCTTTCGTGATAGAGAAGGTCTCAGAGAGCGCCCACAGCTGTAGTTTGTGGCAGTCAGCAGGTGGCCGAGGGCAGACGCTGAAGGGGGCCCTCCCCACACACCTCCCTCCCTCGGGACAGAGCTGCTGCCCGGGTCTGAGGCCCAGCCTGCAACCCTCTGCTTCACCGTGCCCTGCGGCTGCGTGCGCCCTGACTTCTGCCCACGGGCTCCAGTGGAGGTGAAAGGTCCAATTCCTGGGTCCTGTCCTTAAAGAAGGAGACGCGCTCCCCTCCACGCCCTCCGCCCAGTGCTGGGGGCGCAGGCGCAGGGACCGGGCCTGCAGGAGTCAGGCTGGGTGTGGAGAGACGCAGGGTGTCTGTCGGGAGAGGGGGAGCCTGCTACCCTGCCCTGGGTGATGCTTGACTCCTTCATCCTGCACCACATCCGGACCTCGGCGGAGAGCAGAGACTTGCACTCAGTTTATTCCCTGGTTCCTGACTGCTCAGTCCCTGCCACTCCCGTCCCCGCCACTCCCGTCCCCGCCACTCCCATCCCCGCCACTCCGTCCCTGCGGGCATTCTCCCCTGGCACACCCCAAAGTGACCACATGAAACAGATTGAAAACAGGCCATTATTTTTTTCTGAAAAAACTGGCAAACTCTTTAGGGCCCCTCACCCCACCCCAAACAGCTGCCCAATGATTTCACTTGCTAACATGTAAGACCCAGCATTCCTAGTGTATGTCAGAGGCTGGACACACACACACACACACACACACACACACACACACACACACACACAGTCAATGCTCTGGTCTTAGTCCCTCTGGTTTCCTGGTCCCATTGAGATTTCAATGTGAGAGATAAAGGGATGGTTATTAAAGTATTTCAACATATTTCTGATAAGTGTGTTCGAAGTTGAAGCTAGTACAGCGTGTGTTTACTACCAGTTCTGATATTCAAGTACAGCTAAACACAGAAGGGAAAATAAGAGGCAGGTTTTCTTTGTTCATCATGGAAAGGCCTGGCATCTGTTTTGTTTTTTATAAAACAGCGAGCCCTTCAAAACCTGTGCCTGCTAGGACCACCTTTTAAATCAGCGCCAGGTTTGCCCTCGCTGCGGAAAGACCACAGCGGGAATGACATCACCTCCCTGACGCGCAAACCTCCTCCGGGCTCCGCAGCGAAAGGGGCAAACTCATTTGTCATCCTTTGTTCGTGGAGCAGCGGTGACAGAACTATCCCCGAAAGCGGCTTTGATGAATGTGATTCCTTTGGGATTCCACATTCCGCGTGCCTTTCTGCTTTGCTGGTCTCTTTCACGCCGTCCCCGACAAAGCCCGGGTTCGCAGTGGTGTGTGCGGTTTCCTGCCGCTGTCTGGCACGCCGGGTACCATTTCTGGTTCCTTTCCAAGCCTGCTCAGTGCCGAGGGCTTTGTGTCTCGTCTGAAGGAGAATAGCGATCGCCGGCCACGGCGACACGCCATTGTCACGGATGACAGGGGGAGCGCGGGATGAAGCGCCGCCGAGTGCTTCCTTAGTTTTGTGACCCCATCACTCATGTGAGCACGTTTGCTTTTCAGAGGGCTTTCCTTTACACGAGAAGAAAATGGACCATGGCTCTGCTTTAGAAGGAGTGTATTAATGTTTACCGCCCTGGGTTTTGGTTGAATGGTTAGTACGTAGTAAACCACATTCTCCCTTTTGGTGTCCTGCGAGGAGGGCAAGAAGGTCCCCAACACAGCCGGGGACCCCGGTGCCATTCTGTAAACTGGGTACGACTGGTGCTGAAAGTGCCTCCCTCCATCTCCCGGCCAGTCTCCACGCAACGCGCTCAGACGCATTTGTAAGAACCGAGCACGTTTTATGCTTCATTCTAAGCTGGTAGCCAACCCTCGCCCCCAATATATGTCAACTTGAATTTGGATTTTTGAGGTTGTTGGAATTACTTGATGATCGCTAGCATGCTGGTCATTTCAACTTATTAGAACACCAGAGGCCCGGTGCACGAAATTCATGCACGGGAGGTCCCTCAGCCCAACCTGCACCCTCTCCAATCCAGGAGCTCTCAGGGGATGTCCTACTGATGGCTTAGGCCCACTCCCCATGGTTCTCTGTTCTCTGCAGGGCTTGGGGGCTTCGCACAGCCATGGAGACAAAGCCCCCATGCCCTGATGTCCACTCTCTGTCTGCCGGGCCTGGGGGCTTGGCCACCACGGTGCAAATGAAGCCCCCATGCCCTGCTGTTCAGGCTCTGCCTGCCGGGCCTGGGGGCTTCGCCACCACCGCCATGCTAAGGAATCCCCCATGCCCTGCTGTCTGGGCTCTATCTGCCGGGCCTGAGGCTTCCCGACCACTGCCATGCTAAGGAAGCCCCCATGCCCTGTGACGAAGCCCCCATGCCCTGCTGTCCAGGCTCTGTCAGTGACAGGCCTGGACACTCCAGCGGCGCTGAGGGGACTGGGCGCCGCCATTTTGTGACTATGGGTGCCGCCATCTTTTGTGATGGAGTGGCGGTTAATTTGCATATTACTCTTTTATTAGATAGGATCATTGATAGGACTAATCCCTGTATTTCATCACATGGACAAAGCAAGGTGGATGATTTGAGCAAAGCTTCAGGAGGTAAACCCATGGGCAACTGACACAGTAGCTAAGCTGCTGCAACTTCTTATAAATTCACTACGTCTTATATTCAGCAAAATAATGGCATTCACTATAAATTCATGAATTCACTATTTAAATTCACTTCATAATTAATTCACTACACATTCTTACAGATTCTTTCATTTAGTCTATTGTCCATGGTTCTCTGAATAAGAAATGAAATCCACATAGAAATATATACCAGAAACACTGCAGTCAGGATAAATTATTTCCATTCAAATGATGTCATTACAAGGAGAAAAAAAATTAAATTTGAATTTTCTTTACCTTAAAATTTTATTCAAATTCAACCCTCTTCTCTTTTATTTCATGAATATATGGCATGTGCTTTTAACTGTGGGGAGATCTGGGTTGAGAATTTTATCTTGCTAATCCAAAAGTGAGAAATTCTTGCCTTAGAGCTCGATACAAAAGATTATATCACTAAAATCCAGGTAGCATTTAGATAAATATCTGCATTTCTGAAGATTTGAAAGTTAAGGAGCTCAATATCAAGCCCAGTTTTCCCATAAACTAATTTTTAGAAATTGTATTTGACTGACATGAAAAAACAATCACTCCTGCTTGTGACTAACTCCTGCATATAAAATGGGAATGAAAAGGTCTCCAATTGCTGATGCCCACATGCAAGAAACACTTGGCATTAGTGTAAGAATTCACTGCAAGATCACATTGGTCATGCGTGTTAGTTATTAGCTCAGGGCACTGAGCTTTGCCACAGCTCATGGCCCAGCACCATTGAAGCAGCTGGCGGCACACCTGCCTTACTTCCCTCAACACAGAAATGACAAGTGGGAGGCTCAGTGCCACGCTGCCCGCGGCTCACACAGGCTGCTGAGCGCTTCTGTGCAGAGAGCATCGCGAGGCCGTGGGTAAGAGGAAAGGAAATAAAACAGGTCTCCTGGAGTCCACCTCAAATGCAGTGGATGCAATAAGAGGTGGAGACTCCAGCCCTAGCTGGTGTTGCTCAGTGGATAGTGTCGGCCTGTGGACTGAAGGGTCCCAGGTTTGATTCTGGTCAAGGGGACATGTCTGGGTTGCAGGCTCGATCCCCAGTGGGGGGCATACAGGAGGCAGCTGATCCATGATTCTCTCTCATCATTGATGTTTCTATCTCTCTCTCCCTCTCCCTTCCTCTCTGAAATAAATAAAAATATATTTTTTAAAAATTAAAAAAAAAAGAGATGGAGACCCCCAAAATAAATATCCTCATTGACTTTAGGGTAGTCTTAAAAACCCAGTGATATCCTTACACATGGAACCAAAGCGTAATTTGCAGTCTGTGAACCCAGTAAGAATTGCTTAAGGCTGAAGGCTGAGAGGCTTGCTCTGGCCTAAGTCCAATGTTCTCAAACGTCTCCACTGCTTATTCAATGTGCATCATATTTCACACAGCGCTAATACATGGAATCTGCATGGACTTAACTTTCCAATGTTGTTTGTCTGTGCAGTATTTAAAAATGTTTGTTTATTTCTACTTACCTACGTGGATACAAAGTCTATAAAAGCAGGACAGTGTAATTGTGGAATAATGTGTTTTGTGAAAGTGATTAAAAGTTGACTGTTTCAGGAACATGCTACTAAACACCTCCACGGATAGCAGTAAGGGTTTCAAAACGAGTCCTTCTCTTTTTTCTCCAGCAGCGGAAAATAATTGAGGTTTTGCATTGGTATAAGAATAAATAATCATAATTTATCTTGAACAACGATGATCACTTTCTTATGATGTTATGAAATCAAGAGAATTGGCATAATAAATGTGGTTATAGTTACAAAGTAATGCTATGAGCAAAGACCTTTTGGAAAACAAAAACGTAAGGAAGATGGAGTGCTCATTGTGAATCAGCCGTCTAATAACCCAATACCTGCACAAAATGTAAAGTGTGACAATAATGACTTAGTGCAATCTGTAAGCTCAATAAACCTCACTCTAGAAGAGCATTTAAACTTGAAGACATTTTCTATGAGGATTACGCCAAAATCATGAATGACAAATTGTAATAGCAAGAACTTGACATTATTGGCAATACGTCAAGAGAAATTGGCCAAGGCAATATAATTTAAAGACAATCATAACTAGTGATGAATCCTGGTGTTGTCTTTGTAACCTGGAAACAGGATACGAAAGCACATTGGAAAACCCCAAACACGAGACAAAAAAGGACCAACGACGGTCAGAAGGGAGGGCAGAGAGGATCTGTCCCTCTCCTATTGGTGGCGTGGTTTCTGCAGAGTTTGGCCTGCGAGGTCCAGGGGTCAGACATGCATAGTAAGTAGAAATCATGAGAATTTCCAAGATTTGGTAGGATGCACAAGAAGTGGACCAGGCTAGGCAAGACTCCTTGCTAAGGGTCTGGGCTATTCCCACTGAACCTCACATTCTTCTGCTCAGTGTTTACTGCATTATAACAAACAGAAAAAGTTTTAAAATACAGAGGTGGATATGCCAATATAACAGAAAAAATACTCAGAGGCGGTATATGCATTATCACATATAGATGAAAGGCACAGATTTTGAAAGTAGTCAGACCTATACACGAATAGCAAGTATTAGCAAGTGTGAACTTAGGGAAGTTATTAAACCCTCGTGACTTCATCTCTTTATCTTAAAAGGTGACACTAATTCTAATTTTATTGTCATGTTTCAAGGATTAAATTAGACCAGATAGTATTAAAAAGGCAACATATTAAGGATGATAAATAGAACACAACTTGAAAGAATAAATGTTTAACGGACAAAGTGAGAAGTAATTATATATGTCTCTATACATAGATTAGTGGTTTAACACCCTTTACACCTCATGCACACATAAACTAATAACTGAAATGCTGCAGCACACAAAAAATATATTTCTTTGCTAAACTGACAGAAAAATATAGGTATAGTTTTTAATTTTTATTTTTTTTAATATATATTTTTATTGATTTCAGTTAGGAAGGGAGAGGGAAAGAGAGACAGAAGCGTCAATGATGACAGAGAATCACTGATTGGCTGCCTCTTGCATGCTCCCCACTGGGGATGGAGCACGCACCCCGGCATGTGCCCTGACTGGGAATCGGACGGTGACCTCCTGGTTCACAGGTTGATGCTCAACCACTGAGCCATGCCGGCCAGGCATCTTACCTTATAATAGACAAATATGCAAATTGACCACACCTTCGCTATGCCCAAGCCACGCCCACCAACCAAGCCATGCCCATCAACCACGCCCACCAGGAAACCGTTGCAGGGACGCTGGGTGTGGCGGAGCCCAAGGCCGGGAAAGCCGCCCGAGGCTTTCCCGGCCTTGGGCGCCAGCGGGGTGCCTGCGCCGATCGCAGGAGACCACTGGGGGTTGGCTCCTGCGATCGGTCGCAGGGACGCTGGGTGCAGCCGAGCCCAAGGCCACTGCCCGGGGCCAAGCCCGGACCCTGAAAGAAGGCAGAAGGCGGTGGCCACAGCCAAGGCCTGGGTCCCTGGTGCCGGCAGAAAACTGGTGCAGGCAGCCAGGTGAATGAAGGTCTATTGCACGAATCTTCGTGCAAACGGGCTACTAGTATAGGTATAATTTTGATTCATTCACATCGGATGGCTATTGTTGTGTTGGCTGCTGCACCTTTTTATTTGACAGTCTAAGGGAAAAGAGGTCGGTGTCCCTGCTTAAATAGTCAGGTATTACATGTTTTAAAAATTCTTATGACACACTGGTTGAAAATCACTGATATACACATATCCTACCTAATAAAAGCGTAATATGCAAATTGACCGCACCTTCGCTACGCCCAAGCCACACCCACCAGCCAATCAGGGTGAGTATGCAAATTAACCCAACCAAGATGGAGGTTAATTTGCATACATAGGCACCCTGAGCTGACCCCCGGCGATGGATTGCAGGGAGCAGACCCCCTGCAATCGATCGCAGGGAGCTTGGGGTTGCTTCGGCCTAGTGCATGAGCGGACCCCCTGCTATTGATCACCTGGGCAGGGAGCTGGGGGTTTGCTTTCGGCCTGGGCAGGAGCAGACCCCCAGTGATTGATCACAGGGAGCTGGGGGTCCGCTCCTGCCCAAGAGGTTTTCGGTCTGGGCAGGCCTGGGCAGGGGCTGAGCCGGTGATCAGAGGGAGCTGGAGGGGCCTGCCCAGGCCTAAAGCTTCGGCCAGAGGCTTTAGGCCTGGGCAGGGCCCAGCCCTCCATTGGTGTGAACTATAGAGGAAACACCTTTTCTGACTGCACATTGGCTAAGCTTCCTGTATGCCACTGGTAATATTCTTAGTAACTTGGGTAATAAGAATCCAAAAAGGTGATCTAGGGTTTTTCCACCACACTTCTGGAGAAAAAAATGAAGGTCCGCTGCTGGAGGGCTAAGAAATGTCATATACTGCCCTAGCCGGTTTGACTCAGTGGATAGAGCCTCGGCCTGCAGACAGCAGGGTCTGGGTTCGATTCTGATCAAGGGCATGTATCTAGGTTGCAGGCTCCTCCTTGGCCGGGGCCCAGATCAGGGCTCATGCAGGAGGCAACCAATGAAAGTGTTCCTCTCACTTTGATGTTTCTCTCTGTCTTTCCCTTTCTCTTCCACATTCTCTAAAAGTCAATGGAAACATATCCTCAGGTGAGGATAAAAAAAAAATAAAGAAATGCATATCCTATGAAAGACACATCTTGAAAATGCCTAAAGAAAGTTGTCATTTTTTCTTGGTGAAGGGACTGGAGTCCGTGTTGATGAAAACACCTTGGTGGCTGAGGTGACTGGCAGTGGCTGCAGCAGTGGGGTGATGGGGCTGGTGCCTTACCCTGATCAGCCCAGTTGCCTCCCACAAAGAGAGGCCAGACTGTGGCTTAGGCCCGCTCCCTGTGGGGCGTGGGCCTAAGCCGTCAGTAGGACATCCCCTGAGAGCTCCCAGTATGTGAGAGGGGGCAGTTTGGGCTGAGGGACCCCCGACCCCCAATGCACGAATTTTGTGCACCGGGCCCCTAGTCCTATATAATAAAAGGCTAATATGCAAATTGTCCCCTCGACCAGGAGTTTGACCAGGGGGTGGGCCAGCCTGACCCCACCCATGCCGAATTCGTGCAACAGGCCTCTACTATATTAATAACACAGACTTAATTTAACAAAGAAGGAAGTCAAAGGAAACATTTTAAGAGGCAACAGTATATGGTTCAGGACTTAATCAATTTTTCCAAGGCAAACAGGACTATTTGAGCAACATTTATAAAAAATGCCTAGGGTGTGGGGGAGTCAGAAGATGCTGGTCAGAGAGCACCAATCCCAGCTATGAGATGAATGAGCTCTGGGGGTCTACTGTGCAGCACGGAGACCACAGCTCCCAAAGCCGTGCTGTGTGCTGGAAAGCTGCTGAGAGTACATCTTTAATGCTCTCATCACGAAAGCAGTTGTAAATTCTGGCATGTGCGGGCATGGCTGTGTGCATCAAATCATAATGCTGCACCTTAAACTTACACAGGATTGTGTGTCACTACATCTCAGTGACGCTGGAGAGACCACGGCCCTCTGATTCCGTAGCCTTCCCAACAGTTGAGGGCCTCTGGCCAGACGTCTGCCAGAGAGCGGAGGGCGGCAAGCAGAACTCCTGACCTTTGCATTCTGTCTCACTCTCTTGGTTCCCTGTGCATTTAAATAAGGCCGACGGCCTGGCTGGTATGGCTCAGTGGTTGAGAGTTGACCTATGAACTAAGAGGTCACCATTCAATTCCCCGTCAGGGCACATGCTCGAGTTGTGGGCTTGATCCCCAGGAGTGCAGTAGGCAGCTGATTAATGATTCTCTCTCATTATTGATGTTTCTCTCTCTCCCTCTCCCTTCCTCTCTGAAATCAATAAAAATATATTGAACAAATAAATAAGGACAGGCAAGGCCCAAATCAAACCCCTGCCCTGTGGTGTTTATCCCCACCTCCTGGCCCCCTGATGACCAGCAATCCCTTTATGAAGCCTCCACACAGAAGAGGTCAAACTCTATATTGTGTTTGCTGCTGTCTCATTACTTCCCTAGTTTATCTCCTTTGTTTTTATTTCTGTTAATTTGCAAACTATCTTGCCAGATTTAGAGCATCTGATATACTGTAGACTGGATTCGAGTTTCTTAAGCTTTGGAAACACATTTAAGAGAAACGTCACACCCAATTTCAACTTCAGCATATACTAGTAATTGAACCCAGAGGTCCCACTTCTAGGAATATATTCTAAGAAATCCAAAGCTCCAATCAGAAAGAATGTATGCACTCTGGTGTTCATAGCAGCACAATTTACAAAAGCTAAGATCTGGAAACCGCCTGAGTGCCCAACAATAGATGAGTGGATAAAAAAGCTGTGGTACATTTACACCATCCTATATAATATCCTATATAGTCCTATATAATAAAAGGCTAACATGCAAATCGACCAAACTGCTGAACAACTGGTCGCTATGATGTGCACTAACCACCAGGGGGCAGACTCTCACTGCAGGAGCTGCCCACTGGTGGTCAGTGCGCTCCCACAGGGGGCACGCCACTCAGCCAGAAGCCCTGAGCCGGGCTCACAGCTAATGAGTGCAGCGGTTGATGGTGGGAGCCTCTCTCGCCTCCGCGGCAGCACTAAGGATGTCCGACTGATGGCTTAGGCCTGCTGAGCCGTCAGTCGAACATCCTCTGAGGTCTCCCAGACTGTGAGAGGGCACAGGCCGGGCTGAGGGAGCCCCGCCCCGCCAGAGTGCACAAATTTTGTGCACCAGGCCTCTAGTGGAATACTATGCAGCTGTAAAAAAGAAGGATCTCTTACCCTTTGAGACAGCATGGAGGGACCTGGAGAGTATTGTGTTAAGTGAAATAAGCCAGTTAGAGAAAGATAAGTATCATATGATCTCACTCATACGTGGAATCCAATGAACAAAATAAACTGATGAACAAAACAGATCCAGAGCCATAGAAACATGGAATAGGCTGATGAATTTCAGAGGGAAGGTGGAAATGTGGGAGTGTTAGGGGGAGAGATTAACTGGGGAACTTATATGCATATATGCATAACCCATGGACATAGACAATAGTGTGGTGAAGGCTTGGGAGGGGCGGGTGTGGGGAGGAGGGGGTCAATGGGAAAAACAAAACAAAACAAAACAAACGAATAGGACATCTGTAATACTTTCAACAATAAAGATAAATTTAAAAATACAAATAAATAAAAAATTATAAAGGGATTTTAAACTTCAGAGAGGGGTTTCCTTCACAGACACTGACCCTCGCACCCTACCTGCTGACATGTAACCTGAGTAAGGGCAACAGCAATGGAACAGAGACCCAACCGTCCACCTGAACGTCAGAGCGGCTGGACACAAGAAAGGAAGGAATTCTTAGGTTAGACACACACGCGCGCGCGCACATACACACACACACTTTCACACACACACACACACACACACACACACACACACACCCCTCCTCCCAGCCCTGAATTTCCTGGCACCAAGGACTCTCTCTCCTTTTTTAAATGTGCATTTCCATTTGTCTCCTAAAGTCCCAGGCCTGCAGACACTGTGCACCTGGGTCAGGAAGAGGCCAAGTGCTCGGTGAGGCAAAGGTCGGCCTCGTGTGGTTTTCTCACAACGGAAGTGTCCCAGTTCTTGAAGAGAAACTGCTGCTCCTGCGGGCAGGTGGCGGGGACTCGCTTGTCAGGAGCAGATCGATGTGGGAGGACTGAGAGGAAATGCTGGCTGAACCGGGCTCTCCTGAGACAAGGAGGTGAATGGACCCACACACACTTTGAAGTTGATTCATTAGTTAAGGCTTTTTTTTTTTGCATGAATGTGTCTCCTCCCATATGTTATCCTAAGGGCCGGTCTATTTTCGAAGCGAGATAAGAAAAGGGCGGCATGGCTTTCGCAGGCCGGTTTCTGAGTCTCACGCTGATGGAGATAACATGCCTCCTTATAAGATCCCGTTTCACAGAACACTGGCCCCGAGGGCGGCTGGGCACAGGGGAGCGGGATGCCTTGTTGCCAAGGCCCCTAAATTACTCTCAACTGGGAGGTCTATCATCCCGAGGAATCAGAAGGAAGACCAGCCCCCCTCGCTCCCCCACGGCCTTCTCCCACACATGCCCCTTGAGGGCCGCTGGATGTTTGTAGAACAATCGCAGATTCAAACTGGGTTCCTGAGGGCGAGTTTCCCAGCAGCCGTGTGAAGCTAATGCGGGGGATGGAGAGGGAGCCCGTGACATGTGACCTGTGGGTTTCCAGCGCTCGGCTGCCATGGAGGACGCTTGACTTGTCCCGGCCTGTAGTCTCTCAGGCCCTTGCCCCCCATGTCTCTCAGGCCTTTGCCCCCCGTGTCTCAGGCCCTTGGCCCCCCACCGTGTCTCTCAGGCCCTTGCCCCCCATGTCTCTCAGGCCCTTGCCCCCCATGTCTCAGGCCCTTGCCCCCCGTGTCTCTCAGGCCTTTGCCCCCCGTGTCTCAGGCCCTTGCCCCCCGTGTCTCTCAGGCCCTTTACCCCCATGTCTCTCAGGGTGGGAAGGGTCAGGCTGCGTGAAGCCAAGCCGTGGGGAGAGAGGCTGAGGGGAAACCGTGGGGGAGGGGAGGCTGGGGGTGCGGGGCTGTTTGCACAGGGCTGGCGCAGCCCGGATCAGGCCGCCCTCAGTGGTGCTGGGCAGCTTAGTGTGGGCCTGCCGCCCGGCTCCTGAGTGGAGAGTGGCCTTTCTGCTGGCGGCCGGCCTCATGCCATTAACCTGGCCGCAGGATGGCCCTGGGGGACTGACTGGTGACACTGTGCCTGGGGTCCCTCTTGGCTCCGTGGGCCTTCCCCATTCAAACCGGACTGACGGGTCCCATCGTCTATGCTGCGGATTGTGATATCAGAACTAGGGGAAACAAAAAGGCCCGATTTTCTCGTTTCAGGCAAGTTATTGAAAGGATTCTGAGAGTGTCCCTTTCTCAGCGGCTCTAGACAGCTGGGGATGGAGAGAGGAGGGGAGAGGCTGGGACGCTGGGGAGCCCTCCTAAGGGCCCTGTGACCGCACCCCTGCAGCTCTAAGCCTGAAGAACAGCTGCTGGGCCCGCCTGGAGAGGACCTGGGGAAGTTGGCGGGGTCCCCAGGGGGTGACACAGGGCAGCGGTGGAGAGGCTGCAGACTGAGGTTGGACAACCCCCAGGTGAAGGCTGACGAGGACACGCCCGCTCACATTCAGACGAACCTCGCTGTGACCTGTGGCTGGGTGGCCACAGCTGGAGTCCCCGGTGGGACGTCCTGTCCCTCTCCCCTTGTGTTAGCATTAGGTCACCTACTTGCAGAAGCGCCAGATGGATAGAGAGTGTCCTGAAGTAGCCCATGCAGCTGATAGACAACGGCGGGCCTGGGTCCACGCCTTCGGGTCAGGGAGCTGATGCAGCATCGGAAGGCGGCTCTGCTTGGAGCCAGCCTGGAATTTAGCTGAAGGACCCAATTTCAGAGATGGGGTTCTGAGAGAGGAGTCCACTGGGAGCAGAGGGGGGTGAGGAGGATGGAGGTGATGGCGCGGGGACAGGACAGGCTCTGGGGAAGCCCGCAGCTGGGCAGATCAGAGAAAGAGCCAGACTGGGAACTAGGGGCGACCATGGATCTGACCCTCCAGGTGGAGAAAGTTTCAGGAAGAAGGTGGCTCCTCCTTCCAGCTACAAAGTGACCCGGGCGATCCCAGCCATCTCCAGACTGAGGGCTGGCCACCGGCATCCCAATGAAGATGAACCTACAAGAAGACAAATCATTTTCTTACTGTGTATCCAATACAAACCCTACAGACTTGCATACAGAGCTTCTTTAAGAATCCACAGGAGATGTGGAGTAATAAGTCAAGAGTGGGAAATGTCCCGGAATGAACAGAAAATGTAATAAGTAACATGTGAAATCATATCTACAGTGAAGAATGCCGACAGCCATCAGAGATGCTGATAACTTAGAAGTGATCTAATCAGCGTGCAGAAGCCGCCTCACATACTCCCGAGCTGGGAATCCATGACCTGGAAAATAAAGCTAAAAAATCAAAGACAGTTCAAGTCTGTTCCAGAATCTGAATTTTTTAAAAAAAATCTAATTAATGAATGCTGGCAAAATCAGGAAAGATGCGATTCCTTTTAGAATAGCCATCGAAAGTCCTGGCTACTTCCAGGAACACGTTACAGTAATGGGAACATTTACTCACATGGAGCAGTTCGATGCCAAAATAATTCTTCATTTTTCCAGCACTTCAGGCAATAGGATTCCTCTTTAGGTGATAATAATCTTATATAATAAAAGCCCAATATACTAAGTATCTGGTCGTCCAGGCGTTTGTTCAACCAATCAAAGAGTAATATGCTAATGATATGCTAAGGTCACTGAACCGCTTGCTATGACGTGCACTGACCACCAGGGGGAAGACAGTCGACTGGTCGACCAGTTGCTATGACATGCACTGACCACCAGGGGGCAGATGCTTCAACCGGTAGATTAGCTTGCTGCTGGGGTCCGGTCAATTGGGACTGAGTGAGATGGGCCGGACATGCCCTGGAGCCCTGCCACGGTCCCTCCCTGCTGGCTACCCTCCTGCATCCCTCCCTGGCCCCAATTGTGCACCAGTGGGGTCTCAAGTTCTGGCCTGCACCCTCTTACAATCTGGGCTGAGGGACAACCCCCCCTCCCAGTGCACGAATTTGGTGCACCAGGCCTCTAGTGTGAAATAAATATTTCCTCGTGCATCGGCTGTTCTATCTCAGAGCCTGGCATCTGGGCCAGACACTAGCTGGGGCTGGAACCCGGGTCCAATGCTCACCATCTGTCACTTTGTACTATATTCCTCACATCTCTCTGCCTCAGTTTTCTCATCACCAAAACAGGAAGAATAAATACATTACTCTGTGGAGATTCATGAAAAAGCATGTAAAATAGTGCCTGGGACACAGCAAGCCGACACACCACATACCTTGCTATCACTACACACACCACAGAGTGTTATGCCTTGTAGCTTTGTGAGGTGGTCCAGGAACTAAGGAATGGAACAACCACGAATAAATGTAATAATGATAGTACCCAGACCTCTTCTCTCTTCACTGCCATTTGTTTGGATGGTTATCCTCCTGTATGTTTTAGTATAACTCCTTTCACTAAACCTTAAGAAAAATAATCCTGGATGTTATAATCACTGAAGAAAAAGAAAGGAAAACTAGAGTTTTCTAAATACTGGATATGGTGACTTTAGATAAATATCTCTGAAACTTCCCTTTCCAGTCTGAATTTCTCCCCTAGGGAAACCAAATGGACATAGAGGTTTACAACTTTTTTTGCACATTTACGGTGTTACTGTGGGAGCTACTGGACACACTAGTAGGTGCACAACTTGCAACACAAACCTGAGTGGCCCCTTCCAGGGGTAAATAGCCCTACTGTGCGCCGGCGAGGAGACACATGGAAAACACTAGCACAGGTCAGCAGGATCGCCCACGCTCCTTGGGGACAGCCTGGCTTTCAGAAAGTGACGCCCCGGTGGTGTGTAACGTCATATGTCGTTCCTTCTGGAAGCAATACTCCATGTGCAAATAGTCTTATATCCTTTCTCAGCTTTGGGAACTTAAATGCCTTTAGTTTTCTGACTCTGACAAGGATTGCTTTCCTCTGGAGCTAGTTACTGGCAGTTTCGACTGAGCTTCCTGCGGTTCCTTCCGGAAAATGCACCCCTGTGTGTAGGTAGGCAGGCGGGTAGGTAGGTAGATGGATGATAGATAGATCTAGTTACAGACATAAATACAGACATATGGATTAACAAATCAATTCCTTTTTTTTCCCTAGCATTATCTTTTAATTTCCTGCTAGCTTACATAACATCCTCGAAAGCGCCCCCTTCGTCGTGTGAAAATGGAAATGGCCCTGCAAACCACCAGGGAGAGATGCAAGTGAGCACCTTAGTCCTGGCGATCGAGTATGAAGCTTAGCCATGGTCCTTTCAGCTTTTCACAATTAAGCATCAGTAATACTTCCTGACTTTCATTTGCTTGTCTTCCTGCGGTGAAAACTTTCAATGTAAAACATAATAAAGATTTTCTTTCCTTTTCATTCTATCTCTGAGCCAAAACTACTTCCGAGTACCTAGAGATGCACTGTTTTTGAAGGGCATTTCCTCTGTCGTCGGACATTGCTGAGGGAGGCCACACAGGCTGGCGACGCCTGAAACTGTCCCCCTCTCAGGACAGAGGAGCTCACTGGTTGCAAACATGGGTTTGGGGAGGTGACTAATTTGGTTTCGATGTCCAGCCCTCAGCGGTCACTGGAAAGATATTTTCCCTGTGTAATCTCAGTGAAGTTCAACATGCGAATACAATCCAGGACCACCATGCCTCCTTTACATACATCTCACATGCATTAAATGGCACTCATCATCCGTTCTGCCATCTCCAGCGAACACCTCCTTCCTCATGTGGCAAGGCCTGATGTAGGGGGTAGGGCTCACCCCTTGGTGAGGGGGGTGGGCAGAGAAAACCAGATTCACAACTAAAAATAAGGAAACGTCGGTGCTGAGTGTCCTGCGGAGAACAAAACTGCTTCATGTGGTGAAATGGGACTCGTCTAAACGGGGCGGAGAGGCCTGCTGCCGAGGTGGGACCTGAATCGAGATCAGGAAGCAGAAAGCGAGGCGCAAGCAGAACTTCCTGAGGAGGAGCTTTCCGGGCAGAAAGAACAGCGAATGCAAAGACTCTGGGAATGAAATGAGTACTTCAGGACCAGAAAGAAGTCCGGGCACAGGCAGAGTGGAGTGATGCGCAGGAGAGAGACGGGTCGGCGCTCCAGTCAAACAAACGAGTTCGAATCCCACCTTTTCCACTTGCCAGAGCCGAGGCAATGAGCCACGCACAGAAACTCTGTAAACTGAAACATGATTGAGCTGTGATCATTAATAATTCCCCATTTTACAGCAGCAGCCATGACCTTCATTCTTTTCATCATCATGATGGTTACTTCATTCCTTCCTCAGGTGAGCCAGCATTTGCACAGAAAGGCATCGGGGAGCAACCCCGGTCCTCTCCGTGGGAAGCGGCCCTTTCAGTCTGCAGCGGGCCGTGCAGTTTCACACCCATTGGGGATGAGAGCTTTTCCCAGAAACCCTCTCCCAGGCGCCCCGCAGCCCCGAGAGCTCTGTGCCTCCGCAGGAGCCCACAAGGGGCGATGCTGGCCGGTGAAGGGCACCGTGATTTATAAAGTCACTTTTACTTTCCAACGGCTCTTCTTTCCAGTGATAAGTAGGACATGTCATTGGCGGTGTCAGCTGGGAATAACGGAAACGTTTCAGTGGCTTGTGGGCTCGCTTACTTACTGTCTGTATCCTGTACTTTGACATTTGATCAAAAGCCGCATCCATCTTGGTGTGTTTCCTCCGAGCGAGTTCATTTCTTCTGCCTGGGGACCTGGGCCCCGCCTCCCAGACCGTTTCCTTCATCACCCGTCACTGCGCTGCGCTCCGGAGCCTCGGTCCTCGCAGCTCGCCTCCGCCTGACTCACCCTCACCTCCAAACCTCTCCTGAACCCCGTTAGTCTCTCAACATTGGGACCCCAACATGTATGCACAGAGAAGAATTTTATTTATTTGCTTTTATTTTTAAAATATACTTTTATGAATTTCACAGAGGAAGGGAGAGGGAGAGAGAGATAGAAACATCCTTGATGAGAGAGAATCACGGATCAGCTGCCTCCTGCAGCCCCCCACTGGGGATCGAGTGTACAACCCGGGCATGTGCCCTGACCAGAAATCGAACTGTGACCTTCTAGTTCGTGGGTTGACGCTCAACCACTGAGCCACATCGGCTGGGCAAGAATTTTATTAAAAGCAGCTAATAGAGGCCATGTTTTTGGAAGGGTGCACGTTACCATCATCACCAGATTTTGAAGACGAGAAAGAATCATCAAAAATGGAACTGATGGAGCCACAGAGCCATGTCCAAGTCAGAGCTATTCCAGTTCTGGTCTAAAAAGTCACCCTTAAGGCTCTTCCTAAGAATGTGGAATCCTTTCAGTTGGGCAAAGCATACGAATGCTTCATTTCCCATTTTTATTCTGACCGATTGCATTACATATTGTTGAACTGACTCAGGATTTGTTAGACAAAGGCACTCTTGTGAGGCATAAGGACACATTAGCTGAACTTAAGCTTGTTAAACACAGGGGTTATTTCTGTTTGTTTTAAAAATAGCCTTCGTAAGAATACAATAAAACATATTTCAGTGATAGAAAATTCACTCGTAAAGAAGAAAAGCAGAAAGAAGAAAACACAGGTGTGTGAAGGGAGGTGAGGAGTGACTGTCCCTCTAACAGGTCATCTCCTGGGGCGGCCGTACACAATGCCACAGGCGGGGCTTCGGCAAAGAAACACATCTTCCCACAGTTCTGGCGCCCAGAAGTGCAAGGTCACGGTGAGGGCAGGTCTGCTTCCCCCTTCTCGCTGTGTCCTCACAGCACACCCGGGGGTCTCTGCGTCCACCTTCGCTCTTCTCACAGGACACCTGTCAGAGGGGATCAGGGGGCCCTCGAATGGCCTCGTCCTAGCTCAGCACCTCCTCAAAGGCGCTGTCTCCCCATGCTCACCTTCTGGAGAGGCTCCGGCTTCAACCTATGACCTGGGGGGCGCCGGGGCACAGTTCAGCCCAGAACACCGACCGTGCGTTTGTAAGCCCCAGAGACCCTCTCTCTTCTGGGCCTGGGCCAGCAGGCCCTTGGGATTGGCTACTAGCGGGGCAAACAAACAAAACTCAAATCTGAGGAAGTCACCAAGTGCCCCTGGTGTATTGAAGAGGGAACTAGGAATGTCACTCAGACCGGAAGTCCTGTTTTGGCGCCGCAGTGAATGGCCTGTGAGCTCCAGCTACGTGCAGTGAGAAGGCTGTCTCACGGGCGTGGGTCCCACCACACCAAGGAAGTCCACGCTTCCGACTCTGTCACCTGGAGACAGGGGCCTGGCCACTTCGTTATCACGGGACAGGAGCGGTTAGGTAGCACTGCGTTACTCACTTACACTGAGCTGTCCATGTGTGAAAGCTTTCATGGTAAATGACATGGCAAAGAATTCTTTTCCTCCAAGTCTTAGGCCATGTTCACTTACTAATCTGTTAGTAGTAGCTGCTCCTCAGAGGTTACCATGTCCAGGGTGCGGCTCCTTCTCAAGGCTGTGGACACACACCGTGGAGCTGTCCTCTACGCCCCGGGGAACCAGGGACACTCCCCATACCGTGTGGGCGAGCTGTTTTCCCAGGGACCACTCACTCACGAGTAATTTGGTGAGATACGTCATTTAAAAATATACATTCCACTTTGGAAAGTGAAAACCCCACTCTCGTCATTTTAATATGTGTCTTAGTAACTTGGTTTTGCTATTTAATGCACTTCTTTTTGAGCTGCCTGCTCATGTCTCCTGCTCACCGTGCTATTGAAGGATTGACATACTCACTGAATGATAGGAGCTCCTTGTATATAAACTGTATTAACCATTTGTCCTAAGTTTTTAAAACGTTTATCGCTTTTTGTACCTAATATTTATGATCACCTGACATTTTTATTTTTGTGTGCTCAAAAATCAGTATCTTTCCTTTTAGAAAACACTCGGGTTTTTCCTTTCTTACTCCAAAGTCACATCGATATTTATACATGTTGTGCACTGTCTTTTTAAATGACATTCTCTTTATTTTTCCAACACCTATAATTTCTACAAATTAAACTTAGCTATTGGGTGGCCATTGGTTATCAGAGGCTGTGTGGTGTGGAGTGAGAACCAGGAGGTATAGGACCTTGGGCAAAATTACTTGTCCTGACAACACTCACTTCCTGTACAATGGGGACACCGATGTTGCCAGGACACAGGTGACACCACAGTGAAGACACCTGGGGTCCTTCGGTCAACGTTACTGACTTCCATTGTGACGGGTGTTTGGTTGAACACTGACACTGGTTACTTCTCAGTTGGTGAATTTACCACTTACTTTATACCAACATTGTGCAGCCTCTGTCGAAGTACTTGGAAGTTCATTATGTACTAACCTACCACCAGGCTGATACAGTTGTCTACATACGCAGACGCTCCTTTAATGTTTAGAAGGCCTTGCCACCATTACTTAGCCTTGTTTCTCCTGGTAGGCATGCATTTCTCTGCTGGATAGCTCCATATTGCCAGGGACATTGAACACTAAATCCCACAAATTCCTTCAGTCACACAGGAGATATTATCAATGCTAAAAGTAACATTCTATTTCCAGTTCTGTGGCAAACAATTTTTTATTAGTCAGATTTCCCTCAGTAATTGGTGACGTTATTCAGTTCATTGGAACGTTGATACCATTCAAAAGAGCTTAAATAATAAAAGGAATATATTCACTTTTGAGGTGTCTAAGGATGTGGCTAGCCTCAGGGACTCAAGGATTTCATCAGAAAGAATTATCTTGCTCTCTTACCCATGCCCCCCTCCTGCCTTGCCTGTTTCCATCCATGTGACAGCAACTCCACCTCCGATGACGTTAGATCACTTTTGTGCTATTGATTCAGCTCGTGATCACCATCTCTAACTCAGAAACCATCAGGGAGGAACCACACTGGCCTCAGTCCTGGTGTTGGCCACAGGCTTGCTTGGCCTCAGTAGTTGAGTGCAGAGTGATGCAGTGACATGATTGGCCCAATGGGGACACGTGATCAATCTCATGCCCAATCACCTTATCAGGACCACCAGGAAAAGGGACAAACACTCCCCAAAGTAGACTATGGGGAGTGCTAAGAAAACCAACCGCTGTCTTAATAGAGTGTTTATTTCATCCAATCCAATCATGCTAGTTAGAAGATCATGGAAGTTGTTACAATGAAGATTTCTTTAATCCTCAAATGTATTCAAGTGCCCAGCAATGCTGACTTCATACTATATATATATATATATATGTATTTTTTTAATTCAATTCTGAGCTTAATCTATAGGATTATTATTCAAAGTATCCTTATATTGAAATCTGGTGGTCTTTCACAAAGTCAAGAGAAAGGGCAGTTATCTTAACTGAAATATATTTGGCACACCCAGCTGGCGTGGCTCAGTAGTTGAGTGTCGACCTATGAACCAGAAGGTCACCGGTACAATTCCCTGTCAGGGCACATGCTTGGGTTGCTGGCTTGATTCCTAGTATGAGGCATGCAGGAGGCAGCTAATCAATGATTCTCTCTCATCGTTTCTATCTCTCTCTCCCTCTCCCTTCCTCTCTGGAATCAATAAAAATATAAAAAAAGAAGTACATTTGGCACAAAAATTAATGTCAGAAGTATATACCTTAACTCTTATTGTCTCAAATCAAATTTACTTCATCTCCTGGAGTTTTTCAGTATTTATGAGTGCCTTGCAAATTTCTGAGTGAATGATCCATTGATATGTTATGTTCATGGCATAAATGACCAATAATTGTATTTATAATTATCTCTTTAGCACAGCATCTGGGCCTTCCGAATTAAAACAAAAACAAAACATCCAGCCGGCCCTGGCCAGGTTGCTCAGTTGGTTAGAGTATCGTCCCCATGTGCCAAGGTCTCAGGTTGGATCCCTGGTCAGGGTGCATACAAACATGAACCGAGGAATGCATAAATAAGTGGACAACCAATTGATCTCTCTCTCCCTCTCAAATCAATAAATAAAAATTTAAAAAAACAAACACACCCATCCATGAAAAGAGACCTTTAGTGGCTTATGATAGAATCTAATTTCTTCCCACCAAAGGGCAATTTAGCAATATTGACCATTTAAAGAGCCAAATCAAACAAGATAATGAGGGATAATTCACTTTTCTCTTTCTGGTTTGCCAGTCCAGATCTGAACGATGCGGACAACAGAACAATGCCACCATAATTATTATTTGGTTTTGGGAGCTATACAAATGGGTAATCTTTTTCAATGCTACTTCCAAAAAAAGCTCTAACATTGTTATATAACTCCATTTTCCCTTGCCTTGGCTATTTTGGTCTTGTTAAAATGTTGTTTTTGATCAAATAGCCCATACACGCTTAGCTGCGGCTTTAGAAAATAAATGAGTCCCAGCTGCAGTGACAAATACACACGCAGGACAGAGGAGGGGAGATGCAGAAACAGCTCCTCTCCGGCTGGAAGCATCCCGACAGCAGTAATTATAGAACGCAGCAGGGCCGGTTTGCCATCAGACATTAATTTGACTACATTAAAAAATCCTGACAAAAATGTAAGGAATAACTTAAAATATATCTTGGTTATATTGGTCTCATAGATCTGCTTCTGGAAACCGAAACACAGGACACATCTAATATGATGAGAGGTTACAGCATCTGAACATGGTTATAGATAGCAGAGTTCTTATGTAAAATTTGTGTGTGTGTCCTTTGTAGATTTCATATTATGTACCTCCCTCATTCTTTTTTTAAAAATGTTTTTATTGATTTCAGAGAGGAAGGGAGTGGGAGAGAGAGATAGAAACATCAATGATGAGAGAGAATCATTGATCAGCTGCCACCTGCACGCCCCCTACTGGGGATCGAGCCTGCAACCCGGGTATGTGCCTTTGACTGGAATGGAACCCTTCAGTCCCGTAGGCCAAGGCTCTATCCACTGAACAAAACCAGCAAGGACCCTCCCTCACTCTTTTTTAAGGCCATGTGGCTTTATGACATTCAGAGAGAGATTCCTAGTCATTCCAGCAGGAATGACTCAGTTCATCCCCAGCTATATCATGTGTAACTAAGTACAACTTCCTACATTATAATAAAACCTAATTATGATATTAATAAGCAATAAAATGAAAATAAATGTGAGAGCGGTGAGATCAAACAAATTTCCAGTCAAGACAAAAACAACAGTAGATTTAGTAGATTTCAAATCCACACCAGAGGCAAATGCAAGCAGAACTGATGGTCTGAAAGGCTGAATCAGCAATGTGAATGATAACTTCACCTTATCCCCTCTGAGCTTGAAGAGAAAAAGATATCCTCCATCCTCCCCTAGAAAAGCAAGTAAGAGGAGAGATGAAAATCTAGGGGGACAGAAAGCAGAGGCCCCACATGCAATGTTCCCACAAAAGGTACAATATCGCATGTGGTAACTACTCGGAAGTTTTCAAGTGAATGCTTAATTAGAGTGTGCACTCAAGTCAAACCACCTAGATTCAAACCTGGCTCTGCTTCTTTCAAGCTGGGCACCTGCAGCAAGGTACTGAACCTCTCTGTGCCTCCACTTTCTGACCTGTAAAATGTGGTTGCTTCTAATAGCCTGCTTCCAACGTTCCCTGTGAGGACATAATGAGTTTCCTTTACAACAACCTGGCATGTAGAGAGCCCTCAATAAATGTGAGCAAGGATTACAGAAAAACCCTGAAACAAACACGTTTTATTCACTTTCTGCTTTCTCATGACCCACCTTTGAATAGGTGAAAATTGAAGATAGACTAGAAGAAAATATTTGTGAATGGAAAAAGGCCTAGATGTGCAGAATGAAGGGGCTCATCATTTTTTAGGCAACAAAAATCAAGAAAAGAGGCTTAAAATTAGAAATATTCTGGCTAGTTTTTGGAACTATATATAAATAAAAATCTCTAAAGTTAAAAAAAAAAAGCATAAAAGGCAGAACATTTAACACCTGCACATTTTGACTTTTCTTTCTCATTAGGCAACTTATATAATTACTAGTGACCCAGTGCACGAAATTGTGCAAGACCCGGGACACCGCCCGCACCACGATTACCCCAATTGCAACCCGTGGGGCCAGCGTGCTGCGGGATAGTCCCAAGTCCCAGAGTCCTGCCCAAGTCCTTGAGTCCCACCCCGCAGCTGGCGCCACAGGACTCCCCCAATGCACCTCCTGGTCAAGTCCCTGCTGCCACCCTCAGGGATGCAGTGTCAAGTCCCCACCCACCAGTGTGTGCCTAGCTGCGCATGCAGCCTCCTGCTGATCAGTCATTATGGCGTGAGGGCATCACAACCATAGGCTTTTTATATATATATAGACTAGAGGCCCAGTGCACAAAATTTGTGCACTGGGGGGGGTGTCCCTCAGCCTGGCCTGTGCCCTCTCACAGGCTGGGAGCCGTCAGTCAGACATCTTTAGTGCTGCCGCGGAGGCAGGAGAGGTTCCTGCCACCACAGCTACGCTTGCCAATGGTGAGCCCAGCTTCTGGCTGAGCAGCGCTCCCCCTGTGGGAGTGCACTGACCACCAGGGGGCAACTCCTGCATTGAGCGTCTGCCCTCTGGTGGTCAGTGCACATCGTAGCGACTGGTTGTTCTGCCAGCCGATTTGCTTATTAGCCTTTTATTATATAGGATTCCATGACCTGCTTTTTCTTTTTTTACAAATTTATCTTTATTGTTGAAAATATTACAGATGTCCCCTTTGTTTCTTTTTCCCCATTGATCCCCCCACACCCACCCCTCCCAGGCCTTTAACACACTGTTGTCTGTGTCCATGGGCTATGCATACTAGAGGTGTGGTGCATGAAAATTCATGCACTCAGGGGGGTTCTTCAGCCCGGTCTGCACCTCTCACAGTCCTGGACCCCTCGGGGATATCCACATGCCAGCTTAGGCCTGCTCCCCAGGGATTGGGCCTAAGATGGCAGTCAGATATCCCTCTGGCAGCCTAGGAGACCTCAGGGGATGTCCAACTAATGGCTCCCATGGGGAGTGGGTCTAAGCCATTAGTCGGACATCCTTAGCACTGCTGTGGAGGCAGGAGAGGCTCCCACCACCTCCGCTGTGCTGGCCAGCCCTGAGCCAGCTTCTGGCTGAGCAGCGCTCCTCTGTGGAAGCACACTGACCACCAGGGGGCAGCTCCTGCATTGAGTGTCTGCCGCTGGTGGTCAGTGCACATCATAGCGACCAGTCGTTCCCAGTCGTTTTGTGTTAGGGTCCATTTGCATATTACCCTTTTATTATATAGGACTAGAGGCTTGGTGCATGAAATTCATGCATGGGAGGGGGATGTTCCCCCAGCCCAGCCTGCACCCTCTCCAAATCAGGCCCCCTAGGATTCCAGGACTGCTAGCTCCTAACCACTTGCCTGCCTGCCTGTCTGATCGCCCCTAACTACTCTACCTGCTGGCCTGATCGCCCCCTAACAGCCCTCCCTGCCAGCCTGATCAGCCCTAACCACCTCTGCCTCGGCCCCCTCCACTGTGGCTTTGTCCAGAAGGACATCTGAAAGATGTCTGGTCTAATTAGCATATTACCCATTTATTAGTATAGATAAGCTCCATGGTTAAGCTCTCCCCCCTATCACTCACCCCCACCTTCCCTCTGAAATTCTTCAGTCTGTTCCATGCTTCTATGTCTCTGGATCTATTTTGTTCATCAGATTATTTTGTTCATTAGTTATGAGTGAGGAAATGTGATACTTGTCTTTCTCTGACTGGCTTATTTCGCTTAGCATAACTGACCTGCTTTTTTAACCTACTGTATTCTGGAAGTCCCTCCATGTCAGTGCATGCTTAGCTGTCTAATTTTTAAAAACACCTGGAGCTTTACAAGGGGAAAAACATATTTTAAATGAGGACCTGGTTAAAATCTGTGTTCTCAGACTGCAATATAAAAAATGAACTTCTTTCCCTTTTCCTTTATTTGACATTAACTGTATGCACTTGTTATTGATCATTTTTGGAGAAGTGATTTGGAATTTGGACATAAGCAGTCTTCGTCATTAAAAAAGGATTAGTTTAATCGCTCCAGGATGTATGCCATTTTGTTTGCAAATTGCATTGCACTTCTCAATGTCATCCAAAAACTGGAAGGCCATATGGCCCTCACTTCAACATTATAACAATTTTTTAAGGAGCAGGCAACCCTTCCTTTTAAACACACACACAGAAGGACTAAGTTTTAACAAATTCAACCAAAGAGAATCAGTCTTCTGAGTGAGAAAGAACAATGATCAGGATTTGCATATACCGAGGAAAACTTGAACTTAGAAACAGAATTAACATCTCAGGATCAGCTGATCATCCACATCTCAACATTTTCCCTCAATTGTTCTTTTCTGCTGATATCTGAGAACCCTAAGTTTTGTTCCCAGGAAAAACACTCATCTCTCGTAACATCACCTACAAATTGTTCCCAGGATTTGTAACAGAAGACCAATTTATTGTCCTGCCTTTTCTTGTTGTTGTGTTAATTTTAGAAAAGACAGGACATTTTGAAAAGCCAGAAAAGTTCCTTTTACCATATAAATTAAAAAAAATTTTTAAAAATAACTACATTAATATATTTACTGAATGCCCACTGGGCCAGCAGCTGTGCTAAGCCTGCACTAACTTTAAATCCTTCGGACCAGCAGATGAGGACGATATATGCCTGTTTTATGATGAGGGAACTGAACTCACTGAGGTCAAATGGCTTGCTTAAGGTCACACAGTAATAGCCAGGACTCACAACCACATGGATCTAATTTGAAAGTCAGATTTCTTATTATGGTTTGTTAGTGTTTTAAATGTTTTCAATTTTAAAATCTCACATGACATTTTAAAATTAAACATTTAGACTTGTATTAAATGCACTTTTTCATCATTTGTGCTAATCTGCCACTCATACCCATTCTCAAGAAATTACCTACTTGAAGATTATGGTGTGGACCAGCCAGGGTTTGTCAATGTATATAGACAACATTGATACTTATATACTACTAGATGCCTGGTGCACGAAATTCGTGCACGGGGGCGGGGGGTGTCCCTCAGCCCAGCCTGCATCCTCTCCAATCTGGGACCCCTCGAGGGCTGTCCGACTGCCAGTTTAGACCCGATCCCAGTGGGATCATGCCTAAACGGGCAGTCGGACATCCCTCTCACAATCCAGGACTTCTGACTCCCAACTGCTCGCCTGCCTGCCTTCCTGATTGCCCCTAATCTCTTCTGCCTGCCAGCCTGATCACCCCCTAACCACTCCCATGCCAGCCTGATTGATGTCTAACTGCTCTCCTGCCAGCCTGTTTGCCCCCAACTGCCCTCCCTTGCAGGCCTGGTCCCTCTCAACTGCCCTCCCTTGCAGGCCTGGTCACCTCTCAACTGCCCTCCCTTGCAGGCCTGGTGCCTCCCAACTGCCCTCCCCTGCTGGCCATCTTGTGGTGGCCATCTTGTGTCCACATGGGGGCAGGATCTTTGACCACATGGGGGCAGCCATCTTGTGTGTTGGAGTGATGGTCAACCTGCATATTACTCTTTTATTAGATAGGATCGAGGCCTGGTGCATGGGTGGGGGCCAGCTGGTTTGCCCTGAAGGGTGTCCTGGATCAGGGTGGGGGGTTCCCTTGGGGCATGGGGCGGCCTGGGCGAGGGGCCTGTGGTGGTTTGCAGGCTGGCCACACCCCCCAGCAACCCAAGCGGAGTCCCTGGTATCTGGAATTTATTTATTTATTTATCTTATTTATCTTCAAATGAAACTTTGTAGCCTGGAGTGGAGCCAAGCCTCCTGCTTGCTCTGTGGCAGCAGCCATTTCTGTTGGAATTTATGTATCTTCTATAATTGAAACTTTGCAGCCTGGAGTGGAGGCCTAGGCCGGCCAGGGCTGCAGAAGCTTGGTTTCCTCCATCGCCCGGGGCAACCCTAGCCTCCTGCTCTTCCAGCTCTGTGGCTGCCGCCATTTCTGTTGGAATTTATTTACCTTCTATCATTGAAACTTTGTACCTTTGAGTGGAGGCCTGGGCCCACCAGGGTGTGTGGAAAGTTTGGCTTCCTCCATTGCCAGGGAAACCCAAGCCTCCCTTCTGCTCTCTGTGGCCACAGCCATTTTGGTTGGGGTTAATTTGCATGCTCGCTCTGATTGGCTGGTGGGCGTGGCTGGTGGGCGTGGTGTGGTGTAGCAGAGTGATGGTTAATTTGCATATTACTCTTTTATTAGATAGGATGCCATTTTCCCCAGAACTAGAAACACACAATATGCAATAAACCTTAAAGTACATGTTTTATTTAGTAATATATTTTTATTTTCTTTCTATGTTAGTAAATTAAATGTTGAACACATTTAAAGACAGGTTCCTAGTTGTGTCTCCAACCACTATACTGTTTCATTTAATAGAATTACCAATTTTCTTATTATCAGCCCACCATTAATGGATATTTATATTATTTCTTCAGTTTTTCTATTTTAAATCACATTCCTGTGAAGAATTGTGAAGGGTTTGATGCTTTACTTACTTTTATACAAATAAGTGAGCCTGCCACAGCTTCTTGGGTTCTGGTGGAAGACACGAGTCTCCCGGGTCACAGAGAAAGGACTCAGGGCACAGCGGGAAGCAGGAGCTCGGTACCCGTGTCGGCTCCATGTGGCCTCTGAGCAGCACTGCAGAGAGGAGCTAGATGCTGTGCATGCCATGGCTTTGCGTCACAGCTGAGGCACCCCAAGCCTAGTGGAGCCTGATTTTTATACAAGTGCCACAAGCAACCCAGCCCCAACTTTTTGCCTGGAGAGATATGCTATCTTTATTAAACACTCAGCAAACAATGCTTCATTTGCTGCTACGGAAAACACCAACCCTACCTTCCCAGGCTGTTCACTACACAAACGAGCTTTAACAGATAGTCCCACACAAAGCTGACTGTGCCTCCCCCTCCCAGCATGTGTACAAACTCGGTGACTCTCAGCAGACACAGACAGCAGAATCCAGCTTCCGAGTCCTGTCACCCAGTCATGAAGATGCTCACACTCCCCAAACATCGCTACGGGTATTGTCTACTGCTCCTTCAACCAGTGCTACATGCACTGTATCCTATGGAAGGGGAAGGGGAATTGGTGTAAAACTAATGTACGTTCCACTCTCCAACCACTATGTTTAGAGAGATATCTGAATTGATATTCATGGATTGTTCACAATGGCTCTTTTTAATTGTAGACATTGGGTGAATTTTATTTTTATTTTTACTGTTTCATTTGCATGTATCCTATATAATAAAGAGGTAATATGCAAATTGACCATCACTCCAACACACAAGATGGCCATCTCCATGTGGACACAAGATGGCCAGCAGGGAAGGGCAGATGGGAAGGACCAGGCCTGCCGGGAAGGGCAGTTGGGGGCAACCAGGCCTGCAGGGAAGGGCAGTTGGGGCAACCAGGTCTGCAGGGGAGGACAGTTTGGGGGTGACCAGGCCTGCAGAGGAGGGCAGTTAGGGACAACCATGTCAGCAGGGGAGGGCTGTTAGGGGTGACCAGACCAGCAGGGGAGGACAGATAGGGGCAATCTGGCCAGCAGGGGAGTGGTTAGGGGGTGATCAGGCTAGCAGGCAGAAGTGTTTAGGGGCAATCAGGCAGGCAGGCAGGTGAGTAGTTGGGAGCCAGCAGTCCTGGATTGTGAGAGGGATGTCCAACTGCCCGTTTAAGCCCAATACCATGGGATTGGACCTAAACGGGCAGTCGGACATCCCTGTAGGGGTCCCAGATTGGACAGGGTGCAGGCTGGGCTGTTGGACACCCCCCCCCCCCTGTGCATGAATTTCATGCACCGGGCCTCTAGTAAATAATAAGCATGAATTATTCTAGCAAAGAAATGTCATCTTATAACACACATCATGAGTACATTGTTTAAATAGCAATTTATCGACCTTTCTAAGATCTCTTTCCTTTCTGCAATAACTCAGCCAGCAGCTTCAGAATCATTATTTTGGCTAAGAATTGAGATGTAACCCAGCCTCCTTTCCATGGGCAAAATGACTCCTGAGCAGCATCAAGTTAATTCCCCTGGAAATACTGTGGAGGCGGTATTATTGTTGGTCCTTGCAAAATCCAAGTTATACGACTGGCAAAAAAATGCTTATAACCTTTTACAGTGAGAACCAACAGCTATGTGGAATGATATACTAGTTCTAAATGAAATGTTTGATCTCTTTACTTCAAAAGTTGATTTTTAAATAAAAAAATATTTACTCGATTCTCCATGCCTTTGTACTGGTCTGAGTTCTTTTTTGAAGCCATTTAAAGACAGGTTCCTAGTTGTGTCTCCAACCACTAAGCATAATTTTCCTGGACTTTCAAAGTGGAATGTGCTTATCCCACGATGTACATAATTGAAATTGCTGAAAATGTGACTTTCAAAGCCCTAGAAAACCCCCAGCTCTTAGATGTAAAACGGCGCTAGAGCCCATTGGCTGAAGAGGTGCCTGATTGCAGAAGAGCCACCAGAACCGCAGCATTCCTCGCAGAGCCCCACGCTCGTCTCGGGAAACCCTGTTCACCACAACAGAGCCTCGCTGCCCACGCGTCTCCTGTGCTGTTTACTGAGGCGCAGGGCACCAGCCCATCAACCCGAGAGCATGCCTAATGTCAGCAGAAGCGGGTGCACATGAAACACCAAGAATTTAAACTATTTCCTGAAATGTGACAATATTCTAAATTCTCTCATCAGCAAGTAGTTGTGAAAGGCCCATAAAATGGGTCAAGCATTTGGTGGAAACCAGGGATTCAAGTGAGAAAGAATGAGCAGAGTCCCTGCCCTGGCGCGGCTCAGTCTGTTACTCCGCTGTGAGAAAACAGAAAAAATGAGGAACTCATCGCTTCTGTTTGACCATCACACTGAAAATAACGGTAAAATAGTACTGGATGCTGTGTTGGAAAAATAACTTCATGTCCCTCTCTTACTGAGGGGGGTGGGGACTAAGTAGAAGCAGATGAATTCTTAGTTTCAGTTTTGCAGCTTTAAATGATTTTTCTGTAATATTTTTAAAAGAAAAATTCAGGGGTGCCTGACTGGCATGGCTCAGTAGTTGTCAACCTATGAACTAGGAGGTCATGGTTTGATTCCTGGTCAGGGTACCTCCCCGGGTTGAGGGCTCGATCCCCAGTGTGGGGCATGCAGGAGGCCGCTGATAAAGGATTCTCTCTCATCATTGATGTCTATCTCTCTCTGTCTCTCCCTTCTTCTCTGAAATCAATAAAAGTATACTTTTAAAAATTAAAATATAAAACGAAAGTGATATATAGGAAGAAGTACAGTCTTCATCTTTCAAAATATTGAAAAATCTAAATAAATTATTATATTTTAGCCCTCCTTTTTCACCTTAAGATTTACTGATGGATACAATGCTTAATTAAAACCACGGTTTCACTAACATTAGTTTTCTATGCTTCTGTGAAAACAGGGAGAACGTACAGGGGCTTTCTATAACTTCAGGAGTCCTCCTAAATTTGAAGACAACATGAAATATGTTCACTAATGTTGTGTGGAGACCTCAACATGGGAAAATGACCCTTTGCTTGGCTTCTGAGAGCCTCCAGGCTGCTGTGGCATGTTGAGTGTGATTAGTGTCCCTCTGGAAGCAATTGAAGATGCTAACAGAGAGAATATGACCTAAAACAAAACGAGAAGAGACTGAGTTTGGTGAGTGAAACTATCTAAAACTAAGATATCTATCTAGGCAAGGAGTCCCGGTTCCAGAGCCAGGGTGGGTTTGCCAATGTGGGTCCAGTATTGCGGGACTGTGACTGTTACATCACAATCACAACATCCAATCAGGTGAGAGGCAGGCTGCGTAAGGCTCTGGACCTCAGCTTTCGCACCTACTCACTGTCAGAACCTAAGCAGGTCTTCTCAAGCCACTTTGCCGTCTGAAAAATGAGATGATGCTATTTCCTTATCCTAAGTCTGTAGTATTAGGTTAGATAGTACATGTAAAAATGCTTAGCAGTGCCTGCAGCTACTCCACAAATATCCCATAAATACTAATTATTAGCAATAATTATAAATTTACGTCATTCTCAATAGCTAGAGTTCACACTTTTGTTTTGTGGGTAAGTTTATTTCAATGATCAAAAAGCGTGGGAAAAGAAAAGAGCAAAAAAAGTCTTATTTTGGAGAGGCCACTGTATCAGAGATGCCATTCTGCTCTACAATTGATTTGCTCTCCATTCCATAGTCTTCCATCAGGTGAGACGATATACATCATGTCTTCAACTACCTCTGCCATTGTTGTGCAAAGGACTGCATCTCCCACGCAGACCTCTCTTAGCACGTTCACTTGTAAAAATCTACCAACTGGACATTTCTTCTTACGTGTCCAATTGCAACCCCAAATCAACAGACTTTAAAAATATTATTTTTAAAATCTGTTCTCCCTCTTGGATTCATTAACAGTCACTGAGCTATGACCCTATTCCTCAATCTTGACCCCACAGGCCACCAGACCCCAAGGCCTATCAAGTCTACCTGATTAATCTTCATCAACCATGGCCCCTACTGGTGGTCCAGGGCCCAACTGTCCTCTGTCCACCAGACAGCTGCAGCCTCCCAAACCATCTCCCTGCCTCCGTGCTTGCCTCCATCCATTGTTCCAAAGTAACCTTGACATTTCAAAACACCACCATCAAAGGTTCCCCCTTGCCTCTGGGATAAAACTCTGAAGTTCTCAGCATGGGATGAAGACAAGCAAAGCCAGCATCGTGTTCACAATGATAAGTGCCACTCCAAAGGCTAGGAACAAAGTGCGCTAAACCATGAAAGCCCCATGAAACACGTTAGGGGCGGAACTATTGCCTTGACTGACACCTGGATGCCAGGCTTTGGATGGGGTCAGCAACTCATACTGAGAAGCATCAGGAATCAAGTTAGTTTCCTGTTTTGCTAAGTCACGTTTATAAAAGTTAAGATTGCAATAAAGAGTAAGTGGTTAGAGGGTATTTTTGTAACTGATTTTCTTCACAGCCTGAGCACCAGGTGTGTGTTCATTTATATGATGGGCTTCATTCTCATGTGTTAGAAAACAAACTATGTTGCAAAAGCAAGGGAAGGCATATTTCCTCAGAGCTTAACCTCCCTACAGAAGCACAACTTCTGAGTAATGAAAGGAAACCACGTGCTTGCTGGGTTTGTGTCCTCTTTGTGAATAGTTGATATTGTTGACTTTATCAGTTTTGTCAACATAACGTCCTCCATTAGGGGCCATGGTTGCAGCAGGCTCGGTTCTGAGGATGGCCACTCACTTCACTGACACTGTGAGACTGAGTTCCCAATGCTAACCTTCTAACGAGGTGCGCCTCCTGCTATATCGAGAGTGTCTCTCCATGAACCTGCTGCTTTATGCTTCAACCAAAGTCTCAGATCACAGAGTCAAGAAAAATGGCCCTGAAAACAGAAATTAACAATTTGTAATGCTTTTCACAACTTGCCATTGTGATCCCGGAAGTCACTTACCCAGTAGGTGAGCCAATGACTCATCAATGAGACCCATAAAACAGTCTGTTTACAAACAGATGTACATCCTATAGAATAAAAGGCTAATATGCAAATTGTCCCCTCGGGAGTTCTACCACTCACTATGACATGTGCTGACCACCAGGGGACGGCACAGAACAAAGGAAGGGCCTGGCTGGCAGTCAGCAGCTGGGGAAGGAAGGCCCTGATCGGCCCTGATTGCCAGCCAGGTCTAGGGACCCTACCTGTGCACGAATTTCGTGCACCGAGCCTCTAGTCTTGACATAAGATCTACCTATTTCCCTTGCTCATTGAAAGAGTAACAAAATACGCAGCTCTACTCCATCCCAGAACTTTTGGAGCAGGAGTGCTTTAAATGTGAAATGATGAGCCGCCCTGCCTTCCCAGAGCAGGCAAAGGTGAGCCTTGCTGGGCTGCAGACACCCAGGCCTCGGGCAGAGTCCCACCACCGGGGGCAACGCTGTTTTTCCTTCTTTGAAAGAGAGCATGTGGCTCATGAAGATCATGAAACTAGGAGGGACAGGAAGAAGAAACATTCAATCTGGGGGCGTGGGCACGTGGTATAACATATACATTACAAATCACTTTAAAATTTTGCTCAAAAAATCTAAAGCAATGAAAAGGCTTTGAGAAGATAGGCCTAATTTTTCTGCCAAAAAGCTACTTAACATACCCTCTCTTTTTCATATAACATCGCCCCCCCACCCCCAGTTTGCTGAAAATTGAAATCCTTACAGATGTCATTTATAGACATTGTTTAGCATTTATATGTAATAATATTCCTTATATTCTTTACATATGCACATATTTAAATTTGTATTTTCCCTTATTATTGCAAAACTTTTGCAAAATGGGCCTACACAGAACAGCATGAAACAGTCTATGCACGTACTGTAGCAAGCCTGAAATAATTGTGACATTTTGCAATAAAACAGTAATGATCTCTTGGGTAGCAGAAGAGTCTCGTGTGAGCCTGAGGCTGTGAGCATCCGCGTAGAGGTTTTAGAATCCTTTCATACAAGGAGGAAAACTGGCCTCCATCTGGCGGGCCTCTGTGTCCCATTTGGAGCTTCCAGACTGCACTTAGAAACTCTGATTGTAACTGTAATTTTGGGGTTCCCTCATCTAGATCTTGGACTGAAACACATGCTTCCTCCTGCTGTCACATGGTTGACATCATGGAAGAGTTAACTGTGAAATGCGTGCTGCTTTCTGGCTGCCTCGCCACCTCAGGGCCCTAGAACAGAATCTGCTACACAAATTTTAATAACTGCATTGGGCCAAAAGAGAAACATACGATGAACATTAGGCTTAGGTATTTCAAAAATATCCAGACGGGCTTATGTAGATGCTCACGCATCTATCAAACATTAGCTGAGTCCCCACCGTCACGCTCAGCCCCTGCAGGACCTGGGCACACGAGGCGCGCCATCTGCCCTGCACACTTATGGCCTCGTGTCAGGAGGCAGCCAGTGGGGGCAGCACACCGTGAACCACAGGAAGCAGTGTCCTGGGAGGAGCCTGCCCTGTGTGCCCGGAGGAATCCCACTGTTAAAGAAAAGTTTAGAAAACAAATAATGTCTTTGGTAAAGTTAGAAAGTCTAAATTCCTAGTTTCAAATAGTTTTGTGTTGTTTTTTTTGCAACCACAACACACCATTAATATCTATGATTGTTAAGTCTGATCCAACAAAGCTTAATTTTTAAATAAATAAAAGTGATTTAAAGCAGTATAGAGTTACCTCAAAAAATTAAAAATGCTGCCTTATGACCCAGTGACTCCACTTCTGGGAATTTATCTGAAGAATCCTGAAACACTGATTCAAAAATAATATGTGCACCCCTATATTCATTGCACTGTTATTCATAATAGCCGAGGTTTGGAAGCAGCCCAAGTGTCCATCAGGGGATGAGGGGTAAAAAGCTGTGGGACATTTACACCATGGAAAACTACTCTGCCATAAAAAGGAAGAAAATTCTCCCCTTTGCAACAGCCTGGATGGACCAGGAGAGCATTATGCTGAGGGAAATAAGTCAGTCAGAGAAAGACAAGTTCCATATGATCTTACTCATATATGTAGAATCTAGTGAACAAAATGAACAAGCAAAATAGTGACAGACTCATAGACAGAGAGCAGGCAGACAGCCTGGGGGCAGGGAGTTGTGGGGGTGGTGGAGGGATTAAGCAAAAAAGAAAAAAAGAGAGAGAGAGAACTCATGGACACAGACAACAGTGTGGTAATTGTGGGGGAGAGTTAGGGAGGGAGTGGCAGGGAAGAGGGCATAGAGGAGATAAATGGTGATGATAAAATAAAATAAATAAAATAAAATGAACGTTATTTTGTTTATAAATCTTTATTAAATCAATAATCTTAAAGGTCTTAATATCAACCTCAAAATTTGATAATGCTCACAAGTATCCTATATAATAAAAGGCTAATATGCAAATAGACCAAACTGTGGAACAACCGAACAACGGAACAACCGGTCACTATGACGTGCGCTGACCACCAGGGGGCGCACGGAACATGGCGGGTGTTGGCCATGGCGGGATGGTGGAGCAGGTGAGCGGGGGCACCAGACCAAGGCGGGGCACCGGTTGCTGTCACTGGGGCGAGCCTCTGGTGGTTACTGAAAATTCTTTGCTCCCATGCACCATGGTCCTGCCCGGCCCTCGCACCCACTGCCAGCGCCGGAACCACCACTGCACTCACTGCTGGTGCCTGGCGCTGCCCGATTGCTCAGTGCCATCAGCGGGTGCGAACAGCAGCTGCCGGCCCGATCGCCCCTCAGAGTTTCTCCACCTCCCCCTGCTCCTGAGGGGCGATCGGGTCAGCAGCTGCCGCTCACACCCACTGCCAGTACTGGAGCGGCTGCTCACACCCACTGCCGGTGCCAGCCCCACTCGCACCCGCTGCTGGCGCTGACCCCAATTGCTCCGTGCCGTCAGCGGGTGTGAGTGGGGCTGGCCATCAGCACGTGGGAGCGGCAGCAGCAGGAGCAGGGCTGCGGGCAGACAGCGGACTGGGGGCCGTGGCAGGAGGGGCCGGGCAGGGGCATGGAGGATGGGCCGAGACCCGCCCCGGTGCCCACGGGAGCCTCGCAGCCCAAAGTTCCTTTCAAGGTGCATGAATTTGTGCCCTGGGCCTCTACTACATTGAATAAAAGAAAGAATTTTAGTTTGGCAAGAAAATGTAGAGACAATAAAACAATACTATGGAATAGATGGAATATAATGTAATAGATGATTTGAATGATATACCCTAATATAATAACTTCAATAATACTTTAAAATTTCAGTTACAATAATGGCAATTGTTAATTAAAGGGCGATCACTATTTTAAAGCCATAATACATGGCTTTTAAAATGAATTATTAAATGATTAAAACAGATTTCTCCTATTTCATACAGCAATTGTGATTACATGTAAATTTCTCTCCAATTAGAAAAAATGAGTGAAAAGCTGCAAAGATTGCCCTTCTCGTTTATCAAAGGAGCCAGGGTGTCAGCCAGTGCAGACACTTATCTTTCCGAGTTTGAATAATGCATGCGATGACGAGATGCTTATTCTGATATCAAAGCGAACAGCGCCTGTGCCCTGGAAACAAAGCATTTGTTTGCTTATTGATTTATGTTAACGTCTCCGTCCTCCATCCCAGGGGGGTGCTGGCCTCCAGTCTCCTGATCACTATCTGCGATCCTATTTCAGCTCCTGTGACTTCAAAGGGAATTGCTTAAGAAACAAATCTTCATTTAAAGACTTTGAGGTACAAGAAACTTCAAAACTTTTAAAAGCTAAAACAAAGAAAAATAACCAGAACCAAAAGGTAAGCTGCAACCTGGGAAAGGGAAGAAGGGGTGAATCAAAGAAGTGACACGTAATAAACAAAGAGGCTTGTGAACAAATAGGATGCACCACTGTTCTCCCGAAGGGCCTCTGGACAGTGGAAATGCGCCAGCCTAGAGGAATAACAATAAAGAGGGGTAGGAACGTGTGAGACATTCTCAACTTCATCAGAAATACATATATGTACATGTGTGTATATGCCTACATCTACGAGTATATACACCTCTATATGTATATACCTACTCCTAGACATTATGTATCTCTATTATTATGATCTCTGAATGCATAATAATCTGGCTACTCAGTATATATATATATATATATATATATATATATATATATATATACTCAGTATATATATATATATAATCTGGCTACTCAGTGTATATATATATATATATATATATATATATATATATATATATATAAAATCTGGCTACTCAGTATATATATATATATACATACTGAGGCCCAGTGCATGAATTCGTGCATGGGTGGGATCCAGCCAGCCTGGCCAGGGGGAGGGGACATGGGCTGGTCTGCCTGCTGGTCGAACTCCTGGTCGAGGGGACAATTTTCATATTAGCCTTTTATTCTATAGGATTATTATATAGGATATACACTGAGTGGCCAGATTATTATGCGTTCAGAGATCATAATAATCTGGCCACTCAGTGTATATATAGTATATTCACCTATGCACCTATATATTCACGTACCTATACTTCTCTCTCTCCATATGTCAACTAAGCAAGGACAAAGAAGTATGAGCACACCTAGTTTACAGGTGAGTTTTTTTAAAAGAAAAATTTCCACTCATTTGTTTAGAATCAAGATGTAGTGCACAGATCCAGCCCAAAGCCAAAAGAAAGCCAGCCTTGGCCTGTCGTCTCCATAGGAAAGCATGGCAGCTGCTTAGAATAGGCCATGAGAACCGCAGCAATCCCTGCCGCCCCAGGTTTCACGGAAGGACCACACATGCTACTATGTACACCGATTTGATGTGTGTGTGCAATGAGTATATGCACCCACATTCCTGTCTGCTTTGTATCATTCCAGAACATTCCTAGAGCAAGCTGAGGGTTAGCAATGTGAAAAGGCCATAACAGTGAAAATGAAAATAACAGATATTTTGGTTTTGAGACCAATCCTATATACTAAAAGGGTAATATGCAAATTAACCCTAACAGCAGAATGACCAGGAACGACCGGTTGCTATGATACACACTGACCACCAGGGGGCAGACGCTTAATGCAGGAGCTGCCCCCTGGTGGTCAGTGTGCTTTCACAGTGGGAGCGCCGCTCAGCCAGAAGCCTGGCTCATGGCTGGCCAGCGCAGCGGCGGTGGCGGGAGCCTCTCCTGCCTCCGCGGCAGTGCTAAGGATGTCTGACTGATGGCTTAGGGCCTAAACCGTTAGTCAGACATCCCCCGAGGGCTCCCGGACTGTGAGAGGGTGCTGGCCGGGCTGAGGGACCCCCCCCGCCAAGTGCACAAATTTTCATGCACTGAGCCTCTGGTAGAATAATAACACTTACTTAGTTACTTATTTTAACTTTGGAACAAACTAAGAAAGTTATCATGAAGTAATGGTACCTCTAAGGAGTGCTTCCCACAGCACGCGGTAAATGCTCTGAGTTGGTTTTCTGACAACAGCACTGACCTGGGATATCGGGTGCGGTGACACAGCTTCCTGTGTTAGAATACCTGTACAGCCGGCAGAGCTGCCAGGGTTTTCACAAGCATCTCAAGAGCTGTGTCGCTCAGCCTTCCCAAAGACAGCTAGCTCCTGCCCTGCTTCCTCCTCTGTGGCTGTGCCCGTCGCTCGTGGTCCCCAGGAAGTAAGTACAGAAGAGGTCGTAAGCTGCTGAAGATCCACAGAAGGAAGGAGACATCCGAAACTCGGCGTCATCACACTTAAACCACCGCTGTCTGCAGGTTTACAGCAGGCAGTGCAGTGGCTCCACCCCCCACCACATCGATTTGAAACAGAAAACAAGCTGCATTTCTTCAAATTGTTCTTTGGGCCAATAGCACACTGCGGCAAGTCAAGGCTTTCTGAGGAGACGTCCACAGATGTCTGAAATGTTCGCCGCCACCTGTCCATCCGAGGAAAGCGATTCTGACGCATGGAAAGCACAAGCGGACAGCTTGTGGCCTTCTCTTTCTCGGAGGATCCCTTCGGGCTGTGCAGTGACTGCAGTAAAACCGTTCCTGGGGCCAGTTTTCCTTCTTTGGAGGATAACCCAGTGTAGGGAGCGGTTATAGGGTTAAGCCTCGGACTGACCTGCTGGCAAAGTCGCAAACAAGCCCCAGCTTGGAGGGCACAGCCCTCTGAGCATAATTAGGCTTGATCTTGTGACTGCTCCCTAGATCTTTCCTGGGTAGCTAGTGGGCTGTGGGAGGGGCAGCAAGTGCTGCCAAAACAAGTGAAACTTACAACAACATTGTAGATTACCTTGTTTGCCCCTGACTATAAATAAAGCCTCAGCTTTGCAGTCTGGATCTGTTCTGTGGCCTCAGCCAGGCACAGAGAGATCCACCTAGACCCAGCTTATTCTCTTTGTCTGTCTTTTTCTTCATCCTTCACCAGCCCTCCCTCAGGCTCGCCGAACCCTTGGCTGTGCTGGCGCGCTCAACCCAGGGCCATCCTGCCATGTACAGCCCAGTGGATGCTGGCGGCGGTGAGTGCATGAAGGCTTCACGCCCAGACCTCCAAGGCAGGTGAGGCCCTGCGCTGTGGATCCCACGGAGCCTGGAAAAGTGCAACCGCGATGGGCTCATTGAGCTGCTCGTGTTTCTGCCACGCGTGTTCTGCTGCTTTAAGTCATCAGATGATCACTGTGTTCTTTATGTGGCTTCTGATGATCTGCTTTGTCTTGACCTCCCTGGTAGCTCCATTAGGAGCAGTGCAGGCTGTGTCCTGCAGACTGGCCCCTGGCCTTCCCGGGGGGATGTTACCGTCTTCGGGACTGATACACCTGTGCAGTCCTGTCCACAGTGCTCTCATGGTTACGCCAGTCTCCCCGCCGCCCCCATACACACACACACTTCGCCTTTATGCTCCAACAAATTCCACCTGCTACTCTCACCCTGATGGCAGTCCCGGTTGAAATGGTCAGCCAAATGTGGAGCAGTCCACGGACGCTGCCGTGTGGAGTTCATGTAACGGGTGTTTCCTGTTACAAAGTCCAGTGAGAGCTGGTGCACATCCTCCAAACACGGGACTGAGGCTTCGAGTCTGGGAACAGACGCCTTGTGATGGCAGCGTTGGGGTGGCACGTCGGCTAGTTTCCCGGTAACTGCGGGGGTGCTGTGGGCTTCCTTTGTTCTCCCTCTCCGATGGCCTGGGTGACACGGGAGGAGAAGGCGCTTCGGTTTGGGCGCTTCTCTCTCCTGCCCCGTAGGAACCTGGCTGGCCTGTGCGCGGAGGTGGGAGCAGGAGCTGAGAAGGAGCCACTCCCAGTGGGTGCACAGGAACAGGGCGGCAGGTGCATGATGGTAAGGGGAAGGTCCAGGGATGGACTGGGTCGAGAGACCTGGCCCTGTTGGATCCTTTCTAAAGGCGGTCCTGGTGGGCCTCCCCATTCCCTACTCCGTGCTTGTCCCAGGCTCTGCAGCTCTACTTCTCCTGGGTTCTCGCTAGACGTTCCAGCCTTTAGAGTCCATGTCTGGCTGTTCTTTAACCTAAACAGGCTTGCCTGAACCCAAATCTCCTGCCACAGGCATGGGACACCTCTTCCCCTGACTTTTTTTTTTTTTTTAATATGTTTTTATCTATTTCAGAGAGGAAGGGGGAGGGAGAGAGACAGAAACATCAATGATGAGAGAGAACCATGGATCGGCTGCCTCCTGCACGCCCCCTACTGGGGATCAAGCCCGCAACCTGGGCATGTGCCCTGACCGGGAATCAAACTATGACCTCCTGGTTCATAGGTCGACGCTCAACCACTGAGCCATGCTGGCCGGGCCATGAGCCCATTTTCTATGGCATGGTTTTCAGTTGAGCCAGAAAGAGGCTCAGAGAATCTTCCCGAGACCTGCAGGCTGCAGAGGTGGCCGAAGCACAGCACATCCTCACTCGTGGGAGTCTGGTGCCAGTCGGGAGAAGCTCTGGGTGGGTTTGGGAAATAGCTGCACCTTCTCTGGTCCTCCTTCTATGCAGTCAAGCCACAGACACTGAGACCATCGCGCCTGCAGTTTGAAGTCCCAAAGCCTTGAGGCCATTTCTCATGTGGCCGTTGACAACTAAGACCCTTGCTCTTTTCACTCAGGCCTCGGCCCTGTGTCTGCACCTCTTGGATGGCTCACAGACTTCTTCTGTGAAGGGCCATACGCTGTAACAGATATTGGGCTTTGTGGGCCTGTGCTTGATCTTGGTCACAACCACCCCCCTCTGCCACGATAGCAGGAAATCGCCAGAGAAGGTATGCAAATGACGCCTGTGGCTGTCCCAGGCTAAGTCAGTTAACAAACACAGGTGGCCGCTGTGGCGTGCCACCTCCACGCCAAGAACCATTCCATGAGCTGCGACCTGATGTCATGTCCCCACACTAACGTCCCTGTCGCTTTAGCTTGTTCGGTTTGTCGGGTCATTATCCTTCTCACGGGAACGGATCTGCCTGAGTGCGTGTTACCCCCTCCCCCAACCGACCCCGGACCCAGAACAGGGAGCAGCGTTAGACAGGGATGCTGACCTGAACGGGGCCTGGGGGTGCCTGGTGAGGTGGGAGGAGGATTTCCTAGAGGAAGCCACAGCCTGGTGCCTCCGGTGGCGTCTGCCTGGGACCTGGGGCGCTGTGACCTGCCCTCCTTCAGCAGCAGAACTATGAGAAATCTCACCCTATGGCAGCCTCTGCATAAACCTGGCCCCGACCCCAGACTATCATTCATTCCTACCCCCTTTCTTCTACCTTTCTCCTTGCTATAGACAAAAAAAAAAATCTAAGTATCTAATTATTGAGGGAATAATAATTTTTACAATCCTAGCTCCCTAACTAGAATGTCAATCACCTCTGTGGGTCAGACCCGTGTGTCATCGTCAGGCTCGATAATGCTCGTCTGTCACAGCAGGTGCACAGCACATCAGCGCTGGGAGCGGGGACGGGTGGGGGAGGCAGCAAATCAGAGGAAGAGTTTTGCTCACTGCCCCTCCCCCACGATCTCATGCCAAGCACAATCTTCAAATCCTGCAAGATGGTTGCCAGCTACCTGGTGGCCTCTGCGGTGCCTGCTACCAGGGAGCACAGCCCCTCTCACAGATCTGTCCAGGTAACTGCTTTATCTGCCAGCATCTAAGCCCTGGCCCCCTTTCCATTTTGCCACACAGCCACTGCACTGTGCTATGGCACAGGAGTGTAAACCCCCATCTTCCTTCTGAAGCAACACTTTCTCACTCTCCGTGACATTTCAGAATACTAGCTTACCTCACAGACGAGGTACCTGTGCTTGGCTGGAACCTCGTGCTTTGCGAATGGGTCAGGGAAGCGAAGCGTCATCTGTTATTTCTAAGGTTATGGTCGCACAAAATACTTACTGAGATTTATCCATAAGCATGAGTCAATGGGATAAGAATGAGCTGCACTGGGCTTTGCAGCTACGGAATAATATATTGGACAAGAGGCCCGGTGCATGGATTCATGCACCAGTGGGGTCCCTCAGCCTGGCCTGCGCCCTCTTGCAATCCGGGACCCCTTGGGGGATGTTGGACCGCTGGTTTCGGCCTGATCCCCACAGACCAGGCCAAGGGACCCCACCAGGCCTCTAGTATGCATATAAGATCTTTGGTTAATCTCTTTCCGCCCACCCACCCCTGCCTTCCCTCTGAGATTCATGAGTCTGTTCCATGTTTCCATGCCTGTGCATTGAGTGTCTACCCCCTGGTGGTCAGTGTGCATCATAGCTGCCAGTCGACTGGTCGAACAGTCACTTAGGCTTTTATCTATAGATTATGTCTTCTGAGGACGGTACACACACTCATATCCAGGCAGTCACATGTCTAACCACAGTAATATTCCTGCAGCCTAGCAAAGGACAACTGGCGTTTGGGGGCAGGGGACGGCTTGGATGCTGAGGTAACTGGCAGCTGATCTCAATCTTTACTGTTTTTTATTCTTAATCTAATGTATCTTAATTTCAGAGAAGCACAGATTTCTCATTTAACTCTGGTATGGTTTTCAGCACAGCATAACAGCAATCACACCACAATGGGTCTTTATGGATATGTTTTGGTCTATGATAGGCCATTTGATCATTAACATTTTGGATTATAAATGAATCGAAAAGGCATGAAAAATGTTGATGCTTTATGTTGGACATTAAAATAAATTCTGAATGTCTGACTTTTGTATTTTTTACATTCACTGAAGAAGTAATTTTGAAAGACAAGAAAAGCATACAAACTATGAAATTATTCACAATTACAATGTTTTGGAAATAACCACAGTTTACATTTTGATATGTAAGTTTCCAATCTTTTATATATATTTCTATATTAAAAAATCAATAATGAAAATCAAAGTCAACTGACAATAATGTTTTAAATACTGACATATCTTTGAGAGGTTAAACATGAATATGAATAGAAACTTATTTATGTTAACTTATTTATGTCTCTGCATGCCCTCCCTAAAGAGTAAGCTCCATGAGGGCAGGGATTGACTTTTATTTTTTTATATTTTTATTTATTTCAGAGAGGAAGGAAAAGGAGAGAGAGATAGAAACACCAATTATGAGAGAGAATCATTTATCATCTGCCTCCTGCACACCCCCTACTGGGGATTGAGCCCACAATACCGGCATGTGCCCTGACTGGGAACAGAACCCTGACCTTCTGGTTCATAGGTCGATGCTCAGCCGCTGAGCCATGTTGGTCGGGCCGGGACTTGATTTTTAAAAACTCCTCCATCCCCAGTCCCCAGTGCCAGAAACAATGCATGGCCCATATTTGTTCAATGAGTTATTGATAAATTAACATTTTTCTGTTATGCTAAAAACACATTCCAGTTTTAGGATTCTTATAAAATAGCATTTTAATGGCAGTGAGGTTGTACTATAATTCTAAGGACATTTTAATATTTTACCTTTTCAAAAATAATGCTTTCTCATATTCCAATATGAAATTTTTGGTTTTTCTACTTTCATTGAAAAAAACACACAGAAATAAAGACTGCAATAGGAATTCTCATGTTAATCCTGAATTAAATAAAAAGAATGTCTCTCTCTCTCTGAAGTTTTATAATTAAATTCAGTGTTGGTTTTAACTTTAGATATTCTTATAATTTTAAAGAAATGTATATCTACTTATACTTCACTGCGATATTTTTAAAAATAAAAAGTGATATGAAAAGTTATCAGAATTCTTTATCATTTGGTCTATTAACACAATAGAGATTGTCAAATTTTCATATTATTAAGCAATTTTTAACTTACAGAAGATACTTATCTCATCATAAAATGCTATATTTTTATATACAATTAAATTAATTTAGCTGGTATTTTTATTTGAATGTTTGTATGTTGATTTACAAACTAAATTTGTGTTTATTTTATAGAACAAACTTTGTCAGTGTTTAATTAAGGAGGATTGGCTGAATTCACTGCATTTATTTAAATCTTTTCTACACTCTGAAATGGTTTATTTTTTTAAAAAATATACCATATTTCTTGGAAGTTTAAAAGAAATCATTCAAAAAACTCTTGAGGACCATGTCTTTTAAAATAGCTGAATATTTGAAAATACATTTTTTTAATTGGATGGCAATCATGTAATGATTATGAACATGTTATAAAGAAGAGCATTTTGCAAGTTCTCAAAATACAGTTCTGCAAAATTTTACAGAATTTTTTTATTTCAGGACATTGAGCCTCTAATCTGCTCAGCAATGTGAAGTAGTCAGGGGAAGTAGTTGACAGCAGTAACAAGTAATAAAATAGAACACTGTAATCAGATACTGTCATAAAGGTTTTGTGAGTGTGGCATGTAAGCCAGGGTGACCTGGACACAAGCAACACGGTTGATCTTGTAACAAGACAACTGCTTAAGCGACTGAAGGGCGGGTAGCCCCTACAGTGTGGATGCACTGGAGAGGGAGGCACCTTCACATCCGTGTCAGTAAACCGTGGTCCAAAAACACAATGGCAGAAAGCAATGTCATGGATACAGAGGAACTACTGTATTCATCTGAAGAAAGTGAAAAAACTAATTTGAAAAGATACATACACACCTATGTTCATTGTATCATTATTTACAATGCCTGAGCTATGGAAACAAGCTAAATGTCTGTTAGTAGATGAATGGATAAAGACAATGTGGTAATTATATTTAATGGGATACTACTCAGACATAAAGAAGGACATTTTACCATTTGTGACAACATGGATGGATCTTGGGACTATTATGCTAAGTGAAATATGTTAGAAAAACAGAAACACCATATTATTTCAGTACTAGAGGCCCGGTGCATGAAATTCATGCATGGGGGGGGGGGGGATTGTCCCTCAGCCTAGCCTGCACCCTCTCCAATCTGGGTCATCCCTCTCACAATCCAGGACTGCTGGCTCCCAACCACTCGCCTGCCTGCCTGCCTGATTGCCCCTAACCACTTCTGCCTGCCAGCCTGATCGACCCTAACCACTCCCCTGCCAGCCTGATTGATGCCTAACTGCTCCCCTGCCAGCCTGTTTGCCCCTAACTGCCCTCCCTGCAGGCCTGGTCCCTTCCAACTGCCTTCCCCTGCTGGCCTGATCACCCACAACTGCCCTCCCCTGCCAGCCATCTTGTGGTGGCCATCTTGTGTCCACATGGGGGCAGCCATCGTTGGCCATATGGGGGCAGCCAACTTGTGTGTTGGAGTGATGGTCAATTTGCATATTAATTTTTTTATTAGATAGAATGTGT